>NC_137125.1:38512149-39712149 GCF_949319135.1 Squalius cephalus
CACACATACACACACAGGAACATTTGTAAGGCTATAATTTGTCAAATAAAATCATCCAAAATGCTAAACCACTTCAAATATAAAGTGGTGTGGTGACACTGGCACATCGACAATGTGTACTCACACACTCTCTCTCTCTTTATCTCTCAGACACACACACACACACACACACACACACACACACGCAATTGTGTGTGTCTAGAATCTAGAATTAGATTAAAAATAAATGATTGAAATAAATGATAAAATCTTAAGACTCCAACATTTCTCTTTGTAACATTTTGTTCAGGTTTGATTCTAATCATAATGTAACATTATTGAAAAACTGGGGGGTTTTTTGGTACAAAAAAATGCTAAACTTTGACAAAAATATTTTATTTTTGTTATAATTGTGATTTTATAATATTTAGATATGAATCCAACTGAATCCAACTTGTGAAAAGATATCTTTCAGGTAGTCTAATAGCAAATAGCATATACTGGAGCTCTATAGCCATCTAGTGGTTAAAATTATTATTTTTTATTTTAAAACTGCATTTTCCAAAAAATGGGCAAAAATGTTACATTAAACCATTTAAAATCATCCATGTTATCCCCATGAATGAAAGTTAGAAATCTGGGTCTTTTATAAAGTGAATTTTACATCAAATGCTGTTTTTTTGTAAAAAGGCTATTTAAATATTTATTTATTAATTTATTTATAGAAATTTAAAAAATATCATAAATTCTCCAAAAACTGCACAAATGTTGAGTAAAAACATTAACAAACAGAATAAAATTACATTTGTAAAAAAAAAAAACTATTATCTTGTTACAAAATTAAATGTTATTTTCTGGGGTCTCTAGAGACCCCAAAACCCAGAGTGTAGACATAAATAAAGACCATCAGAGGGTTAAGTAGATTGTGTGTGTGTGTGTGTGTGTGTGGCCTGGTAAACTCTATATTATGGGGTCAAAATGTCCCCACAAAAATGGCAATATCTGAAATCCTTGTCCTTATGAGGACATTTATTTTTTTGGTCCTCGTGAGGAAAACAGCATATAATTCATACTAAGTGATGTTTTTATGGAAAATGTAAAAATGCAGAAAGTTTTCTGTGATGGGTAGGTTTAGGGGTAGGGTTAGTGTAAGGGGATCAGGCATATCCATAGTGTCAATGGAAAGTCCCCATAAAACATGAAAACACAACATGTGTGTGTGGTTCAGATATTCCCTTTGCCCCACAAAAATAGTAATACCAGAAACTTTTGATCTTGTGGGGTCATTTTGGGTCCCCATGAATAAAACAGCATATAAATAATATTAAATATGTTTTTTTTTTGTTTTTTTTTTTATGTAAACATGCAAAAAGTTTTCTGTGAGGGTTATGTTTAGGGGTAGGGGAGAGGATATGAAGAGTTCAGATGCAAAAGCCTCTAAGTGCCATCTGAAATTTTCTTCTAGAATTATCATTTTTATCAAGCTCGTATATTTAAGTTCAGTAATTTCACTTAAATTGCAATGAAAATTACCTATTAATTGTCATTTAAGTGAAATTGCTGAACTTAAATATACGAGCTTGATAAAAATGATCATTCTAGAAGAAAATTTCAGATGGCACTTAGAGGCTTTTGCATCTGAACTCTTCATATACAGTTTTATACAGTATAAAATATGTCTATACACATACATATGAATATAACAATGTCTTTGGGAAGGCCACAAAAAACATGGAAATCCAAGGTGTGTGTGTGTGTGTTTGTAGTCTCACCAAGCTCATCAAAGTGGGTCTCGGTACCGTCTTCCTCTAGTACCGAACATACCATCCGAGCCTTCAGAAACGTGGTCCACTTGTTCACCAGACTGCGCTGACCACCAGTGTCATTCTAAATAGAATTTACAATGACATAAAATAAATTATAGTAATACGTCTATATATTATAGAGTCAATTATATTAATATATTTGTAAAAAATTCTGCTGGCACTCTGAAATCTAAATTCCTTTTAAAAAACGGACCTCCCTGCACATCATTGCGTAACTCGCAAACTGTAACAAACTGACAAGATGCTCAAACACACACAGAGACTTACAGGGCACACTCGAGCCACCATAGTGTGGATGTTCTTAGTGTTTCCACTACTGTCTGTCATTCTCTCACGCAGGAAAAAGTAGAGTTTGGCGTCGTTTGGGTCTGAGCCGTCAGGAATCAACTGGGCATCAATGAACACTGGCTCTAGTCAAAATAGAAGCATAACTACAGCTTAAACACTCAATTTGCTGTACATGAACCACAAAAGAGAAATAAGAATATTGAACCCTCTCATTTCTCTCCTAAAAAATCAAACATCTCTGAATGGTGCTAATGCCTGAGTTTATGTGAAATTTAATATAGCTGTGGGCGAACTGAGATACCTGACCAAATATGTGCTTCATTGTGTATATTTGGATAGTATCACACAAAAGATAATGTGACCCCCTTGAGAAAACCATTATGCATGGACAATATGTTTTCACTTTCCTGGTGGACTCATTGTAAACAGACTGTCCTGTCTTCAGCCTTTTCCTTTGATGTGGGCAAAGACCGTTTTTGCGGTGTGATTTGTGTATTATTTTACTGAAATGCCATGGAACGTGAACGTGTAATTTAATGCCAGCTACACATATATAATGATTTGTAGTTTCAAGTAAACTTTATGAGCAATTTCCTGATTGAACAGGCATAATAATAATGTAGATGGATGAAATAACATGTAGGGTTTATATACCGCTCAGCCATTTGGAGTTATGTTGGTCTGTCCTCACTGCGTTTCTTGTGGTCAGGCTCCTGAAAATGGCCGCGTCTGTCCCCATGAAGTCGATGTACATGCCAGAGAACAGCTCCTGATCTAACCATAGACACAAACACAAACGTGTCCCACAGTTGCTTTATACCGATTTTTCATGTTCAGTGAAAGATTTTCGTTTGCGAAAACGTTGTATTTTTAAGATTTTTGGAATCTGTATCTTCTCAAAAGAATAGTGATTGTCCTTTAGTTTTAATATATTCAGGTCCTCTTAAGAAATTTTTTTTTATTATTGTGGATGACACTTCAATAAAAAATGAATAATTCAATAATACAATTTTCCCCGCACTTTATGGACTTAATATTACATGTTTAAAGATGTTTTCGTGTTCGCACACAAAATCACACAGAACAGACTTCAGTTATGATGTCAAATGAAATAAATGTAATATTGCTATAAAAAAATATATATATATATATATATATATATATATATAATTAGTGCTGCTGTCAAATCGATTGACTGTGATTACCGGTAATCCCATCTAACATAAAAGTTTTAGACATAAAAATGTGTTTATACCGTATTATCATATTATTATCGTATTATAATATGATAATATTATAGTATATCATATAATATACCGTATTATCATATATATATATATATATATAATATATGTGTGTGTGCGCGTATGTGCTGTATACATACATATTATGTATGTATATACAGTATATATATATATATATATATATATATATATATATATATATATATATATATATATATATGTATGCATAAATGTGTGTTTACATCATATATAAATATAATAATATATACACACATATTATTTAAACAAAAACTTTTATGTTAGATGCGATTAAACGCAATTAATCGATTTGAGAGCACTAAATATATTTCAGTTGAATATGCAATATTTCTAATTATATGCAGTTAAATGTTTATATATATATATATATATATATATATATATATATATATATATATATATATATAAATACAAATTTAATTGCATGCGTTAACACATTAACTTTGACAGCCTTGTTTAAAACACATTTATTTTGTAAACCTATATAACTGTGGTTTCTGCTACTGGCTGAACGGATCTTTCTGTTGAATATGAGACATAGGGATTTATTGTGGCTGTACATTTCTCTGCGGTGTGCTCTACTAATGACCTGCTCAAATCTCCATTCCCCAAAGCTCTCCTTCCTTTCATCAATCCAGTACTCTATCACTTCATCACTCTAAAGCCTACAACTAGGGGCCAAGTGTATGATGGAAATTTGCAGACAGACGTCAGACAGAGAAAGCTGTAGGCTGTCATGTCAAGGACCGTCAGTCTTTGATGCCGTCTAGACGGTTAGGAACTGTTCTACTTAATGGAATAACCACTTAAAACTTTCTCTCATATACAGATGACTTCACGATAACCAATAGCATATTATATTTAGGCGTGCATGTGTAATTTCGTAGGAGAGTATATGTGGCACATGCAGTTAAATGGAGAGATTTGTTTCAGGGCTATTATAGTTAAATAAAATTAAAACCATAAAACTTGATGTTAGTTTAACTTGATGAACTAAAATAGCTAAATCAAATAAAAATGAATAAATACTAGGTGTGACGATACACAATGTTGAGTTCACAGGAAAGAGACAAGACAATATTTTAACACTAATTTTAAGAAATTCAGTGACGAGATATACGACTGGAAAAATAGTCGACTGAAAGACACAAAATGCAAAACAATGCAGGTGCATTTTGAAATGTTTTAACAAATCATCTTGTAATGAATGTCACTTAGGTGTATGAATGATCAAATACAGTAAAAGATAGAACAATATAATGCAAGCATTGTAAAAGGTTTTGCCACAAACTCAACTCCGTCATGCTGATATCGCGAGACAGCTTTTCAAATCAACTAGAAATATTGTGAGATATTTTGGCACAAGATCTTGTCACACCCCTGATTTAGGTGTAAAATGAAAACTGACATACATTTTTTAAATATATATAAAAAATGTAAAAATAATAGTATATTAATTATATTAAAATAACACTGGTGTGTTTATATTGCTGTTCTAATGGCTGTGTGTGTGTGTGTGTGTGTGTGTGTGTGTGTGTGTGTGTGTGTGTGTGTGTGTGTGTGTGTGTGTGTGTGTGTGTGTGTGTGTGTGTGTGTGTGTGTGTGTGTGTGTGTGTGTGTGTGTAATGTAGCCCAAGAGCTGTGTCAACAGCAACCTAACACCAACTAGCCAATTACAGATCAAAGGATTAAGGGGGCGGCACTGAGCGACCCAAAGTTGTCACATCGGAAGGGGAGCAGACACCCACAAAATGTGGGTGTTTGGTGACGCTATGGGGTCATGAACAAAGAGATCATAGAGAAAATGAATTTTAGTAAGTGTGCAAGACAAAATGGCACCTGTGGATAAAGACACAAAAGACGCCAGCACTCACTGAGCATGACCGAGACGGTGTTGACTTGTGGGTTGAAGGAGCACCTCCCTTTCCCTGATTCTGCTCGGGAAGAGATTTGAAACACTTGCTCCTGCCAATGACAAAAACACACAAAAAAATCTTCATATTCTTCGAATTTCACAATCACAATGTTATTATGGTATCAACTATTTCAGATAAACCTGCCCATTAAGCCACGTGCATGAACATTAGGACTGGGCATTGACACAAATTTCATGAAAATGAGAATTGATTAAAATAGAGGAATCTCTATTTTTTTTCCAGCCCTAATAAACAACAAAAAAAGTCTGTTATATGTCTGTCAAGCAGTTTTACCCTAAGCGGCCGATTCTTTCCCAGAATAAGCTGCAAAGTTGACCAGACTCAAGGCTGATAATCAGATCATAGTCTTCATAAATATAAATGAGTCTGACATATGCTCTTGCTATCATTTTATCCCATTTCCCATCATCAAATCCAATCTTTCAATTTGATCTGAAATGTTTCACAGCCAATCTAAAATAAAAAGTTTTCTTCCTTGCACGCATTTGTGCAGTGATTTTGGAGAGCTGCCTTTCTTCTGATTGGTTGGACAGACTTGCCCAGATGCTTCCAGGTTTCCGATTGCCAGGCCAATTTATCTCCTCCTTTGGTGTCGGGATGTTGGCTAGTCACGTGAAGTGAGAGAAACCAGAGACGTGGAGAGCCTCCGTCAGGACATACAGCCGCTGGTGCTAGAGCTTCTCATTTATCACGAGGACGCGTGTGTTCATTAACTAATGTATTGCCTCTTTACATCACACACAACTATAGGCAAAGAAACAAGTCACATGGTGACTTCAGGGTGGCCCTATCATTGTTATGTCACAAACTACACTGCACACTTTTAAAGGTCACAGGTCACCCCGTTCTGGAGTTTTCTGCTCCTGTAATAGTCCAGCTGGTGTGTAGCCGAGAGAACTGGACACGGGTGGAGGGTTGAGAGAGCAAAATGCTTTTCAAACAAAAAAAAGAATGATAGAAAACAAGCTGCTGAACTCAGATGCTAGCAGTAACTCTAATCACATCTGGTCTCGCCTGGTCTCTTCTCTTCATTTTTTTTCTCCTTTTACCTCTACAGATTCTAGTTCCATTTTGTGTCATCTCATCTGGTTAATTAATTTGATCTTGCCTCATCTTAGCTGGTCTCTTCTCTTCACCCCTCCTTCCTTCCCTTTTCTTTTTCTCTTTCTCTAAGTATTTGTGTCTCGTCTCATCTGGTATCCTCTTCTCATTTTGTTTAACCTTGTCTCACCTCATCTCTTGTCTTTTGTTTCACTTTGCTGTGTCTTGTCTCAATTTATAATTTGTAATTTCTTCTCTTCTATTTTTCTCATCTTGTCTCATCTCTTCTCATTGAATTTAGTCCTGTCACATGTCTTCTCCTTTAACCTTTAATATTTAATGTATTCAGGTCTCCTGTTGTGGCTTGCCTCATCTCATCTGGGTCTAGGTTTATATTGTTTCATCTCATCTCAACTAACCTCATCTCATCTCCTTTCCTCTCTTTGATTTCTCATGTCTTGCCTCATCTTATCTCATATCTCTTTTCATATTGTCTCATCTCTTCTCATTTCATTTAATCGTACCTCATCTGGTTTCATCGCAGCTGGTCTCTTCACTTTTTTCTTATTCTTTTTTATTTCATCTGGTCTCATTTTATCTGCTCTTTCTTGAAACTTTAAGGATTGTTGTCTCGTCTCTTTTCTTTTCTCTATTCTCTTCTTGTTTTAATTCTCATCTAGTTGCATTCTCCTTTCTTTTTTAATTGTGTATTCCCATCTCGTGTCACAGCTTGTCACCTCTCGTATCATCCTATCTGGTTATTACTTCATGTCATCTCATCTTGCCTCTCATCATCTCTTGTCTTGTTTCATCTTGCCGTGTCTTATCTCTTCATTTTTATATTTCTTCTCTTCTATTTTCTTTTAATCTCATCTTGTCTCATCTCTGCTCTTTTAATTTAATCTTGTCTCTTCTCTAACCTTTAATTATGTTAAACATGTTGCAGCTAGATAAAAATTTGTAAACTTATCTGGTTCTTGATTTTTCTTGTTTCGTCTAGTCTCATCTCACCTTGTCTTGTCTCGTCCCTTGTATTGTTTTGACTAGTCTCGTCTCGTCTCATCTCACCTTTTCTCATCTCGTATTGTCTATTGTTTTTTCTTGTTTTGACTAGTCTAGTCTCATCTCACCTCGTCTTTTCTTATCTCCTGTCTTGTTTCATCTAGTCTCCTCTCATCTCACCTTGTCTTTTCTCGTCTCTTGACTTTTCTCTTGTTTTTTCTTGTTTCGACTAGTCGTCTCATCTCACATTGGCTTTTCTCATCTCCTGTCTTGTTTCGACTAGTCTCGTCTCTTGTCCTGTTTCATCTAGTCTCATCTCACCTCGCCTTAACTCGTCCCTTGTCTTGTTTTGACTTGTCTCATCTCATCTCACCTCGTCTTATCTCGTCCCATGTCTTGTTTTGACTTGTCTCATCTCACCTCGCCTTAACTCGTCCCTTGTCTTGTTTTGACTTGTCTCATCTCATCTCACCTCGTCTTATCTCGTCCCATGTCTTGTTTTGACTTGTCTCATCTCACCTCGTCTTATCTCGTCCCTTGTCTTGTTTTGACTTGTCTCATCTCACCTCGTCTTATCTCGTCCCTTGTCTTGTTTCGTCTTGCCTCAATTCACCTTGCCTTATCTCATCTCTTGTCTTGTTTTGGCTAGTCTTTGTCTCATCTTCCCTCACATTAACTCATCTCTTGTCTTGTTTCGTCTAGTCTCGTCTCATCTCACCTCATCTTTTCTCGTCTCTTGTCTTGTTTCGTCTAGTCTTGTCTCATCTCATCTCGCCTTGTCACCTCTCTTGTCTTGTTTTGACTAGTCTTATCTCACCTCGCCTTATCTCATCTCTTGTCTTGTTTTGGCTAGTCTTGTCTCATCTCACCTCATCTTAACTTGTCTCTTGTTTTGTTTTGACTCGTCTCATCTCATCTCACCTCGTTTTATCTCGTCTCTTGTCTTGTTTCGTCTTGTCTCATCTCACCTCGCCTTATCTCATCTCTTGTCTTGTTTCGGCAAGTCTCATCTCATCTCCCCTCGCATTAACTCATCTCTTGTCTTGTTTCGTCTAGTCTCATCTCATCTCCCCTCGCATTAACTCATCTCTTGTCTTGTTTCGTCTAGTCTCGTCTCATCTCACCTTACCTTACCTTGTCACCTCTCTTGTCTTGTTTTGACTAGTCTTATCTCACCTCGCCTTATCATCTCTTGTCTTGTTTTGGCTAGTCTCATCTCATCTCACCTCGCCTTAACTCGTCCCTTGTCTTGTTTTGACTTGTCTCATCTCATCTCACCTCGTCTTATCTCATCCCTTGTCTTGTTTTGACTTGTCTCATCTCACCTCGTCTTATCTCGTCCCTTGTCTTGTTTTGACTTGTCTCATCTCACCTCGCCTTATCTCATCTCTTGTCTTGTTTCGGCAAGTCTCATCTCATCTCCCCTCGCATTAACTCATCTCTTGTCTTGTTTCGTCTAGTCTCGTCTCATCTCACCTCACCTTACCTTGTCACCTCTCTTGTCTTGTTTTGACTAGTCTTATCTCACCTCGCCTTATCTCATCTCTTGTCTTGTTTTGGCTAGTCTTGGCTCATTTCACCTCGCCTTATCTCATCTCTTGTCTTGTTTTGACTTGTCTCATCTCACCTTGTCTTATCTCGTCCCTTGTCTTGTTTCGTCTTGCCTCATTTCACCTTGCCTTATCTCATCTCTTGTCTTGTTTCGGCTAGTCTTTGTCTCATCTCCCCTCACATTAACTCATCTCTTGTCTTGTTTCGTCTAGTCTCGTCTCATCTCACCTCATCTTTTCTCGTCTCTTGTCTTGTGTCGTCTAGTCTCGTCTCATCTCACCTTACCTTGTCACCTCTCTTGTCTTGTTTTGACTAGTCTTATCTCACCTCGCCTTATCTCATCTCTTGTTTTGGCTAGTCTTGGCTCATTTCACCTCGCATTAACTCGTCTCTTGTCTTGTTTTGACTAGTCTTGTCTCATCTCATCTCATCTTTTCTCGTCTCTTGTCTTGTTTTGTCTAGTCTCCTCTCATCTCACCTCGTCTAATTTTGTCTTTTGTCTCTTCTCGTTTTGTCATCTGGTCTCATCTCTTCTCTTGTTTAATCTCATTACAATTCATTTTATTGCTCTCCTTTTGATTGGCATGTCTCATCTCATCTGGTCTCTTCTCTCTTTTTTTGACCTCTAACTACCCTCATTCCCTTTCTGGTCTAAATTATCAAGGAGGATGTCATATCAAAGGATGGATAATGTATGACCTTAGATTACAGAAGCACATTTTTACCAGGAAATTAGGGCAGTATGGGCTTACTGTCCATTTCCCAATACAACATTTCAGAAATCTGAAGCAAATGTAGTAAAAATTAAGGTGAAACTGAACTAAATCAGACCGCCTGACTGCTTTACATTAGTAAGTGTAAACTGACCTCAGGACGCCTGCCACGGTTAACATATCCACACACTGGGCTGTAGGCTCCACTGCCGCAGATGAAAAGATGTGTCCTGTTATAAGGCTGGATCACTCGTAAGAAGTTTCCACATCCATGCTGAGGAGAACAAAAGAAACAGAGATCATTGCTTTTGATCCTATAGTTATACTACAATCTTATTTTACAATCTAATTTTAAAGTCATTTAACGCTGATGCTACAAGAAAGCTGACTTCTTTCATTCTGGAAACTGAAAATGCCAATTAAAATTAAGACGACTTGTATCGATCCAAACCTATAATTCAGGAAGTGAAAGTTTATATAGGTCAGGAATTCAAGGCTTATTCAAGGAATCCAGGAAACCCAAAGTAAAGTGTGGCCAAACCGACTGCACACGAAAAAGAGGGAGAGAGGGATGAGTCGAGAAAAGAAAATCGCCAGGGGAGCAGTTAGGAACTTGGCGAAGTGTGTCAAAACAGCAGCTGCATGAGCTCTCGGTTAGCATGTGCACACACAGGACCTTCATGAGCAACTCCAGGAAAATAACTGCACTTCCAACAGTACACACCCCACCATCCACTCCTCGCTTTCACATGTTTGTCATTATTTCTTTTTCTGTGGCACATATCAACATTATCCTCTTCTGGCTTGTAAACTTTATCTTCCGCAAAGGTTGAAAAGACGTCTTGACAGCTTACGGTTCACGTAGAGATCAGGCAAAATTAACAAGAGCAAGCTCTATAAACATGTCTTAATATCATTTACAGCTCTGTTAAAGAAATGCCTCAGTGTTTGCCAAATGATGCCGATGGATTCGGATGATGTGAGGTCACGCGCTGCTGATGATCCTATCAGGGGAGAGATATGGGGTGTATCCCTGTGAGGGGAGGAAACCTAACAAGTGGGCAACACTACAGATCCATAGATGCAAATAAAACGTCAGGGGAAATATGTGGTGCAAACCCTAGTTTAAACATGTACACAGATAGAGGGAAAACAGACTCTAGGAAGGGCTCAAACACAAATATTTGTCAAAAGGCTGAACTGCATATTCCACTATGTGACGCATTGCTCTGTTAAACCCCTACTGTTAAAGTTATTAGACCACTGTATTCCTACAATCGAAGTATCTAGGGCTGGGTAAATTTTATGAAAACTTTTAAGTACATTTCTTTGCCATTTTTCACCCTAAAATACAAATCAAAATAAATAAATAATTAAAAAATAATAATAATTAAATACATTTTGAATAATCAAATATTTTGAATAATTTTAGATTTATTTATTTATGTATTTGCATTCCGACATTATTTTTTTATGACAAATTAAGCGCATTTTCCTCCAACTCTTTCCCACAATACTGTATGTGAAGAAAAAAATCACAATACCTTACTGCAATTGCTAAAATATTATAATGTTACTTATATTCATAGATTCATAGAGTTGGAATGCTTTTAAATTATGTAGAATTTTATTTATAAAAAATAATTATTTTTATTAAATCAAATATGGAAACTTTTTTCTGCCACAGAATAAAAAAATAAAAAAGGTAATTCCGACTTTTTATTTTAAAAATCTGACTTGCGGAGTTCGATTCTCAGAATTGCGAGTTTATTTCTGGCAATTCAGACTTTATAACTTGCAATTGCAACTTTATACCTCGCAATTCTGACCTTTTTTCTCAGAATTGTGGGATATAAACTCAGAATTGTGAGTCTCACAAACATTCTTGCAGTTCTGACTTTATTTCTTGCATTGGCAAGTTTGTAACTCTGAAAAGTCTGAGTTGTGAGATAAAAAGTTGTAATTATCTTCTGGAAGGACAATGTGCTTGCTGTCAAAATAATGTCAGAATGCAAAAAAGTCATTAAAAACATTCTTTTTCCTTCTCTTTCTTTTTAATTCAGGTACCTGAATTTTCCCTATTTTTCCAGTTACATGCAATTAAAATATACTTTACAATATTTAATTTCATATTTGAGTACCAGTGCACATATACCTGTGTTTTTCATTAGTACATGAAATACAGGTTTAAAATTATAATTTGCGTCTGGCATTTGTGGCAAGTATGTTAAGTACAGTATTTTTCTTTCGCCAGCTGAGAACATTAGTCCATTCCTACATTTTACTTTATTCTAACACGTAATTAATGACACATTGTGACCTCCCATTGCGCTACAGACAACATCTAGAGACAGCTTTTACTCAGGGGCACTGGGGCAACACCATCTGTTTCTGATCCCGCCATGACTGATAGAAATTGGAATAATAAAACGTTATTTTGAAAAACTCATGCATCTGTTCCTGATCCAGCCATAACGGTTAAAATTTGAGGTCTAAACACTGATTTAGAGTCAGCTCATGTTTGGTGCTCTTTCGATTGATTTGGGACGAGTTTAATTAATTGCTGTGATTGTAGGGAGAATAATGCTTGTGAAAACAGCTCACTGGATGATCACTTCACCAAGCAACAGAAAAATAGGATTTGAATCAAGAATGCTGCTGCTGTGTAAAAAGGCATAAAAAGGTGGCCAACCATAAAATGCCAGGAGTTTAAAAGTGTCAATGTTCTTACTGTGGGGTCTTTGCCAGCCATCTGACACTCCTCGACCTTACTGGTGGATGCCGGCCAGAAGATCTGATAGAGAAAAAATAAGAGGAGAGCAATGTGAGATTTGTAATATTGATGAAAGCACTTTAGATATGACAGTGTAGTGTTTTTGACTGACAGATTTTCGTTATAATTTAAATAATTATTTTCAGGGGTTCAGAAGACTTCAAATATAGAAAATGAGTGATATAAAATGCTTTGGCACATTTCCTAATATTTTTTATTTTTTTTGTCATCAACAATCCTAGTCACCTTTCATTGTATGGACAAAAGCAGCCTGGACATTCTGCAAATTTTCTCTTTTTTGTGTTTCATGGAAAAAAAGTTACTATAAATATCAAATTTAACGCCTAGAAGTTATTTAGCAATCTCAAGCTCTAAAAGAAAACAAAAATCATGCTGTATTGTTCTCAGCCTTAAGGCTTTTTACTGGCGAACTCATGTGATTCGGTAGAGCCCTGCAGGATAGATAGGCACCATAGACCAGCAGAATGCAATGAAACTGAAGTTTTGCCAGCCTTAGTTGGAGGAGGAAAGATAAACTTCCATACCTTGTGCCAGTTGTGTTTAAAGGAGACATATCATGCTTTTAAATCGTTCCTTTTTACACATAAATCATACATTTGTAGTCTATATAAAGCGGAACTGCAATGCTTGGGTCTGAATTCCTCATTATTATAGCTCCACAGGCCCCTTTTCTACCCCTTTTCTGATGTGCGTCTGAGAGCAACTCGTTTTGGTGCGGTCTCTTTAAATACAATTGAGACACTTCATACCCCGCCCCCTCTCCAGGATGCAGAGGTGAGACACTTCATACCCCGCCCCCTCTCCAGTTTGCAGAGGTGACACTCGGTTCAACTCCACCCCGTTCGGCCATTTTTGTAGTTTGATAGCAGAGATACGATTATCTAGCGGCACAGAAACTTTTTATTCACACGTTATTAACAAAATGTCAACAACGGAAGACTTGTCCAGCCAGCCTTACATGTTCGAGCCAGAGTCAGAGCCGGAGCGAGATGAAAATGAAGACGACGAACCTGCAGAACAACGTCTTCATATGGATGTATCGCAATGGTGTGTCACTGTATTTACACATGAAACTTTGGTCTTCCAACCTTTTACCACCGTGTCGATTTATTTTGATCAATATGTGCGAGGGAGAGAGAGCAAGACAGCGTCTAGTTTGGAGACGGTGTCTTGTTTACATTTTCGCCTGGCTCCAAAGAGAGAGAGAGTGCGTGCGCGCGACCGGGTCTCTCTCTCTCTGCTCGTTCTTTCAGTTAAACATGCGCCCTGTCACAAGCGCAGCAGTTCATCTACATTAGACGGTGTAATGAAGCGTGTGGGTTACTACATCCAACAACCGAACATTTTAACTTACCCTCTCGTAACTTCTGCATCTTTTAGCTTGGACTACAAAATTGCAGCGATAAATAAAAATGGCGGATTGCTCGAAGTGTTGGGCTGGAAGTCAATGTCCTTATTTGGCAGTTCCGCTGCAAATACTGTGACGTAATAGTTCACAAAACGTCATAGATAACAGAAAAATCTGAACAGGTTGAAAAATAAGGCCAAACCAGAATATAAAGATATCAACGAAGCACCTGAAGAGAATAATTTCAACTTTTCTGTACTTCTAAACACTCCAAATATACAACAAAATGCATTTAAGGGCTAAAAAAGTGGATTTAGCATGATATGTCCCCTTTAAGCTGTCTGTTTGTGTTTAAACAAACTGCATCTCTCCCATTTGTCAAATGAGATGTGAAAGAAGAAATGTGGTCACCATTGGTTTTTCAACAGCTGCAGAAGTGTTCTGCTGCATTTCATGTTGATATAGAGGAGTGCTGACTGCTCTCTAACCTTCAGCGTGGTCTGGCTGATGTTATTGATGTCCATCGAGAGTACATGGTCCTTGCAGCCCACGTACATGCGGTCCTGATCCTCATCCATGAAAAGGATCCTGTAATCCATGGCCTTATCAGACAAAGTGTAGTGCTCAAAGGACGGGGTTTTCTGTAATTCTGTAATGCAAACACAAACATGTTCTTTTGCATTAGTGTGAGTGAGGTTGTGGTGTTTTCTTGGACGAGGCTGCCGAACCCTGATCTTATTCAAAAACACACACACTCTCACATACTTCTACAGAGATACAGGGCCCTTCACTATACCATCAAAGTCTCTAATGAAGAGTGACCTCATGAATATTCATTGTTGTTTCTCATTAGTCATTCACTAATGTATAGAGAAACGGAGGCCACATTGATACCCTCCTCCTCGTCTTTATTCTTTTTTAACACTCTTCTAAAGCCACCCCTCCTTGTATTTCTCTTCCATGTTCGGATAACTCCCTCCAGTTCTAATCAAAGTCACATTTATCTTCTCAACAGACAGTTTCCTTTCATGTTTCTGCTTTTTATCCTAAAATAAAGAGAAGCCTACGAAGACAAAAGCAGCGCAATTCCCACCTTCCTTAGTGGATCTCATGTCAAATATCTTCATCCCCTGCTTCCTATTCAAACCAGCACATCCAATGCAAGATTGGGCAAAATTAGGAATTTAATAATGTGTAATAAAAACATTCTAAAATATATTTAAAAATATATTAGGGATGCACTGATATGAACATTTTGGCCAATACCGATAATTCTTTATATTTGAAAGCCGATAACCGATATATTGGCCAATAAATCTAAATCAAAATTTGTATATCATTTTTGACCACTTAACTGTATTTTACTTTTTTGAAGCGATTCCAATCATATTTCAACCAATTCAAATTATTTATCGGCATTAATATATTGGGCAAATTTTCTTATTAGGCCGATAACGAAAACATTAAAAATGAACATAACTGGCCGATACCGATATGGTGGACGATATATCGTGCATCCCTAAAATATGTACTTTAATATATGAATCTCAAATTATTAAACATTTCTCATAGTTCAGTACTGTCAAAACAGCAATCAAATTCATATTAATTTTGCCAAACAGCACCACAGAATTGTGATGAATATTAAAGGAGAACTCCGGTCAATTTTAACATTGAGCTAATTTTTTTGTAAATTTGGAGTGCTGTCAATACAGAGAACAACGACAAAAATCGATGTTGCCTACACCGTGTTATCCTCTTTTTAAAATTTGCACCCTGTTGACTTCAATGGGGCAGGTTTTAAACCTGCTTTTAGCCTCTTAGCATCCTTGATTTGTCATTACAAGTGCACAGCCAATGTGAGTGAGTTTATTTAGAGTGAACACGGTGAATCTGACTGCAGTAGATGTGAAAGAAATGAATAAAAGTGATGTTAATTCAGCCAGCGAAAATACCTGTATTTACATCCTGTTTTCGGTCGAAGCCCATAGTAATCGATTGTCGAGTTCACGTGCATAGTTTTAGTATCTATGATCACGCGCGTGAACTCGACAATCGATTACTGTGGACTTCGACCGAAAACAGGAAGTAAATACAGGTATTTTCGCTGGCTGAATTAACAGGCTAAACGCAGGTTTAAAACCTGCCCCATTGAAGTCAACAGGGTGCAAATTTTAAAAAGAGGATAACACGGTGTAGGCAACACCGATTTTTGTCGTTGTTCTCTGTACTGACAGCACTCCAAATTTACAAAAAAATGAGCTCAATGTTAAAATTGACCGGAGTTCTCCTTTAAAAGCAAAAAATATACATATATACAGTACACACACATACATACACTAGTTCTATTGGTGATATTTCAAAGATCGATTTAATTTATTATTTATGTTCCTTTTGAAATTCATATGTTTCTACTTAAAATTCTGTTTACAATTTTACATTTCAAATTCAATTTAAATTCAGGAATTTAAAAGACATTCCGATTATAAAGCGACCAGCACACAAGACGAAGTGAAGATTGTCACCCCAGGCTCTCTGAAGAGCATTGACAGTAGACAACATGTCTCACCAGACTATTATGGGATTATATTAGTGGAGAGGGCCTTGTCAAACCCGTCATTTTAACGTGGATTTAATAAAGAGGAGGTGCGGAGGGCAACAGATTACATCAACCAGGCTTCAAAGCACCACGGATAGCATCTCAGTAAGATAAGAGCGGCATTATTACTGCTCAAAGAGCTCATCAGGGCGAGACTGCAACGTGCTGTGAGCATGAGAACTAGACAGGAACGAAGACGTGACATTGCAGAAGAAACATAGGAGGAAGCAGATGTGAGGAAATAAGTATTAAATAAAGAGAGAAATCCCACTTCTGGTTAGGTTTCAGGAGACTAATTAGAAACATTCTGCTTCTGTAAACTCAGACAGGAATCATAAAATCCCATTTCACTCTATTCAGCAGACTAAAGACTTTAGAAAGATTTTCCTTTCAGAAAATTGCGTTGGTGGGTGAGCCTTTAATTTCAGTTTATTTCAGCTTCTGTTTTAGGTTTGTTATTACATAAAAATGCTGTGTTGCTCATAACTTATTCTTTCTTTCGTAGCTCAAAATTTTTCCCAGATGTTAAATTCTAAAGGCCCATTCACACCAAGGTCATAATAAACATAATTGTAACTATATTAGCATCCACACCAACATAAGTGGTGTCAATGTTTTTATCGTTTCAGCTGGGGGGAAAAAATCAATCAAGCAATCCCAACGGTATCTTTTCTTTGACTCTTTGCATTTTTGAAAGATTATGGTAATTATAATCGTTCTTGTGAACCTTAAGAATTACATTTTATATTTTCTGAAGGGAATGTGAGTGGTACTTGCCTGGGCAAAAGTCACCACTTCCAGGGTGTTCTGGGGGATGTTAACACACACACACACACACACTACCGTTTAAAACTTTTGGGTCTGCTTTAATGATTTAATGATTTTTTTTTTTAAATACAGTAATAAACTGTATTGTTCTTAATTATTTCAATGTAGAATAACGATTTTATTTTTTAATATATTATAAAATATAATTTATTCCTGTGATCAAAGCTGAGTTTTCAGCATTATGAATCCAGTCTTCAGTGTCACATGATCCTTAAGAAATCATTCTAATATGCTGATTTGCTGCTCAAGAAACATTTATTATTATTAATGCCAATAGTATTGCGGAAACCGTGATTGACGAGGGATTTGATGAACAAGAAGTTGAAAAGGACAGCATTTATTTGAAATAGAAATCATTTGTAACATTAGAAATGTCGTTTACTGTCACTTTTGACCAATTTAATGTGTCTTTGCCGAATAAACGTGTTAATTTCTTCTTCTTTTTAAATCTTACTTACCCCACATTTTTGAACGGTAGTGTAAATAAAGCTTTAGTTCAGGTTTAGGTTTGAGTGTGTTAGGTTAAGCAATGATTAACCTCAAACTGTTTATTGTTGAATCTGACTTTCATATATTCTGTCTTTCTAAAAGGATTTCTAATATGGTGAAGTAAAAGACAGCACAGTGGGAAACGCTCACAAGACCTTCCCACCCCATGGATAAACAGACACACGTTCCCCCTCTCGGGAGGATTGTGTGGTGTTTTGTGTCCGCCTGTCCTGACCCCTGAGCTCTGAAAACATGAATCATTCTTAGAGCTATGGACACATGTCTAAGTCAACATTCCCCACTGACAGGTGCTACCACACCTGCTCATAATGCGATTAAGAAGAATGCTGTAGTTTATTTCATATTTGGGTTTACGGAAGAAAATACAACAGACCAATGATCTAATTTACTCTAAATGTAAAATAATATTTGACTTAAGGCCAAAGGTCTCTTAGCACATTTTTCAGTTAGGGCAGACAGAGGGTACATCCCAATCCACATACTTATACTATGCACTAAAAGTATGCACTTCAGATAGGAAAGTTTATACTTTTGAGTGTGTAGTAAGACTAATATATAGAAGAATTGCCTGTTCTAGTCTTATGAATAGTATGTACATTGGGATGCAACAAGAGATTTGTTTGAAAAGCAATTTTTACTAACTAGTAAGCCAACTAACCAATTGCAAATGCACAATTTCTTTTAAATAACAAGCTGAATTATGCTTTTATTTGTAACACATTTTAATATTTTTACAATAAAGCCCATTTTTCTCAGCAGATTCACTCCAGGTAGCCTGAGTTACAGTAGTTGGATGGCACTTATGCAATGCAGTTTTCAAAATGTGCCAGGCCAGTTGGATTAGGATCAAGGCTTTGACTGCGTCAATGCAACATTCATCTAATTGTTTATGAGCCACTGCAGTGTTAATTTGGCCCTGTGTTTTTGGATCATGAACTTTCTGGAAAGAATGAGGGTGCACATCACAGTGAAACACTGACTGATCGTTGCATCATTCAGTCTCAAAATGAGATCTGAATGCTTTTGAAAAGGCAGTGTGTTTATATGCCATGTGATATTGCAGTATGGAAAATAGGATTACAAAATCAATCACAAATATAAAAATTGAAGATGATAAAAAGACAAATCCAGTTTAAAATGTTCTTAGAAATGTCAGCGATTTTCAGTTATTCTTTCTGCAATTTACATCAATATGCCAGTAGGTGGCAACAAGTATCTGCCATTATGAATGAGTCATTGAATCATTCAATCAAACATTTTGTTCAAAAGCACTGATTCATTCAGGTGCAGTCACATTCACCGTTGCTTACTGACATTTTGTGGGTGAAAGACAGCCATTTTAATTGGAACAAGAGTTTCACTTGAAGGTGAAAAATTTCGCCACGTAATTTTAACTCATGTTCAGTTTGGTCACGTGAATTCGCTGCGCTCAACAGAAAGCTGCTTGGTTTGAAATTGACTTCTGAGTGAACTGTGCTTCATACATCATTATGCTATTGTCAGTGATAGTAGACATTGAAATGAAATTTTGCATATTTTCCCAGGCGCAAACCTAAATTTGGGTATTAGTTAGCAACATTCTATCTAAAAGGAAAGATACTCAAAATTAACTGCTTGTTTATTGAACTATTGCATAAAAGCAATATCCTAATTACCTTCTATACAGGGTGTGAATAACATGCAGACTATTTTTGTTAGTGTCATGATAGTTCAGCAACAATGAAAATAAAACTCGCTATCCTAAAACTCGTTAAGCCAGTTAATTAGCCAGTTCTAATAAGTTAAAATATTCTAAAACTTGCAATCAAACTTAAACTGTCACCGTTTCACTCTTGTATTTAGCTTTGGAAAGTCTGATTCATTCTAGTAATCTATTTTTTTGGATTATGCCAATGAAAGTCCCGTTGGAAATGTTTCACCATTTTATTCATATCGAAGTATAGTTAAATGCTGCTGTTTATTTTCATTTCTGTTTTGAGAAGCTTCACTGTTGTTTAATTACTATGAGCAGCATTCAACACTGATTAAACTTTTTTATGTTTTTGAATAAATTAGTAGGTCAAGACTCCAGCATCATGTCAGTGATCCATCTACAAACAGCTCAAGCTAATGTCTGGAGACACCATTCATCAATGAATGGGAATTAGACCACATAAGCATTTCTGTAAAGGTAACCCACAATTGAATTCATGTTATTAATTTAAAAAACATCATTCAGTCCAATCATGACTAGTGTCAAGAGAATATTGATAAGGGGCCTGACCTAATATGAAGAATGCATAGTTATGCTACATCATGGAAAGTTGGCAGACATCAGCCTATAGCAAACCGCTATACAGTGAAAACTTCAGAGAGACTCTGAATTTAAATGCTTCCAGCAATCAAACTCACTGTCAGCAGTCAAAAGCAGCACACATGATGATTATGAATCAACATCAAGCAAATCAAAAGCATATTCCATAACTTAAAGGCCAATATGTAACTTTAAACCCCAGGCTAAATCACGTCAAGAGGGCTTTTGATTAATGAATACATTTTGTTTGTGAACATACAGTATTAATCATGGGCTTGACCACATTCCTGCATGGTTAAATCAGGAAGATCAACCCAGAGATGTTCATCAGACATCCTGGTAGGATTGGTCCTAGTGGAGACATTGTGGGTGTTGCTCTGTTGATACGGTTGACCATGACATGGGCTGTGTTGTCCGCTCAGCGGGGTGCTCTTTACACTGCCGATGGTGTGGTTTTCTGGAAGGGTTGTATTGCGGAGAAGTGCTGGGAACATTTTCCTCACAGGCGTTATGTCTAGGCCTCTTCCTGAGCTCCTCAGTGGAGTGATATTTGATATATGTGGTTAAAAAGCACTTATGAACTTGTGTAGTCAAATAAGAAGGTTGATTCTCATTATTATACTACAGTTTGATTGTCTTTAAATCATCTGTGACAGGAACAGAGCTGAAAACAAGTTGCAGTAACAACTCAAGAAGTTGGCTGACAGTTTGCCGCAGTAGTTGTGTGTAACAGGGGTTTTCACATTTGGGGCTTGTGGATGTACAAAAACTTTAGAGAGTTTTCTATTTATTTATTATTATTATTTACAAAATGTATTTTTAGGGTTGTTAAATTTAAATATTAATTTTATATATTAATAATAATAATAATTTTAAACAAACTCATTTTTAAACATACCAAATTTGATACTTGATACAATTTTGATACAGCTGATTTGGAACAGTATTTATTGCAAAAAACGTGATGTGAATGAGTTCAAATTGATTTTTTGATTTTTTTCAGGTTTATTCATGTTTTTTCACTTATAGTGGGTAGAATATTTTTACATATTGGGTAATATTTTAGTAATTTGCTTTGGCTTCAGAACAATGAGAATTTGCAAAAATGTGTTTTTATAATAATACTTATAAGATTATGGGCCCTATCTTGCACCCAGCGCAATTGACTTAGTACACCGACGCATGTATCATTCCTATTTTGCACCCGCGCAAAGCGCGTTTTTTCCTCCACAGAAGCACGTCGCTAAACTAGGGAATGAACTTGCGCTCCCTGGGCGGTTCAGCGCAAAAAAGGAGGCGTGTTCCAGCGCAAACGTTCCTTCATGCTATTTTGCAGGTTTAGAAAACAGTTGCGCCACTAACCAGGAAAAAATGGTTTAAAGTCAGTGGCGCGTTGCGCATGTTATTCATATGCTATTTTAAGGGCGCATGCTTGGCCATAATCAATGTAGCGTGTGCACAACGCGCATACACTTTGATTCTCTCATCTACACAGAAGCAGCAGTTTTCATTTTTGCAAATCATACATTATTACGATAGATAGATAGATAGATAGATAGATAGATAGATAGATAGATAGATAGATAGATAGATAGACAATTTATTATAAAAGCATACATCTAGCTTACACAGTTACCCAAATTATCATACGCCTTTTTAACCGAATGGGTGGGTTTCTCCATCCCCAACGTCCCTGACGAGAGCGTTGCTCTCCTCGGCTGTGAACCGCTCCTCGCGTGCGTCTGGCAAATCCGCCGTTATAATAGGAATCCGCTTTAGAACAAGCGCGCCTGCTCTTAAAGGGAATGTGAGATGACGCTCTGATTGGTTTATTTCACGTTACGCCCAAACCACACCTATGAATAATGAAGCTACTTCAGACCAACCCATTTTAGATTTGCGCCTGGCGCAAGAGTCATTTATCCCGCCGGGAAAATAGCAACAGCGCCAAGACCCGCCCACAAAGTTACTTGCGCTTTGCTCTTTGACACTTGCGTTTCAGATCGTTAAAATAGGGCCCTATAAGTAGGTCTTTATACACAATAGGTCTTTATACATGAATATACACTACTGTTGGGTTCAGAATTTATTTTCTTGTGAAAGAAATTAAAACTTGTATTCAGCAAGGATGCGTTAAACTGATGAAAAATGACAGTAAAGACATTTATAATGTTATTTTTTATAAATGTTTTTTTTATAAATAGTTTTTTCAATTTTAAATAAATGCTGTTCTTTTTAATTTTCCATTTATCAAAGAATCCTGAAAACTATATGACAATTTCCACAAAAATATTAATCAGCACAACTGTTGTCAACACTGACAAAAATAATAAATGTTTTTTGAGCAGCAAATCATCATACTGTATAAGATTGATTTCTGAAGGATCATGTGACACTAAGAACTGGAGTAATATTCAGCTTTGCCATTACAGGAATAAATTATATTTTTACATATATTAAAATAGTTTTAATTTTAGTAATATTTTACAGTATTACTGTTTTTACTCTATTTTTGATCAAGTAGCTGCCTTTCTATTTTAAGAAAAGAGTATCTCACAAAGAGATTTAAGGGTCTTTGGCTTCAAAACGTTTGATAGCCTCTCAGATCTATAGAGCTTAATTTACAGTGAACCCAGAACAGTAACCCATAAAGAAGGTTATTTCATTAACAATGTGAACAAGATGATCTTTTTCAGATCTTTAACATGAGCAAGCTTTGAGCAGCCATCCAAGTGATGAACTAAGAACTTCGACCATGCTAACTGGCTATAGATACGTTTCCTCTTCCCCATTCCACTCACAACCTTTTTGTTTTCATTTACACAGAGCAGTCGAGCAGAACTGGAACAAGGCCCTTTTGAAACTTCTTTAACATCCATTATTAAACAGCACAGAAAGGGTTATGGGTCTCGATCTTCTCAGAGGAGACCACCAAGACATGCAAGACCGCATGTTTGATCAAAAAAAGAGAAGCTTCCAGAGAAATCCATACTGCATGTATGTGGCACAAGGTTACGAGATTAGAGAAACACTGGTAGGTTTAAGAGATTAATGAGTACATGGATTCACCTTGACATGGATCAAATAATCTATATTTTTTGCTATGCTTCCAGCCTGGTGTTGTCAATACTAGCATCACTCTGTTCATATTAGCTTTGTGAAGCTGCTCTACAATGATAAAAATTGACAGATGCTTAAGCTGAGATCAAATTAAGTAAATAAGTTAATCTTGGGCCTTATATTCCAATTAATGTAGCTTGGCCTGAGTCAAAATCAGCGAATTCGACTGACCAACTATATATTACCAACAATATTTCACCATCACACGAAATTCCAGATTGCGTAGAAATGACTAGATTTCACTTGCAAAAAATAAAGTACAACAGTAGCTTTTTTTTTAGCCTGTTTTATCACCTGTCTGGTAAAACTCATAAGTCTGAGCTCTTAGAATATTAGCCCATCTCTTCTCAACTCAAGATTGTGCAGCTCATTCCATATCCCAAATATGTGGAACAAAGTTTAAAACAACAACAAACCTTTAAATGCAAGTATAAATGTGTGTAAACCTTAAGCTAATGCACTCATCTGCTCAATGCATTAAATATAAAAGTATTCTAAGACTATTCTGCTTATTGGCCTGATCAGAGTATCATCAGGTTCTTAGAATTGGCTAACAGAATACTATCAGTCTGTTAGCCTTACAAGGAGCATGCTTGCTCTTGGCAAAATATCAGCTGAGCTCTTTTACAAGAGAAGCTGGATTGATTTAAAGTCATGATGCCAAACGTCTGGTGTAGGGTGCCCACTAATGTCACTGAAGCGCTGCATTCTCCTCTGTCTCGGCTGCCAATGCTTTAACCAAAGGCTGAAATTAGCGAGAGATACAAAATCAGCCTCGTGTCAGATTAGAATCACTACAACTGATTTCAGAACTGAGCTGCAGCTTTGCCATGTAATTTGAAGGTAAAACAACTATCAATCAGTCAAACTGGCAGCCCTAGCCATGTTTAACCAGTCTGTATGCTTAGATATCCAATTGAATAACCTTCATTCATGTATTCATCTTTATTATATACGTGTGTGTGTGTGTGTGTGTGTGTGTGTGTGTGTGTGTATGAGAGAGAGATTTTAAATACTGTCTTTAATGTTGTTTCTGCAATCATCTGGAGATTCAGTGTGAAAATATATTTTAATGTTAGGTGCAATTAATTACAATATTTTTTTGTGTGATTAATTTGGTTATTTAGTTTCATCGCTCAACAGCCCTATTTTATATATATATAAAATTGTTTATTTATTTATTATTATTTAATTATTTATTTATTTCATAACTAAATATATAATTAATTTGTCTTATTACTCATACATATTAGAATAATTAGTAAGAATACAATGCATACAATACATCTGAATGCAACTACGTTCACAATTGAATTTAAAGTCGGCATAAAACTGAAGTTGCGATAGTCTATTGTGAAGTATAATTGAGTAAAATGCTTCTCGAACAAGGGCAAAATGTAGAGGGGGGACTTGATTTTGTCAGTGGGGAATTAATTGGATCAGTGGATGGTTGAGGTTTATTGCTGTGATGTCATGTGATTGACAGGTTGTGCCGCCCTCACGCAAGTAAATGTCATCTGAGGAGAAGTTATTTTGATTTAAGATTACAAGGGCACATGAATAAAACAAATGATTTGCACAGATAAATCATTTATAATAAATACCACAATATTCCATAAAAAAACAAGAATTGTCCATTTTGATTTCATGGTAACTTGTGTACATAGGCCTAAGTAGTGCAGTTTAAGATAACTTAGACATCTCGGATTGGATTGACTTGGATTCACAGAAATCTGCACGTGTAAACTGATCTGATGAAAAGATCTGATGAAGGACCTGCGCCTGGACCCGATGACAACGCAGTGCTGAAGTGCCAACTAGTCTCTCCCTATGGAGGATCCCTTTACCACTCTACAGATAAAGCGTCGTCGGGAAACTCAATTCGCGTATCTACCCCGAATTGATAAAATAAAATAAAATTCTGTATCAAAAATTATAAGGAAACACCAGTACTTTGTTTAGGCTTGGTTTGTAGGGAATTCCAAACCTGCGCACATATATTCAAACGCACATAACTATAGAACCAATTCTTAATGCGCTTGTGAACGCCATCAGCGTTTCTCACAGGTTCGCGTTTAAAGTCTGTGTAGAGAGAATGGTGTCGTCTTAGCGGCCCCTAATTTAAGAACAAATGATCGTTGCGACGGAAGCGAATCAATCAAAACTAACTTTAGCTGGAAAATAACTTTATTAAGGAACCGCTATAAAGCCAAAACAATCTCTGTTACCTTAAATTATACGTTTATCTCTGTAAAGCTGCTTTGAAACAATCTACATTGTTAAAAGCGCTATATAAATGAAGATGACTTGACTTGACTTAAACATAGTAAATATAGTCACTCTAACAAAGAATGTCAAATAATTATCAAGACTATAACACAACCAACACCATGTGAACAAACGATTGCACGGACCTGCTGAGAGTCACTAATTGCAGTTCAGCACTCGAGCCAAAGTTTTCCAAGCTCCATTAACTTTGCTTTACTGGCTTAAGCTCCAATTACAGCCTCATCTTTTGTTAACTTCCTCCTCGATGCCTAAACACCAAAAGCTTGCGTGCATAAATTAACTGTATGCAAATATATCGGCCATGTCCCATTCATTCAGAACGCTACTGGTGCCAGTGTTGCTCGGGGAAACAAGTGAGTGGAGTACCCAAAACTCATGTTCTTCATGGAGATGGAGTGCCCCTGCCTTCAAGACATGACTTTAAACCCCTTTCAAAAGCCACCGCTGTTTAGACAATAGCATGGTTCTTTGGTTTGGTTCTGCATGGTTACACTCACATAATGTGATGTGTAAGTAATTTCACACATACTCGTAGAGCTCAAAGCCTCTGTCCAGGCAACCGTTTACGTCATCCTCGTTAAAGTGTACAATATATTTAGCCTTGGTTCAGTCGTATGATCTATCTTGCTGTAAGATGGAAACATGGAGTATGCCAAGTGATTGGTGCTTGCTAGGGCATCATTACTGTTGATCATGATTAGGGTCTTAAAGTCTTAAACATAAAGGGCCCTATCTTACACCTGACACAATGCAGCGCCAAGCGCAATGCAAGTGTCTTTTGCTAGTTTCAGCCTGACACAGTTATCATTTTCACGTCCTGTGCCACGTTGTTTAAATAGCAAATGCATTTGCGCCCATTTGTACACCCATGGGCGTGCTAGTCTGAAAACAAGGTGTGTTCTGGCGCATTGTTGGCACGTTGCTATTTTGAGGCAACAGACATAGACTGTGCCATTGACTTTAGACCAGGTTTCAGTTGGTCAATGACGCAGTCCATGTACATACTATGCAATATTTTTTTTTGTTATTTAAAGAGCGCATTAGTAATGTGCGCCTATAAGCAGGTCCACAACGTGCGTACACTCTGTTTATTAAACACACAGGAACGCACAGCAGCACACAAACATGCCAAATATTTCAAATAAAAGGATCACAATGTAAAAAATTATTATTGTGTACATAAAGATATGGTGGAATCCTGCTTGTCCCGTAGATGATCTGCTTGCACACTTTTACCTCGCACACGAGCAGATCTGTTTGCGCTCTGGAGACAGCTTCGGTCTTTCCACTATCAAATTCCGTCATGTAAATAACGAATCTGCCATGGCGCGGGCACAACTGCCATTTAAAGGGAATGGGAGATGAGACTCTGACTGGTTTAAAGTAAATCCCAAAACACACCCATTACTCATTAAGAAAATAGGGACAACCCTTTTAGACCATGCGCCTGGCGCGACGACCATTTTTCCCTTCGTTAAACTAGCAAAAGTGGATTCAGACACACCCTAAGTGAACTTGCGCCCTGCTCTTTAGACCATGCGCTTAGATCGTTAATATAGGGCCCAAAGTATTAAACTTAAATTTGCATGAAACGGAAGTTGCGATAATCTTTTATTGTCTATTGTAATGTATAAGAGTGAAAGAGCTTCACAAAGCAAGAAAAATGTGGGCGGGATTTGATTTTGTAAATCAGGAATTGTTGGATGGTTGTGGTTTGCTATTGATTGATCTCATGTGATTGACCAGTTGCCCCTCCCACACGCCAATAAACGCATCATCAGAGAAGAGAAGTGATGTCACTGCAAGGGAGGGGAAGTTATTTTGATTAAAGCTACACTGTGTAGGATTTTCTCCTATCTAGCGGTGAAATTGTTTATGACTACCAACTGAATATTACTTTATAGCCCCTCCCATTCCGAGGGCGTTTTAACTCCTACGGTGGCCGTATTATTTCAAATCTGCCGGCAGTCGCGAGTAATCTCCCCCTCGCATTCGTCACGCTAATGTATTTTCAAGATGGAGGCGCAACATGGCTGCCGCCATTCGAGCGGCTCGCTCGTATGTATTCTAAATGGCAGATTCTACGCTTACGAGAATACTTGATTAGTTGGTAAAAGTAATTACACATTAATGAGCACATATCATTTCGAAAGAACAAAGTGTTTTTTGCTAAGAATCAACTTAAAAAATTACACAGTGTAGCTTTAAAGATTACAAGGGCACATGAAGTGAAAAACAATAATTATGTGCACGGATAAATCATTTATAATAAATACTTCCATTAAAAAAAAAAAAATCTAAACTAAAATTCAGTGTGATCAAGTATTATACTGTAAGGCATGGTAAGAAACTACTGATTTAGGGTGATCAGGTGAACACAGCAAGCAGGTTGGGATGCGCTCAATGGGTTACGACCACACAGACTGTAGGGTAACATGCGACAGAGTCGTCAGACAGTCTGTCCTCTTGACATTACCCACATTCCTCTGGCCTCTAGAATGCACACATACACAAATACACAAGCACTCTCATTCAATAAGCGTTTATAAATACTGGCATAGGGGAAGAGGACCTGTATACATTGCACTGCACACTGACAGCACTGTTAGCAAATGACTGCATCAATTAGCAAATGGGCTGCCATTTTGCCCTTAAATCCTTCAACACATCTGTCCTCTGGGGTAACCAGTCAGAGAAGAACTGTTTCTGCCACACTATTTCCATATACAATGGTTCTCTTGTACATGGTACAAGAAAAACAGGACTAGTTATATGGTTGCGTACCAATTTGCATACTCATACACTGCATAAAATAGTAATAAAGTTGCTGATGATATCAGCTCCAATTTGTGGGATACTTTTTGCAAGTGTTGGCATCTAGCTAAATTCAGTTTCTTAAAATTATATAATATATAAATAATAGTAAAACTTTATTTACTTTATAAAAAATATATTTATATATCGCCTTTAAAGCAAGCTTCTAATAATATAAAGCAATAAAAAATAATAAAAAAGTCAAACAAAAGGGTTCCTGAAAAGTTATAAAAATAGTTTATCTTTATAACATTTATGTTACAATATTTATTATATTATATTGTATTAGGAAATACAAAAAATTATAATATATATAATAATGTATAAAGTACAATACTTTTAGTACTCTTTATTTTTTGTCATTTTCTGCAGCATCAATGATCAAATACACACTGCATTATCACAATACATCACAAACATAAAAGAACCACAAAAACCGGGCATTTGTTGGACATCCATTGTGCCAACTATGTCAAGTGAACCATCACAAACTCTTCATCTGTTTGACAATTCATTGTGGGCATTATTAATCATAATTGATGCACTGATCTACACTTCATAATTGGGTTAAAAGTTTCAACCTGCTGTGATTTGGGATGTTTTAATTATTGCATGCTATTAGGATGGATAGTAACTAAATAGGCAAAGTGAATTTAAAGGCTGCGATTGTCATCATCATGCTATTTATAAAAATGAATAATTAAGCTTCACAAATGAAACTGTTGAGGTCAACCGAGAGCAAGGCATGTTATACAAAAAGCCTGCAAAGAAAAGAAGTGCTTCCTGTTAAAAAATGCGATTAGAAGTGATTGGGCTTTCATTCAATTTTATTTGTAATACATTTTACAGTTCTGTCAAATTCCCCAACAGATAGCATATATTAGCACTGAGTTCAGATGGGGTAGCTCTCTTGGCAGCATTGAAGTTTATCAGCAGTCTCAGATCCTTCGTATCTCTCTGCGTCAGGTCGGGCTCAGTTACAGTGCTGTATTTCTCTGGCACCACACAGGGTTTCCCATAGGAGCTGTAACTTTACACGTTAACCTACCCATCGAACTAATGGCTGCTTTGCCTCAATTAGCACATGGGCACATCTTCACCTGTCACCGTTCCCCCTGGGCCCCCCCGTGACCTTTCACCTTAACACGAGGCACCCCTCCCTTATACATAAACATGCATGCCGATTTACTTAAAACAGTGACAATGTATCACAGACAATGTCTGTGGTGAATCCCTAACATATTTCAACCCAAATTTGTTTTGCTTTCTTTTGCACTATTTTAATGACAAATAAGGACATTTTATACTACGTAGTTTAAAATTAATAGTATTTTGTTGTACAAAAAGCCCCCCCAAAAAGTAAATGTGCTGTAACTTTGGAGGTATACAGATGAACACAGACATGACTAGAAGTCTCATTTTGAAAGTGAAATTCACATTTGAGCACAGGAAGGACGTGTCAACTCCATTACTCCAATGTTTCCTTCATTTTTCTTTTGAACCAACCTCTTTCCTTTTACAATTTAGAGTTTTGGCCACTCGGCTGGAAAAGCTGTAAGGATCTTCAAACCATAGACCATATTTAGCTTGAAACATTCTTTTCAAAGTCTTAGGCCTGCACGGTTTGAGCAAACAGATTAAAAAGATTAAAGGAAATCTTGTAGGATGAAACATGGAACAACGTTTGAATACATTAGCATAAATCAATCGGGGAGAACATGCATGTTAACGCCAACATTATGACGGGCTGTTCTCAGTATTGATGGACATGGATTGATCATGGTATCTCCATGCAAACAGAATAAACCAGTGGGATTTAGCAAGGTTAGAAAGGTGAGTGACAGACCTTCAGGCAGAGATGGAGGTGAAATGGGGTCGAGAAAGAAGACAGAGATTGTCTGCCTTGAGCACTGCGGTCCAAGCTCTAACTCGATCAGTACAGTTACCCTAGACATAGCCTGCAGATAAACACATTTGTTGGCCTTAATATGCCACTGCTGACAGCCTCGACAAACCATGTTTTGTACGGAATGGAATTCCCCCAAACATTTTGCACTGTGTTTGTGTGTGTTTGTGTTCATTGCTTAATATTTTACATGTGTTCAATGTTCATAACTGTTGTCCTTAGCCAAAAAAATCAGTGTTACGACTACAAAGAACTATTCGCACTATTCAGATCTCAACTTGAAAAAGACTGACGCTCCATATAGTTTAGCAGACCTCACTTTAACTCTAACCTATAACTACGACCTCTTAACCTCACACTCAACATAGAGGTTAGTTGCAGGCAATGATCTTTCACCCAGTATTGATATTTAGTGCTGTTTGCTAAGGCAAGCATCAGTGTTACTATTTCTCATACTTGGTGATAAGTATTTTTCAAAACCCCACCTATAATGATAACTATATTAGCATCCACATCAGCGGACAATATCGTTCTGTTTATTTTAAGTGTTGTCTGCCGCTTTAAATGCTCGATTTCGTTACAGCAGGATGGATTCTGATTGGCTGTCAATGTTTTTATCGTTCATTAGCTGGGAAAAAAAGTTCTGAAAGTGATTCCAACGATATAGTTTCTCTGTGATGTTATAGTTATAATTATTGTTATTGTCCTTAATGTGAACAAGCCTTATTTCTAAGTAAGGTATTAGACTGTATGTAACTTGCCTAGCGATTAGACTTTACGATTCTGAAAGGTGGGTTTTGTTTGTGTATAGCTTTGTTTTTTGTTTTTGTTGCGCTTTGTTTTGTTTCTGCTTCTGAGTGTTCTGTTTTTTGTTTTATTTTTGTTGCGTGTTTTTTATCGTTTTGTTTTTGTTGTGCATCGTTTCTGCTTCTGAGTGTTTTGCTGTTTTTTGCGTTTTGTTTTTTGCATTGTTTTGTTTTTGTTGTGTGTATTTTGTTTTTGTTGCACTTTGTTTAGTTTCTGCTTGTGTTTTGTTTTTGTTGCATGTATTGTTTTGTATTTTTTGCATTTGTTTTTGTTTCTGCTTCGGAGTGTTTTGTTTTGTTTTTGTTGCGTTTTTTTTTTTTTTTTTTTTTTTTTGTGGTTTTGTTTGTTTTATTTTGTATTATTCAACTTAAGCAATCCTCTAGAAAAAACGGCAAAACACTACTAGAAACCACCCAGCAACATCCTAGCAACTATCCAGAAAACCATCGCAAGCACCTAGCAATGAGCTTACAACTACTGAGAACAAAGCTCATATTTTCTACAGAAAATGTAAAACTTTTTTTTATTTATTTTTTTAATATCAGGTCAGTGGTCTCAAAAACCCATTACAGTCAAACTAAAGTATAAACTTTCCGTCGTTTGAATGGATTGATCATCGTCACACTTCTGGGCTTCAGCCACAGTTCTGAAGTGATTTATGCCTAAGACGTTACCTTATAGACGATGAATGTGATGTTGGCTCAAGTCATTTCAGACTAATTTTTGGGGTAGAAAATTCAGAGAATGTTTTACCCTGCCTATGACTGGAATTGAGCAAATGTTAGTCTTGATTTTCTGCTATAAACGGGCTATAGTTAAGATAAAAATCAGACCTTCATAGATGAGGCCTTTTTCAACGTTCCCGAGTGTGTATTTTTCATAAATGACTTAACGGTCTCAAATTATGGCATTGTTGCTATAGTATATGGCACACACACTCTTAAATTACGTATTGTGGCCTGCTAGAGGATAAAAGAGTTTTAATACTGCATAATTGCAGTACGACTAAAGCAATCAGAGGACAAAAATGCGGTACGTGTTTTTGTGGAAAGAGAAAATGAATGCATGCACGCACACTGGCATAAATTTGTCATAGATGACGGCTTGTTGCAAAATAAAAACACCCAGCTATGCTGTCCAATACAGCTGCTTTCGCCATCTCCTATTTTTCATCAGCAAGGCTTATGAGATGAAATGCATTAGTTCCCTCAGTCGATACTCTGTTAAATATCAGTTTGTAAATAACAAAGAACAGATCTGTCAGCTGATGTAAACAGAGTTTGACACAGCTAGTAAAGCAACGTAAAGGTCAGATTAGTCCTGTTGTGTGTGTGTGTGTGTGTGAGACATGAAAAAAGCTGCATTAAAGGCAAACATTTATGTTGATCTCATGATTGGAAAGATTACTTTATGACGGATTCCTAAAATGCCTTGCATTTCTGAAGGTTAACCAAAAACCACAACAAACAACCCAGACGTGGACAAATCAACATATGGGTATCGATTAAATCATGCATGACCTCCTTTATTTGCGAAGGGTGTTGCCTTGTGTTACCTGGCTCAATTTCACACATGTGGCTTAAAGCATATTTTGGACAGGGTGGATTCAGGTCAGAACTGATAAACAGTTCTCAGTTATCCTTACAAAGGGGCCAAGTTAACACCCTATTGTTTGCGATTGTGGCCTAATTGAAGTATTTACCCAAGCTGACTTCATGACACTGGCAAATGTGCAAATGTCTGACTGAATCCTCCCAAACAGTAATGCAGCAAAAATGTAAATGGGTGAATCTCTTGCTGAGAACATGTCTTGGTCATAAGCTGAAATAAATTTTGGTCATTGTGACATTATTTCCATTATTAAGCCATTTTTTTTTTACCCATTACTGTAATGCAAAAAAAAAAAACCCACTCATTATCATTACCATAATGTACAAAATGAATATACATACAGACATACATACATACATACACACACACACACACACACACATATTTATTATTATATTGTTACATGAGGAGAAACAAATCTTTTGGATAATTTTCTGATTACTCAGGGGAGATTTATTATCATACATCATCCCTAACTTATTGTTGTTTAATGCAGATGTTTATTATTATTCATCGGGACCACATGGTTCAGCTTTATGGTTTATTATTGAGTTTCAGTTGCCAGGCTATTGCATTGGATGAACAGATTATTAGGCAGAGATAGGGAGAATGTCATAGACAGCAACTCTCCTCTCAACACGACACAAGCGCTCGACATTTTGCCTTATGCCAATATACCCTCAGAATCAAGTTTCATAAGAGCTCTCGCCGGACTGACCGGCACACAATCAAATACTCTGACTTTATCAAGCAGGTTTATTTTCTCACAGGGTGTTAGTTTGCTTCGAAATCACATAGAGTAACTAACCCTTTGCCAATTCTGGTTACTGTTTGTGGCAAAAACAAACTTTACAGAACGCCCTATAGGAATGCAATGGAGATTTTCACAGTTTTAAGTCAAATGTGCTCATAAATTATGACATTTAAAAGCACATTTATCTTTAGCATTTCTCAATTGTTCAATTAGCATCCAAAAGCATTAAGGAAAAAATTCCACCTTCCATTACAGTTCCATATTGAATTTGTATTTTACTGCCCCCGCCTCCCCTTCTCTAGTCATGGAAGCTGAGAGACAACCCAAAACTCCCAGCTCTCTCCATAAAGATGCTTTCAGACATGACTTTAATGGAGCACCTCAAACACCCCAGAACATCTGGAGTATTCCTATTGCGATCCAGTTGAGATATTCAGACCCTGTTCTGTGTTAATATTGAGATTTTTTTTTAACCTATACATCTGTCTTCTTCCGAAACTCTCAGAATGATGAAAATGATCCAAAAGGTCTAAGGGACTAAAGGGATGTCTAAATCATGCAGATGACAAACCGGGACCTCATAAATTGTTTCTGTTGATAGATTCCCAGGCTATACATTACATTGTTCTTTTACCATGAAACACTCTCCAAAACACAAACACTTCTGATTTTTCTGATTTATCGAAATAGCACTTATAGCACCTAGCGAAATCTTTCCTCAAAACTAAATTATTTTTAGAGGTCTCTGTACTGGATGACTTATCCAGAGGCCATCTCAAGCTCAGAGACATTACCAAAATCCACACCTGCAAAAGACTAGTCTAAGATCAAGCTGGCTTGCTAATTGCAAAACTAATCTGGCTCGAAAACTCATATTTGGACACTTTAATTTGAAGCACAAGGACTTTCAGCTGTTTAGGATGTCCCTATTAGTATCAAACAGAGCGTGTTACGTGGCATTCTTCAGAAAGACACAAAGCCGTTCCAGAATGTTTTGAGTCTGAGCGGAGTTTTTCCATGGCACAATCCACTCTGACACTACTTATGTCGCCATGACCAAAGCTTCCCCCTGTTTCTTTTCAGCACATAAGACATAGACGGATGACTACACGAGGGAATGCTCTGGATTGACAATGAGAAAGAATGGACTGACAAATTAGGCCAAAAACATGAATTGAAAGGAATGAGAATGCTAAAAACAGATGTAAAAACAGTTTGAAATGTTAAGAACAAGAAACAAATGTCCACCACTGACAAAACCAGACAATGAAAAATACTGTGGAACAAAGCAAGAACTAGACTCTCATATTTGAGTCAGTGACATGATTGATGCTCAATATTAAAAAAAAGTTTTTTTTTAATGCATTTCACACCCAAAATTTAAATACAGTTTCATTGATGAAAATGTTTCCAGTTTCTGAATTAAAAGTAACTTTGTTACATTATTAATTAGTCAAACGTTTACATGGAGTAACTTAAGGGATATAAAAAGAAAAGAAAAAGTGAAATCCTTGGAAAAAGAATTAAGGACATTTTTTCTTTAAAAAAAAAAAAAAGCATAAAAGTAAATACGTTTCATTTTTAAATTGTCAGGTCAAATGGGGTAACTTTTTAACCTTTTAACTTTTTTAAAAAGCGGGGGTGGGGGTGTATAAAGTTGTAAACACTTGTGTCTATTTATGAGATATTTTACTACTTTCCGTATAATGGTTACACCACTTGACTTTTACTAAAGCTTTTTTTTTGTGGGAAATGGTATAAATGTTTTTCAAAAAAATGTGTTGGATTATGCCAACAAAAGTGTCTGATCCATTCAGATCAGAAAATCACTTTTTTTACCACCTTTTCATGTTTGCAGTTGTCCTGGCAAGCCCAGCAAATGGTATGACCGTCTAGATGCCCTATGCACTGACACACCACCCATCTCCTCACTCAACTATATTAAATGTTTGCTACAGCAGATAAGAGAGGAAAGATCACCCTTGACATCTGATATGCGCCCAGCGCTGTCAGCCATTTCCATTAGAACGATCAAAGTCATGAAAACATAACTCTTGATTTTGCACTCAGAGATAATGTTGCAAGCACATAATATAAGCTTTATCTAATACTATGGATATACAACAACAAAAAACCTGTATTAAATGTTTTTTTTTATGTTTAGCACATCAACTAAACAAACAGGTTATCATTACAGCCCATTATACTACAGGGCTGTTGAATGCTTGAATCTGATTGGTTGAAGAACGTTCTAAGGTGTGCATTATTTTCAGGGAAACGCACAGCTAAAGTAGTTCCAGGCGGGTCTTGACCGCATTACAGTTCCATATCACTTCGCGTAGTTAACGGTAATAACGGAAAATAGGATACAATTCATAACAAGAAATAACATGCAGCCCCATGCGCTTGATCTGGAATTTTCAATGTCTAGCTTCACAATCAATGGAAACATGCAGTTTAATTTTAATAAATAAAGTATATAGTCCTAGGCTATCTATAATCAATAGAAAATTAAACTGAAAATAGGCTAAATAAATGGATAGTCCTGCAGCACGGATTTTTATATATAACAAATAAATAATTATTGATAGGTCTACTTGTTAAAGGGGCTTTGTGTTTCATTTATTTGGCTAGTCTACTGTCATCTGTCAATAATAGAAAAAAGAATGAACAAATTAATTATAACGAATTGAATTAATAAATAAATAATAATATTGACGCACATGCTTTTCTGTCTCATTATTGCAACATCTCTCTATAATAACTGCATTAATAACTGCATAAAGCCGGGGACACACTTTAAGGCCGGTTATGAATGTAATTTGATACTTATGACTGATCATGACCAAACGCGTGTTCAGTGCGTTCAGTCTGTGTTCAAAGTCGGTGTTTAAAATCTGCTGCAGTCGATGAAAACAGTCAGAGAATGTGTCAGCTAGGCGTGTGTCCCAGCATTATTCTGCTATCAGTGGCTCAAACCTCCGTTACTAACTCTAAAATGACGTTTTGGAATTAGCAACGGAGGCATTGGTTTAGATGCGTAAGAAATTAGACCTACATACAAGAGCGTTTTAATGACAAAAACTTTACGAACGTCTTGAAATACATAATCTGAACAATGTTTTGAGGTGTGGTAACTGTAGTATAAGCGGAATAATTGACTTCAGGCCGTTGAATTATTAGAAAAATAATGCACACCCGAGGTGAACGGCCACTCCGCTTCGCGTCGTGACCGCATTACCACCTCGGGTGTGCATTATTTTTCTAATAATTCAACGGCCTGTCGTCAATTATTCCTTACTTAAACCATCTGCAGTATAGGGACCACATCACTTTTGGACTGTGCAAGTCTTGTGTGACGCACAAGCAAAAGATTATATATTTTAATACAAAAATTAATAACACAGTTCAACGTGTACCCAAAAAGTATTCACTTCTTTCCTGATCACACTTTAGTTTAATCATACTAAAGGGTTTGACAGTGTCGCAGATTATGTTACTTTACCACATAGGAGCTAATCCAAAAATACAGTCTTTCAGAAAATGCTCACATTGTTCGACAAGGTTCAAAGGTGACATGAATGAATGTGGAGCTTTTTCTCTGACATTCAATTAACAACTTTTTAACAATTAACTTTTTTTATTTCTAACACATAATATTGTTAAAGCAGAACATTCAAAGCTCATGACAGCGGCACTAGGATGTGATGAGGAACAAATGGAGCCCTCAATCTGGTTTAAAGCACTCTGATGAGAATACTTTTATCAAGGGAAGTGACCTCACTTAAAAAGGACATGAGGTCATTACATAAGAATGTAATATGCCACCCTGCTATGCCTTCATAACATCAGGAAGCATTCTTGTAATTAACGTAACCCCATCTAAAAGGAAATGCCTTGATTAGAGAATGACATTGACCATTCTTACCTTGAAATGACAGGAGGACTCGTGGCTGTGGCGGAGAAAGACCATGGATGCAGGTGATACAGAGGACGAGGGGAAGGAACAACTGCACGCTCGTCCCCAAAGACCAAACCCGGAGCGCTCCTGACCTCCCCATGACTGCTGAGGAGACACCCGGACCAGCCCACCTGCAAAGACAAGGTGAAGGAACTGTGAAGGACAAAAGAGTCTTGCTAATGGAAAACTAGATTTCAAAGACTTCAAAATTGTACAATAAAGTACAATAGGAGTAAGAAATATATGCTCTTTGAAAATAGAGGTGGATTACTTAGAGGAATAGACAATTAGAATCATATTCTTAATAAAGAAAGATTCTTAATAGTTTTATATATTTTTATTTTCTAAAGTAAGTTTGGTTACACTTCATTTTAAGGTGTCCTTGTTACAGTGTAATTATATATTTAAGTACAGAGTAATATTAAGTAACTACATGTACTTACTATAGGAATAGGGTAGGATTAGGATTTGGTTGAGGGTTAGTTGCATGTAATTACGCATCATTTACTGTTATTACTATGGTAAGTACATGTAACATATGTAACAAGGACACCGTAAAATAAAGTGTTACCGTAAGTTTTACTATCTAAACATTCCTGAAGCAAGATACATTTTGATAAGCAGCACTAAGTAAAATGCACAAACTTAACACATATTGTCATGTTGATACTAACTAAATGTGCAAATCACAAGAATTACCTTAGTAAGTTATTATAATTCCCCATGAAAAGAAGTCCCAGCTGTAGAAGGACAATTTGTATATCTTTATTTAGCTCAAATAATGCACATTTTTGTACGAAACAATCAACATGAACATTTTAACATAAAAACAAGCTTCGCATTTCTCCTTTTAAACAGCAAAGTTTTGCTCTATAGACTTCCATTGTAAATGTATCACTGTCCATGCAGTTTTACAAAATATAGAACAAATCTTAATAATCTGTGGTAATTGACACCTTTCTACAGATTTTGATAATGCTCAACTTGTATTTGAACCCACAACATTCCTTTTAAAAGTTCAACATTTGTGACGTTAGCCACGTTCTGGGTGAGGAAATGTATTTGATATAGTGTTAAATCAACAGTGTTTCAAAAGCAGCCAGTTAAAATACATATTTTAACGGTTATATCATAACAGTTATGCTTGAAAGCTTTTTCCTTAAAGGCATCCTGTACGTCTTCTAGTTAATTAGTCTGAGAAAGTGCCATGACATTGGTCCACTTAGTTATGATTTTAGCCAATGCCATATAAACAATGGCTCCTGTCCAACCTGAGTCATTATTTTACCTTTAAACAAGGACGTCTTATACAATGTAATAGGAATGAAATTAGTAGTGGTACCTCAAAGAAATGGATGGGTTTTTTTTTACTCTAGTTCTAACAAAAGAATGAATAGACACTCCCCCGTGTTTCTCTCCTCTCTATTCTATTATGGGACAACAGAAGTTCAATAATACATGGAGAGAAGTTTTGATATCCTGTGGAAGAACTCTTTCTTCATGCTCCAGGGAGAACAGACAGCTTTCTCTGTCCAGGACACTCTTGGAAAATAAGAATGCATGCAGTTCATAATTATATATTAATAATATGTTTGTTTTGTAGCAGAGAGAGTGCAGAAGGACAAAGAACAGAGTAAGAATAGCACAGTCTCTCTGCTCATGTCTTATACATGACTCATGTGAAAGATTGATAGGACATCTACAGTGCATGTCTGACTCAGTGAGGTATGAGTACAATGCACAGGGTGTGTTCACAGTCAACAGAAGTGCATGAATACCAGAAAACACCATGCAGGGTGATGTTTAAATTATTTTGTATGGAGTCATCCGCTTTATGGATGATCTTTGTTGTATCTCATTGGTTTTTCAGCATTTTTTGGAGGCCGTGTCTGGTTAAAGTTTAAGTGTTATAGTCCACTTATTTAAAGGGAATTTTTAATAGGGGCCTTCTATTAAAAAATATTGAATTTCGCATATTTAATAGGGGCCTTCTTTTTCAGAAAAAAAGTAGTGTAATGAACAGTGATAAACTCTTCCTGGCCTTAAAGATACTTTTGTTTGAGGGTGAGCCAAAGTAGCCAGCAGGCAGGCATTATGCAAATGTATTACATGGTGATGTAGCCATGTCTCATACATAATGGCATAATGGCAATACTACAAGGCATTAAAGACAGGCGTTTTCTGTTGGAGAGATTCACTCTATTTGGCATGGACTTTGTGCTTTGTAACTTTAAAGATTGTTTACATGCACAAACAGCTATATTACTCATTAAAGGAAAGGTAAAATAAATAAAAAAAACATAATAGGCCCCCCTTCAACCTGTGTGACTGTAGTTATTTGCTGGTAACTCTATCGCCCCCTTACTGACATTTGTTAGCGCCACACTACTGAAAGAATAGTACATTCACTACTAGGCAAAAAACAAACAAAAAAACAACAAAAAAACGGCCAAGCCCAAATTGGGTAAACACTAAGCTTTTAACTGTCTTAACCACAAAATATTGGTCAGGAACTTGGCTAGATTTAAGCAAATTCACTACTAAGTAATTTCTGTCTCAAATAAAGTTTTTGGCAGAATATGGGAAGTTGTGTGAGGAGTGATGAATCACAGTGAAACACGAGTTGTGTGGTGATGCTCTAGAGCGGTGTCTTTGAAAATCTGCTGAGAAATGTAATAATAAATGCATCTCTAACACAGTTGGAAGCATGGAGGAAGAGGTGTCATTGTGCGGGGAGTCTATTTATCTGCTGGTATGTGTGAGCCACTTCACTGTGAAAAGTTAATTAATGCATTGGAGTACAAGAGTATATTGCAGAATGGCTTGCTTCCCACAATTGAAAAGTTGTTATCTAAAGAGGAACAATCAGGCAGGAGCTCCTGCCTAAATTGCAAAGACAACCAAGTAGTGAGAACAAGTCCATCAGGCTCATGGTTTGGCCTAGGTCAGAATCCAAATTTGAACCCTATAGTGAATTTGGACTCACATTAAACTCAAACGAACTGAGAGACATTTTTCAACTACTCATAAACTGTTTGAACTGAGTGGAACAACACTGACTCTTCTTCCTGTAAAAAGCGGCCTGCAAGTTGGGGAAGGCTAAGTATCTATAGTATTTGTGCAATTCGTGCTAATTTCCTGACCAGTGATTTGTGAATAAAATGGTTAAGACCATTAAAAGACTACTAAATATTTTGCCATTTTTGGCTTGGCCCCTTTTCTTTCTTTAGTTTTTGCCCATGTACAACTGGACCGCATGAGTTTGTAGGCTTGTGCAGAGCATGTTTATAAGTGAGAGTGTTTGCCTGAGTGTTTGTGATGGGGATGTTGTTTTGTATGAGTTAGTGCATACAAGTGTGCGTATGTGTATACATATGCGTATGTTTGCTTGAGCATATGATAAACTGCAGAAGGCTAAAATGTCTTTGGCAGTGAGTATTGGAGAGAAGCTCTTAAACTGGGTGGAGGCTACTGCTCTCTGGACAGTAATGGCTTTCTACTGCTGGTCAAGGCCTGCCAGACATACATACAGCTGCTAAACTCATCACCGGACCATCATAGATCCGTCACTGGCCCGACACTGAACACGAGCTGATGTTCTTCTATGATCACAACCCTTAAATGAGACATAATCCCTCATTATTTATGTGCCTAATGAACAGGTTCCGTCAAGGCCTTGATATAAACTGAGCAAAGATTTATAAGGCTTTTCAGTAAATTTCATCAATGATGAATGCTACTTTAATGTCTCACTATGCATCACTCTGCAGTCTCTCTCTCTTTTCATAACAAGTTAGAATAGTTACTTGCCACCATCTGATGACTTAAAACCATTAACTACCAAATGTAGTAAAAAATGGTCTGGGAGAACTAAAGGACTTTAATGGTGAGCATAAAACATTTGATAGATGTCTAGAATTTGAGTCTCCAGTTAAAGCAAGAGGATGAAAACATCACATCAAATTGAATCTAAATACTGAATTGAGAACTAGATCATTGAGAAATTAACTTAATTGCATATTAATAATAATACAATATAAAAATATAATCTACAAATAACATTTTAATTTGATAAGAAAGTTAATCACTTCATTTCTTGTTGGTTGTCGCCTGTTACGTGTGTGACAGTGTGTGAGTATCAAACTATGACATCTGGCAGACTATTTGCTGAATTGTTTCAAACTATTTCACTGACACCTCCAGATTCCTAATGAGTTCTGTCATGAGGTGATTTCTGACTGGCTTTTAACCACAACACTAAAACTGGATCGCAGTGTCACCTTAGAAACTCAAACGTCTGTCAAAGCTGTCATAATGCGCATTCATGCCGCTTCAGCTGAGAGCACAGCAGCCTGGATACGCATTACGAGCGGTTTATCTTCAAGCTTATCGTCTTGTGTTTGTCATGGCTATCTGCGTAATGAGTTTTCCATCTTTCTCCTTATGAAAGTGTCAGTCAAAACCAATTATTGCTCACTAGAAATTTGACAGCCAACTTCAACTAAGAACTGGCTCATCTAATATAGGTTAAACAGCTGGAAGGAAATTAAGTGTCTTTTGTGATGTTTTAAAACCGTGATATGGAAACGGCATTATACAGTATGAATGTTATGTTACTAGATTGTAGTGGTACTTGCCTGTAAATGCTATGATGCTAAGTAACGTGCTATGTGGTTTCTAGGGGTTTCACTAGGGTTTGTTATATTCAGGTCTCTATACACTGTAAAAAGTGATTACTTAATTTTAAGGCAATGGATTTCCTCACTTTTTTTTAAATAAGTCAACTGATCACTTCTTACAGTTTATATGGCTTGGGTCCCTCCTTTAAATTAATTAAATGAGAATTTGTCCACACGCTTAAGGTGTGTTGACATTTACCCCATTCACATTTTCACAGAAATCCAGTCATTTTAAAAGAATCTACGCAATCTGAAAATTCATGTGAGGGTGAATAATTTCCCATTGCAGATGTCGCAATGGGATCAAGTTGGTTGCGCAAATTCACTATGAAACAGAAAGTGAGTTCTATGTGAGCTTCTATCACTACACTATAGACAATAGACCTTTTTTGCCCAAAATGTGATTTCGCGTTTTGCTACTACATGATGTACATATCACAAACAGTACTGGACGATAATGTGCCAAAGTTTAATACCAATCCAAATATTATGTTTTACACAAGTGTTTTCCTAATTTGATGCAGAGAAAATGTATTCTGGAAGCCTATTGTGTAAAATGTTTAGTTTTTTTCTGAGAGATGCCCATCACCGTACCACACCCTGTCATTCACCAGCTCGCACACACAATTCCAACCATGCACACACTACCACAATGTGACAAAAATACAAATCCCCATTCAATATTGCATTTTGTATTGGACAAAATCTCAGATACTATCTTTAGGGCACACTTATAGAATAATAACATCATTGTCTTAGTCTCAAACTCCCTAGACTCATTCACACTCTCTGCTGTCCTGTCTGTGAGACACACAGCACACATTCCCCGACGTCTCTACCAATATTAAAAAAAAGCTCAACACTCACAAAATAATACATATCAACTGAGTAATGAAAGAGTGTTCTTCACAATACTTAATAATCAAGAAAATGACTAACCATGAAATCAGATTTTGTTCAAAAATATATTTATCAAATATGATTGAATGCAAAAATTGCACCTTTTGAAACAGGAAAAACACTTAAATATAGCAATTTTCTTACGATCAAGCAAAATAAATAAATTAAAAAAATTAAAAAAAGCCAATGGGGAAAAACATACTAGCAAAGTAAATTTCAGTTAATATCATTACCATATTATTTGAATCTTAAACCTAGACAGAAATTATGCTATTTAAACTTTTTGGCACACCATCAGGTAAAATAATTGCTCATAATGTGTCTTGAATAAATAAAACATATTAACAAAGATTAGATATAATAATTAAGAGTGTATATTTCTAAAATAAGCTTTTTTTTTTTTAATATAGATGCTTGTCTCAGTGACTGAAGTATGTATAAGGTCTTGATTTCCTGTCTCTGGTGGGCGTCTGCACCTGTTAGCCTGAGCCTGACGTCCCCCCCCCCCCCTTCCCTAAATCTCCCCCAAACGGGACTCACCTTCTGAGGCTTCCCAGCCGGACTGTCCTCACTGAGCAGAGAGTGGGTGAATGCTATAGTCACAGAGGTAGTGAAGAAACACAGCGTTGCGTGGACTTCCCCAGCGAGAGTGAAGAGAGGTGTTATTCCAACCGGCTGACTGTGGGACAGGGAAGAGAGAGGTTGAGAAGATTGAGAGAGGTAAAGAGAGTGAGAGAGAAGGGTGGACTGGTTTCCTATTACACTCCTCTCCTCTCGAGCCCCCCCCTCCTCTTTTCTTTTCCCTCCTCTCTCTCTCTCTCTCTCTCTCTCTCTCTCTCTCTCTCTCTCTCTCTCTCTCTCTCTCTCTCTACGAGTAACTGAACAGATATTCCAGACCTCTGACTCTGAGTCTCACTCTGCCTGTGCAGTGAGCAGCAGTTTAGGCAGACAGTGCCAATACTCCAGAGTCAGATTCTGCTTATTTGCTTATTGAAGCCCCTTTAGATCTATCACTTTAGATACCATCACTGGATGCAGAAGTTACTTAATTTACTTATACATAAAATGACAACACTGCAGGGAAAAAATATTTTCCATAATTCACAGAATATTCTTAATCCAGCTGCCATCTTTAACTGATTAAAATATCAATCTTTATAAGTATTCAAAATAAAAGTATCATACGCAACTAAGTTAATGTAAATATAAGACATGCATATACTTTGCAAAGTTTGGTGTCGGCTAGATTTTTTCAATGTTTTTTTTTTTTTTTTTTAAGACTTGCTCACCAAAGCTACATTTGACCAAAATTACAGTAAAAACAGTAATATTGTGATTCATTCAAACAGAAAATGGTTCAGTTGAATTGTAATAATATTTTACATTTTTTTTAACTTTATTTTATATATATATATATTAAAAAATGTATTCTTATGATGACAAATACATACATACATATATATATATATATATATATATATATATATATATAGTGCTGGTCAGAATTATTTGCCCCCTTGGTAAATATGATCAAAGATGGCTTTAAAAAATAAATCTGCATTGTTAATCCTTTTGATATTTTATGAAAATTTTTGCAAAAATCTAACCTTTTATTGAAGTAAAAGAATTGAAAGTGGGGGGGGGGGGGAAATCACATTATTAAATAAATGTTTTTCTCCAGAACACGTTGGGAACAATTATTTGCCCCCTTTTATTAAATACTTTTTGCAACCTCCTTTTTCCAAGATAACAGCCCTGAGTCAGCTGTCAGGTTTTGATTTGTTATCTGTTGATATTTGATCGAATCCATGATGGCATGTATCTGAACAAGATGTCCAGGACCTCTGGCAGAAAATTAGGCCCACAGCATTAAAGATACAGCAGAGTATTTCATTTTACACATGGGGTACTTTTTTATTCCTGTATGAACCAAACCCATTAAGTGTTTGCTGCCAAAAAAACTACTTTTTTTTTGTTTCATCTGAGCATAGAACCCGTCCCGTTTGAAGTTCCAGTAGTGTCAGTTACTTTTCAAACGTTCTATGGACAGATGAAACAAAACAAAATGGCTTCTTTGGCAGCAAACACCTAATATGGGTTTGGTTCATACAGGGATACCCCATTGAACCCCATTGAAAACCTCTGGAATGTGATCAAGAGGAAGATGGAAGGCCACGAGCCATCAAACAAAGCAAAACTGCTTACAATGTTTGTGCCAGGAGTGGCATAAAGTCACTAAAGTACCAACAAATACTTTCATGACCTTAAAGGCCCTTATTTATTTATTTTATAAAGGTTTCCTGAATGCTCCCTTGAGTAGGAAAGTGTTTTCTCCTCAAATTTTTTTAAAGTTGATAAGCACCTAGATAATTTACAGTCAGATGGTTATTATCATAGAATGAACCCCAACAGGGTTGTCAGGAAACCTATCATTTTGCTGTCCTAACTGGACACTAACAATTGTATGGTTAGTAGCTTTTTATTATTTGCATTTAGAATTTCGCATCCCTGCTGTATCAGAACAGACCTGCGGTGTTGGGGCCCACTAGTTGATAACCACCGGATTAAACTATCATCCTGCCGTTAATAAAAAGCCCAATAAATCAACAGAGAAATGTCTATACACACTTCCACAGCCCAGATTAAATGTTATTTCTATCCAAGATTCCAGTTGCAAAGGGAGTGCAGGGAGCTGGACGCTCTGGAGCCAATTTCCAAACCACATTGTGCAGACTTCAGCAAGGAAAGTCAGAATTGCCCTCACCACCGCAATTCCACTGCCAAGTTATTAATTACAGATGGTGAAAGCTGGATCTGTATCATGTGAATGATAGCCAAATGTTCAATGGAATTGCGAAGAGCCCATGTACTCCAAATGAAATGCACAGTACAGTGGCCCCAAAAGGTTTGACACTTAAGCCACTTAAAAATGTTTCTTATTGTTTTGCTTACTTGCTTTAAAATGAATGCCACTTGGCTTAAAATTTTGCGTCTAATGCAATAACTTTCATGATTTTTAAGCGTGACTTTTAAGCGTGAACTTATTCTTAATACCCTTAATAGATATAATAGTAAATATGGAGCATGTGCAGTCAAAACAAGCAAGAAGATGCTACGTTTGTCTAACAATAAAGCTCTGGTGCAAATGGACGATCGATTAGAAAAGACAATTTGATCACCAGTGATGTGACACTACAAAGAAAAGTGCCATATCTTGTAATCCTTTTACCAAAAAAAATCTTCAGTTGTCTCTTGGGGACCATGAGGAACATCTGTTGATCAATTCAAGTTAAATTATCTGCTTCTAAAAGCTTTCTAAAAAGGAAAAAAGTGTATTATTTAGTGTACTAGAACTATTTGTGATTTATACACGTTCACTACTACACAATGAATAAATGAATGGAATTAAATACTATTTAAATACTAATTTAAAAAATCATTTTCTTAAAAAGTATTTTTATATTAGAAATAGTCATATTGACATGAATATGTGAAAATGCGATTTGATTTAGTAGAGAACAAAAAATTTAACTTTTCTAAAAATAAAAAAAAGTTGAAAAACTAATTGTATAATTGTTTACCCTAAAGAATACGTATAAAAAAGGGTATATTATTTGTTTTTATATATATATATATATATACATATATATACATATATATATATATATATATATATATATATATATATATGCCAAGAGAATAAAGAAAAGGTGAGAAAAAATTAAATCACATTTCTTTCTGAAAGTAAATATGTAATTTAAAAATAAAAATATTTGTATATATTTATTTTCAGAATTTTTTATATATATATATATATATATATTTAGTAGGGGAACAGATTATAAATAAATTGATTTAAATTGCAGTAGGCAAAGCTCTATTGTAAAATATCTGCATTGTTTAGCAGTTGTGTGGTCACTGATATGTGAAAGGGCTTCCTGTGGTTGTGAGTTGTAATTACACGTTATTATATTGCTATGTTGTAATTACAGTCTAGAGTTAGATACTCTCAACAGGTCTCAGGTTGCTGCCACTTTATGGTTTCAGTTTAAATAAGCAGTCTGTCTGGCCTGTAGTGCCTCGACAATAAGACTAGCCGAAACCAATTGTGTGTATTTGAGTGTGTGTGTGGGGACAGCGGGAAATAATTAGCTATTCTCTGACTCTTTAAGTGATTTACAGCTTTCCAGTGATATGGTCAGAGAGAAAGTTCATTTGGCTGTAAAACCACACACACACACACACACACACACACACACACACATCACATTACAAACAACAGCACAAATCAGAAATAGTAAATTACAAAGTGTCTCAGACAATATCTAAGGCATAAATCAGCAAAAACAAACACAAATGTGACTTGCTGAGAATGAGATGCTGAGTTGTGTTCGTAAAACACAGTGTCTGCTTTGGGAAAAATGACTCACAGATATCTGTGATGATAGAAACGTTTGCCTAAAACGGGTGGTCACTGACTGCCAAAATACCTCTTTGGCTGAAGGAATGTTTCTGGCATATTAAGGAGATTATTTTAATGAAAGGAAAATAATACATTGTAAATGGAGATCAAATCTGAGTCACAGAGCAGAGAAGTGCTGCATTTGCTTTTGTCCACTTGTACTGATATGTCTGTGTGCTTCCTTGCGTCCTTACTGATGTTTAGCATTTGTCACACTAATGTTAAGTGGCTCATACATAATCTGGGGTCAGAGGTGGCTTAAACTCTGCATTAGTAATGGCCATCATCACAAACAGACACACATGCTAATGTAAGGACATTCTGCACAGACCAACCCCCCTCCAATGCAAAACTTTATTTGTAAGGACAGAACAAGTGGAGTAAAGTAGGACATTTTTGTTGAGTTTGGGAATGAAAGACTTAAACGTGTAGCCTGGTGTGATCAGTGCTGCTCCAACAGGTTTGCTCGTGTATTTAAGATGGTTTAAGCCAGTTTTAATAATTTACCAGAAAATAATTTAGACTATTCCCTCAGTTTTTAAAAACAAGCAAAACCTTTTTTACAGTAATGCACTATAAACGCAAAATGAAACCTTCGAAAATATAGCCACAAGAGTTAAACATTACGTCTTAACATGAAAATAGTGTGATACAATTGCTTACTAACATTATCTGTGTGAAGTTATATCCCATTTTCTCCTGACATGACTGTAAAATCTGAAAAGTCTGAAATCTGAAAAGTCTAAACTATTCACATGGAGATGAGTTTCTTGATCTTGAACTCTTAAATCCCTGGGGGTTTGTGAGTTGATGAAAAGCTAAAAATTTAAACATAAAAATGTAACATTAAAATAAAAACAAAAAATGTAAAATCAAAATGCTCACTATAAAAATACGAAATATCTTATTTGTTTACTTGCATGTCATATGACCGTTAACTGACATTAGAAAACTGTGATGATGTGAATGTGTTGTTAAGTTAATTATTGATATATTAACTTAAAATATAAAAAAAACTGTAAAATCATAAAAATAATTAAACTCTAAAAAAAGATTAGAATTCTTATGTTTACTTGCATGTCTTGTGACCCTTAAACGACATCAGATAACCGTGATGTGAATGTTGTTAAATTATTAAAATATTAACTTAAAATCTCAAAAATTGTAAAATAAAAACAATCAAAATTAAACGCTTATTTAAAAAATGATTAAATTATTTTATTTTTTTACCTGAATGTCAATGTGACCATTAACCAACATAAGACAACCGTGCCTTGAACATTAATGTTGTTAAATTACTATAAATTATTTAGACAACTTTACAGCTCAAATATGGACGCATTTATAACTAAACTTTAACTAAAATATAAGCTTCACATATTGACTGAACATTCTTGCCCCATAAACTTCCATTGTTAATTTCTTAAACCAAAATTATTATTTGTTATCATCAAAATCTGGAGCTTGAATCCAGTATTGGATAGCCCTTTAAATATCACTCTCTAGGTAAATCTGTACTTTATTTATGGCTCTTTTCAAAGTTTTTGCTGAAACCTTTTTCACCCAGCATGCTCCAGGGAAATCCACCAGCTTCACCTCCAGTCACCCAGCACGGCCCTTTGTAGCTCTCCTCAGTAAAAGTTCCTCAGTTCTAGTAAAGTTCTTTGAGCAAGTCACTTCTAAGCACCAGATCTGCTGATTGATAGCCTTGAATGTTCTCTGATGACTCTGAATAGAAACACATTGTTCCCTGAAAGGCCAGGGGACCTAGCTTTAGCATATCTAGCGTAGCTGCGGCCGGGTCTGGAACCTGGGAAGCAAAGCTTGGATAAACAAAGTAGAAAAGGTGAATAATGAGAGTGCTAAGTAGCAATACAGAGTGCAGAGCCACTGAAAGATTTGGTCAATGAGCTTCAAATTTGAATCATTGTCAAAGAAACGGCACTTTGGTTGGCCACCAACTAGACAACGGTGGTATTCACGGCTGAGGGATGGTAGTCATGCTTCAAGCATTGAGAGTTCCTCTTCTCTGAAAGTCATGCTAAATCAAGTTGCTAATACCTCAGAGAACACACAGACCTGCAGGTTTAGCCGTCTCAGTTGCAAAGGGCTTGAGTGAGATTTCCATTGACACTTGTTTCTTGAAAAATGAGGCCGTTCAGACTTGGTTATTGATTTCAGGCTCTTGTGTTTGATGGGAAATGACTCGGAGTTTAGAGTATTTCCATATCTAAGGGATATCGACAGCACTTGATTTTAGGAGTGATCCAAAGGATTGGGCAAAAGTGTGTGAGCAAGCGACGAGGAGGAAAACAGACAAAGTCAGCTTTATACCAGAGCTGCGTGATCTTGATCTAACAAGATTAGCTCATCCTGACTCACTCAGCAACCATTTCTCCCTGAGTGCATGTTGTTGTGTCTGAATCGTTCAGTTTCTTTCCCGAACAGTAGCCCAAAATAGACAACTACTGTACTCATGGACCCAATGACTACAGACAAGCGCAGCGGTGCAAGTGGTGAGAGCATCAAAAGTTGAAACGAAATCTGTTTATAGTGCTGGGGATTATATGCTACTATATTTAATTTAGATTTCAGTTTGTTGTGGCTGGGTTAACAAATAATTAAATTGACACCGTACTTATATATTATGTTTTCAAAGGGTAATAAAGTTACCTATGTGAAGTACACTTAAGCATACTTTTAAAAAGATTACTTAATGTACATTAATAATGTACATTAAAATAATATACTTAAGTCTGGACTGAATGTAACACTTTCAGACACTTAATTGCATGTTTAATACAATTGAACTTCAGAGTATTTTTGACCCCCTTAAGTGGGACTTAAGTACATCTTTATATGTAGTTTCATAATTACTTTGGTTGTTTTCGTGTGTATAGCCAAATGTACTAATGTCAATTTAAAAATTGTATGTATTTAAATATATTTTATAATATAAATGCATGTATTCAAATATTTGTAATTACACTTTAATGTTGAAGTTGTAATTTATTATATTTAAAATATATTAACTTTAAAAGTAGTATTGAATAACACACTAAATCTGCCAAATATGTACTTTTTCTGACCCGTTACATCCCGTTTTCCATGCAAGCAGTAATTCAGTCTGATTGTAGTCAAGCTGAGACATTGTGAAGCGCTGTGAATCCTCTTTGTTTTACCAATAAAAGACAAATCCCATCTATTTCCATAAAAAACATATAATCACACACTGTATTTAATAACTTCCATTCTCCTAGTGCTCAGTGGGAGTATGGATACATTAATTTTGGCCCCCACAGCTAATTTTAATACTGACATATTTCATAAAGCTGACGGCCAAAGACTTGCTCTCATGATTAAATAATCACTGGATTTTAAATCAATTCAGTCTTGCATTAAAGTTAATATCCCTTGCATTTCGGCTCGTTACCCTAATAAAGAATACGCTCATGGAAAGATCCCCTGGACAGATCATATTTCCTGCACTTTAAAGAGCACCGCTATTTTGATTCATGGCGTAATTTGGGCTGAAAGGCAGCGTGGGTGTAAGTCTCAGAAGTTATTGTGCATGTCTTTTGTCCTTTGACATGAATTAATTTATTTTACTGCAACTACAGGTGTTCATTGTTTTGTTTTGCTATGCAGTCAGAAAATGTCCGTATTCTGACAGATATCATTCAGTTAGTTGTCCTAACTTGTCTTTGTTACAGTAGGCTCTGTAAACGGCAAAGAAAAATGTCTGTGAAAAGTTTAGTATTTGACAGAACTTCTCAAAGCCAATGAGTAAAGGCAGGTGTACACTGTGCGAGTTTGGACACTCGGGAGGTCGCGAGCCATTGCACACGTTACGAGTCAGTTAACCTGATAATCGTGTCAAAGCAGCTGGTACACGGCACAACTGTACAGTAATATATGGCGAACTGGCGGAAAACACATGAGCTTTCTTCTCTAAACACGGAGACTGGAGCTCCCAATGTTGCTGCTATAGCTTTGGATAGAAAAAAGGAGTATGCAAAGGATTTGGTGAAAAGCAGAGAAGATCACATCCATTCCTTTAAACAAAAACAACTAGAGAGTGTATTTCAGTGTTGCAACCACTGGGATATAATAATATAGATCTAGCCTATGTGATGTGGTTGTGTATGATTTAGCAATAGGGGACAGCCTATACACTGGTCATAGTCGGACCGACTCCCCGAATGTTTTAAACATGTTTAAAAATGATCGGGAGGTGCTCGTAACATGCCCGGCTCTGCTCGTAATTCCTTTCGCCTGCGAGCTAGTATGACTGCAAAGATCGCCTGACTTAAGAGAGACAAAAGTGAGACACATGTTGAAGACTTACATAACCCAACATACTTGACAACATTTGGCCATTTAGGGGACAATAGCCTCCCTTCATTTTCTAATAGTCTTTGGCACTTTCCGTCTTCCTCTCACTCTCCAGCACTCAAGGAGCCTCATTCAGAGCAGACACACATCTGCGGGACATCACAAGATAGATATAATTATCTACTAAAAGAGTTATGCAAATTAGGAACACGAAGATCCATTGGCGTGAGTGATGGAGAAAATAGAGCGCCTCTCTCTTCCTGTCAACAAATTATCGCTTTTTTGGACATGCATCATTATGCATTTTATATAAAAAGAGATATTTCATGTGCACAGATAGATTTGCATTTACATTCTGTCGTTGAAGGATAGTTCACCCACAAATAGAAATTTTGTCATTTACTCAACCTCATGTCTTTCCAAACCCATATGATTTTCTTTCTGCAGTGGAATGTTTATGCTGTTCTTTTTTCAAGTGAATGAACAGCATCATAAAAGCGATTCATTCATCTTGCGCACTATATATTCCAAGTCTGTGGAATACGATAGTTTTGTGTGAGGAGCATTCTGAAATTTTCCTTTTTAGAACTCCCAAGTCACTATGCGACCACTTGCATTATATGGAAAAGAGCAGCATGAACATTCTTCAAAACATCTTTTTTTATGTTCCATGGCTGAAAGAAAGTTATAGAGATTTGGAACAACATGTTAAATGGGAATTAAACTCACTGTCTCTAGGTGAACCAATGCTTGCAGATGAAGATGATTTGGGAGTATATAACTTTACATAGCACTGCACCATGTAATAATCAATGAGACATACTGCAGAACATGCTCTCTGCCCTGGTGCCTCCAGAACGCCTGTAAACAATCACCTTCTTCATGGTCTGTCTGCTCTCTGAGTCTCTGTTGGACTGGATCCAACAACCTCACCTGAAAAGAAATCAGACAGGACAGAAAAAAGGGAATATTGCTCCATCTGCATTTCACAGTATTGTTTGACTCGCTGGTAGACAGGTGGAACCTACAGCAAGTGAAAACAGATGAACATACCAAGCAAACACCTTAAGAATGCATACATTGCTTTGGGATGAGAGAAAGTGAACATTTTTAGACAGTGAAAACAAAAACAACACTGTTGAGGTCTACCCGCAAACTCAGGTTTTCACCAACCTGCTTGACCTCTCTTGAAGGGGTCACAGCTTCGTTTCTATACATTCTGATGACTGTCACAGACCTCCCTCAATGTGGATAACTCTGAAACAAGCGTGATAAATTAGACTCGTTAAGACCATGGAGCACCAGGTTCAACATTCTCTTCAAGGATTCATCCATCAAAATTACTCCCCTTATTCCATTCAGTTGGACAGGCCTAGTGTGATTTTGGCAAGTAGGACATGTTCTTGTATTCACATCATTTTGGGTCCTGGAACAACATTTCAATTGAACAATCAGATTTTAAGGTTGCAACTTCAGCTACATTCCTGGGTCAATGACATATAATAGTGTCCATGATAAAGAAAAATCTAGTTTTAAATGTACAAATTTAAGAACTGTACTCTTTTTGTTCATTTTGGTTTCATGGGATCTTAAAATGTTGAATGTTTCTGAATGTTATTTATTAATTAATAGTCAAAAAATCTACATCGTCATTGGCCATTTTATGCTCTTTCAGATTTTCAGATCCTTCAGATTTTAGGGGTAAATTATGACTGAAGTTAGAGCATTGGTAGAAGATGAATGTGTTCAACTTCGCAAGACCACGTTCACCATTGAACAGACATTGGATAAGATTACCCGGAGTGGTTAGACATTATTTTAAGGTGTCCGTGTTACTGTGTAATTATACATTTAAGTACTGAGTAATAATAATCAACTAGTACTTACTATAGTGTTAGGATTAGGATTATGGTGTATAGGGTTAGTTGCATTCAATTATGTACATTTTATAGTAATTACATGTAACGTGTTACAAGGACACTGTAAAATAGTGTTGCCGATTACCATTGGGGAAATTGTGGAGGCTTAATCTATTCATTACAGTGTTTTCATTTAATTGCCTTTGCAGCTCGCTTCTTGAAGAGCTCAAAATAATTTAATTTGCTTGTGTTAATGGAATACTTCTTATTGAGTGCAATTGTGACCCTCTCTTTTAATGATATAGCCTATGGCTCGATACTTAATTCCTCCATCTAGGCAGCTGGTGTCAATAGATCTTGTCCTGTGGTCATTCTCTTTTAGAAACATTGCTGTTAGCTGCTGTGAATGGTCATGATTCCCCTATTGAGCCTGAGGAAAGGTTATAGGTCAGCTGTCCATCTCAATTGTCAGTCTTCTCCTCAACCTCTAGGGAAATAAGGTAATGAAGAATACTCATCTGGTCAACTGAGCAGCCTACTCTTGATCAAAGTAACAAGTAGATTTCAATTGGCAGTGTCAGAACAGATATGGTACTAAGCTAGCAAAACTTGAAAATCAACCAAATGTGCCTCATTCTATTATTAAATAAAAACATTTTTAACTTTGAACTACTTGTGTTAAATACTTCACTCAAAAATGTAAAATCTGCCTTTATTTTCTCAAACTTTATGGCTTCCTTTTGTCTGTGGAACAAAATAATTGACATTTTGAAGAACCTCATACAATGTTCATACAAGTTTCTTTCTTCTGTTGAACACAAAAGAAGATATTTTGAAGAATGTTGGTAACCAGACAGTTGACTGTAGCCATTGACTTCCATAGTAGGAAAAAAAAAAGTCAATGGCTACAGTCAACTGTCTGGTTACCAACATTCTTCAAAATATCATCTTTTGTGTTCAACAGAAGAAAGAAACTCATACAGGTTTGCAACAATAATGACAGAATTTCCATTTTTGGGTGAACCATCCCTTAATGAACTGCTAACATGATTCAATTCTAATAGTTTCTAATAGATCTTTCAATCAGATAACGAATAAACGAATCACCTGGTTCACTGTAAGTTTTTGTTTGCTTGTTTCTAGCAAATGTAGCTTTATAGTACTACCACAAAATGGTATTTTATTATTATTTCACATGCTTTATGGGGAGTTGACTTATGTCACTATTTTTATATTTCACCAAGGTCACCTCCAAAATCAGTATGTACCCCCTGCGTAAGTTACTCCTACTATTGCCACTAAACCATCTCTCCAAAAATATTTTACATCAAATTGTCCTTTTAAAGGGGTGCTTTTTTACATTTTCAACTTTCTTTAGTGTGTAATGTTGCTGTTTGAGCTTGAAAAAGTCTGCAAAGTTATAAAGGAAAGTCCACTCCAAAGCGAGTTATTCTCTATATCATTAAGCACTCCTTCAAATGCCTTGATTGTCTTGATTTTTATTCTGGGAACTAGCGCATCACAATATTTCTCATTTAAATAGTTTGCTGAAACTCGAGGTTATGGAAAGGGGCGTGACATTTCCCAAACACGCTCGCAGTTAACCAGTCACAACATACAGATCCAGTCGACCTATCAGAGCACATTGTGCTTTTTAGGAAGGAGGGGCTTCATAGAGACTGAAACTAAACAGAGCGTTAATGACAGACTGGGAAGAGAGGTGCTGCAACAATGTAAAGTATGTGAAAAAGAATGTGTTTTTTTTAACATTCAAGCATGAAAACTTATTCTAGTAGACCCCAAAAACAAAATGGAGACTTTGTAAAGGGGCATAATATGGCCTTTAAAGTACGAAAGTCTGAAATTAACAATGCACAAATCATCAGATGTTAAAAGAAAACGAAATACGACAAGGTAACTACCACTTGGTTACCAAAGCTGACTGAAAGTCAAAATCATGTCCCAAAACACAGTTTAGACTGTTTTCCCCAGAATTCACAACATGTGAAAGACTCTTTGACAGTCATAGTAAATTCAGATATGTATGCTGACTGAGGGCCTGTCTCGAGTCAGTTTCCATTAGCATCCATTCATCATGGGCGGGAGCACCGACCCTGTTTGCCCTGGTGACTACCTGCCTTCTGACAGATGTTCCAGAAGCCAAGTCCTGCATGACAAATGTTGGCCTTTCTGTCGGGGTCAAAGGACAAAGCGTATCACTTACCTCTCCAGCCATTGAATGCAGATGCATGATGTGACATTATTCAGTCCCTGGGACCTCATGCGACTCTGAGGGAGGGAGAACCGTCCCTCGTGGAATAATTGATATACCTCAGAAACCACATTCGGTATTCGTGCAGTCACCCTTTTGACCTTAATGAAACTTCCTACACCCAACCAAACTATCCCCTGGATAGCTACTAAAATCCCAACGTCCCCTTGACACCCACCAAGTTCACTCACCTGTGGTTAAGAAACCAGGGCAGGATGTCTGCTGCTGCTGGTTCTCCTGAGGGACGACCAGGTCAAGGCTGCATTGTACGGTGGCCTAAAGTTCACCCAACCCAACTGTGTATTCATTTCACTGGGAAAAACACAGACAGATGTTCAGATGAAAAGCAGATATTGTTCGATAATCTATGATTGCTTGATTCTGATTGGTCAGTTGTGACATTCTGTTGTCAAATTTTTTTGTATTATGACACTAAACTGTATAACTCACCATTGTCCCAAGCAAACAAACTCTCATAACACGCCTCTCATAATTTGTTGCTGACTGTTCCATTACCATACATTGTGCATTCTATGTATATTCTCAGACCTGACAAAATCATTTTTCTACTGTATAATTAGTAGCATGTTATTTCAGATTGTCAAGCTTTTTGATGTACATCATTATTGGATAATCACAGGTCTATGATGCTTCTTTTACCAGTAGCTGCTGAGCAGAGCAAATTCTGCCTCTAGACAATGTTGCCAGATGCTCTGCTTACCAATATTTTAGACTTATTTTCCACTTTGAGTCATTATGGGTTCAGTTTCCTATATCATTATTCAGTAAACACTCCCAAAAGAAAATCTGACTTCAGGATGTCGGCGCTTCAGGAAGTGACTCCCACTGAAAGTGCTCTAACGTTTAACTAATATTGTGATGGCCTCATCTGAAAATTGAATTGTATTGCAGCTATAAATTTCCTCTACCCTGGAAATAGACCCTGTAAGACTGAACAATCAATAACAATGCACTCAACTTGTGACTTTGTTTGTGTAATTAAGAGTAGGACAGCATGCATTATTCCCTTGCATACTGGGTAAATTAACGTGGGACAACGCCACATTTCTCTGATTAGTCTGGTTGGGAGGAATGAAAGAGTATTGGCTAAACATTCGGGGAGCTGTTACTCGCCCTGTCCAAACATCCTGCTGTTTTATATGCTTCCTGGGGCCAGAGGTCATTGCAGACAGGCATGACCAATCATCATGTAAATCTAGATCTGAGCGGGGCCTGTCATCCACACAGTGCAATTCAATTACATTTAATTTACTGAAGAAGAATGCATGTTGACTTCAGTTGATGGATTGAAATTTTTATGGACGGAGTTAAAAACATGCATTCCAGATTTTAAAAAAACTGCAAAATGTGCATTTAAATTAAATAAGCGCTAGCATTCCTGCACCAGTGGAAGTTTGTCTTTTGTTTAAATAAATGATTATATATTATAAATGAATCCTCATTTAATATGTACACAGTGACTAAATGTAACATACACTGTGTCCTAACAATGAAAGATAAATATGCTTTATTAGCAGGACAATTAGTAATTTGAATGAACTCCTGGCCTTAAGTATTAAACTTTAGAGTGTAGCTCACACATATATAATCCTGTAAAGTTTAATATAGACATGAATACCTCAAATCATGTAGTTTTTTGAAGAAAGATGTGCTGTAACATTCCCAAGCAATCATTCTTTTATATTTATCCTGCATGACAGGTAAATTAGCACAGAAAAATACATTCAATGATTTTTTTTTTTTTTTTTTTTTTTGCGTCTGCACACTTTTCACATACATGCCAAGAGTGAGTTTATATTTATGAAATAAATTTGGAAAACAATTTACAGCTTGTATTTTGAATTTCACAGTAATTTCATGCTTAACGTGAACCATTTCACTGCGTATCAATGCTCAGGGCTGTGTTTCCCAAAAGCATCGTAAGCCTAAAGGCTGATTTATACTTCTGCGTCGGACCTACGCCGGAGCCTCTACGCTGTAGGCAACGCGTTGGTTTTCATTTATACTTCTGCGTCGTTGTCCGCGTTCACGCGCGCCGAGGGAGCATGTGAAACCCGAGGGAGCGGTCCTAGCAGACCAATCACAGCGCTTGCGTCCGCGTAGAGTTGACGCGTTGTTACATTTTTGGAGAGGTGCACGTCAGGGTACGCCAAAGGGTACGCGCGCTACACACAGGACAGTTCAATACAGTTTAAGAACAATCACAACAGAGCCTGAATGAGTTCTAGGAAAGGGTTTAATTCTTGCCCTTCCATATTTTATACATCCATAATAACTTATATGAGTGGAGTAGAGAGACAGTAATTCCCATTCCCACTGAAAGCTTTCTGTAATCACTCCGTATTTTCCATTCTGCTCACATACTCTGGAATGTTGGGAACACAGACGAGCAAAAGAGTGCTTTTACACTAAATGTCCTCACTTATATATAGACTACCACTTCAATCAATTTTGGGAAGGAAACTGTTGTTTTAGATGCTCAGACTCTGACTGACACGGAGTGGTTGCATTTGAAACATTTTGTACTTTGAATATCAAGTATATATAAATTATAGCAAAAATTTGGAGTCCAGATATTCACGTAAACACCAACTTTTAAGAGTTCCAGGTACAAACCTGGTAAAGATAAGGCTGCAGCCAGCAGATGGACTGGATCATGTGTCCATTACATGAGGCTTTGGTTCTTTACTGGAATACCTCATTGTGCCATTACCTCATTTGCTGATGAAAGGTTCAAACAGTGTTCGAGGCCACTTTGAGAATCCTGGGAAATGGGTTAATTACAGCAAACCAGGCTGGCCAATCAACCACACACGATTACAAACATATGTGACCAGTGCAAACCTAAGCTGAGAAAGTGGGATTATCTATTGACATGGACATGGAATTTCCATAATCCCATACGAAGTCAATAGTATCTCTTGGATTTTTTCCCCAAGTTTAAAGCAAAGCATTGTATTCTATTGTACACTTCTGCGATTGGTTATGATATACAGGAGATCCAACGACGCTTGCCACTCAATGCAAATGTGTTCAATCTCCAAGATCATTTTAAGCTTATTTGTTAGATGCACATAATTACGTCTCCCAGACATTTACCAGTTTTAATTACTTAAAAGGTTCTGAGCTATATAACTGTCACTGTTATTGATCTGCTCGTGAAAAGAGGAAATGACATCATCAGGTCAACAGTGAGGAAATCTTTGAATCTCTTTCTCTCACTCTTTCTGTTACAAACTGTTGTATGTTGTATATTATTCATAAAACTGTCACACACATATATATATATATATATATATATATATATATATATATATATATATATATATATATATATATATAACCTGCTTTAAAAGAGGTTCAGTTTATTAGTTCGAAGTTTTCAACTCAAGCAGATAAATCTTCAACATATATTTTACTTGGATTACAACTCTTATCCGTTTTGTTTTTCTGCCGGTTTCTTCTAAAAACATTGTTAATGTATTATTAATTTACTACCATATGTTTTAATTAAAAATAATTGAATCATCATAATGTATATTTTGTCTTCATTATCGTATATGAAATCACAAAATCCCTCATCAGCGAACATTTCCATCAGTAATTTTGTTGACAAGATTAACACTGAAGGGCTCATTAACCACCAGGCCATGTTAATATAATGCTGTTTAAGCGTCTGGTGCATTTGTCAACAGCAGCCTACAGTATGATCTCTCTCATCTAACCGTGACTGTGTTCATTAAGGCTGGGATTTGCTGCTCTGCTTGACTGAACCACACACACACACACACACACACACACACACACACACACACACACACACACAGGCTACCAACAAACATATTTCATACAAAAAAGCAACTGCTTGTGTCAGGGTAGACTGACCTGTCAACATGTGCACGGCAGATCATATAATTAGTCTTTTACAGCCTCAGCGTTTTGGTGCATTGAATGACTTACGACCCTTAATGTACATGGCAGCATGTTAGTGGATATCGACTCTACAGATGCACTTTCATATGATTTATTTAGCTATCAGTACAAAAAAATGCTTGTTTATTCTGATGAATTATAGTGCACTTATGAGACATGCATGCATTAAGGCTTTTTAGGAGCTTGGAAATATCCTTTGAATCCATGAAATTTCTAATTGCATTTAGGAGATTTAAAATTCTTCCTCATTATCATTTTGGTTTGAGTAAATTTTGATGTCAGCATCACAGTGGAAGATAGAAGATTGGCAATGAGACGTCAATTAGAGATCATTGTATGTGTATCCATTAATCATATTGTAAATTTGTGGAGGCACTTGACATGGGTGTCCAGTGGCATGCAGGGTAAACATGGTTGTGCGCTGCAGCTTATAGAGCCAGTAGGGCTCCCTGGGGCCCAATCCAACCTTTCACAGCCAGTTTAGCACTAACTATATAATGGCACAGCCTGTGGTGACCTGCTGGTCTTGGGCTGTTTGTGTGGTATGTGTGGATTTTAGCTTCTCTTGCAGTGAATAGAGACTTTAGGCTTATCATTATGCTAAAATACCTTCTTTTGGCCAAAATGTAAGCTTACTGTCATGATTCTGCCATCTAGTCCTTGTCGTTCTTTAATTCTTGAGGCAGGATCATGACAGACCCATGTTTTGTGTGCAAGCACATGGCCTTTTGTTTGGGCCATGTGCTTGTGTTGTCTCGTTACTTAACCCCGCCCCCTTGTTATCCTCGTTTTGTCATTATTGCTTTACCTGTGTCACCTGTTATGTTATCATTAGTCTCCCTTTTTAATCCCCTTGTGTTTGCTGTCCTGTGCCGGTTCATTATCTTACCTTATCATTCCTTGTGAAACCTTTTGAGTATCCTGTCAAGAGTATTGTCTAGAGAAAGTTCTGATTCTGTATTTATTGTTTGTTTATCGTCTAGTTATCTGTCAAGTCATAGTCTAGTGTAGTCACTCCTTGTCCTGTCCATGTTTTGCCCCCTTGTGGGTTTTGTTTTCCCTGTTTTTTGTCCATAAATAAACTGTGTGTCAAGCATCCTGTCTGCGCTTGGGTTCATCCTCAAATTCATAACACTTACATGTATGCTTTGTGAATCCCAGAATGCATTGCAACAAGCTCAGTGTGGGGAAAAAATGCCAGGAATGAGAAAAAAAAAAATGTTAATGATAAGTATATGTCTACTTTATTCAATTCAACACATGACTTGCAAAAAAAAAAAAAGAAATTAAGATAATTGTCATAATAATTCGTCAAAATGTTTAAGTTAAATCATGGCCACGATTTAACTACACTGAGGGAACGAATTAGAGTGTGGCCATAATCATGAACTGTATCTTGCAACTGCACTTGTTGTTTCTCAAAATTCCTACTTAATACAGTAACTCAAAACGTGATACAACATCTTGCAATTGCAACTTTATATTGCATATAATATAATGTGACTATCTTGCAATTGTGATTTCGCATTCTAATAATTGTGACTTTATAACTCTAAATGTGACTTAATATCTTGCAATTGCAATTTTTTTTTCTTGCAAATGCAACTTCATATTTCACAATTTCCATCCATCCATTTTCCAAACCGCTTGTCCTGTGTAGCAGGGCTGCTAAAGCATATCCCAGCGTCTCGAACTGAAACAGCCTAGATTTTAAACTTTCACTCTGAAGTGGAAACAGGCTTCCATAATAGTTAATAAGCATTCCAAATGCTTTAATAGAGCATTCCAAAATGAGTCACTAATTTTTATTCACTTTAAGGTTTCATGTCAGTTAGGATGCTAGGCTCACTATGTTCGTTTTTCACACCCCTGATGAAACTTCCTGTCTCTTTATCCTTGTTTTTCACTTTACATTCACACATTCTTGGGCAGTAAATATAACACTTTTGCTAAAAAAAAACCTCTCTCCTCTAACACCAACTACTGGGATTTCCCCATTAAAGTTCTCGTTCTGCTAAGTGTTTGTATGGGCACACAATGAACACAAGCCGTGGTGGTCAGGAAAACAAGAAGAGAACCACTAGCTAGTGAGTAATTTAAAGGGGTGGTATAATGCCCTTTTCACGAAATGTAAAATAAATCTATGTCCCCAGAGTGTATATGTGAAGTTTTAGCTCAAATTACCCCACAGATATTTTTATATAGCATGTTAAAGTTGTTACTTTTTGAGGGTGAGCAAAAACGCACAGTTTTTGTGTCTGTCCCTTTAAATGCAAATGAGCTGCTGCTCCCAGCACAGGGGGCGGAGCTACAACAACTTGTGTCCTTTTACCTCACACAGACATGCACTGAAAATTTCAAAAACTTTTAGCCTTTTATGTTCAAACCAGAGTCAGAAAGATAACGGAGAGACAACATTTCTGAATGGTTAGTTTGATGAATTTATTTAGCTTATCTGTAGTTATCTTCCAGTCATTGATTACCATATTCTGTCTTGATAATCTATAAATCGTGTTCCGGGGGCGGGGTTTATGTACATTTTAGGGCTAGTGATGTCACTAACCCGGGAGGAATGTCGTGTAGTCCCTACCAGCCGTTTGTTGTAGTCCTTAAAAAACGATTTATTTAAAAGCAAATATCTCCCTTTGCTTTAAACTTTGACCGTCGTAACTTTGCAGATGTTGTTTATGCTCAAACAGCAACATTACACACCAACTAAAGTTAGAAAAGTGAAATCATAATCAACCACCCCTTTAATGATTAATTATAATGTAAACAAAACAGAGATTATAATGGAAATCAGCCAACCTTTCAACACAGAGGGTATTCATTCATAAGCAAGTGGCCATGTGCCACCCTCTGTGCATAAATCAGGGATTACAGTGTCGACTCCAAACCAGAGAACTGCTCACATATTAATCAAAGTCATATTTACCAGGCCTACACTGTTAGTAAGTCCATTGTAAATGATGTGTTCCTCTATACAGCCTCAAAGGATAATTCAGATATATTTAGCAAAATCTCTGGCCAGGGGCTGTCAAACTTCGAAAAGTACAAACAAAGCAACATAAAAGTAGTCCATACAGTGAGTGTGCTATATATTCCAAGTCTTTTTAAGCCATGTAAAAGCTTTGTGTGAGGAATAAAAAAGCAACATTTTGAACTACTTCTGGTGGATCAGATTCAGAACGATGATCAAAACATAGACCGATTAGATCAAGTCCATCAACACCCTCAAAGCTTCACAGTCCTGTACCTTTCATTCAGTAACATTAGGCAGTTTTGATTTATATGCTGTTTAACGTTTGATGATCGTGTTGCTTTTATCACTTGTTTCTGCTTCTTCTCTGCCTGTGTGGGACCATGGCTGATGTGTTACATGGAAAAAAGAAATTCAGCTTCAGTTATAGAAGTGCATGCCAAATTTTGCTGCATTTAGGCCTTAAACGAATATTGAACAGGTCATGAACACATCAAAAAGAACAGGGCACTGAGATGCAACGCACTACAATGGACACTTCAATACAATATATTGTTTACTTTGACGTGTCCAGTGTAGACAGTCTCAAAAAGTGTGGCATGTCATGTCAAAAATGTACCCTGTGCAGATACGTTGAATGGGTTTATTATAAGCGAGACGCTCACTTTCCCTCTAGACAGAGTGTTTGCCTACTCAATTGCTTACTCATGGCACATAGCAACACAGCTAAAAGTATTCCTAATAGGTTGGACCTTTTATTGAAACTTTTTGTTTTGTTTTTTGCTTTTCACCGCTTGATCACTGAGCACCATCCTCTTTGTATGGAAAAGAGCAGTGTGCACATTCTGCTAAATGTCTCCTTTTATTTTCCACAGAAAACAGAAATTTGTACTGGTATAAAACAATATGAGGGTGAATTTTTGTGGTTCAAGTTGTCAGCGATACTGGTTAACCTATGGTGTTTTTATTGAATTTTTTTTTACTTTTTGTGATTTTTGCTCATGAACATGTCTGAAAACAAATTTGTTGTCTACAAAATTTCGATTGTGAATTTTGCGGTTCATTTTGACCTGCATATTTCATGGTTAAAATCGCACAAATTCTTACAAATAGACTAGAAATGTCTAAAGTGGATTATCAAAATAAAGTGTAACCCCTTTTTAATGTATTTAGATTTTTTTTATAGTGTGTGAGAATTAATATTAAATCATTATTGTAACATGATGAGTGTATTGAACCAACTTAACAGTCGTACCCAGATTTTTTACCTAATGCCGCAAATCTTGGTAATATAGAAATCGATTTTGCCACAAATATGCATATTCTTGGTTTTGGACTATTTGATTTGATCTAACAATTACATTTTTGTAACACTTCTACAAAACATACGATACTTCGAACATGTGTTGCAGGCAAAGAGGCAGCACAGTGGTCATCTTTGCCGCTCTAGTTATTGGTTGTGATGTCAGTTCAACCCTAGACCTTAGTGATTGCGGGTCTGAAGACCTTTTTGTCTGCTGCTTAACTTATTTAATCAGCAGGCCAAGGGTTTACAACAACAACTGTTTCACTGAGTCAACCAAGACTCACCCAAGACCTCACTTTACACGCCCCAGGCACGGCACACTCTGCGAACAGACACACACACACACACACACACACACACACACACATGCCGCTTTGGTAGTCATCTGGAATGCATTGCTGTTACTTCGTTCTTGGCATATTTTTTCTTGTGCTCCTCGGCCCCATGCTCCTGTTGTCGTTGTATAAGTAATACACACTGCACTGAGCTCAAGATGGAAAAAACTATCATCACGCCGCTACATTAGCAGTGATAACAGTAGCATCAGCAGTGGAATTATTACTGAGAGCAGATTTCTGCATCGCTGCATGTCTGGACCACTGCCATGGCTTGACATCTCCCCCTATGTGTCAGAAGAGTTAACGCATCAGTCTGTAAACTATTAACCAGATGAACTTTAGTATTCCAGAGCCAGACTTTTGACTGTCTGCAAGGTCTGTTTCACCTTACAGCTTATTCCAGCCATTTTAGATGATCAATGACAAACAAATGGGGTCCCAATGAAGACAATTCTTTAAAAATCTAGTTTTAAACGCATGCCAAGTTCTTATTTACCATTATGTTGGAGTCATCTTGTTTAGAAAAAAAACTTGCCATTTTCAAGAAAATATTTTGGGTAGACGCCAATCTTGCCTTTTTGTGAAAAGAGTCTTCATGGGTCCTTTTGTCTGTTTGTTTTTGCATGTTGGTTCTGCAATATTAAGTAATGAAATAAGTTGTTTGTTAAAAAAAATTGGTGGCATCACTTTAGTTTAGGGTCCAATTCTCACTATTAACTAGTTGCTTATTAGCATGCATATTAGAATATTGGCTGTTTATTACTTATAAAGAACATATGAATGCTTTATTCTGCATGACCATATTCAACATCCCATATACCCAATCCCTAAACTTAACAACTATTAATAAGCAGTAATAAGGAGGCAAAGTCTTAGTTAATAGCTAGTTAATAGTGAGAATTGGACCCTAATCTAAAGTGTGACCTTTTTTCGTCTAAAAAGTAATACGCCAAACTACTACATTTTTTTTTTTTTTTCATTATGATATCAGGACAGTTATAGCACCTTGACACATTTCATTTGTTGTATTTTATTAATTGGCTAATAAAAATATAGCTTATATTTTGTATTGTCTAATATAGTTTACTATTAATAATAATAATAATTTTATGCCAATATGTTATTTTAATTTTAATTTTAGACCAAGACAAAAGCTCTTGTCTCTCAATATAATAATATACTATATTAGTAAGTGAAAGGTGGCATAATAGAAAACATCATACAAAATGCAATCTGTGAAGACAGTAATATTGTGGTCAGGGAAACTCTCACAGGAAGAAGCCAGACACTTTTGATGAGATATAGATATGTGCACTGGTCCACGGAGACCCATAAGACAGACAGAGAGGCATGGGAGAGAAGAAATACAACACTTATCTACAAGTAATGTGTTGATACACACCACTTATCTGCAGGGATGTGTGGTGCAGATTAGGTTTTCCAGCTGTTTAGATGCATCAGAAGAGTAAATGAGGTTAAATAGGTTTTATCACATGTTAAAATTAGCACAATTCTATGCATCTTTTATATAAGACAAAAAACCTTAAGGATATATGAGTGTTAAGAAGTCTATCAAGTCAACATAAACACTTCGAGTTGGAGCCATGGGATACGGTCTGTCAGCACATCTATAGATAGACTGTTCCTGTGATGTAATGGAAGAGTGTTTAACTTGGCTTCAATGTGTGGATGTATTTAACGTTACTAACTGCTCATGCTTAGGTTTACATTGAATGAGGGACCTGAACCAAATTTATCTTTACTTAAAGGTAGGATATTTTGTCTAGGGCAACCTATAGCAACACCCTAGCAACCACACAGGCAATTTACAACATTTTAGCATCATAGCAAAACCCTAACATCTAAGCGGCATGTTTTTCTAGTTCAGAAAATGTAGAAATGCATCTTTACATGCGTATCTGTTTATGTGTTTCTACTGAACATTCAGCGCATAGCAAACACATTCAAATATCTGGTTGAGTAAACAGAGATTTTGTTAGAAGTTCTGGCCATAAACTCATTCAGTTGATTTCCTAAACTCAGTCGATTTCATTCTTGGCTTGTTTAATGTTGATACAGTAAGAATTTGAGGACTGGTACTGCCGCTGACCTTTCTGCATGTTAGCAAATTTTTCAGCTGTCTTTTTTTCACACACCCTCTCATTCTCCACACATACTTTGACAGTTCACACAACACTTTCACATTTCTTCAACTGGCATGCATAAATTCGCTCACACATTATTAAAACGTTGTCAGATTTCCTCGGTTTTCGAGTTGTGTCTGATTCTTCCCACTCTACTAAATATCCTATTTAGGATATTCTAGAGCAGGGGTGTCAAACTCAGTTCCTGGAGGGCCACAGCCCTGCAGAGTTTAGCTTCAACCCTAATTAAACACACCTGATCAGCTAATCAAGTCCTTCAGGCTTATTTGGAAACTGCAGGTGTGTGTGTGTTGAAGCAGGGTTGGAACAAAACTCTGTAGGGCTTAAAAAATAAAGGTTTGACACCTGTGTTTTAGAGGCATTACTGGTAAATTCAATAGCAATAAAATTATGCAAGAACACATATTTTTTAAATTTCATTGTATTGCCAGAAAAGCTTGGATCATTGGTGTCAGGTCAAGCTGTAATATCAAAGAAGACACTAGATGGGGACTGAGACCTAAAGGTTGGTTTTTTTTTTTTTTTTTTTTTTTTTTTTTGCTGTGGTGAAAAAATAGCAATAGAAGACAATACAGAAAATGGCATGATGGGAATTGGCTGCCATGTCTGTCATTGTACAATATAATGGAAATTATATAATGAAGTGGGTCTAACAAACTACATAAATGCTGAATGTATGATGCATTTTGATTTTGACAAATGTAGAAACTAAAATGGAAGGATGGATGAGAGGGTACCACCAGCATCATAAATCAGATTTCAAAAGACATCTACCAGTGTGCATTTAAAACCAGGGCAAGAATGTGAAACGAACAATACACCTTCCCACAGAGAAGAAGAGCATAGAGAAGAGGAAAATTTGCTGGAGGGAATTGTGGGAGACGGAGGCAAGCAGAATCAGCTTCCTGCTCAGGGCAACCTATGATGTCCTGCTTTCACCTAATAACCCCCAAATGAGAGGAAGAGGTTTTGTTTGGTATGCAGAGATTCCAGCGGATGCTCAGCAAAAAGGTTGGAAAGCATTGGTCCGTCCGATAGAGATTGGCTGAAGGGGATTTGTGGCAACATCGACCATCAGGCTGCTGAAAGAGCTGGGAGTCCATGGACAAGCACTGCACCAGATCATCAAAGAAACAGCAACCACTGAATAACGCTGTAATCAGTGGCTTTGGATCAGGCGTAAAACACCCCACTTGGGCCCCAAAATGATGGAGACACACACCTGGGCCTGATTAGCTTAGAGTTTAAAAGGGACAATAACCATCTTGTCCTGTGTGTTCAACTTGTTCCCATTAAGAGAGTAGGCTACTATACAAAACCAGAACACACGGTGAGTTCTAGCCACATCTAGTGGTCACTGAGAAAGTTAGCATGACAGCATAAAGGTAGGTGTCTCTGTACTGAATGGTGATTGTGATGTTACACTCAGATTCATGGTCACCCTGATGATCAATGCTGTCCATACGAGGTCTCCTGCTTTGAGGATCTGCGTCATCTCTGCCATCCTCCTCTTCTGAATCTGTTGTACATTGATTGAAATGCTATTTTACTTGTTTCCCCTGCACAAGCCAAGTTCTCAGTCTTAATATTACGTACAGCATCACTCAGATCTGAAGACCTGTGTGCTATCTGACCTCTTCACTGCTGGAAGATCTCACAACTGAGAAAAAAGAGAATATGTTATCACTTATAATGATTAAAACACTTTTTAATTGATCATTTGTATCAGATACACTGATAATATCAATAAAATCGGCACAGTAAAAAATCACTCGTTTCAAATTAGAAATAACAGATGAGCTGATCAGCATTAAAACATTAAATTCCAAGTACTTTTATTCATGACCATCCATTATTAAAAATCAACATACTATAGTGAAAAACAGTTATATACACTATTACTAGTACTACATATACAATTATAACAAGTAGGCCTACTACAAGCCTACAATTATGACTACTACTAGTGTTAGGATTTAACAAAATAATAGTAATCATTGAGATTTACATCGTAAGCAGATACAACAAAAGCTATTTTATTTTGTTATTTTTTATTTAATCAATTAGACCATCACCTTATGCATTCATATTTCTTTTTTACCGTTACTATGAAGACATTTTAATGTACGTGTGGTGTGGTAGGCCTATATTAAGTCAATTAAATCGATATCAGTACATGTCAGTACAGTGATATGGTCACATTTATCCATCTAACGCTAGATGGCGCACAAGTCAAAGTCGTATTTTCGCAGTCACCCTGTCCTGTAAATGGACATTGCTTGTGTTAAATTCAATTGTAGATTTGGATCCCTCATCCTCCATCCCAAATTATTTTTGAAACCATTAAAACTGATCAGCTACTTCATGAAGATTCGTAAAACATCGTGTATTACTGATTATTTCCCTATGAAATATATATACATACATACATTATATACACACAGTCACACACATACATTATGATCAAACATTATAAAGTATTAAGGTAAAGTTATATACGTATATATCAACAATATCATCAATATATAAAAATACTTTATAATGTTTGTTTATATGTATTTGTATCAATGTTATAAAACAAATTATTTGTAATAATTTTGTCAATATTTATCTATATACATATTCAGAATGTATTTATAATTAGTTATGTTTATTTATATTTGATATTGATATTTATATTTATATTGATATATATTATATAGTAATGTTCATTTATTTTTCACATTATATCAAATGTTATTCTAATGTGTTAATGTATGTGCAATTTTTTTGTTCAAAATATTGTTTGTACTGCCATGGCGATAAAACACTAAAGAAAGAAAGAAAGAAAAATAAAGAAAGAAATTGCCAGTGCAGTGTGATCTGTTGCAAGCCCCTCCCCCCAGCTACTTTATGCGCATGTCACAGAACGCCGCTGATCACGTAGAGCACGTGCAGCACGCCGATTCTGAGTTATGAGATGTGTGTCTATCTTCTGTGCAATTGTTCCAATTACCCTCCCGTCTTTACCTGTATAGTAGTCTGCCTTTGCGTATTTCGTTTGGCATTTGATCACTATTCAATTATAAATAAAGCGTGCATTATTACTCCTGATATTGAAATGGTATGTATTAGCCTATATGGAGTACAAAGTGGCAAAGTGTGTGATTCTGTAGTAGTTATCAAATCTGGCTTACAATTTATATTACACACTTGCTTTACTTTTAGTGTCTCGCCTCAGGCAGTGCCCTGTGTGTCATCTGACATGATCATCATATTAGTAGGTCAGTGAATTGTATGGTGTTATCGGCTCAGAAAAAATGAAAATCGAGACCCTAATAATAATTTTAACAGCAGTGCCGTGTATAAATTGAATTTTATTGTGAAAAGTAATTCTTTGTTTATTGAAACCTCCAAGTGTTCGTGTTTGAGCCCATGTATGCAGTGGAAGGCACAGATGTCGGCACGCACTAGTGGTCGGATTTTCCTTCGGCAGTTTCCGCTTGTGTTAACCACGCCCCTATTCCCGTTCGGGAGATTCCGCTGACGTTAACCCCGCCCCTACAGTGCTCAGCGTTGTTTAGGGACATTAGGAAGATGGCGGCTGCCCCGCTATACTGTGTCTGCCGGCGGCCCTATGATTTTAACCGGTTTATGATCGAATGCGACATTTGTAAGGACTGGTTCCACGGCAGGTATGTAAATTATGGTCTATTTAACATATGTGTGAAGGTTGGTACGTACAGGCTGCCATGCCACGGGTGTATTTTTGGTGTAAATCAAGGGTGTCATGTGAAAGTGCTGGTGACGCGCGTTGGGGGTATTTAAATATGACTGTGCGCGATCACGATCGACTCGCTTGATGTTTTGAGCGTTATTGATCGATTTCTGTCAGATTTCTTCATGATAAATGTGTAAGAGGAACTTTTAATACAACCTGCCTTCCACAATCCTTCCCCCAGGATAAGATTATCCTGCTTTCCTTTAGAAGTGAGCTGCCAAAAGCCACATGGCTCATCTGTATGTGTGTTATGAAACTAGACATTTAAATCGTCTGTCTGCTTGAGCTTGACAGGCTTAGCTGAACTTGGAGAAAACTGTTTTTTATCTCACTTTATAGCTCAGATTTAACGCCAAAACAATCCATTTTGTGACTTATATGGCTATTAGTCAAAAGTTTTCATCTGTGATTTCAGATGGGTGCAGATGGGCTTCTATTTACCATAGTAACCGTAGTCTCTGACAAAGTACATTATTTACTACAGTTACTAAACTACACACACACACACACACACACACACACATATATATATATATATATATATATATATATATATATATGTATATATGTATATATATATATATATATATATATATATATATATATATATATATATATATATATATAAGATTAATAGACATCAATGGGATGTCTTGACAAGTAGGCTATGCATACAAGATTGTGTGTATTTATCATAATCATGTTATCTTTATCCTGTTCCCTTGTGTCACATTGTTTTATGTGGTAAGACAAGTTGTGCAATTTGAACACTTCTAGTGCTTGGCAGAATATTTTCTAGATATTTTGAAAATTAAATACAAAAAAAATCTATCTTGGCTGGCACACCACATTTCTTTTTGGAGTATTGTCAAAAGTAGCTGCCTTTAAGCTTCAAGACAGAATCTTCTCTGTAAATGAGCCAGGTCTCAGCTTTCCTTCCTGTCTTGTGAAGTAACTGCCGGTTATACAGTGAGCGGTTGTGCGGGTGTTGAGAAGTCTTGTGTAACTTTGCGGAGCTGCCAGATTCCCCAAAGTGCGAGACAAAGACTGGCACCTTTTCAGGCCAGAAGAAGAAGTGAGAGAAATGACTGAATCTGCAGTGTCAGTGAGTGACGCACAAAATCGCTACGACATGCTCGGTATCACTTCACTCTGAGCATCTAGATTGACGTGACGCAATTTTCCATAATCCGGTATGTGAAACTTCTTGTGGAATTTGCACGCCAAAAATTGTGGCAGAATGTGGATGTCTGCCTTAATGCACATGAGGTGAACGTGTGTCTGAACCTGTGAATTAATCACTATAAAAGACAAAGGACCCTGAAGGCGTGTAATGTTATAATTGGTTCTCTTTAGAAGGAGAGTCATAGCAGGTTGTGAATTGCATAATGAGACCATAGATTTTTTTGAGGTTTACAGGTGAGTTTAGGACGGTGGCCATAGATCTGGAGCTGCAAGTTCAACACGCAGTTCAAATCTCAGGTCAAGACCATCTTTTGTCATTTTCAGACTGAAAGTAAACAAATTCTGTGGACCTGAGTGCCGTCAAAGAAGCCAAAACACAATCTATTTTCCATTTGGCTGTTAAACCTCCTAATGCTTAGTGTCAATTGGAAACTTCAGGAATGCATTGGTTTATTTAGGCTCTACTTTTCACCATTAGTCTGGTCTTGAAACGGTCTTAAAAATAAACATATCGTTAAGTCGGCATGAAATGAAAATTCACCCAGTCTATGTCATTGATCGTATTGTGAACAATTCATCCATGCATGTTACATTTTTTAAAATTAGTTTTGACCTGGTCATTTTTAATCAAAATGTCATAACTCTGATCTTTCAGTGAAACGACTGAATTCTCTCTGGTGACGCTTGCCAAACCAAGTCCCACTCTATATTTTATAATTTTTTGATAATTAATTTCACTCATATCTACCTCACAGTATAAGAGAAGACATGGTGCTACTTCTGTTTCATTGTGCATTTTTTTTTGCATTTACCAACGACTTGTTTCACAAATATGCCAAATAATTTCTATAAGATGTGGTATCGGAATTGGTTGGATCATGCAAAAACGTTTAGCAAGAACTGGGCTAAAAAGTTTCCCAAGCAAGAAAGGCTTAGGGTCACAAGGGGTCAGCAGATTTGTGTACATACACCCCATCTAGCCATACCCTCCCAAATGTAAACTTGTTTGGCTCTGGATTACCATTTGGGAATGTTTCTGCATTAGGCTATGCAGTGGATGGATTGACACTGGCCTAAACATCAGTCTTTCTTTGGATCTTGAATGTGTGTGCTCGTGACAGGAACATGAAGACTTGAAGATAATTTGTATGGCTTACGAGGGAAAAGTGCAAGTAAAGGCAATGTTAAAATACTTTCCCTCTTCTGGTCACTTGGTTTGTCAGAATGTTTTGCCGTTCAACTCATTATGTCTCATTAAATCCTCAATGGGCTTCTGAGTCTCAACAGAAGCCCGGTGTGAGCCGCTTCCAGACCTGAGACGGCATAAAGATTTGTGTTCACTAATCAGGGCCTGGTTTGGTGACCCCTGTCTGCTCTGTCTGCTCTGTAGTGTGTTAATCCAATGCAACTATCCTGCTTATTTGTTGGGAAAGTATACAGACGATAAATGATGAAAAATCTTAGATTGTCACTATTTAGTTGGCTGTATTTATTTGACTTTCACCATTAACGCAATCCAAGTAATGCAGATCCAGTGGTCTGGAGTCTATTGTTCTGCTTAAGCCCAAAGTTGTTTTTTACGCTGCATGTGACATAGGCTAAATGTCATCATCAACATTGTTGTGTACTGTAGCCCCATGGTCCGGTTTTTATAACTGCATGTATTTTGAACATGCGCCTCATGCATTCAGCTTGAATTTTTTTGTACTTACTAGGCTAGTTGGTCCACAAGGCAGCAACTCTGGCCCCGGCCATTGTTTAACAGTCCAAAAAGAAAAAGAAGAGACGACAAACTATTGAGGATTGCATCAACAAGAGATGCCCGCAGTGATGAGCGCTTGTGTGAGGTGTATAAAAGATGCTCGCAAACTCTAGTCAAAAAAACTGACATTTTTATCGATCAACTTCGGGATAGAAGTAGTGCAGACACTGGACAAAAATAAAACTTTCTAGTGTGCATTTGTTGTGTGCCTGTGTTTGCACTTGCAGACTTTGTAATGTTTTTACAAATATTTAGCGTAGGAACAGTCTAAGCTGCCATTGCTAGTTTTAGGTCAAGACTTGCTTTTTTTGGGTGGTAAATAATGGCGCAAATACCAGTAAATTGACTAGCGCAAACCTTAGTAAATCACCTTACGTGATTCATTACTCTCCTTCCCGTAAATTTTGCGCCTGAAAGTGAAACTCCTTCATATAAAATAACTGTCCATGCCTTTTCAGCACAAATTTTTCATTGTGTGTATTTAGTAAATCGATCCTATAAGTAAATTGTAAAAAGATGGTTTGAGCTGTCGCAAGCTGTTTGTAAATCTGCTAAACCTAAATATTTTTTGTGTTGTAACTGTTTTAAAAGCAGTAAGGCACTTATTTTTGTGATGCGCCTAATGTGTTTTGCCTAATATAGCATGGCATCCCATTCCTCATTGCTTGCTGAATATGTGTAGTAGGCTAAGTGACGTATAGTAAATGTATATAGTGGGTTACACAAAATAAAGGGCTCTGACAAGCTGGCCACTGGAAACATGTTCAGTAGGTTCATTCCTTCACACTTTTTGCTTTCACTCCCTTTGGTTCCCTGGTGGGTAGTTAATCAGTTACTCAGGTGACAGTAAGGCTGACTCGACTCCAGGCATGTGGCACACTGACCTGGTTCACATGCTGTGATGAAACTAAGACAGAGAGATGAATGGAGCACTTCATATATAAAAAGGCATTATGGGAGAGATGGTTAAACTCCATATAATTAAATAAATGCAATAAGATGAAGATTTTTTTTAACTATATTCTATAGGCTATTCACGATGAAAATGAGAGTTTGGCCTATAACAATAAGTTTCCATTTCCAACTTCGATTGGCACAAGGTGCTCAGAGAGCTTTCATATAGTTATTTGGACATTGTTGTGCCGTTCACGTGGGCTCATTTCATAAATGCGATTATTCCAACATGATTTCGAGGCATTATGGGATTGTATATGGATTATATGTGTGTAGTGCATTGTGGGAGCCTGTTTGGTTATATGGTAAACGTACGGCTTTATATTTCACTTAAGCAGAGTGAATTGTGTGTCCAAACTGCTGAGAACTTCAGTACATTCATCAACTGGGGGACGGGATCTGAGGTCTCTATTCTTTCCCTCATTGTCTGCACGGAGGAGGGAAGCGGAGGAGGCGAGTGGGTGTAGAGTCATTCATCCATAAACTCTTCCTCCCCCATCTGCTCGTGTGTCATTGCATGTCTGGCTCCTCTGATACCCAGGTGATGCAGCATGAGCTTGGAGACTGGGATTGTGTCACAGGGGTAAAAGACAAACATTCGATGAATGCTACAGACTTTGGATTGTCTTTTCAGACCTCCAGTCATCATAACAAATAATTAGCGATTCACCAATAATAATAAAACATGGGCTGATGATAAAACATGGGCTGATGCCAATAACATGTTAATTAGGTTGTGTTATGGTCGGTAACTAATACATATTAAATTAAATATTTATATAAAAATAACTTTAATATTAAATAAATATTATATTAAAGAGCCTATAAATTCTATTGTATTTTGTCTACATAAATTAAACAAATCCAATGCTACAAGTGAATTTAGACTAAATATAAATATATCTAAATATAACTTTAACAGTATTATTCAATTATTAATGTTTAAAAGATGAAGTTTAAATGAGCATTAGATGATGGTAGAGCTGTATAAATCGTTAAAGTCCAACTGAAATCAAAATTGACCCTATTTACTTTGTTAGCGCATATTACTAGACTTGTGTTGAAAAATTAATCCGTGCAAGTTAATACACAGAAAAAAATTGTTTGCCGTCGTAATCTTTAATCAAAGTCTGAAAAGTTACTTCCGGTCTGGAATGGCGTTCCTTCTCTGATGATGTAGGTTTGACGGCTTGGGTTGGGAAACGCTTTTACTCCCCTCAAACCGTTAGTCTGCTATGAGCAGAGATGGAGAGAAGGAGCGCTAGAGTAAAACCCTGCCCTCTGTTCAATATTCCGTTTCACTGGGAAGTACGTCACAACACTGGAGAAAAGTCGTTTGCAACTTCCGGTTCACGCGGACTTTAAAAGATCATGATCTCGACCCATAGTCTTTTCCCTGAACAACAACGATTCGCCTGTCTATTAAACCCCTGACAAGTGCGATTATAGCGAACATTCAAATCTGTGAGAGAGCAGTTATCAGGTATAGGTATGAAAATGCTTCATAAATATTTTCACACAGAGTATCATTATTTCTGTGTTTTAATCATTTAAATTATCACAAGTGCTGGGATAAAAGTTTGTATTTAGAATATAAACTGATGTCTAAGGTAGCGATCAAAATTGAGTAAATCACCTTTTGAAAGTAACTTGACTCTTCAAATAAAGATTTTATCAAACACTGTTACACCAGTTGGCAATTAATGACTGTTAAAAAAATCTAGGCCTATTTGTCATTTGAATCTTTTATTCAAGAGAAGTTTTTGTTAAAAAACACTGATTCATCCAGTAATGAAACAAGTGACTTCTTAATGAGCGAGTCATTGAATCATTCATTCAAACCAATTAAAAATTCAAATTAATAAAAAAAACATTTAAACAGACTGCAGCAATTAGGCTAACATTTTGTCAGAACCTCTAGTGAAATACATTGTGTTGTCTATTCAGAATTGCGCAGCCCAGATGAAAGGAAAGGTAACCTAAATGTAAAAATAGAGGAAATGATCATGAACAATTTACTTTGTTTGATTATCGAATTTTTTTGTACATGGTATTCTATATATTAGATAGTGCATACAATGGATAAATGTCAGGATCAATCTCAAAAGCATTTCAGTTTTTGAGCAAAAAACTGACATTTAGTTATGTTAGGTTGCAGTAGAATAATTTCCGCATGGGACCACTGATACCTCTTTACGAGTGTTGATGGTATTTTGCCAGCATGGGTGGCGTGGGGATGTTCGCTAACAGTATACCCCTGCAAATGTATTCAAACTTCTTTTTCCCCACAAGCGAAAAACAAAAAAGAACTATGCCGTTAGTACATAGGGGCTTTTACCTCTTCTGGGATGACAACAGCTTTAGCTACCTGGTTCTACTCTGTCTTTCTTCCAAGTTTCCTGCAATAATGAGGAGATCAAAGCTTAGACAGAAACACTAAGTCCTTTGCATGTGTTCAAAGGCTGTCTTTTCTTTGAGGAGAATCACCTTTCTGCTGAAGACCCCTGCTGATTTAACAGCCCCATATAGCACAGGATCCACTCTTGATGTTAACTCTATTCTGATGGTAGAGAGAGCCAAAGCGTTTACGGCAGCATCATTCACTCCATTCAACTCAAATAGGAATTAAAACCACTTTTGAAATGCATGATTGCAGCAACATCCAGCAATCTACAGAACATAAGGTGTCCATGTACAGCTTCTTCATTGCTAGCATCTACCAGAGGCTCTGTCCCAAATAGGGTACTTGATGTATAGACTTGCAACGAACACTTGAAGTCCATGAGGTCGTATGGTGTCCCATTTGTCATTTAAGATCTTGGAAGGGCGGTGTGCCAGTACTACTACTCTGACTACTGGGATACAGTATTATGTCACCATTTGTGACAGGGATAGCGGTCGTCTGATACTGTTTTTTTTGATGGCCGATGCTGATATCTTAGAGAGCAGGGTGGCCGATATATAATACATATCATTTATACTTATTTGAATTAATATTTAAGAAATTATAAATAAATATGAAAATAGATGTAAAAAAATCATCTTTAAAGGTTGTATCAGCGATTTCAGGTCCAAAAAAGGCCCAAACATAAATGATCACATTCATCTAATCTTTCCTAAGCAGGCTGTCAAAAACCGCGTCTCTGTAAGCAGCCTAGGCTCTGAGATCTGCACACAAAAACAATTGGTTTCACCAACCACTCAAAACCAAAATAAATAGTGTTCCAACCAATCACCGACAGGGGTGGGTGTTGTGAGGCTTTGCACTCGTGTTCTCCGACTTCGCGTGCAGCCGTTGCACGAGCACAAAACCTCACAACACCCACCCCCTGTCGGTGATTGGTTGGAACGATTGGAATCGCTGATACAACCTTTAAAATAAACATGCTTATACTTTAGGTGGCAAATTCTTGATTGCAATCACAAATAAATGTATTTGTTTAAAAATATATGAATAAAAAGGAAATAAGCTGTAACAGGGTGGGATACTCAGTAATCTGGTAAGTTTGTGCTCACTGGTAATCATATTTTTTCAAATCAAGACATGGTAACACTAATTTTACATAGACCGCACAGTGAAAATCGCATGAATATGACATAATGGGCAACTGAATATAGCGCAGCATATTTTAAAATCAAGGATTTAAAGTTTGTCGATCATGCGTCTCCAGTGAAGCTGAACTGACCGCCACGCACAGAGTAACACGTTTCATGCAGGCTACAAATGCGCACTTCAGAGTATCTGACAGCTGGATCCGTGATATTAAATATTTATTACATATTAAAAGATTTGTTTAAATTATATGCGTATTTGCTGAATGCTGATGGTAAATGAGAAAGTATAATAGTCTTTGCCTTCCACTAACTAATAATATAAACACAAACGGTATACTTTTTCGCATACCGTTTCATTTTTTGTTTAACAGGTCTATTTAATAAAGTATTTTACAAAACTGTTAAACAGAGTTCGTAAACTAATGAAGACTGAGAATGTGAGCGCTGTGTACTAATGCCGCGTTCCAGGCAACCTGTAACTCGTGTTTTTCCAACCTTATACCCGTGAAAGTGCACTGGAACGGCAGTCAAACCCGTGACTTCCCACCCGTGAACTCGTACTAGATCGATGTACTCCCAGTTACGAGTTGGAAAAACACGGGTTACAGGTTGCCTGGAACGCGGCATTAGGCGCAGTGCCGCACGTCAAAATAAAAGTCCAGCTTCTGAAACATCAGCCAATCCGAAAAATTCCAAATATCGGCCGAGATACCGGCCTTGGCAATATAGCGGTCGACCACTAGACAGACAGGGACAGAATATATGTGACGAAATGCCTCATATACTTGTGGGTAGTTGTCCACTGTGAAGTCTGCACATGTGGGCGCAGCAAAAGCATAAAAGGGAGCATAGTTGCACTCATGTGCACTCTTCTGAATCGTAAATCAATAACTGGGACAGCCCATCGTTTTGTAGACTTAACAGACATATGTGAGCGAAGGACCCAAGACTGCAAGTGCAGAATCTGCATTTCTCAATATTTTGGCTGTATAAAAGAAATCTCTTTTGCGCGTAATGCTGTTGTGCTGTAGCTGGGCCAATTTGAAAGATAACAAGTTTGCTGAAGAGGCTGAATTTATTATTTTTAACAGATGTAATTGGTGATTTGTCATCCAACCATTTATTGGACCTCACGACCATTTCCCACATTTAGTTGAGACCGTTGTAGTGTTCTTGTGTGACTAAAAAGTAGCAAATATATATATATAAGCTACAGGAAAAGTAGAGTATGTATCAGACTAGGTGTCAGTAAACACGTCCATGTGAGTGTTAGCACTTTCCTGCGTTCTCTTGTGTGGCCCCAGTTGTCTCGGCATCAGTAAATCTCTTGCCGCTGGACTGTCAAAACTCTGCTAGCTGATTTCACATGGTTTGAATCTTAGGAACATGTGTTTGTGTGGGTGGCTGAGCATTATGGTTGTGGTTGTGGTTTGGCTTTTTTGGTAACATGACTTGGCGTGCGGTATGAGTGACATGGGTGGTGGAGGAAATCCCACAATTGTGACGCAACACTCTGTTGATTGTAGTACTGCCTGCCCACACAATGTTTGACGTATCCAATGGTAAACTATGTCAAACATTTTTGACATTTGTAACATTTTCTGAAAAGTTCAGATGATGACGCCATTGTACAATGCATCATAGATTATTGACTGAGTTTAGAAAAAGGACATGTAGGACCATAAACACCATAGGGTCTGCTAACAGCCATTCCTTGGGTGGCATTGGTGACCCATTTTATAGTAATGTGGTTGATTTTAGTTTCATTTGTAGGCCTAATTGTAAATAAATTTTGATTATACCATGTTCATGTGGTAATTTTGGACATTCATTGTGTAAGTTTTGGTTGATGGATAGGCCTATATTAGACTATTTTTATTTGACCTTTTTGATATTATCGTCATAAGCAAATTAGCCTTTCGAAATACTTAGATATTATAGACACCTGGGGGGGTCCTTTTGAGTTTATTTTAGACTCAAGTGTTTTTTTGTTTTTTCAGCCATGTTTCTGTTTATTAAAATGATTATCAGTATTGGCTAGAATTTAAATGTCAGTGCAAGCACCACTGTATTTGCTTCATAAAAAACATTTTTGATTATGCTGTTTCATTGTAAATTTTATCTTTAATAACTAAATATTATTTTTGTGTCATTGTGTTAGTCTAGTGTGAATGGGTCATTGAGTTCTCATCCAAAGAGAAGAAACTTGTAATATTCGAAATAGAGCAATGCTAATGTTTATAAACACAAGTTTAGGCTAAATATTTAAGATTTAGACTTGTTTTTGTAATTTGCTTGTGGCTACTGCAACATTCAGATGTATGGTTATGGGTACTTTATCTTGCTTTCCTTTTTTCAGTTGTGTTCAGGTAGTGGAGCACCATGCTGCTGATATCGATGTTTATCACTGTCCCAACTGTGAGCCCATCCATGGACCCTCCATGAGTAAGTGTGTGCATGTACACGTTTCTTTATTGCTTTTGTTGTGTCCAAGGATCAGTCTTATGAATATTTCTTTCTTTTTCTCAGTGAAAAAGCATAACAACTGGCACAGGCATGACTACACAGAGCCAAATGATGGCACACACCCCATCCAGGCAGGAACTGCTGTGTTTGTACAGGAACTCCAGGCCAGGAGCTTTTACAGGTACAAGCACCTCTGGATTAGATTTTGAACTTTCCTACTTTGACGTCTAATGTGTTTTAAGGACATAATCAATCATTGATACATGTGTTACGGCTTTGAAATTTGCACCTACCTGATAAGACTTGCAATTGATTTGTGTATCTTGGCTCTTCCAAAGTGGGGATGAGGTTCTGGTGCCAATGCATGGGAGTCAGGTGACCCAAAGCTTCCTGGAGAGGGAGGGCTTCCATTACCCCATAGTGGTGCATGACCTGGATGGACTGGGCCTTAAACTGCCCTCTCCTTCTTTCTCTGTCAGCGATGTGGAGCATTACGTTGGTAAGACCTCAGTTTGTGTGTATTGCGTTTATGGTCTATCAGATAACAGCTCAGGATAGTGTCTGTCAAGTGGGGCACTAGAGCAAGAGACGCATTTAGATCACATTTGGGCTCATAACCAGTGTGATGGAACTAACATTAATTTTTCTTGCAGTAACAACATTTATATGCTTTTGAATCTTAAATGTTTCCAAACCCTTTGGTCGAAAACTCGTGACTTTGAGTGTGTGAGTGTATAAATAACAAATTGGGGAAATGAAACTAGACAGATGTTCTGGTCTACGTTTGAAAACTTGTGATTAACAATGAAGTAATCAAGAAAACAGAGTTTGCTTCTAGCTAGTTACAGAAGGGTTTGCCTATGAAGAACCAATCAAATTGTAGGAAATTATGTAATGTATCATGTCATTTTCAGCATGCGGGTGGGATTCTCTCTGAAATTTGTCTTAGATCCTCCGGCCATGATTAAAGCATTTTCGAAGGCATTGTCTGAAGTCTGTTTAGTTAATGCTGCGCAGCAAGTTAGGGTTAGGGGACTCGGCCGACGTTGATGAGGAGACGCGCTAAAGTATAAATATTATTGAACGGGGACGGTCAATTGTAGACGAGACCCAGATAAACTAACGTTGACTGTAGACGTTCGGGGACGTCGACTGTAGACGAGACTCGGGTAGACTTAGGTCAGGTGCGAAATAAGAAAAGTCTACCACACCAGACACACACATTTGTGCATATATGCTGTTCAGAAGTTTGGGGTCAGTAAGAATTTTTTTTTTAAGGTAGGCTCTGTGATTTCGAATAATAAAGGCACGTGAAGGCAAGTTTCTGATGTGGGCACTTTAGTGCCTGAGGTTGAAAAATCACCCTTTTACTCATTTTATTTAAAAATCATCATTTTATTAAAGCTAACAAGTAGTTTTTTGAACAACTTTAAACACATTGGAGCGTTAGGTAAGGTTACCAAGTGCCATTGTGATTGTGGTTATCCGTCCGTGCTAGTAGTGAATGGGTTTGGACCGGACTCCTGTGGACAACTGTGGAGGTTATCTCCTTTCTTTTCTACATTAGACCTAAAACATTTCATCTCCAGTTACAAAGCCGTTGTACAGCACAGCCAGTCTGAGCTCAGGTTCCAAATAGGGATGTTTTATCTCAATGCTTATGTTACATGGCTCCCTCTTTCGCACACCACTGATCTTTAAGTTGGAACTGTTTTAATAGTAACAGGTGTCGAGGGGAAGAGGTGTGTGTGTGTGTAAGAGAGAGAGGTGGGGGGGAACTCAACAGATCATGTTACCTAGCCAGTTGGACACAGACAAAAGGCCACTAACCTTCCCTGTCTGTCGTTTCTTCCATTTTCTCCCTCCACCTGCTTTTCTTTTCTTAGAAAAGATACACACACATTGAGAAACACTCATTCTTCCATGTATGGGCAAATTAAAAAATAATATTGTTTGTTGTTGTCAGACTGTCAGACTTTAACAAATTGAATGCAACATTATTCATCAGAGCAACAATTTTAAAAGGAATTTAAAGGGGTAGTTCACCCAAAAAAAACTTTTAAACTTTTAAATCGATTACAGTCATGTCATTCCAAACCTGTGTGACTTTCTTTTGTAGAACATAAAAGATGATGTTTGGCAGAATGTTCAAGATGCTCTTTTCAATATAATGAAAAAGTTATCCTGCAGCTTCAGAATAATTTTGTTAGTTGTATGGTATTTTTTGTCATTTTTGAAGCTTGACTCTAGTCCCCATTAATAATGTTTTTTGTTAACTAACACTGAAACGAAAATTATAATTTTTTTAATTAGCTTATGCTATAATCACGATGTGCAATACATATTTTCCAGCCTTCGACTGACGATCATGTTTTTTGTACTGTCCCTATTCAAATAAACGTATAAATTAAAAAAAAATAAACTAAACTATAAATATTAAATGAAAAACTTAAACTAGAAAAACATTATAAATGTTGTCTTGAACTAAAATAAGTTTAAATTGAAGTGAAATAAAAATAAACCTGTATAGAAATATTATAAGGGAAAAACAAAAAGCACATACAATTATTAAAACTTCAACTAAAATTTAACTGAAAATTTTAATATAAAAGCTATAAATGCTATAATAGTATATGAATAATACTAAAATAACACTGGCCCATTTACTTCCATTGTGTGGAAAAAGCATGAATATTCTTCAAATATGTGAGTTTGGAGTTTGCATGTTAGTTTGCATGTTGAGATTGAGAAACAAATTAAATATGATACATAAATGAATATTTTTGGGGTGAACTTTAAATGTTTAAAATTAATATTGGTGGAAATTAATGGGTGATGACCATAAAAATATCAGCAGTGGTTCAAAAGCTGTGCAGAGTTTTGTAGTTATGTCCTGTTGCCAACTTTGGCTTGAGCCTTTCACATTATGCGTTTGTGGGACTGTTCCTCCAGCTGTTCCCTGTCATCAGACGCTGGCCAGCTGTGTGTGTGTTGAGGGATTGCAGTCACTTCACCAGCAGCTGTCCAGCGTCGTTTCCGGTCCTCAGCTGTCTTTTATGATTTGCGGTCCTGCAGCTGTGTCTCTCAAAAGCCTTATTACAGAATATATAGCAAAGAATTGATGCATAAAAAAATCTAAAAGTATCCACTTTCTTTTCCCAGGTGCAAATAAAGTCATTGACGTGATTGATGTCGCAAGACAGGCAGACAGCAAGATGAAGCTGGGAGAGTTTGTGAAGTATTACTACCAACCTGAACGGCCCAAAGTGTTGAACGTTATCAGCCTGGAGTTCTCTGATACAAAGTATGTCTGTGTGAGAAACTGTCAGTTTTCTTTCTATGCAACATAACTTCACTGCAAATGAATTTATTCTACTGGTTAAGATAACATACAGTGTTACTTTAACACTTAGGTCACATTGTTGTTGCATTAGATGACAAAATAGCAATCCAAATATCCTTTGTTTTTAAAGAAAGATTGTTTTTGGGACCTGATATACAATTATCTAGCTACTGAATTCATCTAACATTTAGCATGTATAAGTGCTTGTGTGAAATCTGATTTTTGTTTTTGTTTTAGGATGTCTGATTTGGTGGAGGTTCCTGAGATAGCGCAGAATATGTCGTGGGTGGAGAACTACTGGCCTGACGACTCGTTCTTCCCCAAACCATTTGTGCAGAAGTATTGTCTCATGGGAATGAAAAACAGTTACACTGACTTCCACATCGACTTTGGAGGAACTTCAGTGTGGTATCATGTTCTTTGGGTATGAACTGAGACCTGTTTGATGCTTGACAGCTCTTTTAACTTATGTTAGTTAGGCTAGGATTAGTTTTTTTGTGATATTGAAATTGGTGGTGAGATTTATGAAATTTCAATGGTAGCAAAAATGTTGATCTAACTTCATTTAAAGCAAAAATAACTTTATCGTAATATAGTAGTCACCATTTGAAGTGGATCAAAAACCTTAATCAAAGTTATACATGAATTTTGAACAATACCCATTCTTGTCTTAGGACAACTTTGAACTTTTTTGATCCACTTCAAATGTTGACTACTGTATATATCATATTAAAGTGAAATAACATTACTCATCTCGTCATATCGCCCACCCCTATGCATGAATAATTAATGGCGCCCAAGTCATGTGATTTTACAGTTCTACAAGAGCTGATAAGCAGTTCCAATGAAATGCTGGTAATTATTTTGTGTTTTTGTGCGCAGGGAGAGAAGATTTTCTACTTGATCAAGCCGACTAAGGCTAACCTTGCACTATATGAGTCCTGGAGCTCATCACCCAATCAGAGCGAAGTATTCTTTGGGGAAAAAGTCGACAAGTGTTACAAATGTGTGGTGAAGCAGGGAACTACCATCTTCCTCCCCACCGGTGAGAACACAGAATTAGACAAACTTCTGAATCCCTTTTTGAGTCCATTTAAAAGATTATGCCCACCCACCTGTTTACATTATTATAATCAGAATAAGCTTTATTCGCCAATGTGCGCAAACACAAGGAATTTGTTGTGGTTTCCAGGAGCTCTGAGTGCATACATGCATACATCCATACATGCATATATAACACAAGAGGATAGAAAGAACATTTAAAAAGTAAGATTAAGAAAATAGATATAAAAATAATACATAAACTTGTGTACAGATGTGTGCATTATGTACTGTATATACAACTGTATTAATAAAAATATGTATTTTACATAGTAAGGATCTATTTATTGCCTAACTCGCTGGTGGCATAAACACCATACTGATTTATGAATAATAAAAACAGGTAGTAATTGACTGTTTAAGGTGGAGATAGCCTGAGGAAAGAAACGTTTTTATGTCTAGATGTTCTAGTGCACAGGCTGTGGGCGGGTTGAGAGGGCTCTGTGATGATACGCGTAGTCCTGAAGGTTGGGCAGGTGCGCACCAATTATCCTCTTTTGTCTATTATATCAGTTCCTTCTGCAGTTTCTGTTGATGATGCAACAGAACAAATGGGTCAATAATGTTTATTTCTAATTGATCTATTATTTATATATCAAAATTGCAATTAACATTTATTAAAAATATTTATCAATTAAATTAATATTATATTCATTTATATAATTTATTATAATGTATTAAAGAGATTTTATTAAATTATATTTAAATGTTTTTGTTTTTTTTTCATGTTAAAAATGTCAGGTTGGTACAATGGTAATGATATCAAAATGAAAAAAAAACAAGCATTATTAAAATAATGAAAATCTTAAAGAAAGTCTTAAGTTGTTTGCCATAAACTTTTATTATCATCATCATCATAAGTCATGTGATGCAACCAACATGCAGCAACAAGAAATGTTTTTATAGAGAAGACCTCAGACACTCGTGACTAACTGTCAAGCTCAATGTGTCTCTTAATATATCAGATAATTTGTAACATGGAAAGTGTAGTTCAGGTTGTAAATTGTCAAGTAGTGAAAAGTAATATTTATAAATTAATAAATCACGATATTTGTTGTAAAAAATTTTTTTTTACATGTTTGAAAATAATAATTAATATGTGTACACACGTGTTCAAGGCGTAAAGGGGGGAAAAAATAGTTTTTTACTTGACATTATTTGAAACTTTTCTTAAAAAAAAAAAAAGGTATATGTTTCAAACCCACAATAACCAATAGGAATACAAAGTGTACATTGCTAAGAGCCTAACTAACTAGATTTGTAAAGGATTTTTCCTTTATTGTTGATAGGTGTCATTTACTTAAATAACAACTTGCCTTTTTTATCCTTGATTCACCCCACAACAAGAGAAAAAAATAGGATGTGCGCTATCATATAAAAACACATACACGGAACAAGGTACGGCAAGGCGAAAGTAATATTAGGCGGTTTCCCAGGACTTCTGCCAGGAAAATGTGGATCAGCGTCCAACACTGATGACCCTTGTTCCAGTGGGATTGTTGGGCAACGGTCTTCGCTGAGCAACGTGGTAAACAGAATGGAAACACTCTGAAGGGCTGTGATGCAATTCACGTGCATCTCACCGAATGGAAAGAATGAAAAGTGTCTGAATGTTATTTTAATCACCCATGAGAGGCGCTTTAAATCAGAACACGTTTAGAGTTCTATAAATGGTCTCTAACCAATGCGGAGGTAGTAGACGTAACTCTTCTAGGGGGAAGGATTCATTATCACAGCATGTGTGTTTGAGGAGTGTGAAAGCGAGCTTGTGGGTTTCCCTCCTCGAGCAGAACGTCACGTATGACGAAGCAGAAATCCCCCTCTTGTTCAGCAGCATGTCTGCACACGACGGCCAATACACATCCAGCCAGACGGGAGAGATAAAACTGAGAGAGGTGTGGGTGTGAGATTACGCTATATTTAGCTTTTGCTGACGTGTATTTGTTTGTGTGTATTACACACTGATTACTGAGGTGAATTGTGTGTACACTGTGTTTTGCTGCTGTCTTTACAAAAAAAGACTACTAAAATGTTTGTGGTTTAAGCTAATGTTTAAAGGAGGTAATATGCATATGACATATGAACAGAGACATCGCTAATAAAATGAATGTATAAAAGAATTATGGTAGGGCTTGTGAAAGGGAATTAGGTCAGCATAGAACAATCTTTGTTGAGGCCTGAACGTTGATCTCTGTTGCCCTCTACAGGTTGGATCCATGCAGTGCTCACTTCTCAGGACTCCATGGCGTTTGGTGGGAATTTCTTGCATAACTTAAACATAGGCATGCAGCTCAGGTAAAACCCTGCATTTATTCCTCAATATTTATCCTTTTGATTAAGCTGTTCTAGACGGTCTATGCTTTTCCTGTCCTGTTTCTAAACGGATATTCCTACTGGAACTGATATTAATTTCAGGTGTTATGAGATGGAACGCAGACTGAAGACTCCAGATCTCTTCAAGTTCCCATACTTTGAGGCCATCTGCTGGTATGTGGCCAAAAATCTTCTGGAGACCCTTAAAGGTGAGTGGGACAGGACAACTCTTGCAGTGCTTTAGTCTAGGGTAAATGAAAATAAAACATTTGCTAAAAACAGATTTTGTTTGTTTAAACTGTCATGTGACTATTAACCAACATCAGAGAACTGTGAATATGATGTTAAAATGTTGAAATATCAATGTAAAGTATTGTCAGTTATTCCTTTACATAAACATTCCACTTAATAGTTGCGGATGTAGCCTCTTGATGGAGTGGAGATTGAAACGTTTGTGTTTTCAGAGCTGCGGGAGGATAATTGTCAAGCTCAGGATTATCTAGTGGACGGGGTGAAAGCTTTAATCTCATCGCTGAAGACATGGCTGAGGAGGGAGGCAAGAGAAACTTCCGCTTTTACTGTGTCATTATTTTTCTAGTGAAACTCCTGTGGCTGTTCTACATGGTTATTTTCTCTGTGTGTTTCCTCCACAGTTGACTCAACCTAACAGTGAGGTTCCAGACCATATCAGGCCAAGCCATCTCATCAAAGCTCTGACCAAGGAGATCCGCCACCTGGAGGTAAGACGAGCCCGAGGAGCTCCAGTGCTTTTGAATGGGGGATTTAGACAGTAGTTCACAGCTGTTGTGACAGTAAGAGATATTTGGTGCTTTTTGTTTTGATCTTCACTTTGCAATTTTATGGGAACAATTCCTTTCTGTCTTGCCAATATTCTACTTAAACTAAATTCAATTCAATCAAAATAAACTAAATTAAATGAAACTTAACTAAATCAAATTATATGAAATAAAATAAAATAAAATGATATTAAAACTTACACATTGGAGTTAATAATTATATTATATTATATTATATTATATTATATTATATTATATTAAACTATATAGCAAATGTACAATTAATATTCATTTAAATTTAATTAAACAATTTAAAAGCTTAACTTATTACACTTACACAGTCTGCACTTTAAATTAAATGAAATTAAAATAAATTAAACTAAATATGAATTCTTGCACAGCTTGGAGTAAATTAAAAAATATTTTTTACACATCTTGGACTTTAAATTAAATTAAATTAAATTTTTAAAAATGTATTAAATTAAATTGTAATTTTAAAAGCAAATTTACAATTTTTAAACAATTTAAAATCATAAAATCACATTTTTACACAGCCTGGACTTTAAATTAAATTAAATATTAATTCTTACACATCTTGGTGTAAATAATTTATGTTCAACTAAAGCAAGTTTACTATTAATATTCATTTAAATTTCATTAAATTTAAAAGATTAAGTTAATTTTTAATTCTTACTAAGCCAAGTTAAATCAAATTAACATTAATTCTTTAAGAAAAAAAAATCCTTTTAATTTTTAACTAAAATATATGCTCATTAATATAATGAGTGTTTCCACATAACCTAGTGATTTGCTGTGGTATTTTCTTGAACAGGATGACTCGAATAAAGCTGGAAAATCTCAGGGAAGTGCTGAGTGCCCTTTAAAACGCTCAGCACTGGAGAAAGGATATCAGGCACGGCGTGCAGCTCGGCGGCTACGAGACCACCATCATCGACACCACCACCATCATCATCATCACAGCCACAAACTGCCCTCTAACTTGGACATCCTGGAGCTTCACACGCTGGAGGTATTAAAGAGACTGGAGGTCGGACCGCTTGTGGAGGTGAGCGAGTCAGATTTTTTTTCCCCATAATGCACTGCAGCATGAAGCTCAAATTTCTCATCTGTTCTCTACCGCGACATTAGCCTTCATTATTCCTTATCATATGACTGTAATGCAATGCTATCAAATGGTTTTAGAGGGCATTTTCACCTTGATATTAGATAGGTTCACTGCTTTAGCAGCATGCAATTATTCTATTTCCAGTAAAAACATCTCTCGTTTCTTGTAACAGGACCCAACCTTCAGCTCCAAAGTGAATGGCAAGTTTAAGAAAGTGTCTTCAGTGTCTGCAGTAGCTGTTGATGGGAATCATGACAATGCCCTGCGCCTGGTGCTCTGTAATGGCAAAATTATGAGGTGAGGGTCCCGGTAGCTTCTCTTTTTGTGACCATTAAATTAGCTATCTGTTAGGCACTAGTTTTCATTATTATGAGTGACCCAGAGATGTATAATAATGCCAGTCAATGCACAGTAAGATTTAATGGTAAAACTTTAGTAATTAAAGGACATTATTAGATGATATAAGAAAAAGAAAATAATATTCATTTTGTATATATATTACTGTTTATTTAAATATTTAGTAAGCAAAATACATATTTAAGAAATAATTGAATGGCTACATGCCTTTGTTTTCATTTAACTTGTAAACATTTACATTATTTAACATATTTAATGTGACATACCCAAATTAGTAGTGAGAATAGTGACATTGAGAGATCATTTGTACCTCTTTAATTCTTGACATGGAATGGTTTGATATTTTTATTTTATTTTTTATTATTATTATTATTAGTAGAAGTAGTAGAAGTAGTAGAAGTAGTAGAAGTAGTAGAAGTAGTAGTAGTAGTAGTAGTAGAAGTAGAAGTAGTAGTAGTTAGAATATTTTATACCATGGTCTGGGTGAATACTCGATTCTGATTGGCTGCAGGGTGTCCATTAAAAAGTGATAGAGGACACCTAGTAAATAAACCGTCAGGCGTAACCAGGGAAACCAAGTTATTGTTTGTAAAAACTTTAGATTTCGATTGTAAAACTAATGTGTTATTTGGCAAGTGACCATGGTATAAGCGGGTTAATGCCCTTCGAGGTGTCCATTGTCAGGTATTAATGGACGACGGCGAGGCGTGAACCGTCCGACACGCAGCGGCATTAACCCTTACATAAACTACTGATCAAAAGTCAGGGGTCAAAAAAAAATTTTAAGAAGATATTAATACTTTTATTTAGCAAGGATTAACTAAATTGAAAAAGTGAAGTCAAGACTGAATCCTGAAAAAAAAAAAAAAAGATTGTGGTTTCCACAAAAATATTAAAATGTTTTCAAATGTTTTTTGTTGTTGAGCTGAGAGACTTGAATTTTTTTTTTTTTTTTTTTATATTTTAAACCCCCCACCTTTTGAATGGTAGTGTATATTTATTAATAACTTATAAATGTATATATGTTTTATTTATTAATGTAATATATTAATTTAATGAATAAAGTTTTCTGTTTTGGTCCTCCTTCCTCACAGGGAGAGGTTATCTATCAGTAATGTGACAGCCAAAGTCAATGGAGTGGAAATGTTGCAGTTCCATCAACACAGGATAAAATTGGAACGAATGCCAATGTGCCCACAAGAAGAAGTGAAAAAAGAAAAGCGAGAGGATGAATTTGGAGTACACTGCACCATCAAGAAGCCACTCAATCATGGTGAGTCCCCTGGAGCTGTAGAGGTTGTCACAGCTCAGCTTCTGCTATCCAGACTGACTATACACCTTATTTTGCAACGTGGATGTAAGCTATTACAGCTGCTAAAAGGAAATAACTAGAAGAATAACAAAGTGCAGTAAAGTGTGCTTAACAGTAAAATAATACTGATTTGTAATGTACTGACGTAATTACAAACACATAGTAAGAAATACCAGTTTACCTGAAGTTAAAAATAGCTCTTACTTTAAAAATGAGTTGGCTATAAGCTTGAAGCCAGTCTGTGAAAAGACAAAAGCATATTTTTTTTCTGTCATTATTGATTGATTAGCATGTATAAAGATATTTGTTTGACCAACATCTTATTTTGTCAGGTCTAACTGTGCAGGCAGAGTCGCCACGTGTAGCGTCTTCAGACAGTGACTCGGAGTCAGAGGCGGAGGATTGTGCCGAGGTACTGTTGATGTCGATTCAACTCTCCACGAGCTGAACACATTTTTTTGGTTAAATGGCTTAAAGGGGTCATGAATTGAGAAATCATATTTTCCTTGGCCTATTGACATATGAGGTCATTGTACTATTAAAATATCTTGTAAGTTTTCAGAACTCAAAAACAGCTTTTATTGAAACCAAGCTCCCAGAACGTGGCATGCCTAACAGTGTTTCAAAGAGAGGGTCCAAAACTGGATAGAATTTAGCCTATTACTCCTACATTAGCATGGGTTTTGATGTAAAAATATTGCTAGTATTATAAGTGGACCTCAAAGAACAATTTAAATGCAGTTCATGACCCCTTTTAAAACATGTTCTGCCATCTCATTCCTGTGTGTCACCCTTCTCTAAACAGAAACGCTCATCAGAGTCAGGGAGTTCTGAGGAAGAGGATGGAGCAAGCAAGAGAGACTCAGGGAGTTTTGTGGAGCATCTGAGCGCCCACCATAAGCAAGCGTTAAAACGGTATGAATGCCCTTCATTTCACACACCTGAGAAAACCGGCACAGTTTAAAAGCTAATTTAAGTCATTTTTCTCCACAGAGAACGTCCTACCTCACCGAGAACAGACAGTGCCATTCAGGGCATGCTGTCCATGGCGGGGCTGCTGTGTCAGCAGGCTTCAGAAGGGACCGATTGGTGGGGCAGTCAGGGTAACAGTAACAGCAACAGCAGCAGTGATATGTGGGACAGCAGTGAACCCTGTTCAGCGCCCCGCAGCCCGGAGGGAGAGGATGGGAGTCTCGGGGAGGAATATTCATATAGGGAGAGCTCACTTTCTCCTCCACTCCACCCCTCCAAAAGACATGCGCCCAACCCCACGCCCATCAGCAACCAGGCCACTAAAGGTGAGCACTTTCTTACACTAAAAGAAATAATAGTAGTATTATTTTTGCCAAATTAGGTCATGTGGTGCAACCAACATGCAGAAAAAAAAAAAAAAAAATAGAGAGAGAGAGAGACAGAGAACCCATGCTGAGCCTCATGACTGTTCTTCCATAAGTAGTCAGTAATTTGACCTTTTTATGACAAGGCAAGGTAAAATGTCATGTGGTGTAATCATATTTATGAGTTAATTTGTTGATATTTGTACATAAAATAAACACATGAATCAATTTTGAAAATAAGCTAAAACTACATACTACAAACTATGAATGAAAATGTAGAAAATTTGTATATGTAAAAAGAATTTTGCTTGTTATAAATATATTTTTCCTTAAATTTGTAAATAAAAAATTTGAAAAATGTATTTGTTACAACTTATGTAAAACTTTTTTTTTTTAATTGTTAACTTTTTTTTTTCTTGAAAAATATGTAAATGAGTTTGAAAATTTATTTTAAAATGTTTTACCTTGAAAAATATGTAAAATACTTTTTTGTTTTTTAAAAATTATATTTGTTAAAACTGCTTTTTCCTGGAAAAATATGTAAATGGAAATTTTGAAAATTGATTTGTTAAAACTACTTTTTTTTTACCTTAAATTTTGTAAATTGAATAGTTTGAAAATACATAATTTACCTTTAAAATATGTAAACGATTTTTTTTTTTTTTTTGAGAATTATTTGTTAAAACCATTTATTTTTCTTGCATGTGTAAATTGAAAATTATATTAACTTTTTTTTTGCCTTAAACCAAAAATAAAATAGTGAAAATATTTGTTCACACATTTATTCAGGTTACATGACATGACATTTTTAGAGTGATTCAATTTGTCAAAACCTTTCTTGAACATGGTATAAAGTGTATTATACTACATTTTTAAAGGATTTTGTTTATGTATTTTTCCTGTCATTGACCCTCTTATGTCGTTTACCCATAAAACCCATGTGGGAGATCACTCCAAAAATGTGTATTTTTGGGGTAACAATTATGTTTGCAACAATTGTACTTTAAAGAACATGCTAAACTTTTTGTATCGACTAATGTCATGTTTTTGTGGTTGTATTGCAGGAAAGCGTCCCAAGAAAGGAGAGGCGACAGCTAAACAGAGGCTTGGGAAGATATTGAAAATGAGTCGCCATAAAGGCTTATTCCTGTAGCATGACGGAGGAAAGAATAAGACTATGTGTAATAAATCAACACAGCTGCTTTTCTTTATACGCTGGGATTATCATCACACACACATACACACACGCGCACACAGTTCTCTTACTCACTGTGCATGTTTAGGTGACAGGGTATGTTTAATGGCTCACCTTTTCCACCAATCGCACGAAATACACAACAAATTATCCATCAACGCAGGGAAACTGCTTTACCTTGGACAACATTTAAACATTATCAGCCAAAAGTTTCAAGAGGAAGCACAGAATTGGTCGGATGCCAGAGAGCAGCGCGTGTTCCTACAGGCTAATGTGTATCACGGGCTGAGGCCTCTCCTCTCCCCCACCCTACCTCTTCTCACATCTGTAGCATGAGTGTCCAGGCGCTCGCACACACTGGGACTGTTCCATTGATCCTCGGATTCCCCTCAAGTCATTATCAATCTGCCTATTTCTCTCTCCTTTTGATTGTCTCAGGCTGGAGTATGAGCTTTTGAAATGGTGCTGATCGTTTATAAACCCTTTCCCAACCCCCTCTGCCCCTTTAAGCAATAATTGTACAGCAGTGAGTGATGTATTGATGATTTAGTGGGCCGCACTTTTAGGATGCGCAGGAAGTCCTCTCATGGTGGGAACCATCAAATGAACTCAAAGAGTGGCAAAGATACAACTATATGACTTTCCCTTGATTTGACAGTGTTAATTCTTTTTATTGGTTTTAAATAAGTGAATTAAATTAATATTGTTTTTTTTGTTTTTTTGTACCTTAGTTTGTAAAAAAAATTTTTTAAAAAAGACAAATGCACATACAGCAGAAGGCTGTGTTTGCAATCCTTGTATTGCAAGTGCATCTGATTGAGTCAAGCTTTTTGGTTCGGGGATTTTTTTTTTTTTTTTTTTTTTAAATATCCCGAAAGGTAGTGAAACTCGAAATAGTCATTTTACACTGGCAAAATTGAGAAAATCGTACATGTATAAGGTATTGTCACACATTTATTCGCCTCTGTCACAACCCAGTGGCCGCATAGAGGTACTGCATCCTGGAGCGCTGCCCCTGAAATACTGTATGTGATGTAGTTTGCGAGGACTAAATATGCTTGTCACGTGATTGACAATGATCTTTAGCTCATTCTGCATAATTTATGTTCTATTTGGTTTGTTTTAAAATGTTTTTTTTTTTTTTTGACTGGATAATTTATTTATTAATTTCAAGGATCTAAGGTTTTATATTGCATTCTGAGTTTCCCGTTTTTTCTTCGCATTGAATAGTTCTGTAAATACGAGTATAATTTCGAATGTTACCAATTCAAGAGGAACGAGCTTTTGTTTAGGTTCAGCTTTATGGGTTTTGTAGTTAACACATTTAATGCTACTTTTTAAAATAATAATAATTTGAATGACTTGTTAAATTTACCTCTGAAATGTTAGCGCAAGTTGACTTTGTTTGAATATTGTTGCTTTATGTTGTCTTTGCGACCTGTTGAAGCGGGAAAAAAGAATTTCAGCGGGAAAAAAAAAAAAAAATGGTGGTGCTTGTGTGAATTTCTTAGAGAGGCTATGAAACGTTTTCTCAGGGAACATCAAACAGGTGACATCTTTGAATTCATCACCAGCACCGTCATATTAATCTCGTTTTGTACTCGTTCCCACAAACTTGCCAACAAATGTATATATATTCCCATTTATTTTGTGTCTGGTAAATGTAAAACCCAGATTCCGAACAAAATTGTGTTCCACTGTAAAGTATATAAAATGGGTTTGTAAGACTGTGAGGATAGATCAGCACCAACAGATTTTGATCAGTCTGTTGGTTCAGAAAGCAAATGCACTATTTTGGATCTACGTGACTTGAGTCGGATAACCGCTAAAACTCAGGCTTTGTTACGGTTTTGAGTTTTGCTCACCCGCAAGTGTTTTATGATAAAATGTTCCTCCGTTCCCACTCAATAACCTTCACGTAGACAGACACCCTTTGAAAATGGCAGCATTCTGAGGAAAAACAGCTCATATCCTTCATATTTGATCAATCGAGCTGTTCTTCACACAGGTTTCCATTGCTTTGACGCATTAATTGTACAGTATTTATTAAGCTCTTGCATTAATTTCCATACTCAACTGTGGTATAGACTTAATGTCACTGTGTTTTCAAATGCTGTGTTCTGTTCCTTCTCTTCAATAGTTCTCTTTGAAAAAGTTTTGGATGTGATGGACTTTCTCCAATGCAATGTATATATAAGATGAGGGAAATGTTTTGTAGATCACACTGTTTTCCCCTTCCCTTTACCAAGTGTTAAGTGATAAAACACTGTTCTATTGACAAACTCAAGAGTCGATGGTTTTTATTTATTTAATCCTTTCTTTTATAATGCAACTTTTACAATTAGACTTGATAATAAGTCCATACACATAACAGGAACTTTCAGTTTCCTCTACAGAAAATGTGCGGGTTTGCGATCACACCTGCAAATGCAAAGTGGAGAAGACAAAAATCAGTCATGTGTGATGTGGCAACACACCAGGTAAGAAATAAGCTATTTCCTCTGCATGTAAATGACTTGAATTCATATTGTGTACATTGGGGTGTTGAGGGCAAGTCTACTCTTCATCATCAGGTGGGATTCCCAGCTCCTCATCGGTCCATGCTGAAGTGTCCGGCCATGGGAAATGACCCTAAAGAGACATTTTAGTTAAGTGGCTGGTGGTCTGTTTATTATGCCTAAGAACAGAGGCATTTCATCTCATCATGTGCTGATGCAGTTTCCGCTCACCAGGATGGCGTCCGAGTCGTGCCAGGTGTGCCACAGGATCCAGAACCACATGGCCCCGCTGAGCAGCTCTGCCTGGAACTTCTGGTTCTTGGTGATCTGAGGAGGTTGTCTGTACTGGGGTTCAATGTGAGGGCCGCCTCCTGCCCTAAAACACACAGAAACATCTACAGTTAAGTATAGAACTAAATGTAATGGCTAGTGGTACTCATGCCAACCACAGTATTACAAACAATGATGCATATATATATATATATATAGATAGATAGATAGATAGATAGATAGATAGTAGTTTTGAGAAATGTAGGTTATCACAGTGTTTTTGGCCTTGTACCTTGAAGTACCATGGTTAACAGTATAGTATATAAAAATGTGAATCATTCACCGCCATGGTATTACCATTTGATACTGTCACTGTACCATGGTACGATCTGAGTACCTACTTTTATTTAAGGCTATCCTTTTATATCCAGATTCCAGCTAAATTACTGCCGTTATTCCGTTTCTAAAGTATCGTTTAGATTGTCCATGACACAAAATACAGACCGTACTGGAGCATGTTTAGCCAGTTAGCCTTCGGATCATAAACACTCACTTTCTGAGGGTCATCTGCTGAGGTCCACGCCTGAAGAGCTGCAGGCCGCTTCGGAGGACACCCGCCGTCCTCCCGAGAGAAGACATGCTTATGTCTGTGCCAGCACTCTGTGTTTTTACAACGGGTATTAATCGAAATGACTGCAGTGATCAGACGGAGAAATGTCACCTTTACAGCGGCTGTTTCGTGTTTCTTTGACCTGCTAATAACGAGCGCTGTGATTGGTCACTTAAAAGAAGGCGTTTTAATGCTATTCACTGTCTATATGCTAGAGGGCGCCAGATACCCACTGAGAAAAGATCGTATAAATATCGATCACAATATTCATGCGTCTTTGGTAAAAGATTAAATTAAAAAAAAAAACACTGTATAAAACATGAGTGTCATGATGATTACAGAAATGAACGAAAATATATATTTTTTTTCTGTCAATAATTTAAATATATCTACTTCGTTGGGTCATTTATTTATGGGCCTACATTTATTACACTGAAAAACTACATTTTATTATTATATTTTTCCTTTCCATTTTGTTAGATTCTGTAATTGGCAAAGTTTGTAATCTATAAATAAGAGAGACTCTGCTTCTTGAGTAGCCCCCCTTTTTTATAATTTATTTAATGGGAAATACAGACAAAGGTTCAGATTTTATTATTGCATGCATTTAAAGAAACATTAATTCAGTCTCTGAAAATAGGACAAAGGAGAAAAGTGATACTTATCTGTGAAATTGTACTTTATTGGCACAAACAGTAATAAAAATAAACAATTATTATTTTCTGACTTGATAGACTATCCTTCTGTGGTTTTCAACACCAAGGCCGTCTATTGTCCAAGGCTGTGTTTCCCAAAAGTATCGTAAAGCCTAAATATATTGTAGAGCTATTGCCACAGACATTATTTTTCTTAATAATAATAAAGTAGCCTGTAGATAAGAAAATAAGCATCAATCTAGTAAATGTTCATCTTGAAACAGAACTAACAATAAAAGCATTTTGTTAACTTTATAAAAATCACAGCAAAAAGACATGTGTACCACAACCTGAAGGTGAGCATTTATACTAAAGGACCTTTTACTTGATACAAAAAGTATGAACTATCAATTAGACCGCAGATGGCATGTAGAAGATTGTGTACAAATGATTTTTTAAAGCAAAGTTTGGATCATGTCAATCATTTAGATGCCTTAGAAATGCATCGTATTAAATGATACAAATGGCTTTATAGGGTTAATTAAGTTTGGTTATTTCAATATAACTTTTTAATTATTTAAGTCATCTGCAACACTTTATTTTAATGTGCCCTTGTTACATGTACATGCCCACGTTACACGTATTTACTGTAGTAATAACTATAAATTACGCATAATTACATGCAACTATCCCGACCCCTAACCCTATAGTAAATACATGTAGTTCATTATTATTACTCAGTACTTAAATATATAATTCCACTGTAACACGGACACCTTAAAGACCCCTTGGGACCCGGACCCCTGATTGAAAATGGTTACCAACCATCATAATTAAATTTCATTTTAAAGCTGCGAGATGTTTTGGCAAGTTCAGTCCTGGAAGAAGTATCAGTTTCTAAGACATAGTTTACAGTATGTTGTGTTGGTAGTATATACTTATTACACATTATTTTAATCAATTTCATCCCTCATGTATTAGACAAAAATAATAGTAGGTTAAAAATAATGCAACTAACGAAATTGCATGGCGATTTGGGCTTTACTTTCTTGAGGGAGCCAATACACAAAAACATCTACACACTAAGCAGTACAGAAGAAAATGCTCAAATACGCCATTTACTAATCATGATCATCCACAGACTAGAGCAGAGGAGGCGTGGGATCATCGACAACATGGCGGCTATGGAAACACAATCAATGAAAAGAGCGAGCAGCTCAAAGCCACGACGTTACCAAACATCAATCTTAACGAGCGCAAGAAACAGATTACTCATGCAGTCATTATGGCATCGCACACCAACGATGTGAAACCTCGGCCGGGATGTTTTCTGCATTCGTTTCCTGACTCGAGTACAGTGTACAGCACCGAAACAGGAAATGCGCGCTCCCGCAGCTCAATTCTTTTGTTGCAGCTGCAGCTCAGATGCGTCCGTTATTATGACGTAACAGACGATGGCCTGACTTCTGATCAAGTAGTCATAGCGGCAGGCGTGCTTACCCTTTAGAGTCGCGGAAATTCCCCCAAAAACACATAGGCTTGGATATAAACATCAATATCTACATAGGCCTTTGAGAAGTTAATTTAGATCGAGAACGTACTTTGTCACATCATGCTGCAAGGGACCACGTAATTACGTCATGACGCAAAAGAAAGAATCACTGAATCGGTTATGATAGATTCTTTAAAACGAACCGCCGAACGCCCAAATCAGCTAACGTTAACGTTACTTTCCAATATTCCGGTGTTTGCGACGATAAATGCCCATTAACAGGTTTTATTAGTCAGCGTTTATTTTAAAACACACGACTGATGACGTACACTTAAGGAGCTCAATCTGCTTTTCGGCAATGATATTTTCTGGAAGGACCGTCCGTGACCCCGCCCAGTGTGGGCTTTGTGCAGTGCTGCGAGCGAGCGAGCGAGGACGCCATCTTCTTGCGATTTTGTGACGAGAAACGAACGAGTAATGTTTATTGCCAACTCCGTGGAAGGGCTCTTCTATAACGCCGTGTTTCAGAGATCCATTGAAATCTAAGTAAATCAAATGGTTGATGAGATTTGGAGTCAATGGCACCCTACTGTCGTCCACAAACACGGACGGATCTCCGGGCGCGCCGCTCTCCCCTCGCAGCTCAGTGCCCGCCCACTTACGGAATTCAGATGATGTCATCGGTAGCCAATCAACGCCGAGAAAACAGAACAATGAGCGTATTATTGGTCAAGGGCAATGTCATTCATTCTATTCAGGGAGGGGGAAGAGCGGAGAAAATCGCCATTTTGAAAGCGTAACAAAATGAACGATATCGACACTGAAATAATACTCTAGCTCCAGAATTGGTTGAATGCAGCCCGTCTTAACATCCACCTATAATCTCAATGTCCTTGAAAGTTAAAACCTGACGATGATTTGACTGGCGTAGGCAATCCTGTACAATATAACAGCTCGATTTAACTATCTCTTTAGTTTCGTTTTCCTTTAACAGTGCATATTCGATGCACTGTACTCGCGTCACATCGCAGTTTTTAAGCTTTGTCTCGCTGTTTCTCCACTCTGTGTAGCATAGCTCTTCAACTGCAAGTGGTTGGTTTTATAGCACAGACTGCGCATGCGCAGGAGGATGCGGTTTAGATCCAGTTTAGCATGGGGGAGGGTGTTTGTTTGTAGGGTGAGCTGCTCGGATGAAGCTGTCTGATCGAAGAAGAGCAACATTTGGAAACTCCTTCAACAATATGACATTAGTTTTCGACAAAATGATGCAGGTCAACAATTGTATTAAATGTCCAATATGTGTGTTATATCTCAACATGAACTTGAGAGACTGTTGGCTTGAAAGGATTTAACTAAATGGAAAAAAATCAGAGAAGAAAAAAAAAAAAAAGAGTAGGTCTGTCATGTCCGCAGCCAACGGAAATATTGCCGTTTCATTAGTCTTCTGCAGATGTTTGTGTTTATACTCGTGGTCATCTCACTCCAGTTACCTTGAGCAGAATAAAAAAGAAAACACTGCACTTGTTTAAAGGGTTACATAACAGATTTGCAGCCATTTACTGTTTCGGGCCCCACAAGTAGGTGTTCGTATTCAACCATAGTAGGCAATGACTTGCGTAGGATGCCTCCTGCTTTGTTTTCACCGCATTCTTAAAGCTCTTTTTATTATTTCATAAATGTTTTGACATTTGGATAGGATATAATGGGGGTGGGGATTCCATAAAAAAGGAAACACGTGTAGGGAAAGGGTTGACGATTAGACTTCCACATCAGGAACCCAAGAAAAGATTACCACCTACACGCAGATACAGATTGTTTTATCAGACATGCTAGGAAAAAGATTGAAACCATTTTACCAAACATTTATTTGTAATGGTAGACAGTAGCTATTTTGTAAATGTATATGTCTAAATATAAATTCAAAAGCAAAACGTGTGGAAAAAAATATTGGGTGTGGAAATAAGCCAATAAGTGCTCCCAGGGCCGTAGCTAGGGTTGTTGCTGTAGGTCCCCCTTGGTTGAAAATGCGGGGACCCCCAAACCCTGTGGGCCCATAGAATCGTCTCCACCTTTCACCCCTCTAACAATGGCCCTGAGTGCTCCTCTGCTGCAATCTACTGGTTATAGTGGTAATTCATGTCTTTTTTGTTTGCCACCAAGTGTTAAGTTTTCCTACATCTTGAAACTTTTAGTTTTACAAATGGGGACAGTCTTTGAAAGATGAACAAATAATGTTTTTGGTCATCACATTTGAAAATAACATTTAAATTGGATAATATTTAGAGCTTTGAAGTGCTGGAAAAAGTTTAAAGATCTTGAAAAGTGCTTGAATTTCACTTTCAAAAGGTTGTACGAACCCTGAAATGAATAAGCCCTACGCCCTAGTGATCTTCCTCTGAATCCACAATTTCACGACGCACATCGAGGTTGCATATTGGCATGCACCCTTCTGAAACCTTAATTGACAAATGGGACACCCAAATGACACGTGCATGCAGTGGCCATTGTAAGTCCACAAGACTGCAAGTGCACAAGAAGTGTGCCATTTGGGACAGGGGCTAAACCTGTTCTGAGCTTGCGCTGCCTATTATTGGTAACAGTTGATAAACGGTCCGCACTATGCTGCCCAAACGAGTAGCGTGGTTTCGTTACACTTTTGTTTGGGGGGCCATGGCCCGCGAATGCTCCCAGTTGGCGCTGGCCATTATGGATGCCAGAAGGCAGGGAATTAATTTAGTGCAATGCTCACAGTGCATGGGTATTCTGTAGTGGCTAGTTGTTTATTGAACATCGGTTATACACCCATTATTTAGGGTCCATTGGGGGATTGATGGCTTTTCTAAAATTGTGCACTATATAAGGGTATAGTTGTCAATTTCAGACATGACCTTTGTTTTTTCGGTTTATTAAGTGTATTAAAGACACCATGAAATCCAAATAGACAAATTTATGGAATATTGCCATTTATAATATAAGTTATTTATCTGTGACTGTGTCATTATTTAAAAAAGGTGCGCCCTCGTGATCAATTCCTAATGTACACAATCAAGTACCAACATTTTTTCTTGTTTGAGAAGCCATTTCACTCGGATATATCACAACAGGGAAGAAAATGTAAACTTTCTTAATATTAGTAACCCACTAATCTTAATCGCAATATTTGTATCCATTAATGTTTCCCTTCTTTAGGCATGCATCTCGCTAGGCCAAGCCTTTAAGGCTGAATTCTCCACGGCGGGCTACAGCACTCCTATGTTTGGACTGTATGATAAGAATGCGCGCTCCCATTTGTCGTGGATGAACTCTCTCCTGCACGCGCCCCTGAGGTTCTGCTCTGGGAAACCCCGCGGAATGAAGGGGCGGCGCGCTCAGTGACAGAGAGCCGGGCGGGGGCGCGCGGGGGGAGGCGGAGTCACGGCACTTCTGCCAGGGCCGCCATTTTTGCACAGGGAAAAGAGACAGGATAGAAGGGATCCAGTTTCTAACTGTCGGCATAGATATGGACAAAAATATTAGGTTTTAACAGACTCAAGCTGTACATTTGGATTAGAGCACCACAAGGCGAAATACAAGAGCTACACAGCGCGATTTGTAAAGCTTTGTTACACATCCGCAGTGGAGAGCGAAGTATTGTTTTGGTTGTGGTAGATCAGGCGGCGGGGTCTCACCCGAGTCCCCCGTGTCTTTATTCACAGTTATTACAGTGGACATCAACGGTAAGTACCTGCTGAATTCCTACCACTATCTGTTTGTTTATTGGAGAGGGTTGTTTGATGCCAGTGGCTAACAGACTTGCTTGAAGAGGGTCCATCCTTGTGTAGATGCTGAAACTGAGGCTTGTATTATTAGTTTACCTCAAAATGAGTTGCAATTGCAACACTGCTGTGCATTTGTCAGCCCTCCTTTTGATGTATAAATCCCACCTGGCTTGTTGTAAAGAGGGCAATCCGAGCAGTAGGTGCGTGTATGACTTAATTTAGCAGCTAAAGTGGCTAGCTAGCTCACACCCACATTTAATGCTTCACAAAAGGAAAGGTCTTGAATTATAACGCTGTTTTATTAAGTTAACAACTAGTAAAAGCTGCACACAACAGTAGCGGAAACTCGTCGTTTCTCTTGCGTTGTTGTAAAGCTGCGAGCTACACCAGTAGTCACTGGAGAAATGCTAGCAAGTTAGCCAACCAAGAAAGAAACAGATCAAGACTCAGTATAATCTCTTTACATGGCTGGGATGTGCAACAAAAACTGCTTGGAGTGGTTTAATTGAGGGAGAAGTCGTGGTCACGTCCCACGATATGTATTCCCGCCACTTATCTTCAAACTTTATGCTCATTTGCACGTTTACGATTGTTTACACGTGTTTTAGATGTGTATTTTATAGAAGGAGAGGTGTGAAATGATTAAAATGGCACGTTGTGCTCTGACAGAGCCTGCAACAACAGGGCTTTTGTTTACACCTTTCAACTCCAGTTACCCATTCACTAACTAGGTCCACTCTTACCCCATTACCCAGCCCAGAGATATACACTTTAAAGCCTAGTGATTGATATCATGTATTAAGTATTATGACCCTCTACAATACGTTGGTGTGGGTTTTAAGCTGTTGTTTCTTGGATTTGCGTTAATCGTTGCTCGGAATATGGCGTGGTACTACTTAGCACAATAATGTGTTGATTTAGCAAAGAGGGCATAAAGTGAGCGCTTATTTAGTGGCTGTCTGATGTGTTTTGTGTGCTGAGAATGAGTGCTGCAGCCGTGGGGGAGGGGGTTCGGGCTCGGTTCATGTAGTTAAATCTGCTTTAGCTTCTCTTCAAAGTGGACCAGAGCCGCGCTGCTTTACAAGCGAACTGCGCAGTTGTGCCAATTATAGTGAACAAACGGTCACTCGACGCGCTTTTAGGTTGAGAAAGATTTGGTTTGATATTTATTGTTGGAAATTTGATTTATACGTCTGTGTAATGATATTAAGACGCTCGAGCGTTTCATATCAATGCGCATTAGCATAGCAAGCTAAACAGTTAGCTTCACCGATTAGCTTTTCGCGAGGATGTTGAATTAGTCGACCCGATGCGATTAGTTCTGCTTTATAGACTTTTCTGACAGATTATTTGGTTTTTTAAACGCCAAACGAAGTCGTTAAAACGCTCTTTCCCTCTCAGAAAACCGTGTGTATTGTGAGGTAATTTGAGGTTGGCTAGTTGTCGTCGGTCACAATCGCTAGCTACGCAGAAACGACGCAAACACTTTGTTCCAGCACAAACACAGCGCATTTGACAAATAGATACTTAAGCATATGTGAAAAGATGGGTTTCTTGTTATCTTGGCCGTTTTCTGTCAAATATCAGCGAGTCTTCGAGCGCAGTATTTCCTCTCAGGTGCTTAGTGAAAATGGCGGATGAGTTGATGTTGTGGTAATGAAAGCCTCCACACCCCTAGATCAACTCTCACACACTGCAGCGCCAACACACTCACCCACAGGCAAGTGCACAACACACACCAGAGAAAATACAGTGCTGCTGTGTTTCACCAAATATGATTATAGTCTGCGTCCATTGCGTTCACTAAACGTTTAGCACATAAATTGAACTATACCAGTAAGATAGACATGCAACCTTGTTGCTAAACTTGGATTAGCATCATGAATGAACACACAACACTCAAATCTCAATCTCATCTCATTCATATAATAAACGATAAGCAACAATCTGTCATTTCACCCTTTTACGTTATCTCAAAGGGTTATATGATCATTTGTGTCTCCTTAAAGATAAAGTGTACTAAACGAGAGATATTGGCAAGATGTCACACCATAGTTAAAAGAATGAACAACATGCAGCTCTTTGTGGAAGGAACAGAGGAATATGGGATTTATTACCCACACTCATCTTTGTGTTTTTCATAGTAGCTCAAACTCTGTCACCAAACAGCTAATCTTGTTCTTGTTTTAGGCTACATCAATGCATTCTAGGGCTGGGCGGTATGATGAAATATATATTGTTGCTTCAGTATAAAGCATCAATTGATATATTGCGGTATGTAAATAAAGTACACAGTGTAGGACTGCTTAGTTTTTAATTGCTTACAGTGGTAAAGAAACATGAATTAATGGAAAAAATGCCTCTCTCAGTTCTGTTTCACGGTTTATTGCGCTTGAACATTCGAATACACTAGGGGTTGTGCACGCATAGTTAAATACGAATATTCGATCAGTAATAATTATTAAAAAAATAAAAATGCAATTCTAGTTTTGCTACATGTTGCTTTTCTGGCTGTGAATCCTTTCTGAAACGTGCCATTCTTAAGCATGCCAACAAAAACTCTGTTTAACTTTTAACTGAATGCATTGGGTGGCACTGTGAAGCATTTAAACAAGTTGATTGTATTTGATGACAGAATGTCTGCACCAAGGCACCGCTAAGTTTGGAATTACTTTGATCAAAATTGTATTACTTTTGATCAAATGAATCAACATGTCGTGTGCAAACATAGTCAGGTGAAACTGAGTTATTATAATTACCTCCACAATGAGAAATCGCATGAAATCCAAACACTCGACCAATCGTTATGGACCAGTCGAATGAGGAAAGACAGCTGTCCATCACTGCATTCACGACTATCAACTTAGGCTATCTGACAGCAAAATTATCTCGAGACATATGCTTCCTTTAAGTTTTGTCAAAGGGAGATGGGTTTAAGAACAGAAAGCACAAAGCATTAAAAGAAGCTTCGCTAAGCTCACTGTTATCTTTGTGTCCCTGCAACGTCTGTGTCAGAAGAGCGTGTTTTCTCTGCAGCCGGCCTTCTTGTTAATCAGATTCACAAGCCAACTTTCACCCAAGCATGTGGATATTCTTGTTTTTCTCAACGTCAAACATGTGAAACAATACAAACACAATAACCATATGCTAACTCAAGTGTGCATGTTCTGTACCGTAATTTAGCGTTTTTAATTAATTTGCTTTGTTTGAGCTTAATTGCTTTTGTTCGGTTTTTTTTTTATTTTATTTTTTACACACATTGTATAATGAAAACCTCTAGAGATAAATCTAAGTTTGTTCTGTATAATCATAAGCTTGTTCAGAAATGGTGACAAAAACACAATGATTAAAAAAGTCTTTCTCGTCAAACTTCATTTAAATAAATGAATATTCAAATATTAAAATTATGAGCCCAAAAAAATTCAAATACAATATTTAAAAAAAAAAAAGCCCATCCCTAGAATACACACATTATGTCAAAATGTTTGGCATGGCAGATATTCACGTAAACCGTGTTGTTGATAAGAATTGTTTCTTAAGAATTATTGTATATTTAATTAATAAAATGAAGACCGTGTATAGACCTATTGTAACCTAACCCTAACCTTAAAACAGTTTTTCATTTGTCTTATTGTTTGTTCTTTGCATCTTTGTTCTTATGTTTACTCGCGAAGATATGTCAAAAATAACTAGGCCTATATTGTGATGTATTGTTATCGTGACAATCTCACAGATTGTGAAATAAGATTTTGGTCATACCGCCCACATCAAATACATTCTTTTGATTAGTTTACCTAACTGGAAAATTCATGTCTATAAAAGGTTTGTGTTGTACCAGGAACCTAGATGTGTGCATTGCCTCACCTAAAGAATAGACAGGAAACGAGATGTTGCTTAAGCTCACGCACAACCATCTGCATCTGAAAACTACTCGGCAATAACCGTTTTGGTTCAATAACCGCACTGAGCACTATGACTTTTATTTGAGAGTGCCGTTAAGTTTACTGCAGTATTGAAAAGAGCACAGCCCACACGGCTGTGTCATATTTCTCTCATGATTACTGCTCCCTCCCTCTGGTCAGCGGGGAGTTTACAGGTCCAGAAGAATGTGGTTATTCATCAGAGCGGTTTGATGGGGTAAACACGGGCCCTAATGCGTAATGAATAGACGATGATGCTGCAAAAAGGTGATCTTGATCTTGGATGGGAAGCAGGCGAGTGACTGTTCATGCGTGAACTGATTGCACATCATCGGGGGGCCTTCAGTTATCCATCGGGTCGAGCCATCACGCCGTATTTGGATGCTGATGTTTGTGTTTTATCGCTCTTAATGTGCCTAGTGTTTTCGATTGTTTCTCCTTTGACATTGACAAAGACCTCCCCTCTCGAGCTCTCCTTTCGCCTCACATCCACTGGTCGTGGCAGATGCATGACTTTTTGGAAAGTTTGCTGGGGTCAACTGATATAACTGTGTGTGTGCGCACCGCTAAAGGCCTCATCCTGCATAGCATACGTTACGTTAACATTGTAAATGTTTTCATCAATAGAAATCACTCACTTGGTGTCTTTAACCACAGAGCTGTTCCCATAACTTTTGGCACTACGGTAGTGTTTGGAAAGGCTTCCCGTAATAAAAACCAAGGCGTTGTTCCAACAGCTTTTTAAAATGCCAATTTCTTTGTATTTTATGTAGGCAGCCAATGATATGTGCGTGTTTTTTCTTTTCTTAGCCGCACTGTGAGTCCGGCCTCTGTGGTGCAAACTTTGGCAGCCACGGCCGAGATGGAGATCTGACATATTTGCCCAACACATGCTTCGGACCCTTTTTCCTCACGACACCATATTAGGCTGAGCTTCAAGATGGTCACAAAGACATGAACGGATTTTTGTCGTTTCTGATGGCATAAATGCTGATTTGCTACATGAAAACTTTTATTTTTTACATCTATGGCTCCTGTTTTGCATGGAATAGCTTGCGTCTGTGCTTGCATGCAGATAACGAGAGGAGCAGACCGTGTACATTGCAGGCTGTGGCTTTCTGACAGGCGTTTCCTGTAGGTGGAGGTCCAATCATTGGCATGTATTGGTGTGACATCACAGTGAGGCTGTGCAGCTGTACGAAGAGGATGGAACATCAGCCTACGCACATCAACACACAGCTCACAACTCAGACAGCGATGCTAGAGAGAAGTGATCCACGCGGAGAACGGAGCAGAAGCACGCTTAGCTGCACAAAACTGGTTTGTTTTTAATGATAAATGTAGTGCTGATCAACCACGCTGTTGTCGCATTCGACGGAAGCACAGTGGATGAACTTGAACACTTGACTTGATCTTATGTTTTACGTAACCTGTCATTTTTAAGGTCATTGCACCCTGGGCACGCATTGAAAAGTGAAGGTTGTGATGACTGACAACAAGTGAAGTCTTGTATTACATTTTGACATAATAAAGCCATTATATATTGCCTTCACTTGATTTCACATCTACCTAAAAGATTGAAACGTGCAATTCCGCTCAGCATAAACAACTCTACAACAGCTGCACTCACCATCCTGTCTCATTCTTTGTCAGGTTGTCATGTCACACTCGCATCCTAGCCTCACTGCACATGGGTGACTCGGAGCTGTGTGTGTGAGAGGCCATGGGCAGTGTCTGTTTGTTCTCTGTGTTGACAGAGGGATGGAGAAGTGAAGTACCCCCCTCAGGAGAGATGGAGGTTAGAAAGGGAAAGAGAGGCAGGTGGCTTAGAAAAGTAGTCTCAGGTGACGCATCTATGATCGCATTGCGCACACTGGTACAAACACATGCCAAAACCTGACAAACAATCTCCTTTCAGAGCACATCCAGGTTGCTCGACTTGGGCGAGATCATAAACTTTAAAGATACGATTGTTTTTAAATTTATAGTCCATGTTTTATCAACTTCAGGTGTGGTTAGGCCTGTATGCTGGTAGGTAGTTCCACCGGGAGGCCTGTTCGTGCCGTAAGGTCACGTGAGGGACGTGCAGGGAGGAGCTGTGGGCTCAGGTAACATGTTTTTGTTTGCTGGCTGTAACCGAGCTCTCAACGGGCCCTCGCTACATGACAGGTGTCCCATAGAGCAGGCAGACAAGGGTGCAGTACTCATTTATAAATGTGCGAATGTTATTGTGTGGTGTTTGTGATGTAATGGTGCGAGCCAGGCATGAAATCAATCATGAAACTGTGACGACATGAAGTCTGAGTGGCCCAGACTGTCCTTTTCGCCCATGGCACTATTGCAATTGACTGATTCAGCCCCTGTACATCCGGACATATACATACACTTTGATGCTATAAAAGTGCCATTAACTAAGAGGAAGGGAATTTGTCTTGGTTTGTTTTGGGGTTTTGTGTTATGGATGTGAGTGATTCCTTACATTGTACATCTTTTGGAGGAGAGGTGTGCTATTAGTTTTCTAAAAGTGAAGTGATGCGATGGCCAAGTATGGTAACCCATACTCTGTATTTGTCCTCTTCATTTAACCCATCCAAGTTAGTGCGCACACATTAGGAGCAGTGAACACACACACTGAAAACAGTGGATACACACACCCGGAGCAGCCATTCATTGTGGCGCCCGGGGAGCGATTGGGGGGTAAGATGCCTTCCTCAAAGGCCCATGTCGTTTCCTGCAGGCATTGAGAATCAAACCCGCGACCTTCGGGTTACAAGTCCAACTCTCTAACCATTAGTTCAGAACTGCCCCTAAATGGTCAGACTTACAATTTTTCTTGACGGATAAAAAAAGAATAAGCTTGAAAATAATCTTTGACTTTGATATCCAGCCTTGAGTTGGGTTCTTTAGACTCTGGGCCAGTGTGCAACCATAGCAACATATTATAAACCACATAGCAACAACCTAGCATTGTTGTATTGAGTTTCACAAGTATCACTCCCATTTTCATCTGAAAAAGTAAAAATATAGTTTTATTTATAAATCTAAATGAAACCCTCTTTGCTAGATTGGAGATGTGCATCATTGATTTTGTTTGTCATCAGTCAACCTTATCTAATTTAAGAATATCAAGTGCCTCCTCTCTGACCATGGTGGAGGTGCACTGTGGTCAGCCACTTGGCAGACTGAAGCACAGGAGCCATTAACCTCATTAACGTTTGTTAGAGAGGTGGACATAAAATACAGGCCCGAGAGACACATCCTTGCTTTTAGTGGCCCATGTCAACAGAGTCCACCCTCAAGGGTCTATGATAGTCTGACCTCTAGACAATGTGGCTCAAGTCTTGTGCCTCTTTTATCGTCTGCCAAATCATTATTTGTCTGCACTGATGTTTAACAGTCGGTGTTAGCGATTGGTTCTTAAGTATGAAAAATTAGTAAACGCCGCTAATAACAGATTATATTAAAATATGAATTTATCTCATCTTCAACAGCAATAGCTGGCCGGTGGCCATGATTGTGCTCCGATTGTGGCGTATTTGTCTCACAGGAAGAGATGCGAACAAGGTGATACAACCTCGTACCTCATGCATCTTTATCAATGGCAGTGAGGAAAAGCTCTCGGCGTGCGTTCATGCATTTTTGAGGCACGTGGTTGTGTAAAGCTTCATTGTAGCGTAGGCTGTGATGACTCAGCCAGCGAGAATGGTGTGAAGTCACATCATCGGGGCTAGCTTTCGGATGCCTGCTCGGTTTCCATCTCTCCTCGCCGAAAATCAGACAACGCAAACCAGGAAAATGACTGTGAGAGAGAGAGAGAGAGGGAGAAATGGGGAGAGAAAGGAAAAAACGTGTTGATACTCCTACATGAGTCTGTGGGTTTCCCTGCCCGCTGCCGGAAGGAGGAGCTTCCCATACGACATTGTGTCCATACAGACAGAGGAGGAAAAACAGTTGGATTCAGCAAGCTGTTTCTGTGCCAGAATTGGTCCCTCATCGTCTTTCCTTAGAAGGATAGTTTGGGAGCCAGTGGAAATCTCAAAATCACTGGAAGAACAAGACAGAAATAATGAATATTTGACGTTTTATATTTTGTTTTGAAAGCTGCTCATCTTTTTATAGTCTCTTTAAATGGCTTCTCTTTCCTCATGACCATTTAATTGGTCTCGTATTTCGCAGCCATCTCCCCCTTTTTTCTCCCAGTCCTCCCTTCCCTTTTGAGTGTCCAGGGTTTATTTAGGAAGTGCAGAGGGGAGGGAAAGAAATCCGGGTAGGGCAGGGAGCATTAGGGTAGGGTAGCTCTCTCTCTCTCTCTCTCTCTCGCTCTCTCTCTCTCGCTCTCTCGCTCTCTCACTCACTCTTGCTCGCTGCGTTCCTTATGAGTGGCAGACAGTTTTGCTAAAGGAAATGGGAGTGTCGGAGGCAGTCTGAATGCTCTGATTTAGCCAAGAATGCTCTACTGTACTAGATTTTTCCACACCCCCATTTTGCATTTTTAAGGAGGGGGGTGACTGTTGAATGTGTGTGCGAGTGTTTGAGAGTAAAGAAAGGGTACGTCTGGGCATTCAGAGGAAGTATGTTGTGGTTAGTTATCTCTCTCTGTGTGTGTGTGTGTGTGTGTGTGTGTGTGTGTGTGTACACACTCAGAGAGGCAGTGCGCACGCGTGCATTCCTAAGCATTGACGGCAGGATTGGCTGCTGAGGCCAAGAAGAACAGACTCTGTGTGAGAAAGCTGGAAAGAGACCACCGTATGCTTTCTAAGGGAAATGGGTTTATTACACTGTACAATGTTGTCTCTCTTTCACCCTCTTCCTGTGTTTGTCACGTCTTTGAGAAGAGGACATGGTAACTTAAGCTCTCTTCAAAAGTGTAGCAAGCTGAAGCTGCCTACCTAGGGGGCATTTTAAGGCATCTGTGCCCAGTACGGAATTGTTTTTTGCAGCAGGGTCTCCAATTTGCAGCAAGCTTAAGAATTGGAGACCCTGCTGCAAAAACCAATTCCTGTAAGACGTACTGGGCACAGATGCCTTAAAATGCCCCCTAGGTAGGCAGCTTCAGCTTGCTACACTTTGAAACAGAGCTTAAATTACCATGTCCTCTTTGCAAACCCTATAATTCAGCCTGGATTTGCTAGAATAATAAAAACTTAAAATAGCATTTATTACAATTAAAATACTCTATTTGTGGGTACGTATTACACTTACAACACTGTCGCATCAACAGCTTATCAGTAATTTGTTTTTGTTTGGTTATCCTTACAGCCATGAATATTGGCTTTGTAATTTTACTGTTGACTAATTATTATTAGCCTATTTCTTATTTTACACCACAGTAGTATTAATATAGTAATCTTTCTTCATTGATTTGTTTTTATTATTGAATAAATTATTGTAATTAAAAACAATCATTTTTATTATTGGATCTATTAACAACAGCGGTGAATGTGACCTGAGGACGTTTTTTTTCCCCCCCGTTTTTTTCTGGTAAACTTAAAAAATAAAGTGTATGGTGAGTTTTTCCCTGCATCAAAAAACTATTTTGTAAATCCACATTTGTGTGTGTGTGTGTGTGCGTGTGTGTGTACTTGTAAAACTATCTTTGCGAGGACCAGTTTGAGTTTTAGACCATTAGAGTGAGGACAATGTAAACTGAGGACATTTTGTCCGGTCCTCACTTTCTGAGACCCCTTTAAAGGCCTGATTGAGGGTCAAGACTTGGTTTTAGGGATAAGGTGATAATTAGGTTAAGGGTAGGTTTAGGGTAAGGGTTCGGGTTAGGCACTTAGTTGTGATGGGTTAGGTTAGGGTAAGCGGCTAGAGATTGCATTGTCAATGAATGTCCTCATAAAGATAGATGTACAAGAATGTGTGTGTGTGTGTGTATATACAAAATAATAAAAAAATGTTATTTGTGTGCTCTGTATTTTGCCTGCACTTAAACTTTATTGAAATCAATGTAAAGTGGCGTCTCTTAGTCTCCATTTGTGTGTCATAATGCTGCCTATGTAGAGCATTCCAAATCGGTCACTTATTACGTTCCAATTCAGTCAGGATACTGCCTTAAAAGACTACACAAAAGACAGCGAGGCAGGTCTCTAGGTTTGGACCAGAGAGATTATTTACTGTGCTTTTTCAAGAGCTGTGAAACTCCATTCATTTTTCACAGCAGTCGAAACATCCGCAATATATCAGACCCACTGCGCTTGTGAAAGCGACCTGACATGGCCAAAAATGGGAGAACTGTAGGTGCCTACAGAGTAAATCACACACTAACCGACACACATCGTCAGATTCCTATTAATTAACCCCCGAAGCTGACAGCTGTCATCTCTGCAAGGCTCTGGACTGATTTATAGCCTCTCTCTAGTCTTTATGCTCCACATAAGGGCACACACGTGTCTCGCACACATCACACACAGTCTGATAGTCTGTTCTCCAACATGCCACACGAGCAGATGACAGTCTCATTGTAGTTTATTTCCAAACAGTGAGCAGAAGATGTGCCACCCTCATAGGGGAGTGTTAGTGTGTGTGTCTAAAGGGGGCATGTTAAGGCTGGTCAAGGTGTGTGTTGTGTGCGGGCATGTCAGTCCATGTTTTGTTTATTTGCAGTGATCTGGATCACAGTCCTAGTATGCAAATTCCAAAATTAACACTTGTTTAGCAATTTCCTAATGTGGGTAAATTTGATTTTTGTTAGTTAGATGTTTTAAATTGCAGATATTAAAATGGTAGTATTAAAAAAAAAAAAAATTGTATGATGCATGTGTATCATATTATGTTGATATAAATGATCTAGTAAAAAGAAAAGTGCAATCACTCACAGGTCTGTGATTTAGTTTTTCTTTAGTTAATCGTGGCTTAAAAATGCCTAACTGAAACAATTAAGTACAGATTATGAACACCTGGGCTATAGAGTCCTGAACTAAAATAAACCAATTAATTTAAAACCAATTGTGCTAATCTAAATTAGCATGACAGAGGTTGCCTATAAAGAGACATGGTGAAGGAAAAATAATATGAGTCAATTAATTGTCAACTATGCTTTTGTGTTCTCTCATATTTTTTCCCTTGAGAAACTTTACTTTTACAAAAATATTGTGAGCAAACGCAAAGTTTCCTACTCTGCGAGCAGGATTCAAACCAGGGTCTCCAGTATGGAAGACAGACATGCTAACAAGGACGCTAGTCAGTTGCTAATGCGACTCTTGAGGCCAGGGAAGTGAAGTTTCTCAGTTCTTACTAGCTTGCTATCTTAATATAGGCCTACATACACACACGCATATTACACATACACAAATACACGTGTATGTATTGATCTTCACTGAAATTAGTCCAAGTAATGGATGTCGTCTTTGAAACACAACGTTAATCTGAAGTTAAAGCTGCCTTCTGGTAGGTTTAATTTAAGCCTCAATTTAGTCCTGGTGTAGCTCTAGTCTTCCTCCAGGAAATCTGCTTATTAAACTCTGGACTAGACCAAGTCTAGGACTATTTAAACCCATGACGTAGAAAGCTGATGTCTGTTAATCTGGTTTAAAAGGCAATTTTAGTCCAGGACTAGGCCTAATCTCTGTCCGCGAAACCGCCCCACAGTGTTTTAAGGACTAGTCCCACAGGTGCATGTGCAATAGTTGGTTATGGTTCACTGAAAAAGCATGAAAAACATTGTTTCAGAAACGCTTTTCAGTAAAGTCCGATCTGATACATTTATTTGGGTTTTACACGGTTATTATCTTTATTTTATACCATAAGCATACATTGATATTCAACCCAAGCCTTCAAACTGACGTCATCCAGAGATGTTGTCACATTTTCAGATGTCGATTAAAGATTACCACAACAAACAAATATTTTCTATGTATTAACTTATTAATTGTTGCATATTAATTGTTCACCAAAAGATTGGTAATATGTGGTAAAAATGGGGTCAATTTTGATTTCATGAAGACTTTAAAATACAGTATTCTGAAAAGTGGAATTATATATATATATATATTTCTGTACATATAAATTGTATTTATCTTTTATATATTTTAGATCCTGTTGGCACAATACTACTTTACTAGTCTTCCTCCATTCTCTTTTGTTAGTAGCTGAACAGTCTCGCCAAAATCCAGGTTTCATCTGTAGACTGTATGTCCCAGCATCTGGCCCCTCCTCTAATCCCACTTATCACCACAACACACACACACACAGACACACTCTTTAATTCCTTTGTCGCCACCCTGTTTGTTGTTCCAGGAGAAGTATGCCAGTATGACACATTTAGCCCCTCTGACCAGGATTAAAACGTTACTTGCAAGGGAAGCCTCTGATTGGCTGTTGCGGCTGTCTTTTGCTGTCCATCAATGCCTCCTCCCTCCTCTATCCACAGAGCGGCATCTCTTCGTCTCGCTCTGCCCGACACATACAACGCTTAATCATTAATCTTTCCATCCGTTCTTTTGGCCTCCACCGTGTACACATTAAATCCTCTCACGAGCAGTGCCGCAACGACACATCTTTGTGTACGTTCAGGATGTGAGCATTCAATGGACGTTTATGGATGAGCGGAAAATATAAAAGCTGCCTCCATGTTGTTCTCTCTCTCTCTCTCTCTCTCTGTCTCTCTCTCTCTCTCTCTCTCTCTCTCTCTCTCTCTCTCTCTCTCTCTCTCTCTCTCTCTCTCTCTCTCTCTGATGGTGAATGTGACCAAGCATGCAACTGCGCCCCCTTGTGTCCATGCGTAGTCACTGCACCCTGTTTGTTGTTTCTACAAAGGTCGAGCTCTGTTATTGGACACGGTTTTGCCACACAATCTTCACTTCCCCCTCCCTTGTTATACAAAAGACATGTTCAAACACAGATTTTTTTTTTTTAGGAGCCAAGCAACGTCACCCAAATCATGTTGAAGCACAAACCATCAAGTTAAAGCCCTGTATTTTGATGTTTTTCCATTAGAAATGAACATATGTTAACCAGTGCCCTTGATGCCTGCAAGAATAATATTATGTCTCTGAGCCAACAATGGCCTCATGTTTGTGCTATGAATCATAGCTACTCCTTGAGAAGTATCACATCCTGTTGTTTACACTACTAACTGAAATGACCCAGAGTTCGTAATATGTACACTATTTGTGCGAAGTGTCCATTAATATGCCCCCGTCACATGTTCATTTGTCTGGAGTCTGGTTGAATGTCAAACTCTGACTGTGTTTTTCTCTCCATCTCTTTGCAGGCCTTGTGGATGCACTTAGATGTGTGCAATGAGTGCTGTGGCTGACATGCCTCAGTGTTTTGGATTGCTGTGCTCTGGACTCAGTAGGACAAGAGACTCCCAGCACAGAACGTCATGAGCATAGTCATCCCAGTAGGGGTGGACACGGCCAACACCTCGTACCTGGACATGGCTGCAGGCTCAGAGTGAGTCTCTCTCTCTCTCTCTCTCTCTCTCTCTCTCTCTCTCTCTCTCTCTCTCTCTCTCTCTCTCTCTCTCTCTCTCTCTCTCTCTCTCTCTCTCTCTCTCTCTCTCTCTCTCTCTCTCTCTCTCTCTCTCGTTTCATATTGACTCATCACTACCTTTTGTTTCATTTTGTTCTTTTTCTGGTTGCATCAGCAGAGGGAAGCGCATCTGTAGTGTGATTTTCTTTCCACCACCCGCTTCCGTTCTCTCATCTTTCTGTAACTTTCTCATCAGAAACATGCTCTTTCAGTAGAACAGAACTTATTTAGCAGTTGCCCTTCTCCAAATAATAAAAGTTGATGGAGGCCGGAGCTATTAAGGTCCAAAAATGTTATTGAGAAACCCATAAACACCATACAAGTGATCTGTAAGACCTCTGAAAGCATACAAAAGCTTTTGTGTGAGGAATGGAACGTTTAAAGAGTAATAAAAGGCTTGAAGTCAGCATGAAATGAGAATTCATCCAGAACTTCTTCAATCACTTTGTTTGCTTAAATTGCGTCCCGGCAAGCTCACGTTCATCTGCCGTCACTCATCTCAACATCCAATCAACAACTGATGAATTGAACCAAATCCCTGAATTAATTTATTTTTCTTGTGCAATAATAAAAAGTAAGAAAAGGTTTTAAAATGACAAAAGTTTAAGGCAATGCCGCTGTTTTCATTTTAGGTGTACTGTCCCTTTAAAAAAATAGGTTATACTTTATTTTAAGGTGTTAGTGTAATTATACAGTACTGAGTAATAATAAATGAACTACATGTACTCTAGGGTTAGGGTGAAGTTTAGAGTTAGTTGCATGTAATTGTACATATTATAGTAATTACTGTAAATTGAGCTTGATGTAATGTGTAACAAGGACACTGTAAAATAAACTGTTGAATTGCATTCAGAATGAGCTTTGAGTTTGGTATTTGTAGCATCAGTAAGCATGTCCTTTTATTATTTTATTTCTATATTTGGCTACCATTCATCAGCTTTGTCTGTTAGTTTCAGTGCAGGAAACACGGCTGTTAGACGTCTAGTTAGTAGACTGTGCATCACGTGGCTTATAGCAGCAGACCCTCCCCTCTGCAGCATGCACTTGAATGAACGCAGTGTGTTTCTCTTTAAATGCCGAGCTCCGTCCCGTTGCCTCGTCACTTTGTGTTGCCATGGCGCTCTCTCCTGCACTGCGCAGGGCCTGTTGTCATGGCGACCGGCTGAGTGACAGCTGGGCCCTGGAGCTTTAGCCTGCTTAAGAGGCCGTGCTGCCGCGTAGCTTTACGTCCGTCTGGGTTTTAGTCTCTTTCGGGCACATCCGTACGCCTGTCAGCATACCGCAGATTTATTCCACAAGGCTCTGACAAGCTTTAAGAAGGATCTCCACCTGCCACTTAACCAAAACAAAAAAATGAGTGGTCTTACATGGTGGTCGACGCGACGCCAGATCTCCTACGAGTGTCGCACGTCTCATACACAGCTTTTTTTTTTTCTTGTTCCTGACATTACTCCTCAGTCAGGGTCAGCCCACCCCGAGCCTGCGGCAGAGGTTGTCATGGTTACCAGGCATTGTGCATCACTGTGATGTCAACAGATAGTCCGTTAAAATGCCATTGGACCTGAAACAGCTGCTGTAATCCCTCTAAACCTCGTCCAGCTCTAGATGGACCTCTAGATGGACGCTGTGTGCTGTGAATTACCCTCACATGACACACATGTAACTTGTGTGTTTGCATGTCTGGGTACTGTATGTAATATATACGCTGTTCTATGAATTAGCCCCGCCTCCACTCACTCACACCAGCTCAGAGATCAACCTGTTGACGATCACACATTGACGTGATTGGTTATAAGGTAGTTTGTGACGTCAGAAACACCAGTGATTTCAAACCACTATTTGAGGCTGTCTTTGGTTCACTGCAGTTTTAAGGAGAAAATACTCAGTAATGGTGTTGACTTATGCATTTGCACATGGTTTGTCTTAAAGCATATTAAAAATGCCACATAGACATTAAAAGCTTGATTTTCACCACAGGGTGACCTTTAATAATTTCTTAAAAAAAAAAAAAAATTGTCTTATAAGCAGAATGTTTTCATGGCAAACAATTAATGATTGTTTAGTGATTGTCGAATATGAGGCGCACATTTTCATAAATGCAAAACTGTACCTTAAGTGACTCTCTTTTGAACCTCAATAAATGCATGTGCCGCTCAAACCAGCAGCAGATGAATCCACGAATGATCATCTAAATCAACATCTCGCAACATCAAGCTGATGTGTCAGAGGTGAATATATGCAGGTTATAAAGCGTTTTAGGTTCTTCTCATAATCTAAGCGCATGTTATCACATAACACACAACATGAAAACCAATGAAAAAACTATTTGAAGATATAATACTGTATGAACCATTTAAGTATGGTCTGAAAAATCTACAGATAGGTTTGGAAATTTGAGTCTTGAAAAGAACGTAATATTGAAATTAAAAATGTGTAGGAACCCTGCTATCTGTCGCCCCACTCTCTCTCAACAGGTGTGTGTGTGTGTGTGGATTGTGTCTATTCCATATTAAGCCGTCTCTGGAGCGGTGGGCTATGATTAGCACATGCATACCAGTTACTTTTAATTGGAGCTTCAATTACACTCCACACTCTGTCCTGTCTTTTCCGTCTTTCATGTTTTCAGCTCTTTTTCTCTCTGTGAACAGTTTTGTACAGATTTTGTTTATGTGACACAAAGTACAATACCATAGTGTGCTGTGCTGCGATGATATTTCCAGGTTAAGATTGTTGTTAGATGTTTTTATTTTTTATATTGGCATTCGACCTTGTGCCATTTAACCCCAACCCATTTTGACAGGTCATTAGCGGTGACATATACGTTTACATTTATGAAACGGCCAGACACTTTTATCCAAAGTGACTTGCATTGCAACGTTCTCGTATCAGTCCTTGCTTAACACTGAAACATTTAAGGGTTTTTATCTAAAGCTCATTTTAAAAACATTATATATAGGTTTATATATATATATATAGGTATTTTAACTTGTTACCCGCTAGGGCTGAAAATTGCGATATGCGATAACTCATTAGCCTAAATTATGCGATATGATAATGCTTAAAGTGTGTAAAATAAACTTAAATGAATTATCTTTAAAATATATTTCAAATTATATAACCTACATGCGTGTTTCACATTCTTTTTGTGACAAGAAAACATCCCTACAACTTGTAGTGCAAACAGCAGTGTTTTACTGTAGCATAAGAAGTGTTATTTTAACATCAGTGTAAACCACAGGGTTTAGGGTTTCAGGTAGCCCTACATTAAGTTTATTTAACAACAGAAACTGAATAATCAAATGTAAAAATAAACACTGCTTAGTTTTCACTGTATGAATTAAATATATACACTGATTCTTATTAAAGCTACAAAAGTTGTTTAGCCAAGAGCAGTGAGTGATTTTTCTCTTTGTCTTTTGTTCATGACCCCAGTTATAGCAAGCCATTGCGATATGCATTTCGCGATATATACATTTGCGATATTTCGATAATTTCGATATATTGTGCAGCCTTATTACCCGCCATGAAAAAAGTCAAGGAAGATGGCAACAGTATTGCATTGGGTCTGGTTAGGACACAGTGTTAATTTAGTCGACAAAGATACTGACTTTCCAAATACTTTGTTAGCTGCCATTGGATATTGAAGTTTAAGAGGAAAAAAGTCTAAAACTTTGCCACCCGGGTATCAGTTCTTTTATGGGCTCAAAATAATGTTACGGTTTAATTGTGTTTTTATGGGTAATTCGATTTTTTTTTTTTTTTTTTTTCAGTCTGTCAAACCTCCCTCTCTGTCATTGCACCTCCTCAAACACATTCTCTCTGAGAGATGCGGCTGTTTTTTAGTAAAGACACTACAGTTTATTGTCACTGATACGCAGGAAATCCCCCGGCCTGTCACCTGCCCCGCATTGATAATCTTATCGCGAAAACCACACCGTAATGCAAAGGCATCAATAAAAACCTGCTAATCATTTATCGCCTGCCTGGGAGGGCCGTTTTTTCGTAAGAGCTCTTGTTCTCATTTGACTCGTGCAGACGCACACACACACACACACACACACACACACACACACTCTTTCTCTAAAGGGTCCGCCCCTCAGCAGTTCCCACACTTTCACTTTGACAGTTAGCTGCAAGCGCCAACTGAATCAGGAAGTGTGAGTGTGAGGTAGGGACAAGACAGCACGAGGTGAATGTGAGGAGCAGGTACAGTCTCTCTCCGCTTGCAGTGAGACATGACTGGGAGATAAGTGAGAATACAACAAAAACAGGAAAGAGAAACGCATACGGACATTCACACATTTGCTTTTTACTCCGCAGGCGCTCTGATTTGTGGTAAGTTTTGGCACCGTTTTTCAGGAGATCTTCCTGTTTTATTAAGGAGTATGATACCTTTGAAGTATGTATGTGCTTGTTTTTGTGTCATCTCAAATTAAAAGCAACACATATGCTTGCTTCATGTGCAGAAAGGTAGTGATATGCAAATTACCCTGTAACCGTTGTTTATGTGAGTGCACTGGTGTCAGGTTAAGCGTCTAATATGTTTCTATACTGGTATTAAAGTGGCTACGTGACCTTGACAGTTTTTGTGGGAGAAAATCACTGTAATGTTTATATACGCGATTATAAATGTGACTAAGTTTCCATCTTTCTGTATGTGTCCTTTTTTGCGGTTTCTGCCAATAAAACTTGGCATTAAAGGCCCCTTTGCAGCCAATTTCATACGCCAAACACTCCTGCCCTTTCTGGTTTTACTCTAAATCTTCCATTCATTTCATTCGCTTTTAAAACGATGTGGAATGAAGGGCCCTTTCATTGGGCATGTTTGTGTGGAACAGATAGGGTTTGGGTTTTGTGACAGACTTAATTGTGAGATTAGAGACGCGTGATCCTGTTGTTTCACTTTCTACAAGTCGCGTCCAGCCTTTTGAGGGCATGACAGGACACACACACGTGTGTACAGATAGCAGGTCACTACTGAGGTCTATCATGTTCTGTGTTGTGCTAAAATAGGTATTGGCTGATGCAACAACAAAAAAACTGATTTGTAGGTGAATGAACTTCTCCTAGCAAGCTTTGTTCTTCCTTTCCCTTTTGTTCCACTGCCGTCAAACCTGTTTTTTTTTTTTTTTTTGTATACTTTAAAAACTCACGCCTTGTCAGGCTTGTTCCTCATTCCCGTCTCTCTTTTTTTCCCTCTGTGTGTTTGTGTATATGGAGTAGACCAGAATCTGTGGAGGCGAGCTCTGTGGTAGTTGAGAAGTCCAGCTACCCTCACCAGATTTACAGCAGCAGCTCCCACCACTCCCACGGCTACATCGGTCTGCCTTATGCCGTAAGTATCATCCCCCAACAAACACACCTTGCTGCACTTCCACGCCCTTAGAGCCTTGACCTGCTTATCTACATTCTGTGTTATCTGATCCTGCTTATGCTTAACGACTTTCTCCTGCGCTCTTCGACAGGACCATAATTATGGGGCGCGACCCCCACCCACCCCACCGGCATCCCCGCCTCCCTCGGTGCTGATCCGACCAGGAGAGGCTTTGTTTGTGCCCGCGGGCCGGCCAGGCGAGAACTTGTTCGTGCCCGGCGGGCAGGACGAGGCGTCGCGTGGCACCACGCTCAGCACCTCGGAAGACGGCAGCTACGGTGCTGACATCACACGCTGCATCTGCGGCTTCACCCATGACGATGGCTACATGATATGCTGCGACAAGTGCAGGTGGGACCACACACCTTGATGCCAATTTGACATGTCCAAACTACGTCTACTCTGTGTAATTATGAAGTTCATGGCTGTGTTTTAAAACCCAAGCCTATCTAGCTTGAAGTGTCTAAAAATGCTGTGGAAATCACTAGGTCATGACACAAGGTCTGTATGTAAAGTACTACTGTTGGGTCCTAAGCAGTTAAGAGGGCAAAGATACCACAGAGTGACAAAAATGTCCCAGATATTTTAAATGTAGGATAGATGTAATTTATATTATTTTAAATAATAATTGAATAATTTTTTTTTTTTTTTACATAATATTTGATTCTGGGTAGTAGAGAGCTGTATATGTCAGAAATAGGATAGAATGAGGACAAAATGCCCCATATGTATGGTAAAAATGTCCATGTTGCATTTCATTTGATTTAATTCATATGTACTATTAAAAGCAAAGCAGGGCAGACTAATATTTGAGAGCAGAAGCACCGGTGCCACTAAGTTCTACAGATTTGGTAGCGCTGGGGGATTTTTAATCATAAAATTGCTATTGTTTTGCCTTAAAAAGTGCAGTTACTATATTACATTTGTATATTGGAAATGAACTTGTATTAACAACAGTAACGTGCAAAAACACAATTTCAATACTCTTATTAAATATACCATTGTTGTTCTATAGTATCATACAGAACTGACCGACAGCTTCGGTGATTATAAAGGGATTTGTGTAATTCAGTCACAATTCGAAGAAAAGTTTTTGTGACTATTCCTACTTTTCCATGTTAGGGAGTGGAAATGGCTAATTAGTCGGTGTTGGTGATTTGTGGATTGAAAGCCTTCTATAACTTGTTTGTTCATTGCACAATGATTCTCCTGGTTTCCATGTCAGGGCTGTTTGATGTGATATCTATGGTTTATTAAAGAGATTTCTGTACTGAATTTGAATGCTTCTCACTAGATCTCGCAGCGATGTTATTAATACTGCAGTGAATTCAAACGTTTTCTCACTGGAACTCCCAGCGATGTGTAGCAACAGTGTCGTGGGATCGAGATCAGCCCACAAGTAAACCTGTTCTGAGCTCTCGCTGCACTCTCTATTATTGCTTTGAGCTGATAAACTGTCCGCTCAGCGCAGCTCAAACGAGTAGTGCAGTTTCGTTCCACTTTCATTTTGTTTACCATTGATGTTTCTTATATGCAACAGAAATGGCAGCTCTTATTACTTGGGCAACATGATGGTGGCACCAGTGCAATCTCAAACAAAATATAGTCGCATCGGCAGGAAAAAAGGTCACAAAATGTGACCATTTGGTCACTGTCTGGAGCCCTGCTTGAGACAAGACCTGTTATTGAAAAAATCATGCAGTACAACTGGTGGGTCCTGTACAGAGTCTAGTAATGTAGAAATGAATGAAAAACACAACAACAAAACAGTACAATAACAATATTAATACATAGCTTATTGTAAACATAAAACTTTTATTAACAAAATGAAAAAGCACAGCTGCCTCATTCTTGTGGTATACTTGTAAATTAGAAGTGACATTTACAGAATGCCTAATTAATGTTAAGGTTCCCTTTTAGCATTGGGTTTCAATCCAAAGTTTTGCCAAATAGGCGCTTGTACATTTCACTTTGAAACTAAATATTCTGCCATCGTCTTGTCAGTCAGTTCGCCTCACTCTCGTCATGTGATAAATGAACTCTGACTTCTACTGCTGATCTGTGCTGCGACTCTCTTTCGGCTCACGCTGCATTGAGCAGACGTGTCCTTTTTTTAACTGTAGTGTCTGTTCTCTAACTGAACTAAATGGCTTTAATTACTTTACCGTGGTGAGCAAGCGATGTATGCGGCTGAACACCATGTAACACCGACTATCACAGCTAGCCTAAGGCAAAGATGCCACAAAGGGACAGATATGCCCCAGGTGTAGGGTAAGAATGTATTTTAAGTTGGTAGAAAAGCTATACAATCTAACATAGTAACCAGACCCTATTTTAAAAGCATTTCAGCAAACCCTTCATCATGTAATTTTATATGTTATTTTCTTGTTTTCTAGTGTAAGCCCATTTATCGGTTCAAATAAGGGTTTCCGCCAGAACGGGTGAAGGTCTCTGCGTGTTACTGTCTTTCTTTGTGGCAAAGTAATTTAATTCCATTTAAGCTTTTATCTGACACCATTTTATATCTGACTCCATTTTATCACAACCTCAAATTTAAGTTAGATTGCCAATTGGTTATTGGTCAATTATGTAATAGTTTAGCAATACATTTGATTGTTCATATTAGGAAGCTATGTCGCTCAGAGGTCCTCACACCTTGTTTAACGTGGGTCTCACGATCACAAGCTCGCCAACTTAGGTCACTAAACAGAGGTAATTACTATATACCTGAGATCGGTCGCATTCACGCTTATACCTGAGATCGGTCGCATTCACGCTTACACAATGAAAGATACTTTGGTATAGACCCCGTGATAGCATACACTTGAAATTAAAGTAATGTTTACTTCAGTAGAGGTATGGCCACTACTACAGATTTAAGTCAACCAACTTTACTTCTCTTATAATAGCTTTGGATTGGCCATGCCGTGGTTTCCCAGGTACACTTATCTAAAGTAACTTTAAATTAAAACAGAGGTAAGACACACCCAGATTTAGGTTGGTCAGCACTTTTGCTGCCCTAAACGGAAATTCACTTCTTGTCTTTGCAAAACACGTACACTTGAATTAGTGCCAAATATTAGTCGTTACTGGTCTGATGCAAAACTTGCGGTAACATACAAATCCGTTTAATCTACTTGGGAAAACAATTTCAGAGTCAGTCGGAATAAAATCAAATGTAACATTATGTCAGGTAAATGTATCATGCCAATTTCAGAATCAGTTCAAAGATAATAAATACAAAACATCAAATGCTCTGGAATAAAGAGAGAAGATGCGAACCTGACATTATAAAATACATGATGCTTGGCCACTCTCTGCATCACGGGCTAATTTGAGCTACAATTCGCCACAAGCCTTCTTCAGCATCTCCCTAAATACTCAGACCAAGGCAGAAACCTCTTTTCAAATGTAAACATTTGCTAACAGAGTTCAGAGTTTACACCTTTGAGAGCAGGATGCCATTTGCCTGGAAGACACACCCTCCTCTGTGTGCGAGTTATCTCTAAACTCTGACACATACATACAAGAAACAGTGCTTTAAGTTTTTCAGGTACAGTAATAGTTATAGGTTTAACAGTAGTATTCAGAAACAGAAATTGAATAATGAAATGTGAGATAACAATGCATAGTCCTCACTGTATTCATTATGTATAGATTAATACAGAAGTAATTCAGTCTAAAACAGTGAGCGATTATCTCTTTTTCTCTGATTAACATTGACTACAGCAGGGATATTAGGCTGCTGTCACTTTAAGACCTAATGCACGGATCTGACACATCATAGTCGTCGTTTTGAACATCATAGACTTGTTGAAATATTTAAATTGACATGTTCAGAACCTAGTAAGCTTACTCTAGTAAGTTACTGCTTAGACAGCATTTTTGAGCATCATTTGCAGGTTGGAATGTTCAGTTTGACATGATTGATTTAATGTTTTCTTAATGAGGTAACTACAGTATTTTTCTGCATCATTGGTGTTGAATTGTTGAGTGCATGATTTGACACTTTCAGATTTTGAAATGTTCTGTTATGTTTGGCATTTAAATGGCATGTTTAGTATCATAAACATGTTGAAACATTTGATTTGACGTGTTTGATACAACCCTCAAAACATGTGAGCCGACTGCGAAACTAAAACATTTTTATAGACATGCTGTAACATTTGAATTGACATCAGGTTCAAAACCTAGTTACCTTACTGCCAAGACAGAATTTTACCTCTACCTGATTTGACCCCTACCTAGATGACATGAAGAATCACAGAGATGTTGGAATGATTGACATGTTTGGTTTCGGACATAATGTGTGTTCACTATCGGGCATGTTTGAGCATCATAGGCGTTTTAGAAAGTTTGATTTTATCGCGTATGATTCAACACTCAATATCTAGTCAGCTGATTACCTATCTATAACATTTTTGTACACCATAGACATGTTGTAACATTCAGATTGACAGATCACTGCCTGGACGGCATTTGTGAACATTGTCGGCATGTCGGAATATTCAGTTTGTCATATCTGATTCAACATGTTCAGTTCAACGTTTGATTTAAAACATTTGTTTCAATTTTGGAATGTTCAGTTTGAAATGTAACACTTTTGGAACAATTCAGACGTTCGAGTCAACATGTTTGGTTTCAGACCCAAAACCTACCAAGTTCACCACCTTGATGCCATTTTTGAGCATCATTCACTGTTCGATTCGACACTCAAAACCTAGTGAGCTGCCCACCTTAATAACACTTTTAGGCATCATAGGCACATATGACCGTTATGTTTGAATGTTTGTCTTGACAGTTTGAACAGGCCTGTGTAAAAATGTCTGTAAATACCTTATTACCTTTTGTTTTACTTCTTTGGGAATGAGACATTTGTACCAGTCGCACTGAGACATTTCAAATTATGCCAAACATGTGTAATACTGTATGATAATTATTCACATTAAACCATATACATTCTTGGGTGAATTTTGGTGATCTCCGCGTGAGATGAAGGAATGGGGGAAGAGGGAAAGATGTAGATTAGGATGATTCTGAGGTGAGACTTGGTGCACAAGAGTGAGTTCAAATGTTAATTTCCTTTGTTCTCTCAGAGAGTTGCCCTCTCTTCCAGTTTTTCCAGTCTTACACTAGCTTGATGTTGAATTTGAGTAATATATCCATAATATAATATCCCTTACAGAAATATCCTTTACAAGCAAAGTCTGTTCACTCGGCAGCCATATTTGCAACACCCCAGGCCAGCTATTTCTGGCATCCAAGACCAAATCTTATCTACTTGAACGGGGGAATCCCGTAATCTCCAAAATTGCTTGCTAAACTCACAATTAAATAACATATTTCAAATCAGCAACAAAATCTGACATGAACTCCCATAAATGTTGTTTCTTATGTGTTAAATAGTGTTAAAAAAAAAAAGCTTATTTTTCAGGCTAGACCAGCCAATGCGTATGTACAGTCCTAAGCTCGAGTTGACTGTTGTTTCTATAACAACCGGAGCTTCTAACGGCAGCTGCAGTGATGCAATGACTTTCTCCCATTCATAAGTAATATGAGTGCACCATCTTTCTATATAGAACGTCTTTTTGTCAAGTATTTATTGTAATTGGACAGTAGACTGTTTTTTATACACCGTTTAAAAAAAAAGACCACACTACAGGTAGAAAATGCTCTTGAAAATCTATTTTGGTTTTGTAGCTTTATTCTTTTGAAGCAGCATTACCTGCTTCCCGCTCTCTAAATGGTGACATTAATGTTTGCTGAGTTCAGATCACATTCTTTGTTTGAGATTAGTGCTGTCAACAAGACATTTAAAAGTGCTGGGAATTCTGTGTGTAGATGAAAACTGTTGTTGATACACGTTCAGGCAGTTGATCGAATGTTTGAATAGTGAGATCTGTCAGTCACTTTGTTCACAGTCAGATAATACCAAAAGAGAGTAACTTCTCACCCGTATCTTTCTTTGGCTTTGTGTGTTAGTGTGTGGCAGCACATAGACTGCATGGGGATCGACCGGCAGCACATTCCCGAGACCTACCTGTGTGAGCGCTGTCAGCCACGCACCCTGGACCGAGAGCACGCCATCCTACTGCAAACCAGGAAGAGAGAGAACATGTCTGGTGAGTTTTCACAAAAACAAACACACCTACAGACACGTTCAACCTCTCCCACAGAAACAATGCCACTACTGCTTTTTCCCACAGTTCAGCTGTAGACAAAGCATCTTTAGAGTCTGATGACTTGCACTGTATATAAACACTATATGGATACATGATCACATGAGCCTTTGTTTATGAAATATAAACCTGACCCTCCTTAAATCTTTACAGGCAATTCTATAAGAAGCTCTCCTGTAGTGGTGTCAATCATTACTAGATATTTAGTAAGCTCTCCAACTCTAATGCCACCTGCTGGAGATGGTTGGCCAAAACAACTGCAGTTAGATTCAATGTCAAACTGCTTTGAGGGCAATAGTGTCTGGTCAAACTAGTGCTGGGCGGTAAACTGGTTTCAGTTTTGCGAACGATATGTATTTTTAAAATACCGCATTACTAAATTGTTAGTTTTATGAATTGATTTGCTTACCACCATTTTTAAAAGTAAATTTGTATTTGTCCTTACAATGTTTTATATTCTCTGTACTTCTGACAGTAAAATAAGCCACAATAAAGGAAAATAAACATGATTTGCCGTTAAACTGACAGAATCTTAAAAAATACCATGATCATCAAAAAAAAAAAAAAAAAACCTGTTTGACTAGCACTAGTTCAGACAGGCATTATTTTATAATTAAGGTTGAGGGTTAAATGTCAATGGTACTATGATGGTTTAGGGGTTGGATTTGGTATACAAACTCATATACTGGGTGTCATTGTTGCAGACGGGGACACCAGTGCTACAGAAAGTGGGGATGAGGTTCCACTAGAGCTGTACACAGCGTTTCAGCACACCCCCACCAGCATAACGCTCACAACAGCACGTCTCGGCCACAAACAGACTGAAAAGAAACGAAAGAAGAGCGGAGAAAAGGAGCCCCAGGCTACAGCCAGGGCCAAGAAGGTCTGAATCACACAACCAACACTTTTAGCATAAACAAGCAACTGTAATTTTAATTTTATTTATTTAATTGTCTTATTTGATAAGGATCTATAGTGAGAAGTGTACTAACTATATATGTACTGACTAAATTGTGGTATACACAACCATTCATAATTTTGGAGTCAGTGAGATTTTTTTTGAAAATGTTTTTGAAAAGTTTTACATCAGCATTTATTTAATCAAAAATACAAGTAAAAGAGTAATTGTTAAATATTATTACAAATTTAAATCACTCTTTTCTATTTGTATATATTTTAAAATGTAATTTATTCCTGTCATTACTCCAGTCTTCAGTGTCACATGATCCTTCAGAAATCATTCTAATATGGTGATTTGATACTCAAGAAACATTGTAACACAAATGTCTATACTGTCACTTTTAATCAATGTATTGCATACTTGTTGAATAATTTTGACCCCAAACTTTTAAACCGTAGTCAATTTTAAATATGTCAAATTTAGCCCTGTCCTGTATCTGTGTCTAATTGAATATCACCGAATATCATGTAATTTCAGTGGGTTACTACACTTGTTTTAAAGTCTGATATCGGCTTGTTTCTGTCTTTCAGTCATTCCGTGAAGGCTCTAGAAAATCATCTAGAGTGAAGGTGGGTGCTCTACAGCTGATAAAATACAACTCACAAATAGCTATTAAAATGTGTGTTACAGATGCTTAGGCTGCATGTTTACCATCTTGTGCATATGTGCGTCCTCAGGGCTCAGCTCCAGAGTGTGAGCCGACAGATCCTCCCTCTCTTTGGGAGAATAAGATGAAGTCCTGGATGGAGCGCTATGAGGAAGCCAGCAGTAACCAGTACAGTGAAGAAGTGCAGCTACTGCTAAGAGTCAAAGAAGCCAGAGACGGCAAAACGCTAGCCTACAATACACACACCGCAGCCTTCAAACCACCTGTAGAGGTATTATAAACTCACAAATACAAATTCTACCACAATATTGGTCCGTTTTTTGGTGCGTTGTGTGTGGCCTTGTTCAACAAAATCACTCTGATTTTTTTCCTCTCAGAGTCACGTACAGAAGAACAAGCGCATTCTGAAGGCTGCGCGGGACTTGGCTGCCGATTCGCTCATAATCGAGTACAGAGGGAAGGTCATGCTACGACAACAGTTTGAGGCCAATGGCTACTTCTTTAAGAGGTATTGAAAGGCCACGTTGTGCCTCTGAACGTTTATTTTATATTCTGCTGTGTATTTTTGTTTATGCTGTTGTTTTGTTCGCAGGCCATACCCTTTTGTATTGTTCTACTCTAAGTTTGACGGTTTGGAAATGTGCGTGGACGCACGGAGCTTCGGGAATGAGGCCCGGTTCATCCGTCGCTCCTGCACCCCCAATGCTGAGGTGCGGCACGTGATCGAGGACGGCATGCTGCATTTATACATTTACTCTCTGAGGTCCATCTCCAAGGGGAGCGAGATCACCATTGGCTTTGATTATGACTACAGCAGCTGGTAAGCACACGTGCCAAGGCTGAGTATCACCTATTACCTTGTGTAATGACACTTCTACCTGGAATATTTAGCTGCTTTTCCACCGTCGGGCTAAACTGCTCTCGTTGCTTAACTGTTCCACCCTGTGCCAATCCAGCCCAGAAATACGGCCTTACTGTTTTTATAACCGTTCAGCTTGTAAAGAATCAGTTCTTCATTCTGTTTGGTCCACTGTGGCAAAGCATCAAACATTATTTAAAATTTACTGTTCACACTTTTCCTCTGTTTCTTTTTTCCATGTCTTGTTTTGTAGTAAATATAAGGTGGACTGTGCGTGTTTGAAAGGCAATCCGGAATGCCCTGTGCTCAAGCATAACTTGGAACCCACGGAGAATCTGGGCTCTAGCACACGACGGCGTTGCCGCAAGGACAAAGAGCCTCCGCGGGACGAGAGCGGACAGAACCAGAACCTCACGATGGACTGTGATGGGTCCAAGGGGAAAACGCTCAATGACGGCAAACCGAGAAAACTCTCTCCTCTCCGGCTCTCCATATCTAACAATCAGGTACGATAGACCTGCACAATGCTGTTAGTGAAATCAATCTCATACATATCCTCAAAAGTTTAAATGAAAATCTACACACCTGTCTTCATCCATGAAAGGTACTGCAAGGTTCTAGGAGAAGAATTTGATGTTTTCAATATGCTTTCAAACTAAAAATCTTAGAAGCATTAAATAATATTAATGTTATATTAATGTTTTTATAAAAAGGTATTATTAGTTATTAACTGAGAAAATCTAGTTTTTTGTAATCTATTCGGCGTCCCTGGGTTGGCTGAGAGTCTGGGTGGGGGGGTCCCGTCATCTATAAAGGTCGAAAAACCCTTTATGTTTGCATGTAAAAAAAATTATCCTTGTGTATTAATCTGTGCATGATTCTTTCTTTGGATATTTTCAGACATTCTAATGGTCTGTTTACTCATCCACATCTCCTTTCTGGCCTTAACTACAGTGTCTGATCACCAGAAAACATATTTCCTCATTGTTTTGCTCTTATGTTCCTATATTTCAATGGTGGCGGATGGCAGAATATTAAATCTTGCTTGTTTGCCACGCTGTGAAAGCGTGAAAAAATCCACACTCGTAACTCCCTGCCATCCTGGTGCTCGTAAGACCGTAAATTTCAGGACATCCTGGAAGAGTTGTCCACAATGCTGACATAAATCCGCTCTGATCTGTTTAGTAGATGCACAGATTCCCTTAAGTACAATATGATCCGCCTGACCCAAGATCTCGGCCACAATTTGGGCTTGAATCGACCCTTCCCACACTTTCTCTCCCTCTCTAATGCTCCTCTCCTGGTCTGTAGCCAGGCGATGATAAAGGCCCCTCTCCCCCTCTTGCAGGATCCTGAGTTAATAGAGGATCTAGAAGAGAAAACCTCCGTTAGCAATGAAGTAGAGATGGAGTCAGAGGAGCAGATTGCAGAAAGGAGGAGGAAGATGGTAAGTGCTTCCAGGGGAAAATGACAGCTATGGCAAACACGGTCGCCATGGAAACGCTACTGCCCTCACCCCCACCCTGTCTTTTTCCCCTCCTCGTTCTGCCTCCCAGGTCTGTGTGGTGATTTGGGCAGCTCCCAGAATGCTCCACCATTCCTTTCTTCCCCCCTCCACCCCCTATAAACCTCCTGCTAATATTGCTGCTGCCGCCACCGCTTCTCTGTTCCTGTCGCTGTGTAGTTTAACCTCCTGGAGGGTAACACGAGGGCACTCATCCTTGTTGCTTTGTCTTTCTTTTTCATTCTTCATCTTTTATGGAGCCTATTTGGTTTCCACGATGGGACGTTAAGAACTAGACCATGTATTTCTTCTGCAATCATCTCTTTCCTCTGACTAAATGTCAAGACCATGTTAGTAGTGAGAGATCATGCTTAACTGGAATATTGGCGTGTTTGAAATTCTGAAATTACTTGAGCACAATGCATGTCATTAATAGTTGATTTTAGATGTTAACGTAGAACCCACTTTTGTGGTATTCCCCTAAATATTTGTTCTTCAGTCAAAATTATGTTAAAAGCACGTTTACTACCATTTATGTGTAATCAAGTATCTATTCAAAACCGCTTCCTACCAAAATTCAACAATCCTGAACAAAAAAAACTTTACGTTCAAAATATGTTAGGGTATAAATTACAAAGTCAACACAACTGTAAAGTTGCAAAGATCCTAACAGGGAATAGTTTTACTTAATGAAACTTAATTTTAACCCTAGTAATGCACAGACCAACGTGCATGGAGCTGTCTGGTTGTGTTATCGCTTTGGCTGTTGGTTACATAGTAGCTTGTGATCAACCTTAGAGAGTGTAGTAACTCTCTCACTTAACATGTATGTTTTATGTGAATGTTTTGATGTGGCCATTACTGTGTGTGGTGTTTTGTTGTTTGCTTGCCGTGAATGGTTAAAGGGAGATGGGAAAATGTGTGAAAAACAGGCTCTGAACATTAAGAAGTTGGCAGCAACTGCTGGAATATTTAGGAAAATAAAACTGACAACCAATCCTGAAATTCCATTAACATAAAAATGCAGGAAATAGCTCATTTCTATAAACAACGTTGTGTTATCTGGATAAATTAATAGTGACTGCTGCATTATTTGTGGAAATTCCCTAAGCTTTCATTTTTTTTTCCTGCTGCAACAGGACAAATCTTAAATCTTAAAATCTTATTTGAGTCCTTTACTAACTTGAGTAGTTCAAACAGAATGTATTTTGCAGCAGACACTTCCAAAAGACCACATTGAATTTTTGTTCCCACCAGTCTAGTTTGTTGGTGAGGAAATTATCTCGCCCCCCGTTTCAGACGTTAGGGATTTTTGCTTAAAGACTGGAGCATTGTCAATTCTTCCAGCCCAGAAACCGGCAACCTTTCGGTGGTATGCCCATACTGAAGCTCTAAACCCCAACCACACTACCCATGCAATAAGAACTAGGCTGATACGTATGAGTGTGTGCATGGGGGTGTGAGCAAGCTGGAGGCCTGTGTGTGTTTAAACCCTGATGGCTGTCTCTTTCGGCACCATTCAGGGCAGCCCGGCAGAGGAGTCCCATCGTCACAGCGCAGGGGCTTCCTGCTGCAGAGCTCTGAGAAACAAGGAGGTAAACCTACCCCTTCATATCCTGAACAACCCCCAACCCAACCCACTCCCCTGCCTGTTACTGTACAGGAGAACCCACACACTAACCCCACTGTCCTGTGCTCACTGACCCCATGCTGAGACTGAAGTCCAGGCATGCGACCCTCAGTCACTCAACATGGCCCACCTGAAGACACCCTCGTGTGGTATTTGTTGCCGATCTTTTTGGTAGGACATGAGAGAGTACAGAAACTGTCACACACACACACATACATGCCACCTCTCACACCCTGGGGGTGTCTTATATTTCCTCTTGAGTAGAAGAGAAGTGTCCCATTTCTCTCTTTTCCCGCCTTTGCTGCTGGCTATGGCCTGCTGATTGCACTAAGTGGCTAGCTGGGTTCCCAACTGTCAGCCAGAAAATAGACTCAGCCTTTCTCTGTTGTCTTCTTTCCTCCTTTCTTTCTGTCTGTCAATCATGTAGACACGTGAAGAGAGGAAGATGGAGGCCATTCTGCAGGCGTTTGCTCGTATGGAGAAGAGAGAAAAGCGGAGGGAGCAAGCGTTGGAGAGGATCGGCACTAAAGGGGAGATTGGTGGACGCAGCGACATTAAGGAAGAGCCCCCTACTACACCTGAGGCTGAACCTCCTGTCCTGTTACAGGTACGTAACCTTCAATGATGCACACATGCAAGAATTGCTAAATCCATGGTGCGTTTTCTTGTACAACTGAATCTGACTAGCTTGACATTGAGTCACACGAACAGCAGTTACTTGATAAACCACGTCATTTACTTTTGGAACTTTTAAAGTTATATCCATTTATTTGAACTAAAATAAAGTAAAAACAATAATATTGTGAAATATTAGTACAATTTAAAATAACTGTTTTCTATTTTAAAATGTTATTCATTTGTGTGATGGCAAATATGAGTTTTCACATTTCTTGGTATCAATGTTGAAAACGATTGTATCACAGTACTCTTTCAGAACTCTTTGATGTATAGAAACTTACATTTTAAAAGAACAGCTTTTGATTAATATAGAATTTTTTTTTTAACATTATAAATGTCTTCACTGTCCCTTTTGATAAGTTTAATGCGTCCTTGCTGAATAGAAGTATTTATTTCTTTCAACAACAAAAAAATTAAACCCAAACTGTTGAACTGTAGTGTATGTAAGGAAATGATCTTTTTTGTGTGTTTATTCCTCCTAATTGTAAGTATTCAAACAATCGTTCATTGTTTTGACCTTTAGCCCATGCTAGAGGTAGTAAAGGAGGAACCTGGTCTGAAGCCAGCAAAGGTGAGCCGTAACAAACAGAGAAAAAGCTTCTCGCGGAACCGCACTCACATCGGACAGCAGAGGCGGCGAACGCGCACGGTCAGCGCCTGCTCCGACTTGCCACCTAATTCCCCTGGTGAGGCTTTAGAGCCCTTAACAGCAGAGACTCTTGATGGAGAGATGCCCTCGGCCCCTGAGGTTGAAGCTCCCCCGCCACATGCCCCTGACACCAGCCCACCACACAGCGGCTCACCCGCCCCAGCTTGCCGCAGTGGACAGAAGTACCCCAAAACTAAAAAGGTAGAATTCCTCCCCATTAGCTTCCATAAAATGCATGTCACAGCTGTCTGTTGTGAGTTTTATAACTGCGTATTCTCTTTCCCAACAGCACTTAGTGAGTGAATGGATGGGTGTTGATAAACAGGAGCAGGGAGCTTCGCGGACCCCGGAACCTCCGCCTGAGAGGCCGTTGCGGATCAGTAGTGATCCTGAGGTCTTGGCCACACAGCTGAACTCTTTACCGGGCATGGCCTGCAGCTCACATGTCTACAGCACGCCCAAACACTACGTCCGCTTCTCCTCTCCTTTTCTAGCCAACCGCAGCCCCAGCACTCCCGGAGTGCCCACGGGACGGCGACGCTCGAGAGAAATGCCCGAAACACCACCTACCACTGGCTCCTGCAAGAAGGTAAAATTGCTGCATTAAACAGAGATGTCTGCAAGTAACATTGATATTGCTCATCATTGATTTTTGCCTCTCGAAAGATAAAATAGTCACCTGGTGGATGATATTAAAAAAAAATCTAATTTCAGCTCAGACCCACATTAATATTCACATTGAAGCGTTTATATTCAGGCTAGCAAGTTTCTGGTCTAACTCCATATGTTTTGTGTAGCGTTGGCTGAAGCAAGCTTTAGAAGAGGAGGGTTCCACCAGCCCAGGTGGAGGGTGCCCTTCTTTGCTGATGCCTAGTGAGAGCCCTCTCAGCCCCTCTATAAACGGCGAGTCCTACAGCCCTCTACCCCTCAACGGCAGTTGCTCTCTACCAGGTTGGTCAGCAGTCATTGTCCAACTGAAAGTTCATTGTCTTAAAGCTTGTCTAAAGCCGTTTTCAATCTTACTCTGTCTGTGTGCTTGCAGAATTGCCTACCCCATTGAAGAAAAGACGCTTATGTCCGCTCGATCCCTGTATGTCGGAGACTTCCACCCCATACGGGTCTCCTTGTGCCACCCCAACCCGAACAGAGTCGACAGATGCACCAGGCACACCCCTGCTGCTAGCCACGCCTCCTCGACCACGACCAGAGGAACTCAGTACTGAGCCCTCAACACCCTTGCAGATTCCCAACCACCCTCTGCCACAAGAGGTAAGACCACATCTGCAAAGTTGTTGACTTTAAGTGACCAGTGTTGTTGCTGTAGATATGCCTGAAATTTCAATTTCTCGATGGAAATTTATAGAATGAATATAATTCTGTACTTAAAATATACTTAAAATATTTAATTATTAGAAATTGCTGTTTGTGAGTGTAATCTCTGTAAAACGATACTTTAAAAAAAAATTTAATTAAAGCCTTGTGGACAGTGCTCTGGCATATAGCACAGTAGCGTTTTGAGCAACCCAAGTTAAAGTCCCAGCTCGAGGTCCTTTTTCTGATCCTGTTCCCCTCTCTCCTCCCATTGCTTTCTGTCTCCTCTGCACTGTTCTTTCCCCCCCCAAAAAAAGCCAAAAAGCCACAAATATAACTTAAGAAGAATCCTAATCTAGTTATTGTGAGTGAGAAGTAGTGAAAATGTTTTGCCCAATATTTAATAAAAATGATTACCAAAATATTGATAACAAAAACCTTATGGATTATGCAATGACAAAGCTGTTAATAGTTTATTGAACTGACACAAGAGGGCACTAACACTTTTGCTATTCACCAAGTGGGCACAGTTATTAGCAGTGGTGATGGTCATAAAATTATTGGTCACTTCTGGCCAATTGATTTGAGGCATTATTTTGGTGAAAGGCAACAAAATGATCAAGAAATCTCTAAATCTTCAGAGTGAGTCGTCTATGGATAGCTCTCCAGATGGTAGCCGGAGGCCCAGTACACAAGATGTGAGTTCACTACTTAAAGATCCTACACCTGCTACAGAAGTGTTTTGCTGCATTTTTCATCACCACATCTAACACATTTTGTTGTCTTTTGTCAGGTCGAGCGACCTCCTTCGCTGTTGGCATCTCCCACCGTGAGAAATGCGGGCTCTGATTCGGCTCCACAGGAGTCTACAAAATCTATGGGGTCTCTGAGTCCTCAGCCCTCCCATGCTGAGCCCCAGGATGCTGTAGTAGATGAAGGCATCGAGGTTGATGGTGGTGGTTCAGAAGCTGCCTCGGCACCTGAGACGCCATCCTCCTCTTACCCTCCTTGGATGAAGAGTCCAGACCGAGGTGGCCTCTCGTTTTCTCCAGTGAACTCTAATCTGAGAGACCTCACCCCTTCTCACACCTTGGAGATGGGGGCGTATAGGCCAGATTCAACCTCCGCTGGCCCCTTCAGTGAAGCGGCACCCTTCTATCCCTGCAATGAGGAAGCAAGTGGCGTGACCTTTACCCGCTCATTGAGTGGGGAGGGTGCAGGGGAGGGAGGCACTGCAAAGAACCCACAGAAGAAAAAGGTCTGTGTTGATGTATAAATGTAAAATGATTTGTTTTTCTTTTTCCAAATTCTTTATCTGGTAATCTCATCTGAAGAAACAACTGAAAATTTCAAATTTATTTGTCAAAATATGATGTATGCCATTTATTCAAGTAATTAATTTACTGTACCAATATTCATGTGTTGTTAGGTCTCTCTCCTGGAGTACAGGAAACGTCAGCGTGAGGCACGGCGAAGCGGCTCCAAGGGAGAGTGTGGATCACCTGTTTCCACAGCGCCACCAGTAGACATTTTCCCTGTCGCTGTGGAGATGCCCTTTGAGCCACCTGTTCTCCCAGCAACACCAACCCCCAAGACCCCTCAGCCTAGCGAGGAGTCAGACGCTCAGCCTCAGGGGGAGAGAGATGGAGAAGGCCAGTGGTACGTCCCTAAAGAATTTCTGTTCCTTGACAATGAGCTCTTAGCCTGCATTAGCATAAACTCAATTTCACTACAGATTTGTTTGGATTAAAACTTTATCAAGAAATCAGGCTGTATTTTGACTTCTCTATGGAGATATGGAAAAAAGTCCAGCAAATGCTGCAGTTCAGAATTAATAAAAAATTATAACATTTAATTTACAGGACATCTTCCACTTCAGTAGAGCAGGCCAGAGAGCGAAGCTACCACAGGGCCTTGCTGTTGAGTGACCATCGTAAGGATGCAGGTAAGAACAACCTTGGAAATAATGTTGGATTGTGATTTCCAGGTTTGGAGAACTCGTGGTAGTTGATTTGTGCTTATAGGTGAAAGTGCGATAATTCTGATGAAATGTTAAAATTTCTCAAAAGACAATCATTGTGATTTTATAATTTTGAGCAAAATAATAACGATTATTAATTTAACCATTATGCAGCAAGACAAAAATGTGACAACTAGACTAAATTCTCCAGACATTTAGTCGATTAAACAAAAACAGAACAAGGTCGATAAAAATTTGATAACTAAATAGAACATTTCACACACAAAAAAAGCTGATGAAATTATCAGTTCTGCAGACTTCAGTTCCAACCCTGCCTATAATTTTCACGTGACTCTGAACCCTGTGATTTGCTGGTTCAGTTGTGTTTAGCCGCGTTTCCATCGAAATTACCCGGAACAGGAACTTTTTTACCAGGAACTTTTTTACCCCAGTCCTGTTGCTAGCCGCATTTCCACCACGGTCTAAAGTACCGTGAAGATGAGGCAAATAGTCCGGTGACGTAGGACTGCGTGGGACTTTACAGTTCCCACTGGAATTCATCCTCTTAATTTAAGGTTAACAAAGCCCGAACCTCGTCGTCGGTCCATCGGTCGTATTTTTTAAACTCCATTGTTGATTCGAATAGCAGACGACTGTTTCTGCACGCACCGGTGGTGTTTCCTGTGGTGGCAACGCGGCTTTTGATTGGGATTGGGGTCTGCAGGATGGTAGCTTTCCAAGAACAGGGTTGGAGACCCTTGGTGTATCCAATAATAATTCCAGGGGTGTCTAATCCTGCTTCTGGAAGACCACTTTCCTGCAGAGTTTAACTCCAACCTTAATTAAACACTAAAACAGGTGATCAATGTCTTGAGGAATACTATAAACTTCCAGGCAGGTGTGCCGGAGCAGGTTGGAGCTAAACTTTGTAAGAACATGTCCCTCCAGGAGCAAGACACCACTTAGTTATCCCAAACGATTGAAGAAATCATGGAAATGCCTTGATCAAAAGGTGTGGGAACAATGGTAATATCTTCTGTAGTCTTTCATTGAATTAAAATACCTACTTTGTCTCGTTTTCAGACAGTGGGGAGTCAGAGGGTGGTGACTCCCAGGTGAAGGAATGTCCTTCTCCTAAGAGCTGCAAGAGCCCATCAGCACATGCAGTAAGAGTTTGCTTCTCTCAATACAATATTCTATTTTGGCAACATTAGAATTTTCAACCAGCAATTTGATGTTATCATAAACCTTTTTATTATTTACAGCCTTGTTCTCCAGCACCCCAGACTGTGTCTCGGCCATCCAAGGAGGAAGATGTTGAAGCACAGCCTCGTGGTCCTGCTCAGCCTCAGGCACTGTCCGTCCAGCAGTCCAGCACCAAGAGTCCGAGCTCCAAACCAGCCACTCTGACGCCCAGCAAGCTCCACTGCGGCCCCTCCAACACCTCGCAGAGTCACTACGCTGGACCTTCGCTCATGCACTCTCCCAAAGCGCAACCCCAAGGTTCACCTTACCGTGGTCAGCGAACATTCCTGACGGCTCAGCCTCAGAACCAGCCTCAACCCCAGGCTACGTCTGTCCCGGCCACTTTCCCTCAGTATAACCCCCAAAATGCCCCACCTCCACCCCCTCCTCCTCCTCCCCCAGCTCCGCCCACCTCTGCTCCCTACTTCCCCACTCAGCCTCCCGCTGCTGCTGCACCGTTCCCTGCGTTCAAGCCTACTGTGGCCTCACCCTTTCCTCCCGGTTCCCAACCTCTCCTGCAGCCCCATCATGCATTGCATTACCAAAGTAGTGCTGCCCCTCCCCCACCACCCCCTCCTCCCCCTCCCCACCCGCAGCCTGGCCCCACCTTGCTGCATGTCAATCTGCAACCTCCTTCGATGCAGCAGCATCAACTCCTCCTGACCTCCGCCCCACCCCCACCTCCTCCTCCACCTCCTCCTCAGGGACAGAGTTCCCAGCAGCCTCAACCTAATAGTGGCACGCTCCTGTCAATCAAACAAGGACCACACCCGCCCCTTCCACCCCCTCCCCCTGCTCCATCCAGTAACGCACCACACCCTTTTCAGAACATTGGTGGCTTTCAAACCACTCTACTACACCAGTCTGCACCAGCCAACCCCTCAGTAACCCCTTCCACCTATCAACAAACTGTACTACCCCCTCCGCCTCCACCACCTCCTCAACAAACTCCTCCCACACAGACCCCGCCCAATTCGAGTGTCTCGCAGATCGCTGGCGGTAACAGAGGACCTACCCCTTCATCTGCTCCTTTCCACAGCGCCGGCTACTTGGGCACAGGATGGCACTGATCACACCTACTTAACCCCGCCCCTAGACGAACTCTCTCAGAGAGGGGCGGAGCTACATCGTGTAACATAGGCAACACAGCACCACTGTAAATATTTTCTATGTACCTTTTCACAAAGGATAATGGAAACCGGTGGGGGGGGGGAAAGGGTACATTTTAAAAAGAAAAACAAGAAATGCAGAACTGTAAAAGTAGACTTTGTGTAAAAGATGATGGTTAATGAACCCTGGTGCTCATCACTTACCCAGAATCCCCCACACCTCTCTCCTTCCCATAACCTTGTACTGCCATCCTGTCTTTTCCAGACGTCTTTTTTTACTTTTAATGTTTTTATTCATTTTAATCGCCTTTTCTGGTCTCTTCCTGTTGGATCCTTCCTCTATCCTCCCAGCGCAATGCAATGCAATGGGACATTCCAGTTTCCTCCTTAGCTTTCCCTACTCTTCCCGTCTCTCACTGTTTTTTCACTCATCAGTTATTTGTTTTATCTAGTGGCTCATTATATAGCAAAAAGGTTTTGTATAGAGAAAAAATACAGAATTATTATTTTTTTTATTCCTCCATGTAACAAAAATATCTGTGCACCGCTGCAGAAATTCAGAGGAGACCTTTCCGATAGGCCGCTTCACTGCCCAGGAGACTGCACTTGTGTGAATGAGCGAGTCTGTGTGCATGAGTGTCTGTTTTTAAGCGGAAGGGAGCGTGTATGCTTGCATGCCGCCCGCATCCGTGTGCATATTTGAACAGCACGCGAGAGGCGGAAGGCAAATAAGACACAGACAGATGCGTGCTGTTCTCTGTGGCAGCTTTAGAAAGAGAGGTCCTTCCTGTAGGGGTAAGCGGTTTATTTTTGAATATCAATGGTTATTTGTAGAAAGTGTAATTTAATGTATAGGTGGTTACTCCAGCTTTCTCCAGAAACAGTTGTAAATATTGGCTTCTTTTCTTTTCTATGCTTGTATAATTCGCTCCCATCCCCATTTTGGAATATGGTTGTAAATACAAGCGCTCTTGACAAAAACGCTGAATGTTTCTGTGACTGTAGCACTATTTTTATTTCTTCCTCTCTGGTTTATTTTTTTTTACTGTTTGTGTGTGAGTGTATGTGTGTGTGAAGGACAGAGGCTCACAGACACAGCACTGGTTGGCTATTTTCATGGTTCATTATAATAAATCACTGTAATGACAGTTTTATACCAATTAAATCGTCTTGTGTTTTACTGGGTTGGGAAACTGGGGTGTTTATATGTCCCTAATGGGAGTTTTCTTTCACCATGAAGGTCTCGGGATGAAGAGATGCTGCATGCAATGAAGGTTTGAAGATCAGTCTGCTGTTGCTGAGACTTTTCTAAAGGTTTCTATTTATTGACCACTATTGATGTTTGGCATTGAAAATCTAAACCTAAAGTTGTTGTTTTTTGCCATTATCCTCTGATAGATGCTTCAAATAAACTGTTTTTGCTTAGATCAAGCAGAACAAAGGCAAAGAGGTAGTATGACCAGTCAAGCAGAGTTAAGAAGCCCAATCGGAATGAAGAAGGAAAGATTACATGACCAATCGGAACAAAGGCAGAGAGGTTAGAAGACCAATCAACATCAAGCTAGAGATTAATAACATTGTGCACAACTTTGTTGTCTTGCTAAGGTTTGCCATGGTGTGAAGATTGAGCAGCTTTCAGGTCAGTATTATCTAGGGTCAGTGCTCTAATAGATTTAGGGGAGTCCCCAAGGTATTTTTATTTTAGTAAAAATAAATGACAAGTTTGTTTTGGATACAGTAAATTTCATGAATTATGTGATTGATGTTTATTTTTAGGCTAGTTGTCATGTCATCTTTCTACTGTATTTATCCATTCCATGTTGGGGATTTTGTATTCCCTACCTTATTGGAAACATTAGGCTTACTTTTTCCTTATTAATGAACATCCCTATGCTCCTGAGAGGTGTTTAGATGAGTATAAAAATATGTGCTGCACACTTTCCTCTCAATAATAAACAAAAATGACAGCAGTGAGAAAACTGCAGTTAAGACAACATCTGATCATTGCGATGTGGATGTTTGCACAAACTCTGTAAAGTCACGTCACGTTTATTTATACAGCACTTTATACAATATATCGCTTTAGACCAAACAGCTTTACAATATTAAACACGTGGCACATGCACAGATAAACTCCGAGTGGTGCTTAAGCACCTCCCCTTTTCGTCTCTGACTAGATAGTGCTCTTTTTGAAAGACATTTTTTATTTTAATTTAAATTTGGCCCATGGAAAACTGCATTTAAAGGAAGGGTAGGCAATTTCGGAGAGGGTAGCAATAGCAAACTAGCTTTAAAAGCACAAGATCCCACCCTCCCTTCAGAGCGCTCTGCAAAGCCACACCTTCAAAACACATGAATGCGCACAGCAGAGCAGAGTCTGCAAAGCGCCACGAGACGGTGTAAAATTACCTCATGTCTCAAAGCACATAACATTACAATAATAATGAACGTAAACAACTTAGAGAGCTCAGACTGAAACCACCTGACTGCTGCAGATTCAGCATTGATAGTGTTGCAGTAGAACATCACGGGTTGCCATCTTGTAATAGCGGTTATGGTGTGAACGCAGCATAAGCTCATTGTTTTGGTTCAGGAGGAACCATTTAAGGCAGCTACTGTTTGTTTGTGGCGCTCTGTGACTGGCTGTCTACAACTTTGCATAGCCTTACGGAACAAGCTGATGAAGTGTGATGTCTGTGGGAGCAGGTGCGCGGAGGTATGGAAATACATACATTGACAGGCAGGTCAGACATCCTATTATTGCATTCAGACCGATTGCAACGATTGGAGGAAAAAAATTGGTCCTGAGACTTCCAAAAATATATGTAATTTTTTTTATATTTAGACCACTTTGATCATTAATTGCTATCAGGATGTGAAGAGAGTTTCAACCAGTATAACATAGTGTTAATGAAAAACATTGCCTGCCCCACCTTTTAAGTTATAATTCTGCGAGACTGCACAAGCCCCTGTTCCTACCCCTCTTCTATATCACGCAAGTTGAGCAGAGTAGCATTCACGTCTCATTGATCTGCATTTACTGGTGACAGACATGTAATGATAGTTTTTTTAGTTTTTTTTTTACCTAAAGCCTTCGGCATTGTTTGTCAGTGCTGTCAAATTAAACCACGATTAAAATATCTACATAGTGCCAGCCTAAATTAGGCAATAGCCCCCCATTAAGCTTAACCACAAGCATTGAGCAGGGTCAGAAATGCCACCATAATAAATAAAAAAGCCCAGAAAATTCAAGATATGAGTTGTCACTGTACAAGATTTTGTCTTTTATATCACATGATATAGTTAAGCAATATCACACCAGGAAAAAGTGCTGTTTTCCCGAATATCACGCGATTGCAAATGTAATATTAATTTTAATACAACAGTTCATAAACAATAAGTTGATATTCATTTACATTTTTAAACACAGTAATGTCAATTTTGACTGTTTATGCTCTATTTGACCAATGATATTAGTTCCAAACAAAGCAGAAAAGTTCTGTCTCCCTGTTTCTTTCCTTGCCAGTTTGAAAGAATCGTGAATTAATGATTCTTTGACTCGCTTATTAAGACTTGCCACCACGTACTGGGTTTAGTTTTATATAAATGTATCATATATAGAAAAATATCAGTTTTTCCAACATTTCATATAGGCCTACAAAATTTTACATTTAAAACACCAATCTCATAACATTTCTCATGCAACTGTAATTGCAGTGTAAATACATCTAAATAATAATAGTATAATAAATAGTCATTTCTGTCAGTAATGCACAACATTGATTTTGCTCGTTTACCAATTCCAGCATAATGCCAACAAAGGACATGGTTATTTATTTATTTAAATATGTTCTACAGTATGTAACTAACTTAATTTTTATAGTTATGAAAGGGGTGCCCTTTTTTTCCTGCTTGAGCTCCTGCTCTTCAAAACTTCAGTGCACGGCCCTGCCAGGTGTGTCCAACCCTGCTCCTGAAGAGAGCCAAAAACACACCTAGAAGTTTCTAGTAATCCTGAAGACCTTGATTTGTCTGGTTCAGGTGTGTTCAATTATAACTGGAGCTAAACTCTACAGGACAGGGGCCCTCAAAGAGCAGGATTGGACACCACTGATCTAGTGTGACCAAAATAAGATAAATGCGACTGCTTGTTCTTTACAACAATGCTCAGAATAAAATATCTTTAGCAACACTTGTCTTGACTTTAGTCTGTAGAGGTCAAATCTTTATTCATTAATGTGGGTGAATTGTCTTTAATGAACTTTTATAGCTAATACATTTTAATGGTGTATTTACATCATTTTCTACATACAACATCTGACAAGACAGACACCCAATAAATAAAGCAAAACATCTTTTCTTTCACTTTTCTTACCCCTCAGAACTTCATCCAGTATCATCCAAACTCTTCAGCTGTCCAAGAAGGGAGGAAGTGTGTTGGTGTTTGCTTTTTGAAGCCACATCCTCCAGGTTTTTTCATGACATTTTCTTTTTGATTGGCATTCGTTTATCTTGGTGGGACAGAATGACTATACCAAGAGTACAAAACGGTACCAGCTGAGAACATCATAATTATGGCACACATAACTATACAGCACCAACACTGCCGAGAAGTAAATATTGAATTAGAGACATACAGAAATTCAACATGTACACTCAATACATAATACTTAAAACACTCTCCTACTTCTGTATATACTTGGCTTGTGCACAATTACTAATGGCATAGAAGTCTGCCCCTAATTTTGACACTTATTTTTTAAAATATATTAACAGTGAACTCTAACCTTCTGTTTGCGTACCCCTTTAAACAACGTTGGATAGCGTTGTGGTGAAATAACTGTACATTTGAAACCCGATAAATGATCACTTGCATGTAAATTGGCTCTCAGTAAAGTGGTCATGATTCAATGTCCCTTTTTTGTCTTTTTTTTTTTTTTTTTTTTTTCTCTTCCCAGGGCTGAAAGTGACACAGAGAAATACTAACAGGCTAGGAATGTCTGTGTTGCAGCTTTGTGCCGGAGTGTAATCCCACAATTCAAGCCTGTGAACGTTTTCTTCTATATTAGTATACTTGGAGAATTCAGTCAAATAGAACAGTGTTTTACAGTAATTCTTAAATCCCAAAATATTAACATTATTGTAATGCAGGCCTGAAGAAGAGGACACAACGTAAAATAAATAACTTTTTTTAATCCAAGTCAAAGTTGCTTCTAAATGGTGCATTAGCTGCCCTATCATGTTAGTAGCACAGAACACGGTAAATCAAACTAGGGTGGGGATTTTTGTTTATTTGCAATTCCAGGGAGTGAAGTGAAAAGAAGTGATATGGACAGAAAAGCAGTGAGTTCCCAACTCCATTCACCCTGTTTGCATCCTTCACTTTAACGTTTTTTTTTCAAACCGTTGCAGTCAGGCTTCCTGCCCTCAGGATGATGGGTAAAGCTGGATTGTGATTTCACATAATGATTTTCCTTAAACGAGACAGAAACACCTGAAAACAGACAAAAGGGATGTTTTACTGTAAATTCACAGCATTATACTTGAGAAATGTACACATGGAAGCTAAATATCAGTTTCATTTACTGACCCACATCGTTTGGACAACATTTGGACCCCATTGACTTTCATTGTATTGACAAAAAAAAAGAAGAAAATTCTGTCATTTACTCACTTTCAAGTTGTTCCAAACCTGTATGAATTGATTTCTTCTTGGTGAACACAGAAGAAGATATTTTGAAGAATACGGGTAACCAAACAGTTGATGGGCCCTATTGACTTCCATAATTAAATAAGGCCCATCAACTGTTTGGTTACCAACATTCTTCAAAAGTGTTCAGCAGAAGAAATAAATGCATACAGGTTTGGAACAATTTGAGGGTGAGTAAATGATGACAGAATTTTCATTTTTGGGTGAACTATCCTTTTAAAGTAATAAAGACTCACCTGAGTGTATCTGGAATCTATGCATTTCCACTCTCTGTTAAGAAAAAAAGAGAAAAGTCCATCGAAATTAAAGCAAAAATCACAGCTTAAATCCATAGTAATTTCCAAATGCAGCAGAAAAATTGTGTCACAGTTGATACATACATAAATAGACCTTTTGTTTGTTGTTTCCTTACATAGCCAGCTGGGGGAAAATATAACCAGTAATTTCCACTAGATGGCACCAACACCATCATGTGCCATCACAAAATATGCCATTACAAATTCTGTTTCTGCAGAATTATTAAGGAGAAGCGAATTGCTCATTCATCATTAAACAAACACCCTTAATCACCATTTGCAGTGTGCAACCCGTCAGTTTCATAAAAACATCTATAAGTGTCCTTCATTGCCATTATGTATTATCAAAGATAATTGTATAATGGACCAGAGCTTCTTGGAAAAGGAGTCCATCTTTCATTTAAATTCATTATATGAAGTTTTTTATAGTCCATATCCATAAACAGCGTTTCGTTCCAGGTGTGCTGTTCAGCATAGCATGGGTTCCAGCTGATGCTGTGCCTGTGATTAATATGGACGGGCTGTCAGCAAGCTGTGTAAACAGTCATTAGTAATTCATGGCTGGGTCCAGAGCCCCAGGCTTCAATTAACCCCAGTCTATGCTAAATTCTACCTTTCTATCTTTCCTTCACTTGCTCCTTTCCTCTTCTTACCCGTTTCTTCTCATATCTCATTCATTTTCACAGCTCTATCATATGATTCTCTCCTTAATGATCATCGCTCTGTCTTATTTTCTCAGGTTGGTTTCCCCTCGATTGATCTGGCTGCCTCTGGCTGACTGGCTCCATCTCGTAATGAATGAATTGGACCGACTGGCACAACAGCTGCACGTTATCATTTATGGGGAGAAATAGAGAATCCAGTGTGTAATTCTCAATTTATGTAAATTATGCATTTTGTGATTATAATTAAATCATATGATGTCTGTGTATCTAAAATACACAAAATTAGCCAAGCCAATTATGGCTTCTTTCACACAGAAGAGTTTGATTATAAACTGGTTCATTTTTCCCTTTTCTTTTTTTAATATTTTAAAATAGTATTGAAGTTCATCTTATGTTACCATATTTGGTAATATTCACAATGTTTAACATGCAATTGTCTCTTAGCTTTGAGGCTACACTATACTTGTGTACTCTTAAAAGTTTACGAAATTAGCAGATAAACCGTTCCTGAAGAACAGACCACAGATATTGATGACGACATTTTGTCTGCAGGGATGTATACAAATATTTTTCTAATACAACTGACACTGGTAACCATCTGTAACTGACTAACAATAGCAAGTAGAAGATCATGGTCTTCAATAGCGATAACACTTGGATTTCACAACCAAATGGAGTTTTCATCAAAGGTACAACTCAGAAATTTCAAGCAAAATAAAATCTATTTGCATTTTTATCCTGCCCCGAATTACCTTTGAGAGATATGAATTATGTATAACCTCATTTTGTTGAACACTCTTTCAATTATTTTGGACAATAAGAGGTTACACAAATTTTAACTCAATTTGACAGATATACCTCTGAAATGCAAATGGATATCCCTCCCATGGTAAGGCAACACAAAGACAAAATAATGGTAATCTTACTGTCTCCCAGCAGCTCCTCAGACATGAGTCCATCCTGCCTGTTGCCCAAAACGAAGGCCAGGAAAGAGAGAATAAGTGCGTCCAGGATGCCCATAATGGCCAGGATGTACGCCCAGCGCACTGAGCATGCTCCGATGGTGTATTTGTCCGTCCCTTCTCCGCACATCCTCTTCACCTCATCAGCATCCCATCCGTCAGGATAAATCATGCAGCCCAACACCAGACACGTACCTGAGAGAGAAAGCAGGCATTTTGAGTTCTCCAGGTAAAAATAGTTCAATGGATTTAATCAAAAGCAGAATTAATTTCTGTACTTTAGTGATATGATAGATGTCAGTTCTAGAGTGTAAGCTGGGGAACAAAATGAGCTCAGATGATAGAAGTCATGGAAGTTTTGTTTGTTCGACTATGACATGGCTGACAGCTGAGATTAATGAGGAGAGAGGTACCGTAATACCGGGCAAGCCCCCAATTTAGATTCACATACAAACACACAAAGCTCAATCTATTTACAGCTGCTATGAGTCATTTTTGCAACACTTGCACACCATACAAAATTGCTAAATTAACTTGATGGTTCGTTTTCTGAAGGAAATGTGAGTGATTCTTGCCAGTGTAAAACATACAGCCACAATGCTGCTGCTGTGGGTGGCTACGCCTTGGTTTGCTTGGGTTTTCGGGTGGTTGCTTACTGGCCCAAGTAAAAACACTCGGTCCCAATATTCTGGTCCCTAGATCACCCCCACCCCCAAAAAGTCTGATTCCTTGTCCACCACTGTTCAGGAAGTCCTGCATCAAAGGGTTGATTCAGGTGTGTTTGTTAAGGAAGAGTGTGTACTGTTGATGTGTTGCCAGGAACAGGGTTGAGAAACACTTGTCAAGCTACATTTTGTGACAGCTCATGAGTTGCGTTACCCTTCCATTACTTCATATTTCACCTGACAAGCAATAGATCTGACCTCAGATCAGCAGCAGCTGTGGGCGACTACAGCATCCCTGATGAATTGAGAATAGAAAACTGCATTTTTCAGGAGTATCAGACAGGGCATAGTCATGGTGAATCCTGGAAGACATAGTGCTGAGAAAGGTGAATACTGCATGTGCCAGATTTGATGCATTGATAGTGTTCTGCAGGTACAATCCGTTACACAAGAAGAATCATTTATAATGTTATCAGGGCTTCTCTTCAGTTACACGACAAAAGACTTTAAGTGCGTTCACGCCATGTCGTGATTACCAAAATGATTTAGAACTTGTAATTACAAAGTGTGACCACATACTTTTCTGAGAGCTATGACTTGTACTATGTGGCCACTGTACCATCTGACCACTGCAGATATAAAGTGTGTTCGTCTTGAAGCGACACTGTGCAGACCGACTGGTGTATGACATCAAAGTACCACGAGAGCGATTTGAAAGCAAGCTTACGGTAATTATGACATGGCGTGAACGCAGCATTTGATTCTAGGCTTAATCTTACTTAGGACTAGGAGACAAGACAGACACCACAATGGGATTTTTTTTTTGAGACCTGACTTTAAGTTGGGGATGTGTTTAAGAAGTATTGGGTGCAATTGAGTACAAACATTGTGTGGGTAACACTGGCCCTGTCCCAAATGGCACCCTAAACACTCGCGGTCTTTCTACAAGTCCACACTTTCTTACCGTAATGCCGCTTTGACTGTCGAGAAGAAGTCTGCTGCGGAGCTCGCTTTAGTGCGGACTTGGCAAAAGTGGGCATCGAAGGCACATATGGACCGCAAAGGGGGCGTTCGTGAGCACCCTTTTGAAATTGAAAATATGGGACACCCTAAGGTCTCATGGACTTAACTGACACGCGCATGGCGTCAGCCATTGTAAGTTCACAAGACAAAAAGTGCATATGAAGTGTGCCTTTTGGGACAGGGCCACTGTCACCTCACATCAAGAAGCCCCCCTGTTAGTCTTGGAGTTTGAGTGTTGGCGTGGATTTTTTTCTGGGTGCTCCAGTTTCCCCCTCAATAAAAATAAAGGAATGCAGGATAGGTGAATTGGAGACAATAAATTGCCTTTAAGTATGAGTGAATATGAGAGTGAGTTAGCCCTGCAATGGACTATGCCAGTTGCCGTAGGCAAGGACACACCCATGATTGTCCTGGGGTCTCCAATCCTGCGTCCTGCAGAGTTTAGCTCCAACACACCTGCCTGCGAGTTTGACTCATTTAGCTAGTTTAAGGCGACAGTCATCTTTGGCCAAGCAACTGTTCCCATTATTTTCTGTGGCAATGAGAAAATGATAAATAAACAAAGCATCAGTTACATATTTAGCTTTTTATTATGTGGCTTTAGTGACAAAAAGCTTCCTGCCATTGCAAGAACGTGAAAAGAGAAAGAAACTATGAAATTGCCCAACTGTTTATTCCGACCAAAATCACTTAAATGCACATCATGTAGTAATTACAACGTCAGAACCCATAAAAAGGAACTTCCCAGCAGGACTTGAAAGCAGCATATCTGGTTGAATGGAAGACAGTTTTACATTTACATTTTATCATTTAACAGATGCTTTTATCCAAAGTGACTTACAAATTAGGAGGACAGTAGAAGCAATCAAACCAAATGTTTTAGTACGGTCAAAAAAAGAAAAGAAAAAGAAACTTAAACAGCTGCGAGTAGGAAGAAAAGTGGTATTCTCAGAGTTAGAAAAGCTCACATACGGATCCTGCCAAACGAATCGGGCATGATTAACACATCTCCTATTTTTCTGTGTCACACAAATCGCTAGATAAATGAACAGTCACTAAAAGCCTTTTCCTACATCCTATACCTCTCTTGCTTTAATCTATTGGCTTGTGTGTCTAATAAGCAAAACTTCAAAAGACATTCATCATCATTATACTAATAGCCATCAGCAGACTTATAGTAATCACATTAAAGCTGAGAGCCAATCACCCGCATCCCTGCGTCCACAGTTTATTTTCACTGCAGTCACTCTAGCGGGTTCACAGGTTTCTCCTTGGGGCTTTTAATGGCAGTGCAACTAAGGTTGTCACTCGTGTAACCAGCCGTCCTGCATTTGTGATCGTCTAAGAAGTTCTTATGGTTGTTACACCGTGTCCTATCCAGGTGCGACTTGGCAACTTTTCAAGTAATTTGCACACTGAAATTGAAAATGCTGCACGACGCAACACTATCACAACCAATCAGAACATATTAGATGTTTAATCCGAGCAGGATTTTGGACCAATGAGATTTCAGTGTGAGATTTCATTGAAATAGAAAAAGAAAACAAATGGTTTATTTCCATGCCTTCCAACGACTTCTGACTATGAGGCCTTGTCCACACTATTACGTTTTCGTTTGAAAACGCATATTTTTCTCTTCATTCTTGCCTTCCGTCCACACTGAGACTGTTTTTGTCGTGCAAAAACAGAGCTTTTTGAAAGCCATGTGGATACATTTGAAAACACCGTTTTCGCGTTGCGGTGTGGACTGTGAAAATGGAGGTATTTGAAAACGATGACGCATGTTTAGTCATGTGATGCATATTGAACCTATAAATACGATATTTTTGTTTTATACCGCTATTTTTTGTGCCTGTTGTGTGCCATTCACTTTCGCATTGCTGCTAAAGGTATGTTACTTTGCACACACAAAGATGACAGAAAATGTACACGCAATTGCTGTTCTACAGCAAAACATAAGAGTAGTTGCGTTTTAGACCAAACATATAATGGTGACTGAGCGCGACCTGGACACATCAGTGAATGACTAGATATTTTGCTAAATAAAATGATCCTGCCAAAAGAAAAGCATGAGAACTTTATATTATTTATGTCTGTTCCTTCTGTATCATCTCAGTGAGCTTTTAGGAGGTTTTACGCATGCATGCACAGTAAGGTGAATTTAGCATTTTCCGACGTTTCAGTGTGGATGAGAAACTTTTGGAAAACGCTTGAAAACTAGTGTGGACGGAGAGCGTTTTGAAACGAAAACGGATTATTGTAGACGTAGCCGAAATGTTTAGGAAACTTGTTTAGAAACAGTTGTTTTTGCAAAACTGTTTGATGGCAACGCAGAAGTAAAGGTTGCTGAGTGTATTGCTTTAAAACTGACCGTATTCATGGACATAGACGCACATTATGTGGGAAATGCTTATAAATAATTGAAAACATCAGCATTTTCTCTCATTACACATCCTCTCCAGAGCCTGCAGCACTGCACCACACATACTAATGAAGAGGAGCTCTTCAGCTAAACCTTTCAATGTTATCGAAGAGACACACACAGCTGAGCTCTGATAATGAGCTGTCCTTATCTCAACCATCTTATGAAAGACAAGTTGTCTTTTTCATCCCATTTTCTCTTATTTTTATGTAATAGATGCAGCAGAATAGATTATGGGAAAGGCAACCTCGTGGTTCTGTACTATTGCTAGATCTTTTCTAATAGATTCGACTGCAGTTGCATTGTGAGGGCTTTGATTTTGCTGGCAGCGAGCACTCATGCTGCATCTGGGTCAGTGAGAGTGCTCTGAATGCAGATGCTGAGAGTGTCACATCCGAGATGTGTTTGTAGATAGAGGCTATAAATAAACACGGAGGATTCTGCGTGTGAGAGAACATGCTTCCGCAAGGAAAGATACATTTGTGATAGCCTTCTCCGCGCCCTTAGTCTTTCCTCTTCTCTGCATGTCTATTTTTCATGCTATCCTGTAATCTCAGCCAACGATTGATCGATGAAGCCCCTTGCAGGGGGGATTAGGTGGTGTCCAGAACACAGGGTGTTAAAATATACAGGCTGTCCCTTTCAGAAATTATTCACCCAGACATTTACATTTTGTCATCATTTACGCACCTTCATGTCTTTCCAATCTCCTATGGGAAGGGATAAATTTAGTTTCCAAGAGGAGATGTTTTGAAGAATGTTCATGCTGCTCTTTTCCATGCAATGGAAATTTCCATAAATGTAGTCTATATCCGTGGTTCCCAACCTTTTTTTCCAGGAGACCACTATTTTAACATCCAAAATTCATCCAGAATCTCTTTAGAAGAGAATTTGTCTTAACATCCAAGAGCTCATCCTCTGCTCCTAAATAATCCACGTCCTCCTCCTTTGTGGTGATTGGATCCATTACACATGTGCATGATGAACTTCATCGAATAGTGACTTCATCTCTTCCTGTAGCAGTTCCATGTGACATAAACTCTTTGCTCAAGGATTTAGGTAAATTTCCCTCAGCCTCTTTAAGAAGAGATGGAAAGCGTTTTACACCCCATTTCATCAGTTTACTCTTTATGAATTCCACTTTATGCACAAATGCGTCAATGATTTCCTTGCATTCCAGTTTGTTTGCATCCGCGCTCTTCATTCTGTTCAATTAAACAAGTTGACTCTTGGCCCCTTGATAGCCAGCGCACTTCGGTATGGAGGAGGAGGGTCTGGTGTGCGCCTCATCTTCACACAGCCTCACAAAGATGTGTTTGTTCACCGGATGGGCTTTAATAAAGCTGACGACTTTTACAACTGTCTTGAGTCTTTGGCTGAATCCAAAATCGCCCCGCAAGACAGTTGTGAAAGACTTTAGTCCACTAATACTGTTCACTTGAAGGAGTGAATGAAAAAGAGTGAGCGAATTCGGACAGCTGTTGAGCGTAGATCGGTTGTACACTCGTTATTGCAGTGCAATGTGGGATTGAATAAGTGCACTCAATAACATCCACAATGGTTTCGGACACCAAATGGCTTTGAAATTTTCATTGTTGGGTGAACTATTTCTTTAAGTACTCAACCTTACATTTGTATACAAGTTAGCAGTGAAGGATAGAAGAAAATTTGACTTGGCATTTGTTTGAAAATGTCTTTACATCCCACCAATGGGAGGAGAAGAAAGAAGCACCAAAGTCGATATGGGAAGGAGACAAGATGGATGGAGAGAGGAGAAGATAATGCAAGGTTGAAAGACTTCATGTCTCTCCTCGCCTCTTTCTTGCTAAGCTGCCGTTGTTTGCTGCTTAATGTATTGTCAAGGCAGGAATAGAGTAGAGCCTCAGGGTTTGTGTTTCATCCTGAGAATGGCGGCTTGTTGTTTTTCCTTGCAGTAAAGGTCTTAAGTGGTGGGAAAGCATAGAAGTAAAAGAGAAAAAGAGTGATACAGAGAGGAAAAAACACCCCAGTGCATCCATGGTAATGTAAAACTCTGTGCTTCAGCAGTGAGACACTAGCTCTTCTCCAAAACCTAGTGGGCTGCCTACCTATAGACAACATTTTAGGACACCAGCGCTCCTCACGCTGTTCCAAAAGGTAGACAGCAACATTATGTTGCCTTACAAAATACTTATATAGCATCAGCCCGTTAGGAGAGAACTCCATCAACTGAACTGAGTGTCAGATAAGAGAGCGGTGGGTTCCCAAGACCAGGACTGAAAACCACAGTATTAGAGCATTGCATTGTTAGCTTAGCAACATGCTAACATCAAACTTTACTGGAATTAATTGTAAGTTGCTGTCTTTGTAGAACATTTAAATTCAGTCACTTATGAGGTTACATTTATACAGTTAGGAAGCCGCCTAATAGTAGATAACAAAGTAGCTAACTTGGAGTTTGAAGAGAGCTAAAAACACATTTCACACTAGCACTTTTGGAGCTTGTTTGATATCAGAATTCGGTTATTTTGATGATGTGAACGCTGTTTTCCGAACTCTGTTGCGCAAACCATTCCCAAATCCCAGTTTGCTGCTGATATGAACGCAATTGTACTAAATCACAGAAGTGAACATTTATTGATGACGTATGATTTGGTAAAACTGTGTTTATTGTGTGTGTTTTCACTCAATTTCTTGACTAGAAGGACTGACGTGCTACAAGCAGAGAGAATGTATAGTGTATCTCATTTCTGCTTCCCTTCAGCTGAAATGCACTCTTGAGTTCTTTAGAACATTTGCAGTATATAGGCAGCATATTAAATGCAAGTGCCATTATGTGCCATTATAAAACCAAAAAAAAAAAAAAAAGAAGCGAGGTAAGCAACTCTAGGTATTTTGCTGTCGCTTTGATAATAAAACGTACTGTGGTTCAGAATAAAAAATACAGAGTGAACACAATCCACAATACAACCCAAGTTGTTCTGTTCAATATTGGGTGGTAAAAGTTTGAATACCGCAAACTACTTAAGCATACGTACAACATTTACACATATCCAAGAACTCTGAATTGATTAATTTCAATCCATTTTTACAGCTTGGCACTGAATGTGTCTCATCACGTTGATGGAAATGCGTCAGTGGGAGTGCTGCAGAATCAATGCCTCTCTGTTACGGACATTGTGGGAGATTTGTTGGCGCTCCCTTGGGCGACAAGGTAAGTAGTAAAAATGATTGAAGATTAAATTTACAGGCCCGTGTCTCCCTGGGATGGTTGGTTTTTAGCAGAGGGAGCTTGTATCAAAGCTTATGTAGGCATCTCTGAGATATAAAATCATCAACACTAAATACACAGTGATTATTACACACCTCATCCCTCATCTATCTATCTATCTATCTGTCTACCCTCTTTCCATCCTTCATCATCCTATGCCAGTCTATTTATGTCTATTACCCTATTCATTCACCTCATCATGTACGTATCTGTGTAGATGCAAGCTGTGCTTTCACGCATAACTGACGCAAGACAAATTTGGGTTCAGCCAACTTCAGACAAACATCTGTCTGTGACTCTGTGAATTAAAACCTGGACTCCAAATGATGTGCCTCTCTGCTTTGACAGTGGGATATGTTGCATATCACCTCAAGACAGCGGCTTCCACTGTGGATTATTTCAGAACTAGGTTTCGCTAAGAGTTTTTGGTCTGCAGTGGATAAACACAAATAAGACATATTACTAACTAAATGTTTAAAATGGAACATGGTCTAACTGCACTGCGGAGTATACACTGTGTGAAACTGCACACATTAAATTTCAAAGTGTGCCGCATGACCTCACTCATTAATTTCATATTAAATATTAAATTCATTGAGTGGATGAAATCTAGCAGTCACCTTGTTCCTTTTACATTTTGATTAAAAAATATTTTTTGGCATTCAGATGGAATAATGGTACAAATAGGAAATGCTAAAAATCATGGCTGATAAGCATCATTATCCTGGGTATGGAAGGTCAAGTCAAGCTCATTGTATGTAAAATATAGTATACAGCAAATTACCAAACAGTATGTATACAGTGTGAAACTGTAAGAGTAGAACTAAAGTATGATATTATAGACATATTCAAGGCCACACATAAACATACATTTGTAACTTAATTTTAATTGCAATGCTATAAAAATATGAATGGTTTAATAACCCCTTTTAAAATAGCAAAAAGAAACAAGACAATGTGTTACAATGCAGCCTGCATAAAAATAAAGGGGCTCTAAGAAAAGTCTAAGAGATGCGGCTGAGTTATTATTCACGCCGCAACTGAGAGCCGGCTCTGAACGCTTGCCAGTTCTTTGGAGTGAGTTGCGTTGTCATGGAGATGCTCGCAGTCTTGTGAGGTGTTTGATAAGTGATGGGTGTGTTATGGACTGCATTGCTCCTTAACTCCGCCCTCCCAGGCAAACCAGGCCTGTCAGTGTAGCACAACTGACACAGAAAGCTCTTTTATCCTACCTGCTGTCCCTTTGGCTATTTTCGGAAAGCAAACTACCATACTACTCTTACCTTTTCTGCATTATAAAGTATGCATACTGTGCACATATGCAAATTTTCTGTATGCATGAAACAACCAGATGCCAACTGCGTTTGTCAGAATGCAATATGCTACCACCGCATGCTGTGCCGAAAGCTTGATAGCAGTATTATTCTACGTTCTAAGATTTGTTTGTATAGAAGCTATTCTAAAACAGCACTGCATGTATGATTTGCATATAAGAAATTCCAAATATGAAATGTCGATTATGAAATAATCGTCAAATATGAAATGTGATTCCAAATTAAAAAAACTACTATTAAACACAATAATGGATTAGCTAGCTACACATTTAATGCTTATTAGAATATTACATTGCTTACTATTTACTACTGCAAACTATTCACTGAATACTGTTAAATATATATATTGTTTTATTTTAGCATGTGAAACCAAATGCGTTATGCAACAAGAAATGTTTTGTAGTATGCAACATTGCTGTCACATGACTATGCCACACTCACTGTCGATTTATCATGTTGGAAATAAAAACTTTATTCTTTTGCAATTTTCATCCAGTTTTGGGTACAAAATTATGAAATGTAAAACCGTACATTTTGTTATTCAAACATTAGTCTAGAAATAAAAATACAATTTATTGTATCCAAATAACTTTTGATTGGATTGTTAATTTTGTTTTATTGAATTATACATTTTTTTGCAAAAAGTTAAACTAAAATGCAAAAGAATGTTTTGGTATATTAACATGGCAATAATACTAAAAACAGACGACAAACGATCCCGTTCACATGGATCTGCTGAAATAATGACTACATTTACAGGCTGCATTATGCATGCCAGGCCAGTAGTTGGCGATGTCATTTTGTCAAGAATCACCCCCGCGAACACGTAATATGCATGTGCATGACGTCACCGTTTTCACAAATTCCCATTTTTGTTGTTTACATGGAGAAGGTAAAGGCATCGTTTTCAAAACCCTACACTTTGAAACCCGTTTTCAAAAGCTTGCATTCTCAGGCCCCCAAAACACTGTTGTCGTGTAAATGAACGGAACGAAACGCATAAAAAAAGTTCCGTTTTCAGTTGAAAACAGTCGTGTAAACATACCCTTTGTTTCCATTTAAATAAACATGCAATGCAGTAAGGTCATGTGACAATAACGTAGCATACTACTGCTTAAAACATTTATCATTGAAAAATGCTTACTGTTTCACATGCTATTTCTAAAATATCAGTATACACTGTATACTGTGCAATATTCAGTAAGCAGTACACTAATATTCCATTCCAAAAATAGCATCTTTCTCTTTGTATGCTCTATGCATTATTGCAATTTATGTACATAATAAGACAAATCTACCCATATGTCCAAAAATACGGTGCATTATGCTTAATGTCTTGTTCACATGTAACCTCATTACCCTAGAGCAGGAGACTACATATCCCATAATTCTTTGGGGGCGGTGGAACAGTAAAGGTGATTGGGAACAGGTGGTCCAATTAATTACTGGCAAACACTAGCACACACGCCAAGTGTGGGCGGAAACTAAATGAGCGTGCCAAAATACAGATTTAACGAGAGGAGAGACACTAACACTATGAGCTCTACAGGACACGCATCAAGCCCTTAACAAACAGTAAGAAAAAGCAAACAGATTAAGAGAAAAATCCTCTTTTATCGTTCTGATGCACTTATTTCAACCACACAAGCCGGATTGGCATAGCAAGCCTATTTGGATAGCGACCAGCACGTTGTGTGTGTATTTGGCAGAATCATGCAGTACTATATGATAGCGGTTTCCTCTTCCCAGTTGGAAACCAATAAGTTTTGAATCAGAGCCCCAAGTATGTGAGTTTATTTAGCCCTGTCAAGCGCTCATTGAAGTGTCCGTGTGATGCTCGGTGTGTCCTGCCAAACCCAGTCCTCATCTTCACTGCTTTGACAGACACTAGCTTTGCTTCCCTCTCTGCGTTCTGTTGTATTAACACAGCTCATCTAAATTCAGAGATAATCTCTTTCTCTCAGGTTTCCCAGACTGTGTGACTGCACTCAGAGGAGGGAGCGTTTCTTTGAATATTCTAAGGGTGTCCTCTTTTCTTTCTCCATGTGAGCTTGAGCGTTTGAAGTTGGCTGATGGGATTGTTTTAATATTCCTCAGATGTGGCGCAGAGCCTAAGAACGTTTTATCCTCGCTGCACTGTGCTGCAATTGGTGTGTGCTGGCTCTGTCTCTCAGATTAGATGCTCTACTACGGGAGCATAGAGGGCTGATCAATGCGAGCCACGTATATATATATATATATATATATATATATATATATATATATATATATATATATATATATACAGTGAGGAAAATAAGTATTTGAACACCCTGCTATTTTGCAAGTTCTCCCACTTAGAAATCATGGAGGGGTCTGAAATTGTCATCGTAGGTCCACTGTGAGAGACATAATCTAAAAAAAAAAAATCCAGAAACCACAATGTATGATTTTTTAACTATTTATTTGTATGATACAGCTGCAAATAAGTATTTGAACACCTGAGAAAATCAATGTTAATATTTGGTACAGTAGCCTTTGTTTGCAATTACAGAGGTCAAACGTTTCCTGTAGTTTTTCACCAGGTTTGCACACACTGCAGGAGGGATTTTGGCCCACTCCTCCACACAGATCTTCTCTAGATCAGACAGGTTTCTGGGCTGTCGCTGAGAAACACGGAGTTTGAGCTCCCTCCAAAGATTCCCTATTGGGTTTAGGTCTGGAGACTGGCTAGGCCACGCCAGAACCTTGATATGCTTCTTACAGAGCCACTCCTTGGTTATCCTGGCTGTGTGCTTCGGGTCATTGTCATGTTGGAAGACCCAGCCTCGACCCATCTTCAATGCTTTAACTGAGGGAAGGAGGTTGTTCCCCAAAATCTCACAATACATGGCCCCGGTCATCCTCTCCTTAATACAGTGCAGTCGCCCTGTCCCATGTGCAGAAAAACACCCCCAAAGCATGATGCTACCACCCCCATGCTTCACAGTAGGGATGGTGTTCTTGGGATGGTACTCATCATTCTTCTTCCTCCAAACACGTTTATTGGAATTATGACCAAAAAGTTCTATTTTGGTCTCATCTGACCACATGACTTTCTCCCATGACTCCTCTGGATCATCCAAATGGTCATTGGCAAACTTAAGACGGGCCTTGACATGTGCTGGTTTAAGCAGGGGAACCTTCCGTGCCATGCATGATTTCAAACCATGACGTCTTAGTGTATTACCAACAGTAACCTTGGAAACGGTGGTCCCAGCTCTTTTCAGGTCATTGACCAGCTCCTCCCGTGTAGTTCTTGGCTGATTTCTCACCTTTCTTAGGATCGAGACCCCACGAGGTGAGATCTTGCATGGAGCCCCAATCCGAGGGAGATTGACAGTCATGTTTAGCTTCTTCCATTTTCTAATGATTGCTCCAACAGTGGACCTTTTTTCACCAAGCTGCTTGGCAATTTCCCTGTAGCCCTTTCCAGCCTTGTGGAGGTGTACAATTTTGTCTCTAGTGTCTTTGGACAGCTCTTTGGTCTTGGCCATGTTAGTAGTTGGATTCTTACTGATTGTATGGGGTGGACAGGTGTCTTTATGCAGCTAACAACCTCAAACAGGTGCATCTAATTTAGGATAATAAATGGAGTGGAGGTGGACATTTTAAAGGCAGACTAACAGGTCTTTGAGGGTCAGAATTCTAGTTGATAGACAGGTGTTCAAATACTTATTTGCAGCTGTATCATACAAATAAATAGTTAAAAAATCATATATTGTGATTTCTGGATTTTTTTTTTTAGATTATGTCTCTCACAGTGGACATGCACCTACGATGACAATTTCAGACCCCTCCATGATTTCCAAGTGGGAGAACTTGCAAAATAGCAGGGTGTTCAAATACTTATTTTCCTCACTGTATATATATATCCCAGCAAATGTCTTGTGTAAATGGGTAAATATTTGTATAAACATTAAAAAAAAATCATCAACTGAGATAACAGAACAAATTTCACAGAGATTCCCTAAACAGAGTCAGAGACTCTCAAACACATTTTGGGGGACACATGGTTACACATGAGCCCCTTTCACACGGGTCAGCGTGTTAATCCCGGGAAATTGCCGTAAAATTGCTAGAGTGCCTTCTGTGTGAACGTCCCATTACTGGTTGAGACAAAACAATGGCATGGACATATTTTAAGATGTGTGAGTTTAAGTTGCTTTCAGTTAAAACAGCTCAAATATGCATTTTAGTCTGGGACTATGACGTAGGACGTAGCGTAGGAAGCGTTGTGACGTAGAACAAAGTATAGCTAAATCAAACGCTACGTCCTACGTCATACGCCGGCATCCATCTGCCGTGAACGCGCGTCGACCGTTGCCGGAAGCAAGATATTTTCATTTATAAAGTTTTAAATATGTATATTTTTACGACAAAACCGCACGGATTACCCTCAGAAGGCCTTTGTTTATCCCCCTGGAGCCGGATGGATTACTTTTGTGAAGGATGCATGCACATTTTGGGACTTGAAGGAGGTGGACCCCATAGCTTCACATTATAACCACTGAAAGATCTAAGACATTTTCTAAAATAACTGAAATTGTGTTCGTCTGAAAAAAGATTGACATATGCATCTCGAACGGCTTGAGGATGAGTAAATCATGGGTTAAATATCATTTTTGGCCGAACTATCCCTTTAAGCCTTATATGTAAATGTTAAGGACTGTTCCACATTTGCATGTGCAATAATTGTTTATGATTCATTTGTAAAATCCAAAAATGTATAGAGCAGGACTTGGTTGAGGTTTACCATTGCTGTTATGTCATGTGAGTGACAGGTTGTCCCGCCCTCACACCAGTAAACGCATCATAACAGAAGAGATGTCACTACAAGTTATTTTGATTAAAGATTACAAGGGCATATGAGTTAAAAAAAAAAAAAAAATGAAGTGCATGGAAAAATCATTTAGAATAATTGCTGCAGTATTCCATACAAAAATAAGAATTGGATTTCATAGTGACAACAACTAGGGCCAATGAAAATAGTTTCTGTGACCTCCACACAGTGCTTCCACAGAATGCATTCATGCACTTGTTACAGGCATCATTTCCTAGGACTAGGTGCTTTGCTTAAGGGCACAATTGTTATGTTTCAGGCCTTGCTTCTTGCGGGAATCAAACCAGCCCTGTGGCTTAATCATCACGTCACACCACCTCAAGATGTTTGGGGCTTTAATAACAGTAATGTGCTCTTTCTCCCTCCAATGTTTCCTAAATTATAGAGTGAAAAAAAAAGATAAATAGAATGGCAGCACGGCTCTTGTTAGGACCGCAACACTGTTCTCCTTGCTCTAATTGGTGTTATAGCGCCAGGAAACCTGATTAGTATCAGAGACCACCTCCTGATTGGTCTACTGAAGTAATTCCAGAAGGGGCACCTCTGTCGAGCCCTCGGAGCGAGCGCATTCACATGTACAAAACCACTCGACCCCCACTGCTCGGCACGTGTACGTATCCGACCGAGACTAATTGTGCAACACTGCATATGCACACAGAAAAAGGGGAGGGCAGAGAAGTGTGCGGTTTCCATGACAACTATCAGAGAGGTGGTTTTCAAATATCAGACTGCATGCGAACTAAGCTTTGTGCGTTCGAGGAGGTCAGCTGTCCGCGTGTGAGACGGTGTGTCCCGCTTGTGTCGAAACCCAAATAAACAAGCCACTAGGAATGACCTTTAATACAAATGATGTAAGAAAGTGTTCTTGCCCTTGACAGCAAAAGCAAGAATTTAATCAATAATGCAGCTTCAGTCACTGTACTTAAAGGGAATTCTGTCATTATTTTTGTCCATATAAGGAAAGTCAATGAGGTCTGATATTGTCTTGTTGCCTATGGACAAAAACAGTTGAAATATTCTTCAAAATATCCTTTTTATCTTTGTTTTTGATATGCCTGGTCACATTTCTGTCCTTAGCTAATTTTGCAGGCGAAATCCAGTCATTTAGACTGGAATCCACGTGATCGGGAATTTCACGTGGGGGTGAAAGATTTCCCCATGCAGATTTTGCAGTGGGTTGATACCGAAAGCTGAAGACTGCTTTGTTTGAAAGTGACTTCTGTGTGAGGTGTTTCATGGATGCTGCATTATTGACAAAAGACAATCGCCCTTATTTTGCTCACAAAATTTAGCAGAAATTAAATCACTAATGTGACCACACCTTCAGTAATTTAAACTTCACCCATTCTTAGGATCAAGCAGCCTTTACTTCCACTGGACTCATGAGATAAAGCTTTAAATTCATTCTGGGCGATGTGGTCCATTTTCATCCCTTCAACCACCTCTGTCCTTTTTAACTCCCACCATGCTTTATTCCCATACCACTTGTCTTGTTCAAATGGTCTATTCTCTCCCAATTCAACTGTTCTTTTTGCAGTCGTTAGGTCCTTGGTCTTTGCATTATCACCTCTTTCTGTTCTCATTACTCTCTCTCTCTCTCTAAAGTCCTTTTCTATCTGTTAATTTTCTCTTGCAAATGCTCATGGCTGTTCTTGGGCTGAGAAAAATCACTAAAGCTCTGTTGAGCGCTATCTCTGCCTCTCTGAGAGATAACTGAGGGGGGAATTCATTGAATTGCACCCACTGATAGCGTTGTTTATTTGCATGTACTTGTCTGTGTAGGAATTATGCAACGGACAAACGGATAAACGCACCCACAATATTTTTGGTGAGCGCAGTTCGCACCCTACAGTTTCCCATATGTCAGGTTGGTTCTGAGTGCTAGATTGTGGAGGACGCAGCAGTTCTGGCATACTTTACTGGGGCTGTACATCATCACTTCACCACTGCAATACAGCCACTTTTTTGCCTCATTAAAATGTTTGTGCTTGACTACACCACATGTCTGGATATATACCCATATTTATATTCATTACTGCTGCCATGATCACTGGAAAATGTACACAATTATCTCCTCTCTTTAATGAAATCCTGTTTATGCCTGCCTTACATTATTTTTATTTTGTTTTATTCTGTCTTATTCTTTGTGATGGTGTTTATTTTAATGGGTTCTATATGTCAGCTGCAGGTCCAAAGTGTTTTAAAGGCCAATTCACGCTGCGCCGACAGATGGCGACCAATGCAGACAATCACCAGATTGCAGTACGTCACTTCTCAGACATTCCACGACCCGACAAGCACCGATTCAACATGTTCAATCGGAGAAAACAAGCGCCAACACACTGATTTGACAAAACGCAACTAAGTGTCTGTTGCCGTCTGACGGTGCAGTGTGAACTGGCCTTAAAGCAAGTCTTGTTCCGGCGGAAGAGTGACCGTTGACCCGATTAGCGTAGGCTTAGTAGATGCCTCTCGCGGTTCAAACAAACAGGGCTGGGGAACAAACTCGAGCTCCTCCGACATTTCTCTTTAAAAATTCTCGTTTTAAGGTGATGATACACAGGGCAACTTTTTGAGCAATGTTGCAGGGCAATCTTGCCGAGCAATTGTTGCTTGGGCACTTTCCCATTGAAAATGGGCAATAAATTTCTATCTGGATAATTTAGATTGGTCATGGGCCCTGTGTCTCATCTGGTTGCCCGTTGACGGCAACATTTCCCAGCAACATTGCTCAAAAAGTTGCCCTGTGTATCATCACCTTTAGACTTCTAATTCCTGACCGGTGTTTTGTTTTGCTCTTTCCTCTGTGCTTCCACGTTCGTCAGTACGTCATATATCGGGTCAGAGGTCACTCTTCCGTCGGAACTCGACTCGCATACGGCCGTTACCGGAAGCCAGTGATTATAAGTTATAAATATGGATATTTTTCTTCCAAAAACGCATCACTTCGCTTCAGAAAGCTGATTACTTTTATGATGGATGGATGTGCTTTTTTGGGCTTCAAAATCTCATTTACTATTCACTCCGATTATAAAGCTTGGAAGAGCCAGGATATTTTTTAATATAACTCTGATTGTGTTTGGATGAAAGAAGGAAGTCATATACGTACTTAGGATGGCTTGAGGGTGAGTACATTATGGGATAATTTTCATTTTTGGGTGAACTAACCCTTTAAGTGTTTGAATAGGTGCTGTCAGGACTTATTTAGTCCCACTAAAAACTAAACTTTTGTGAGATATTAGTGTATTTATCACAGGGCTTTCAACAAAAGGGTACAGCTTATATATAAATATCTCTGAATTGCCAATGGACTTACGTAACTGTTGTTAAGTGAAAAACTATGGAATAGAAAGTAGTCAGTTCAATGTGCTCAAGTCTCTAGAATGTAATCTCCAATACATCTCTCTATGCACTGCCAGACATAATTCAAGTTATTACTGATATTAACTGGAGCCTTCTAATGTTTCCCTCTGCATTTGCCATGTCACAAACCTGTGGCTAATGCAGCAAGTAATAACCATGGCCGGTTTTGCATTATTAGAACTCATCAGCTACATTTCATAATTACAACTGTGCGGTAGTCATTGTTAATTTGCATGTGCTAATGCATCTACATGGGAGGTTTAAAAAGAACTCATCAAGTATCAGAACTATTATTATACATTGTGCACAATATTGCAGTCGGGCCAGAAATCTCTTATGCACTTCTGGTGAAACGGCAACATTTACAACTATAGAAAACAGTGACCACAAAAGCAATGACTTCTAGAATTTTAAATATGTCCTGTATTTTAAATGATGTTTAATTGTGTTTAATTATTAATATTATATTTTGTCATTTTAAATAATCCAAACATTATTTACTATGAAACAATACACAAATAAATTTTCTCACACTGCAAAATGAAACCAACCTCTTTACAAATACAAAATGCATTGCTTTATTAACTCTTTCCCCAAATTAATAAGTTGTGGGAACGAATTCTTCATAATAATGTGTGTATGTACAGATGGTGGTCAACCAGAATGAGACTTTTACCGCCGCCGTTCCCGCGGCGGCAAAATTGGGATGTGTATTTGCTGCCTTTTACCGCTGAGTGGCGCTGTAATCACAGACTTTGAAAAGTGTCAGTTTATTCTCTTTATGACGTAATCTGCCGCGGCAGTAATTTGAGCTGAGGTCACAGATAAATTCAAGATAAATATTGTGGTTAAACGAATTCAAATTCATTAAATTTAAACAAAGTAGACACACGTTAACATTGTGTGCCCAGTTTTTCTATAATTTAGAAAGGCTATGTCAATAGGTTACTTGTCATTTTCTTCGTGTTATTTTAATGTGTTTGTAGATTTATTAACTGAAACATAACAGTGAAATAAATTAAAATAATTTACCGTGAAATTAAAACATTTTCAGGACTTGCAGCTCCTAACCGATGTAGTCGGTTTAAGCTTTGTTATATTCAGAACTAAATATAGCCTTACATGTTACAAACTTTTAAAACAGAGAAAATAGTAGACGTTGGCGATTCAGACGGAAGCTCTGTGGTCAAAGCATTAACAAGAGCCTCTCGGAGCTTCAAACGATCTGAGATCGAATCTCAGTGTAGCCGACAGTGTTGTTGATGCTTAAATATGTATCTGTTTATTAAAGTCAATCATCTTGTTTAATTATCAATTGTACATTACAATATAAATTTGCTACATTCCCGCTGCAAAGACGACACATCTGATGAAGGAAGACTGTCAGCCGATCGCACCAGAAAATGAAGATGATGAAGCTCGTCTTTAATCTGCTAAATTATTTTTTTGTGTGTGTGTGTGAATCATTCACGAGATTGAGATGACTGACAGTGATACCCGGCCATAGCAACGGAAGACATTTTTCAAAACAGATCGAACAAATCAGAAAAATACTTTCAATACAGTATTGCTTTCAATTAAAAAATAAACAATGAAAATGTAAAAGAAAAATAAAATTAATTAAGTTTGAAAACCCATCGCACATTTTAAAAGATATGAATAAAGTGTCGGGACAGTTTATTTATTTAAACAGGGTTGCATCGATAGAGTTTATTCCCTTTGTGATGCAAAATAAGAAACACAGAATCTTAGGCCTATTCTTGCAACATTTTAAATTTCTATTGTCAAAGAAATTGCAGCTAAATTAAAAAATTAAAACGGTACAAAACGGAAAAGGTTCAAAGCAACATAAATTAAGAACAGGCGTTTTTCTTTGCCTCTCTCACGATGGATATTTTTTTAGGAAGTTTGGTCTCCCTCACTGCGCGGCGGGTCTTTCTCGAAATTAAGCATTTCAGCGTAAAAAAAACACCATACAGCTGATAATACTGTATATGTCGCTGTGTGTCATCCACACAAATCACGAAAGAAAAAACTGTAACAAATAGCTTTTGTTCCTTCAAAGATACAACATGCCTTGCTGAATTCACCTTACAATAAAACGAGGTGGGTCGCCAATAAAAGAGCTCTGTATCTGCTAAATTTAAATTGTTTGTGGAAAACCTATACAATCAATAAAACTACAATATATAATTTAATAAGATATAGGGCCTACTGTACATAGGCTATGGACTTTTGGAGATTTTGAGATTAATCCTTAAAAGAATTTTGCCTTTGCCTGCTCATCAGGCTGGCTCCGACACTCTATGAAAGACGGAACATTAACACCTCTGTCCTGCACCCCCACGATAAAGCAAAGTATTGCCTTCTCCAAACCCCCCACAGGCTAGCTGAGTTTGCAAAACAAAGAGTTTGCCACTCGTCGTGCCAAACAAATTATAAACTTCAATATTTAATTCAAAACAATCTCAAAACGCTTTGTGACATTTTGAAAAGCCGTGGATGCATTACTGCCACTGGAACCATGAACGCAACAGAATACTGGTTCTGATTTTATTGTTTGTCGTTTAAACGTCATATATATGAATTATTATAGGCTACAGAAGTAAAGTCATTGTATAATATTTGTTCCTTAGTGTAAAATGGAAATGCATGGCGATTTTATTTTGTAAATAGGCAAAAAAAAAATGTTTTAGAAGACAAATCTCTCTGCATCAACAATAGACTATAAAATGCATTAATAGGCTAATATAAAAACACCAGTAGTCGAAGTTAGTTCGGGATTCGAACCCGTGTCATCTAAATGATCGTAACGAAAGTTCAACCACTCGGCCACTATTCACTCGTTGCGATATGGCCTAACGTTCCAGTGTGTGTTCGCTCACACGAGCGAGAAGCGCTCTTCATTCAAATGAACGCGCCGCCGCATTTGTTGAACACTAATTCAACATGCCAGAATAAAACCTGGCTTTAGAACAATGCATAGTGCCACTCGTCGTGGTGTGCCAAAAAATTACAATAATTTAGTTTAATTTATTTCAGTGTCAATGTTTGAGTTAAAAAATCCTCTACAAATTAAATTAACCCAAAGTCGGCTATAAGAGTCCTTTAGGCTACGTAAAAAAGTAAAGGGCTTACAGTCTTAACATTTAGGCTACTTTGCTTAAATTCGATACATTTATTTTCAGTAGGGCCTAATACATTTGTAGGGATGTAATTTCAGTATGCTTTACCAACGCTATGTATTCAATTAAAGTTCCAAGAGGTCTGGTCTCTATATTTCCTTCCCAGCCATATGCAAGTGCACAGCAAAAATCACAACTTGTGCTTGCTGCGAACGCAAGTTATTTAAGGTGTCTCAACTGTACACAGTCTACAGTGTGAATTCGTTACAAGGTTTCATTTAATTACATTAACGTGCAGCAATTTGTACAAATAGAGTCTATAGGCCTACTATACTGTTGTAGACATTAAATAATCTCATTTAGTATCATATTTGTTAAAATATTATAATGTTGTTTTTTCAATCTATGTTGAATATGAAAAGTGAACAGCATGAGTAAGATAAGATGCATTATATCGAGAGATGGATATGGAGTGGGTCAGACATGATTTTGACCACTTCATTAAGTTTTGTTTAGTAGAAACCTTTTTTTAAAAGTGAATTTCGTTTTCTATAAATTGTATCTTAATTTTAATAATTTTTTCATCACCCAATTGTCTGGATTCAATAAGTAAGAGAAGCAAACAGACACTAATCATAGAGGCGCCCGTGAGGTCACTTGCATTGCACGTCAGCTGGAGCGCATCTCATCCTCCTAATTTAACGAAACTTAGCGTATGCCTCACACAGACATGATAAATACATCAAATACACAAAGCTTGAAATGTCTTCAAACGAAATAATTCAAAACGAAAAAGAAAAAGGCTACTCTCTGATTATGTCTTTGTGCATTTCTCTCTAGGTGCGTTCACTAATATGGCGATCGTCAACTTCATCTTTGCAGTCGACACTGTCAGAAAACACTAGTTCATTGATAAAAATCATATGAAGACAAGGCATATATTAAGTTATTTTAGCTGTTATGAGAAAAATAAATCTAACAAAACCTAAAATCTAAATCTAATAAATAAATATAAAAAATAGTCACGCCAATTCAACATGCCAGAATAAAACCTGATTTTTGAACAATGCGTAACGCCACTCGGCCTGGTGTGCCAAAACACTACATTTTAAACTTCAATGTTTAATTCAAAACAATCTCAAAACGCGTTGTGAATTTTTTTAAAGCCTAGCCTATATACATTAAGGGCATTGAAACCAGGATCTTAACTAAAACGTGTTCCGCGTAATCTCTCAAAAATTATGCCACACTACTCCATGTAATTTTTTTTTTTTAAGGACTGCTTTTGAAATCACTATAAATTACTGTGCAATTGTATCGCTCACGAGAGCTCTTCGTTTATCTAATTCCTCAATAGAATAGTAAAAATATTCAGCGTCATTGCTCCTAACATCGTCTCTATTTTTAACTTTTGATTCTATTTTTTCAGCTGTAAAATTGATTCTATCTTTGGTTCTATTCTGTTGTAGCCTAATAGGCCTATTTATATATATGAAAAATATGCCTATTATTTAACCCACTTACATTTTAAAATACGGCAATTGCTGCTGTTTTGCACAATGTCCCTTTGCGCCACCTGGCGGTCATTTCGGGAACGACTTTGAAATGCGGCTGGTTTATTTTCGCCGCGGTAATTTCGCCGCGGCGGCTGGCGCGGCGGTAATAGGCATTCTGGTTGACCACCATCTGTATATAGCTTAGCTTAGATGTGCAATGGCTGCGTACAATTACATACATCTGTGTAAACGAGACAGAGGGAAGTTAGCTAGGGAAGGGCATACAAATTTGAACTTAAATGCAGCAAATGCTTCTATCGCTTCTTCTACACGTGTTTTTTGATCTGGAGATTCTGTACTCTTTCAGAAGATTCGAAATAGCGCCTATTACCGTATGACAGTGAAAACTTGGATTGCCAGAAAATTCCGTCAATGGTGGGGAAAGAGTTAATATTACTTTTGTTTTGATATTTGCTGTATGAAGATTAACAGTTTCTGTTTTTATCTCTATACTATGAGTCCTTTTCTAAACCTCCCAAGTAGTACATCATGAAAAATGCAAAATCTCTAGGTTGAAATCACCACACACTATACCACAGTGCACCTAATTATACATATTATCTTCTATAATCTATGAGGCTTTAAATTATTCATTCCAAGCTTGAATTTTAATTAGGTTAAGCCTGTAAGCGAGAGTCATACATATTTGTCAAGGTTTATATTCCATGGAAATTTTGTCTCAAGACTCAGTCAGGTGAGGGTAGCAAATAAATAATAACTATGGTGCTAATTAAGCCCACTTTTTTGAAAAAAAAATAAATAAAAAAAATCCTCCAACTCAGTTATCAATTCAGTACATACATTTGAATGTTATTTCATTTTCAAAAAAACTGATGCACATACCGTATAAAGATAATTTCATATATTTGAGGGATGGAAGTAGAAAGTGCTGATAGTAGTGGGCTCAGAACACGAAGTGCTGTTTTCTCTTCCCACTGAAACGCATATCTCCCCAGGCACCTATACACAGGGGGACCTTACTTTCCAAAACTGGCATCGCACACACTTTACTTTGACTTTCAGTATCTGCTGATGCCCATTCAGTTCTGCTTATACAATTATTCTGTGTGCTCTCATCTTGACCTTCTAAGCAAAGTCTAGAATTTGTACATAGAAATCTGTCATTCGAGCAAGTCAAGAAAAGAATTCCACAGATTGTCAGTGATAATAACATATTAGAAAGACCTTCCATAATTCTTCATTGAAGATGTTTTTAATTCCTATGGAGAAACTGAATGGAACAACAAATCACGATAGTAGAAAAACTGAGTGGTCACTGTTGAGCTCTATTGACTTTATTCTGAGATGGCATATTTAAATTCAGCATGAAATGGAAATTCAAATCTATTTTCAAAAAATGTATCTTAATTCTATTATTGTGAACATTTTATCCATGCATATGTTTAATTTTAAAAAAATGTTGACCTCATAATGTTTAATCGAAATGTTAAGACTTGATCTTCCACTGAAACTACAAAATTCTCTCTGATGGCGTATGCTGAACGTCTCCAATCATTTAGTCTGCTTAAACCCCGCCCATTTTTTACGATCCACTTCAAGCTCTTATTCAGATCTGTCTGTGTCCAATCAACAACCAGTGCATAAAAGTCCCTGCCCTACATTTTCCAATCATATGTTTTAGGGATGCACGATATATCAGCCGATATATGTTCATTTGTAACATTTTTAATTTCCTGGGGCTGAGACAGATGCCACAGTTCGCCATGATGGTTTTGAATTGCTTGAAATATGATTCGAATCACTTCAAAAAAGGAAAATACAGTTAAGTGCAACATGTGCAGCGCAAGTCTGTTATATAGGCTACATAAATAAAAATGAGAACATTATAATTGTGTACTTGGGACATGGCTTTTAATGGTAAGACTTGTTTTTGTAATCAAGCTCTCAAAAATTATATAAAAATTTGAATTTATTTAGATTTATCGAGTTATAATAAGAGCTATTGGTATCGGCCAAAATTTTCAAATTGGTGCGTCCCTAATTTGTTTCACACAGATGTAGCCTAGTGTGTCACAATACGGAAACATTGATTTGTTGCTACTTCCGATACATCGTGACTTTAAAGTTATGCAAATAACAATAATGCCATGTGGATAGAAGTCCATTGAATATGTTGTAAGTAATGCTTTCAGTGCTCATCAAAAATCTGTGACGAAATCCAGTACCATCCGCTTTTGCGTGGTTATTTCTAAAGTGATCTTTGACGTCTTGCCCCGCCTGCTTGATTTAATGTGTTAACCGTAGAGGTCAAGTTATCCTTCTCATCTGAGCCACAGCAGTTCTTGGGCCTCCAGCAGGAGAGAGATTTCTCTGCAACCACAGCATCAGCCCTTCTCATTTATTCTGACAGCACACTGATACGCCTGCTAATGGCCTTTGCTCTGGCTCAGACAAACCCAATCCATTATTTGTGTATTGATTGACAAGGGCACTGAAAAGAAGGGCATTGTGTGGGTTTGGAAAGAAACGGGTTTAAAACGCTCTTCTGTTTATCAACACTTACAGTTTTCTTACCTCTTAAGGCGGCTGATTTATAGTTCTGCGTCGGACCTACGCCGGAGCCTCTACGCTATATACTTCTGCGTCATTGTCCGCGTTGTCTCGCAATTACACATGCAAGAGGGAGCATGTGAAACCCGAGGGAGGGGTTCTAGTAGACCAATCACAGCGCTTGCGTCCGCGTAGAATTGACGCGTTGTTACATTTTTGGAGAGGTGCACGTCAGGGTACGCGCGCTACACACAGCCTACGACGTAGCTACGGCGTGAGTTTGATGCCGAATTGGGCTTTAGGCTCAAATCATTGCATTTTGCATGTATGTGTTGCATTCTCATCGCTGCCACAAGGGGAGTAAATGGTCTCCAATGTTCAGTTTTCTGGTCAACAACTGTCAAGGCAGACTCAAGAGTAAAGGTGCAGTCACATTTACCATAGTTCTGCAAATTTTCACAGGCAAGATCTAGTCATTTTACTAGGAATCCACATGACTGGGTAAACCCAGCCCGATCTGCTGGCGATTTGATTTTGATTTTGATTTTGATTTTTGAAAACCTGTACATTCTTCTATCCTGCTTCCGTTACAAATCTGCGGGGACCAATCACAAACTGGCTAATCCACCTGGCGCGCTATTGGCGGGTTTAATCCAATCCAATTCCTTTTAACCTCTCGACGATGCTCAATGGCTTCTTTAGTTTAACAAACAAATCACTGGAGTGGGTGTAAATACCACTCACTTTCATGTTTTTTTTTTGCACAACCTGCAAAAATCACTCGATGCCATTGCTACTTCTGCAAACCGCTAATCAATGCTACAAACCAACACGTTTGTTGATACGTTTCCTGCCTGGAGTTTTCGCAGCAAAGTGCGTCACCCGGATCGTTGGTCTGATTGGTTGAAGGACTATCCAATTGCGTACAGAGTCATTTGAACTATGCCCGTTGATCACGGCTCCTGTGCGGTAGAAAATACAGAGCAGACTCCCCAGACTAATGTTCAATCTTAAAAAATTGAGCTTGGTCTGGTGATAGCCAGACTACATGATCAGGAGTTTCACTTGCAGATTTTGCAGCAGGTTCAAGCTGGTTCACCCGAATTCACTGCATTGACCAAGTGACTTCAGTGTGAGCTGTGCTTTATACAGCTTTATACATCACTACATAATATTGACAATAGAGAACTGAATTATTTTTTCCTGCCAAAACGTACTTAATTTGATTATAACAGTTTGAAGATTTATCTTGCTGGGTGAGTTAGTTAAACATTGACATGTTCATGGTACCTGAATCCGATTTCAGGACTCTGAGATGTTAACTTAAACACAAGTAGATAGAAGTTCAGTGTCTTCCTAGAATATCCTGGAATTTCTAGTTTTTGCTGCCCGGGCAAATAAGATGGGAAGGGGGGGTGCGGATAGGACACGCAAGGGCAGACGGGCACTTTGATCACGGCTGTGGCTTCAGAAGCAGGTTTATCTGTTTTATCTGGGTGGATGGATCATGGGGCCGAGGTTCTACAGATCAAACAAACTAGGACTGACCATCACTGACATACAGAATATCAAAGGGAGAGAGAGGCGAGCAAAGCATGAAACTGTCTGAAGATGTGTGATTCTCTCGGGCTGTCTCTGCATAGTCCCAGTCTCCCACTGGACCTGGTGCTGCTGCAACAAAAGCAGAGGCTCAGATTGACTTTCAAGTATTAACATGTAGGTAAATACAAAGTGCAAGCCGAACACATATCGAATTACTCTCTCGGTCTCTCGTGGTTTTTATTTTTATGAGTTACCATGTCCTTGGGCATGATTCTTTGTGACTGTGAAGAAGTAATATTTTCTTTCTTTCTTTCTTTCTTTCTTTCTTTCTTTCTTTCTTTCTTTCTTTCTTTCTTTCTTCCTTCTTCCTTCCTTCCTTCCTTCCTTCCTTCCTATGTGATGTTAGAAATAGGAATAGATAGATCCATTTTGAAATACTGATGCTTTCGATACATAATAGTATTAATACAAAAGTGGCTTTCGCACATACCAAAGCCGAGCCGTCGCACATACCAAAACAGAGTTGCGACACTCCCATAGACTTCCATAGGAACTGAGGAATGCTGAAGTAACGTGTGTCGTGGGGAAACCAATAGTTCCAGCATTAAACCCCATTCATTTCAGTGTTTCTCAAGCACACTCGCTGGTAAGTTGATGAAATTACTGCATGTTTTGACATTTTAATGCATTAGTTGACCAGTAGTGGTATTTTATGTAGTGTGTTGATAATAGAAGTTTAACTCTAATTGCAGTTAGATAACACGAGAAACACTTCAATAGCTACTATAAACAGATGCTAGTTGTCATGTTTATAACAGTTTTGTTTCTTTGAAGACTGCCTATTCAAGGAATAATAGTTTCGCTGAATGCAGTTGGTCACCTTTTTAAAAAAAAAAACAGTTTTAAACGTCTTTCTTGGATTAAATTCAGTAGTTAATTAATATTCACTTGTATATGCTTATGGGACTATCATAAAATAACATTAGGATGTGAGTAATAAACATTGTTTTAAAAAGTCTAAACCAAAAATCTAGTGTTTGATAATGTCCATATATTCAAATGCAAAACCTAAAAAAAAAATGACGTTATTGTGACTGGCAATCCTCTTTTTAGCAACTAGATTAGAGCTATATACATGTATATTTATTAAAGAGCCATACAGGCATCTAGAGGTTAAACCGTGGAATCATTGTGACCCTGTATCACAAAACCAGTCACAAGTCGCACGGGTATATTTGTGGCAATAGCCAACAATACATTGTACAGGTCAAAATGATTGATTTTTCTTTTATGGCAAAAATCATTAGGATATTAGGTAAAGATCATGTTCCATGAAGATATTTGTACATTTCCTTGCTTAAATATATAAAACATTTATTTTTGTGAGTGAATGCAGCACTATCGCAAACATAAATGGACAACTTTAAAGGCGATTTTCTCAACGTTTTGATTTTTTTGCACCCTCAGATTCCAGATATTCAAATAGTTGTATCGGCCAAATATTGTCCTATCCTAACAGACCATACATCAATGGAAAGCTTATTTATTCAGCTTTCAGATTATATGAATATTTGCCACTAGATGCCTCTAATTTGCCTCTTTGCATTGGAATTTTTAAAAACGTTTACACTATTATAACCTTTAATACCACACTAACTGTAATATAAATAATCAGCATTTTAGAAAAAGTGGTCATTAAAGGATCATAAATATTGCACAATATTATTTAGTAGCCTACCAAACAATCTCCTCAAAATAATAAATAAATATTATTGAGTTCAAATTTAGTAAATTTATTTAATTGATAAAAAGTTACACTTAAGATGTTCAGTCAGTGTCACTTTTGACCGCTAAGGAGTACGAGTGTGACCCAAGTAAGGAATACCTGAGGGTTAAACTCAAGAAAAACGTATTAAAGGATTAGTTCACCTCAAAGTTGAAAATTGTGTCATCATTTACTCACCCTCAAGTTGTTTTAAACCTATATGAATTTCTTTCTTCTGCTGAACACAAAGAAAGATATTTTGAAGAATGTCGGTAAACAGACAGACTTGAGTCCCATTGACTTCCATAGTAGGAAAAAAAAATACTATGGAAGTCAATGGGACCCAAGTTACAGACATTCTTCAAAATATCTTTCTTTGTGTTCAGCAGAAGAAAGAAATTCATACAGGTTTGAAACAACTTGAGGGTGAGTAAATGATGACACAATTTTCAACTTTGAGGTGAACTAATCCTTTAATGTTGTCTCTTTCACGCCCCAGGATGCAGTGCTACTGTAAATGTCGTCAGCGTAGTAATCAATGCACATCATGCGTTAATATTTACTGGAAATTGCTGCAAATAGTGATGCTGACTATCCCACTTAAACCCATTCAAACAGCATGGATTTGTTTGGAACTATATCGAGAGCTCCATGAACCATGTGTCCGCGTGTCGGCAAGATCAAAGCGTGCCACAACTCTGTTTTTCAAAGGCTCTGGCACATACAAAAAAAAAATTCCTTTATGCTACTGAGCAGTGATGTGATTCCAAGACTACCAGTGGGCATGAAGACACTGAAGCTCTTCTATGTGATTTGCCCCTGGCCAAATACAGAAATATAATACAAAATGTGTAAACCGTGATGCTGTTCTGAATGAGTTTGGCTCATGCGCTGATAATCATTTTCATTATTATTTCAACTCATCTTAAAGGAGTATTCTGGGTTCAACAGCAATTGGGCTCTATCGACAGCATTTGTGGCATAACCACAGAAAATTATTTGCCAGGTCAAGTTTAAAAAAAGCTAAATTACAGAACAGTAAAAATCAGAAAAGCATAGTGTTAACAACTTATAATATATAGTGTTTTAGACACTTTTATATATACTATTCTGTACAGTTTTGCACAAAACAATAACACTAGGGACTCAAAATAACTACATTACCATTTAAAACTATTTGGTCAGTGTGATTTCTTAATTTTTTCAATGTTTTTGAAAAAAAAAAAAATCTTTTTCACTCCAAGCATTTTTTTAAATAAAAAATACAGTAAAAACAGTAATATTGTGAAATTATTTTACAATTTAAAATAACTGTTTTCTATTTGAATATATTTTTAAAATTTGTATTATTTATTCCTGTGATGGCAAAGCTGAATTTTCAGTATCATTACTCCAATCTTTATAAAGTATTTGTGAAGGCCGTGATACATTGTTTTCAGAATTCTTTGATGAATAGAAAATTCTAAATAACAGCATTTATTTGACACATAATTAAAAAAAACAACAAAAAAAATCAAAAATTTTTATTCATTATTTAATAAAAAAAATGTTTTTTTGTTAAATAAAAATGATTACATTTATTACACATTATTATAGATATTTAAATATGTAAAATATTTATAATGTTACCATGTTTAACATTTACATTAAAACATTTTAAATTATTGATGGAATTATATATCATATGTAGTTGTTGTTAATAAACAATGATCATTTGCAGTTCTTTTACAGTTCTTTTTATTCGAAAATAATATGTAATATAAGCAAATATGCCTTAGGATATTCACAGATGTTATTGGATGAGGTGTGGAGGTACTTTTGCATTTTTTCTCCATAGATTTTGCTGGCCACTTGCTTTGGTCTGTAATCTTCTGTTGCCATGCAAATGTTCTCTGAGGTGTTTTCATAAGAAAACATAGCTTTCAGAAAGTACAGTGCAGTCAGAGATCTCTTTGTTCTGGTATTGGAGCTCAGCTGCTGCAGGTGCCATGAGTGTGTTTGTAGGTTCGCACATTTTAAGTGCTTTGCCAGATCTGACTGTCAATTTCTTCACCTCCGTTCGCTCATGTTTGAAGAAAGAACGATAGAAAGGTGAAGCAATAAAAAGATGCTGATAATAAACGAAATGGAGCTTCAGTGCTTGGGAATGCAGAATTAACAGGAAGCTCAAAATGAAAATCAAATTAATTTCATCCAAGCCTCCACTTAACTGTGATAACCCTAGATAATTACAGAATGCATAATGCATCGCTTTTAGTTATTTATTCACGTTGCTGATGTCCAAGTTTCCGTGCCGGTTTGAGGACACATCCTCTGAGATTTATAGCAGCCGTGCTGGTATTTTTCACACTTCTGCTTACAAAGGAAATTTGGCTTTTGCTTCATAAGGCTTGATGTGTTGGTTTTTTTTTATTGATTATGGCAGGATGGAGTATTTTTAAATACAAAAATCTATTTTCTTTCAGCTCATGGCAATTCTCATTTGCAGGCAATAGACCAGGCGAACATTACAAAAGAATCCTCCTATGCACTTTTAAAGATTCATAATTAATTTCCTGTCAGGTTGCCACACACTTTACTCAACTATTTGCAGACTAGATGTGTCAGTTACAAGATCACTACGATCTTGAAATTCAGGTCTTACACAAAAGCCCTATTCAGACGGTAATTGTTTCTCATGCGGACGTCTGTTAAAAAAAAATAAAAAAATTGCTTGGCACCTCATTTCAGATGGAGATTCATTTACAGTGGAAGAGCGAGTTTAGTGATCCCATGAACCCGGGAACGCGCTGCTCACATGGTCACTAGCATGATAAAATGTCATATGCTTGGAATAATAATAATAATAATGTAATAAAGTAAGAAATGTAATTGATATAATTTTATCTCCAAATTTATTGATGTTGTCTTGTAAACTCAGAGATGTGAATTTTGACGGCAATTAAATTACCACACGACCTTGGTGTTTATCAAAAAACAGTAACGGATGGATTTTTACGAGGGTGGTGGGAGAAAAACACTTACTGGGGCTAGTCGATGATTTTATTACTGTCCGAATCTAGAACGTCAGTGTTGAAAATACCTTACATCCCCATGAGAAACAATTACTGTCCGAATAGGTCCAGCTACACAGGAGTTAATTCTTGACAACATGTCAACACACAACACGGAGGATGTGCCTGTTTGCACTGATTTGCGGGGAAAAGAGCTGAAGAATTGTGTGGAGAGATGTGGGCAGCAGTGAGCTGAGACTTTGATGGTTTGTTGGGTATTTTTCCCTAATTGACTTCACTTCCCACTGCTTCACCCTCCATTTGCACTGTTTAGTCTCACAGTTGCAGTGGCTATTGCTCATTTCTCTCGTTGCTCTTCTCTTTAGACAGTGCACACACCGGACAACTGGACAGTTGGTCTGATTTCAAACAAGTTTTAAAATTTATTGTAGCATCTGTGACTTTTTTTGCAGACTATTGTATACCATCGCTTATTTATACAAAACGTAGCATACCACGTTCTGGTGTCTTGGTATCAATAATGATTTAATGTAAATAATTCACTCATTAATCACACTTTTACAGTTAATGCATTCTTTTGCTTAAGGAAATAAAACTACAGTTTTGGGTTTGGCAGTTTATTTGGATGACACGTGTAATTAAATGATCTTCTCAATAATGTTTATACAAAAATATTAAGGTGATATTTCATACCTGTTATGTATCAAAGATAACTAGACTGAAATACAAACTTCACTTCATGGCTTGACAAAGCCTTGTCTAAAAATTTGGAATAGTTGGAAGGTCTGGATGGATGGATAGATAGTTGGAAGGTATAGATTATTAAGGTGATAATTCATGGATGGATGGATGGATAATAAATATTTGGAGGGTCTGGATGGATGGATGGATGGATGGATGGATAGTAAATATTTGGAAGGTCTGGATGGATGGCTGGATGGATGGATGGATGGATAGATAGTTGGAAGGGATGGATAGATGAATGGATGGATAGATAGTTGGAAGGTATAGATTATTAAGGTGATAATTCATGGCTGATGGATGGATGGATGGATGGATGGATAGTAAATATTTGGAAGGTCTGGATGGATGGATGGATGGATAGATGGTAAATATTTTGAAGGTCTGGATGGATGGATGGATGGATGGATGGATAGATAGTAAATATTTGGAAGGGATGGATGGATAGATAGTTGGATGGTATAGATTATTAAGGTGATAATTCATGGCGGATGGATGGATGGATGGATGGATGGATGGATAGTAAATATTTGGAAGGTCTGGATGGATGGATGGATGGATAGTAAATATTTGGAAGGGATGGATAGATGGATGGATAGATAGTTGGAAGGTATAGATTATTAAGGTGATAATTCATGGCTGGATGGATAATACATATTTGGACGGTCTGGATGGATGGATGGATGGTAAATATTTGGAAGGGATGGATGGATGAATGGATGGATGGATGGATGGATGGATGGATGGCTGGATGGATGGATAGATGGTAAATATTTGGAAGGTCTGGATGGATGGATGGATGGATGGATGGATAGATAGATAGTAAATATTTGGAAGGGATGGATAGATGGATGGATGGATAGATAGTTGGAAGGTATAGATTATTAAGGTGATAATTCATGGCTGATGGATGGATGGATGGATAGTAAATATTTGGAAGGTCTGGATGGATAGATGGGTGGATGGATGGATGGATGGATGGATAGTAAATATTTGGAAGGGATGGATAGATGGATGGATAGATAGTTGGAAGGTATAGATTATTAAGGTGATAATTCATGGTTGGATGGATAGTAAATATTTGGACGGTCTGGATGGATGGATGGATGGATGGATGGATGGATGGATGGATGGTAAATATTTGGAAGGTCTGGATGGATGGATGAATGGATGGATGAATGGATGGATGGATGAATGGATGGATGAATGGATGGATGGATGGATGGATGGATGGATGGCTGGATGGATGGATAGATGGTAAATATTTGGAAGGTCTGAATGGATGGATGGATGGATGGATGGATGGATAGATAGATAGTAAATATTTGGAAGGGATGGATAGATGGATGGATGGATAGATAGTTGGAAGGTATAGATTATTAAGGTGATAATTCATGGCTGATGGATGGATGGATGGATGGATGGATAGTAAATATTTGGAAGGTCTGGATGGATAGATGGGTGGATGGATGGTTGGATGGATAGTAAATATTTGGAAGGTCTGGATGGATTGATATTAAATAGTTGGACGTGATATAGATAGATAGATAGATAGATAGATAGATAGATAGATAGATAGATAGAATGGTTATGTCAAGTTTGGTAAATGTATTTAAAAAGATATTAATTAATCTTATTTTTTCTCTCTTTTATGCATCACATCAAATTGTCAATGCTGATCTGTGCTGAAAAGCAGAGTATTTTCATCCGGGTCAGGTAAAAAAAATCACAAACTTGTGTTCAAGGCTTTAAAATATCATAGGTAATCTTTATTTTTAATACGGTTTGCAACACATTAAAAAAAGCTGAATGATGTTAAGACTCTTTATTGACATTGAAACTAAAGAATGCTAATCTGTGATCATGATACACGAGCAACAGATAAACAACAGGAATGCCAAGCCAACGCTTTACTGGAGCAGTTCAGTCAAAGCTAAAAGCATTGTAAATCTTCACAGAACTGAGGTTAGCCAAGAGCAACGTCCGTTAGCAACAGTGGGCTTTCAATCATCCATTTAGAATGAGAAATGCGGTCAGCATGTGTCCGCGGTCTTAGCCAAGATTAGCTAATAGTCGGTAAGCAAAGCGGCAAGCGAGAGCCAGTTTTCCTACGGCTGTGCTAATGGCATTATTTCCAGATACACAAGCTAATCAATCCGCTAAAGAATTTGGCCAAGCTATCAACCACAATTAAGACACGACAAACTCCATCCGGTGTGTGCTGATGCATTTTGTGAATATCATAATTAGTTTGAGCCATACGTTTTGAAAGTCACTTTGAGTTGAAATTAGCAGGCCCAACGTGCTCATCAGCACACCACGGAGATCAAGTCAGAGAGGATTAAAGCTTGTGTGTTAATGGAGCACGAGGTATTTTTAACCACTAATGCTGGATTTCTGATACGTGACTAGCTGAGATCTGATTCATGCTGCATGTTCAAGGCTATTACGGCTAGCTGAAGAAAGCTTGTATGCGATTTTATTATTACATACTGTTCACAGGTTTTATAAATGGCTAGTCCTTGAGTTTCAAGTGCAGTGTAGAGTGCATATTTGTAGTTGTGCTTGATAAGTTGTAAGCAAGTAGAATTATTGCTTATAGTCAGGCTTAGTGATTCGAAACCAGTAACCTTAAAGGTAAAGTTTTCCACACAATTAAAGTCACTGAGGTCCAATGTCATTTTGGACTCTATTGACTTTTATGATAACATTCTTCAAAATATCTTCATTTGAGTTTCTGCAGAAGAGAAAAAAAGTCATACAGATTTGGAATGGCATGAGGTTGAGTTAATAATTACAGAATTATAATTTTCGGATGAACTGCCCTTTTTGTGCTATTATAGATGACTGTGAGTGCCATATTAATAAATAGAAAACATCAATGTGTAATATATGTATACCAGCATATACATCAGTAAATATTTTTGAAAGAAGTCTCTTATGCTCACCAGTAAAATAAATAATAATAAAAATAAAATAATGAAATTTGTCAATAAATACTTGATAAATATATATTTAAATAAATCAATCAATATCCAATGGAAACAAAAATGTCGATGTTATTTATGCATTTATTGTTTGACACTGATTTATTTATTGACACATTTTGTGATTATATTTATTAATCTTATGATATTGTACATTCATATATATACAGTATGTGCGACTATAGATGTTTCACCCACATTATTGATTGAGATTTTTTATATTATTGCAAAAAAATGTAGTATGCTTACTTTTTCTGATATTTTCGCCACATAGCATACTCAGATTACTGTTGCTGCTAGTTAAATTGCCAAATAATGTCATTCTGTGTGTCATCATGCACTGCTTTCACAGGTACACATACAAGCACACAAGCACACAATCTCACACAGTGAACAAAGGTGACACACTTTTCCTGGAGCTCATTTAATTTTTCACAATTTGTGTCTGTATGAACCCACGCCTATCTCTTTTTCTATTTACTGTTGCTGTTCGCACTCATTTTCCACACAATAGTTAAACATAGTTAGTGCTGAAACAGGCCCATATCTGGGTCCCAAAGGGTGTCATCAATACTGTCGCTGATTTCTCTGTATCTCTTCATTGGTTTTCCAGGTAAGCATCCTGCTGTCCAAACGCCAACTAGAAGCAATAACATCTGCTCCCTGTGGAGCCTACAAGGTACATGAACCATGCAGAGGGTTTAATGGCATCAAACATTCACACTTCCCCTCAAGGGAGAGCAGTGGGTTTCTGAGAGCTGTCTCTTTAAGATGAACTTCCCACCAACAAGCATATTACGGTGGTTACAGATTCAGTTATCGTGAGCCAAGGTGAGGAACATGACACCATCCATATGATAATGCATTTCATCTACCTGTTTATATGCGCTTGAATTTAATTGACATTTATTTGGTATAAAATCTATTGACAATTCAGTCTAAAAGGTCTTCATTATGTAATGTATGTACCATGTGAAATAAGGATGATTAGAGACTTAGTAAATGCAATTGGTTGAGTTAAACTCAAACGAAACACCTGGGCGGATTGAGTGAAACCTGAAACTAAAACTCTGATTGGCCATTGCTTTTACGTGCTCAACAAACATGCCTGTGATTGGCTACAATGCTCAACGCTGCAAAAGCACGTTGTAAATAGAAACCTTTAGCACTCTTCACAAAGCGTTCACACAAATACGCGCGAGAGCATTTGAAAGCAGTGCTTATCGGTGGGTACCAGATTGACCCGGTACTCGGTACTGCAGAAAGACTGGTACGTTACATTTTTTAAAATTAAGTGTCGACTTGGTACCGAAGTACTGGTACTTTTGGCAACACTAATTTAGAGTAGAGTAGATTAGATTAGCTTCAAACCTAACAGACAATGGCTAAAAGCATCTAGTTTTGATTTCACTGGATCTTTAAAGTCGCAATGAAACGGAAGTAGTGACAAGTAGTTTGCCGCTGGCAAAACCAGCAATGCAAGTTTGAGAAGTGGCGCCCCGATAAATCACGCGAGAATCACGACTTGCTTTACGGCACAACGTCACATACATCAACAACATATGAAGCAGCCTCTATGGAAGACACTAGCACGCATTTCAGACATGAATCATGGCAGAGTCAACGAAGAAAGCACGGTCGGAAGAGTGCAGAGGCGGCTCTGCGTTGAGTGGTAACAGTAACGTTACTCCACAAGTACTCCACAGCGACTCTAGGGGTCGCTGTTTGAGGAAAAAAGAAAACTGCATAGTGTGCCTTTAATGCATCGGCTGTTGATTGGATGTTCAGATGTGGGCGTTGCACTCAAAAGTGGAGGCAGATGAACGTGTGTTTAAGTAGACTAAATGATTGAAGAAGTCCTGCATACGTCACCAGGGAAAAGTCTTTCGTTTTTACCAGGTCCAGTTATGATATTTAGACATCTTAGATTGACAGTCAAACATATCATCATAGATGTCAGTTGCAGACCGAGTCTTGTGGTTTAGATCAAACAGATGTTCCCTGTCCTCAGTCAAGTCAGCTGCTCACACTTAACTCCAAAGAGCCACTTTTAATAATAGCATCCTTCTAATTATAGCTGTCAATCATGTTCTGCATGCACCATGTTATGAAGATGGGGATTGCACCAGTAATGCACCACAAATGGATTTCAGCAAAAAGAGCAATAACAAGTATTTCTGGCTTCAGATGCAGATTTTTAATCATAATATATTCAAAAACTAAGTTAGCAATACACACCTTACACTTAAAATTTGAACTGCTAACATGTTAAGTGTTGTTTTCTTCGATCATGTTTTATTTAGGGAAAGAAGTGAGTCAGGACTGCGATTGGTGCCCATTCAAAAAGAAAACAGGTGTACGACACCCCTATTTATTGCTCTTTAACCTGTTCATGGTGATTTTTAGCTTGAGTGGGTGTAACAAATACATGCTGTATTTCATATAGTGTATCCAATTTTAGGATTTTAATATAATTGCATGTCTTTCAGCATAACAAATATGAGGGGGAAAAAAGCACCTTCACTTTCTTATCACTCCCACTAGTGTGAGATTTGTCTGCTCTCAGATATGATTCACGCATAAACTAAATAAAGATTACATTTTCCAGGAAATCATTAAATAAGACCTCTTTATGTTGACATAATGCTGAAACCACTAGACAATTAAAAAATGAGATGGAAAAAATAGCTGTAATTAATTTTAAGTGTAAAGTCGGTTTAATTAGTGGCCATGTTTTTGTTTAGCATGCAAGGAGACTGTATTTCATGATCTATTTTTATTTTACATTTAAAAAAATTGCATATATTGACATTTAATTATTGATTTAAAGTTTTATCTTTTATTTTATCCGTGTTTTTTTCTTTCATGTAAGGACATTTAAATGTCTCATGATATGATAGTATCAATACCATGGTTTTTTGACGTACACCATGGTACTGAGAGATTACCACATATATGTACCATGGTATTTATTTACATGGGACTCCAAACAACGGTGAATGCAGAGAAGAGTTGCACTAGATCACAGCAGATAGCTGGATGTATGGAGCGAGTAGATAGACAGATAGTGGAGTGGGTGTTTTATTGGAGGCCGAGAGTGAACTGAATGAGTCAGTCATTGAGTATGAAGTCAGTTATCAGCTCTCCATTCACAAGCTGCCCTGTGCTGCCCTGTTTCCATTAGTGCCTCTGTGGAGCTCATAACCCTCAGCCGTTCACGGTCACTATCTATGCATATGTCGATATGTTATGTAATTTCATAATTGCTCTCAGGACAGGAGTGACATATCTATCATCATATCTCCGACAAGTCTTTCAGTCTGATTTTAGCCTACTACTGTGGATGGAGCATGTGACATTAAAGATTTGAAGAAAATGGGCATTGCTATGGTATTCTGAAGAGTTGTACCATCAGTACGAATGTGTTAAACTACAATCCAGTCAGTAATGTATTGCATTGCATTGCATTATAATATGACAAGTAAATTGTCAGTTACGTTTTAGCAATATAATTTCAGTTACAATTTTCAGTTTTGTAATGAAAATTGTGTAAATATGCATAGTAAAAATGTTAAATGTAAGGAAAGCTTAACATTTAATGAAAATTAAAAAAAAAAAAAGAAAAGAAAATATAAATATTTACAAAAAAGATTTTAAATAAATGATAGGATATTTGTTACCGTTCAAAATTTTGGGTCGGTAAGATTCTTTTACATTTTTGAAAGTCTCTAATGAAGTTCAAGTTCAGTTTATTTGTATAGTACTTATACGACAGCCACGCGACTGACCAAAGTGATGTACAGAAGTTCAAAAGGAAGGAACAACACAGTTAAAACAGTTAATTAACAATTACATTTTTAATTATAAGCTATGGAAAACAAGTGTGTTTTTAGAAGAGAAGTGGTCAAGGCAGGGGCTATCTTAATTTCTAAAGGCGGATTGTTCCACAACCGTGGCCCAACCACAGAAAACGCTCGATCCCCTCTACGTTTTAGTCCGGAATGTGGGACTAATAGAAGGTTCTGGTCACTGGATCTCAAACTTCTAGGAGTATATGGTTGCAGCAATTCTGATAAATAGATGTGAGCTAGATCATGTAGAGATTTATAAACAAATAAAAGGATTTTAAAATCAATTCTGAATTTAATAGGCATTCAATGAAGGGTCCACAGAATTAGGGTGATATGGGCGCTTTAACAGCTATTTAGAAGGAATCTTGCAGCAGGATTTTGAACTAGTTGAAGACGAGCAATTTGAGACTTTGAAATCCTGCAGTAAAGTGAATTGCAGTAGTCTAAACGTGATGAAATAAAAGCACGAACAGCCATCTCTAGAGTTTTATGATTTAGGAAAGGTTTGACTTTAGACAACAGACGAAGTTGATAAAAACTAGAGCTTATTACAGAGGAAATGTGTTTGTCAAGGTTTAAAGACTCATCTAGCAGAACGCCCAGGTTCCGTACACGTGAAGATCTAAACATGGATAGTTTACCTAGATCAGGGATGGGCAACTTTGGTTCTGGAGGGCCACTGTCCTACAGAGTTTAGCTTCAACCTTAATCAAACACACCTGAACAAGCTAATCGAGGTCCTCAGGATTACTAGAAAGTTACAGGCAGGTGATTTTTTCATGGGTTGGAGCTAAACTCTGTAGGACAGTGGCCCTCCAGGACCGACGTTGCCCATCCCTGACCTAGATCGAAGTTGGTAGCCTGAGAACTATCAGTGGGCCCAAAAACAATCACCTCGGTTTTGTTTTCATTTAAAGATTTTTTTTTTTTTTGGAGCTAGCCAAGATTTAACTTCATCTAGGCAACTTAGTAAGGATGTCAAGGAAGTCAATAATTTATCTTGATTGGTAAATAAATTTGGGTATCGTCCGCATAACAGTGAAAATATGCCCCGTGTCTTCTTAGAATGGAGCCCAAAGGTAACATGTACAGAGAAAAGAGAGAAGGCGCCAAGACAGAACCTTGAGGAAGGCCACAGGTTAGATGCGCAACAGAAGAGGAGAAATTGCCAAACTTGACTAAGAATTTTCGATCAGAGAGATAAGACTGGAACCACTTAAGGACGGTACCTTTTAGCCCCACATAAGACTCTAGTCTAGATATCAAGGTAGAGTGGTCAACAGTGTCAAAAGCTGCTGATAGATCTAAGAGCACGAGAACCACGGAGTCACCAGTGTCCGTGGATAGATAGATATCATTTAAAACTTTCAGGAGGGCAGATTCAGTACTGTGATCAGACTTAAAACCAGATTTAGAATTTTAGAAAAAACTGAAGTTGGTCAAACACAATTTTTTCCAACACCTTCGAGATAAAAGTAATAGAGAAATAGGACGAAAGTTGTTTAGAACAGCAGGATCTAGTGAAGGATCTCTAATGCTTTTATTTGATCAGAAATACAGTAAGAACAGTAACATTGTGAAATATTATTACAATTTAATATATATTTTAAAAGCAATTTATTACTGTAATGGTAAAGCTGAATTTTCAGCATCATTACTCTAGTCTTCATTGTCACATGATCCTTTAGAAATCATTCTCACGCTGATTTGCTGCTCAAGAAACATTTATTCTTATTATTATCAATGTGGTGGAAAACATTTGTGCTGCTTAATATTTTTGTGGAATTATATAAGACTGGATTAGCCGGGGTAAAACATTTTTTTTCAACATTTTCTTTTTTGTAAGTGTTTGTGACAGTTTCATGTGCAGTGTATTTATCATTTAAATAATAACTGCTGGTCAAATAACACGCTTTTTTTGCGCTGTACCAGGACATTCACACCGCAGGTCTTCACAGTTGTGATTTTATGCTTCTTAATTGTCAATGCGGTGCTGTCTGAATTTAACAGATTACAGTCTGGTGTGACCCACTAGGGCCACCAGCACTGACTGTGTTCCTTCGAGGCGGTGAGAAGTAAACAGTGACAACATTAGTTTCTCATTACCCACATACATGCTGTTCTGAGGAGACTTTCACTGGATCAATGAGCCATTACAAATCCAAATAGGTTTTTTATCGCAAACCGCTAATCCTAGTTTCCATTTCATAAAGGATATTTAGACAGTCCTGTGAAACATTCATGCAGATATCGCCTGTATATGAAGCAAAAAGGTTAAAAAAATATATACTAAATGGCTTTATAGCTCTTTCAGGTTTTCTCAATTCAATCAATCAATCCTTTCTTACCCAAGGCATCAAGAGCAAACAGTCATTTTTCACCCCATGTGAACCATCAAGAAGTGAATCACAGCTTCACCAGCAATTAGAGGAATAGTTCATTTACTTAGCCCTCATATCATTCCAAACATGTACTTACTTTCTTCTATGGAACATAAAAGCATCCAAAATCTTCCCATCTGCCTTCTTAAATCTTATTTGCACTTTCAAATTCAAACTTTGCACCATAGGCGATTCTAGACCTACTTAGGCTTCAGTCCTTAAAAAAATCTGATTATGTAATCTATTTCACATTTGCTGAAAACAGCGGCTGCAGTAAGATACTTGAGGTTATTCCCCTCTGAACGTGCAACCAAATACACCACCATTACTAATAAACATCTACTGACAAATGACATTTTTAATTGGCTCATTAAAAAAGTGTCAGTCGAGCAAGACTTAGACTTGCAACTCACACTTTAAGCAAGAAATAATGCCCTGAACCACAACATTTCGAATGAGCCATAGACTTAAAATTTAAAGCATTAAATCCTAGAAGACATGCAAGAACCAATAGCGTTTTGGCATTAACGACTCACCATACTGATGATGTTCAGACATTCAAATATTATTAATTAAAAAAAAAATATATATATATATATATATATAATTTAATTTTTATTAAAAAAATACTTTTTTTATTATATATATATATTATGGCTGTCAAACGATTAATCGCGATTAATCGCATCCAAAATAAAAGTTTGTGTTTACATAATATATGTGTGTGTATGGAGTATAATTATTTTCTATATATAAATACACACACATGCATATATATTTAAGAAAAATGTGTTATTTATAAATAAAATATTTATATATAATATAAATTATATAATATAAATATATATACACAGTATATACATGCAAATATTTCTTAAATATATACATGCATGTGTGTGTATTTATATATAGAAAATAATTATACACCGTACACACACATATATTATGTAAAAACAAACTTTTATTTTGGATGCGATTAATCGCGATTAATCGTTTGACAGCCCTAATATATATATATATATATATATTACACATTATCTAATTTATTAATATAAACATTGTTATTATTATTATCATACAATTTTTTAAATATCAAATGAATAATATTATAATAATATATTTTATATCATAATATTTTTTTATATTTTTTATATTTTATATTTTTATTATTATTATTGTTAATATACTGTTTCATATAAAATATATTCATATAATACTACTATTATTGTTATTAATCATAATAATAATTGTATTTTTTATGTTATATACTTGCATATGACACAATATGAGATTTGAGAACTAGATTTGAGAATTTTTAGCAAATAATGAATTCATGTTTGGCCTGTTTTAGTCATCACATGACTTCAGAATTTTTTTTTTATGGTACTTTAATAGTGCTTTTGAGCTCAGTGGCCCTTAAACACTGTATTTCGTCAATGCATGAAAAAGGAGCAGCCTGGACATTTTCTCAGAAGAGAAAAAAAATCATATAGGTCTGGAATGGCATAAGGATTCGTACATGATGACAGAATTGTTCTATATAAACAGCTACAGGAAGTAAAATGGAGGGTAGCAAGAACACCGTGTGTCATTTTGCTCTGACATCTACACACAGGCCTCCTATGACAGTAATTTTTCCACAACTGTGAATTAGTTTCAAAACTCACCTGAAGTCCCTGAGGCAAGGCACAAAAATAGTCAACCCCTGTCTTTCTACCTTTGGTGAAAAAAAATGAAATGTTTACAGAGCGCTCGACATATTCTCCAGTGGTGCATCCCTCCTTTCCAACAGCAAAACCCAATAGATAGAGAGCATAGACCATCAGGCACACAGACATTCAGCAAGGGCGGTCAGTCACTCCTGAAAATACATCAAACTAAATGGAACCCTGAAGCATTTAAACTTCCAAATACTGAGAGAGCCTGTCAAGAATACAGATGAACAGGAAAAGAGACCCAAAAAATGTTTGTGAGAGTTAAAATAAATATTAGCATGCAGGGTGATATATGTTCTTAATGCTGACTCTACTCATTGCAAACCTTTGAAGCCAAAGCCTCAGATAAAAGCAACGTGTGCAGATGCACTTCACACAACTTGAGCTCTCTCATTTGCTCATTTCATATATTACTCCCTATTAAATGCTCGTTTTCAGAACACAACACAACCAAACCCAACTCTCGGAGGCCATTAAACAACATGAAACTACTACATCTTTTGCTGTAAAACATCTATGAAGAATATTAAGGACGTTTAGCATTGGTCAGCTGGGGGAAAATAAACTGACTAAGCCTATCCGCAGTTGTTTTTCCCTTCACAGAAGAAAAAAAGACGTCCAGTGCTTGAGCTCATTTTCTCATCATGCTCATCTGTTTAATTTAAGGATAACAAAGTGGTACGCATGATTTATTAATATATATAATCTCGTCCACTGTGGATTCATCGAATGGGTAGTGGGTCAGATTTATGAAGAGCTTTTCTGCAAGCATTTGAGGGATGCACCAAAAAGACCACTCAGTAGTGATCAAACGGACGGCAGCGCAAACTAAGGGCTCATTACGCAGTATTTTTGATTAACAATGCTTGAAATCTTTGAGGAATTGTACATCCACAGAATGACATCGTTTGTCTTATTTTAATGAAGAGAATCATACATCCATAGATGCATAAATAAATAAAAAATAATAAATTAGGTATATCTAAAACATATACCATGAGTAGCAAGTGTCTGAGAACAAATTTGGGGTTTATATGTTGTTTATAAATTATATGTACTGTATAAAAGATCCTAATAAGGTCCAAAGAGACTTGTGAGACACTGAGACTACTGAAAATGCTTGAATTTAAAAATATATGTACACTACTGTTAAAAAGTTTGGAGTAGCCTATAGATTTAGTTTGTTTTTGAAAGAAGTCTCTTATGCTTAGCAAAACTGCATTTATTTGATCAAAAATACAGTAAACCGTAACATTGTGAAAGATTATTAAAATTTTAAATACCCGTTTTTTATATTTTAAAATGTCATTTATTTCTGTGATGGCAAAGCTGAATTTTCAGCATCATTACTCGCATGCTCTTACAGAAATCGCTGATTTGCTACTCGAAAATTAATTATCAATAAACAGATGTGCTGCTTAATATTTTTGTGGAAACAGTGATTAAAAAAAATCAGGATTGTTTGATGAATAGAAAGTTCAAAAGAACAGCATTTATTTGAATTAGAAATCATTTGTAATATTATAAATGTCTTTTTTGATCATTTAATGCCTATTTGCTGTATTAATTAAAAGTATAAACTTAAAGGGGGGGTGAAATGCTATTTCATGCATACTGAGTTTTTTACACTGTTAAAGAGTTGGATTCCCATGCTAAACATGGACAAAGTTTCAAAAATTAAATTGTACGTTTGAAGGAGTATTTCTGTTCCAAAAATGCTCCTTCCGGTTTGTCACAAGTTTCGGGAAGTTTTTTTCGAGTATGGGCATGTGTGACGTCAGATGTAGCGGAATTTCCTTATACGGGTCCTAAGGGCACTTCTCCGCGGGCGCGCGCGCACTCGTAGACCAGAGAGAGAAGAGAGCGAAAGCAGTACGTTACCTTATCAAAGCGCTCTGCTCGGCTTTAGGGAAGTCAATGTCACCAAAGAAGTGGGTTTTTGGTTGCCAGGGCAAGACAAACCTGCACAGATTCCCAGTTTGGAGTTTGTTTTTTCAGAGCATCATCAACGGAGGTTGTGCAAGACTGTTTGTTCCCTGCATTTCGACGATGATTGTTTTATAAACAAAGCCCAGATCGACGGATTTGCAGATCGTCTAATGCTTAAGGATCGAGCAGTCACAATGATAAAGGTTCGCGGTCGTGCGTTGGAACCGCAGGCGGTGAGTAAAACTGTTGAACAAATGTCTCTGTGTGTTGTTGTTAGCTCGGCGCGTAAGCACAGCTTTAGCTCCGCCCACACGGCTCGCCTCCAGCCGCTCGGTTTTTTCCGGAAAGACTCGGTACAGCCTATCTTTCTTTTATAAATATAATACAACTAAAGACTTTTTAGAGATATGAAGGATGCAATACTACTCTATAGGTACTCAAGATTAACAGGAGATTGAGTGAAAATGAGCATTTCACCCCCCCTTTAAGTGTTAAGGCCTGGTTTCACAGACAGGGCTTAGATTAAGCCAGGATTAGGCTTTAGTTCAATTAGGACATTTAAGTAGGCTAGCTTTAATAATCATGCCTTAGAAAAGAAATATTACTGGTGTGCATCTGGAGACAAAACGATGGCTTATTTTAAGATACAGTGTGTAACTGCAAGTTGCTTTCAATTAAAACAGCTCAAACATACATTTCAGTCTGTGAAACCGGGGGTAAAAGTATAAAGTTACGGACCCCAAACGTTTGTATGGTGCAGTGCCTGAAGTACCATGTTTTTTTTTGTTTGTTGTTTTTTGCATGGTGCCTAACAAACTTACTAAACATATTAGACCATATGCCAATTGAATATATGTTTGTACACTTTCACATATTGTATTTTTGTAACTTCCAGCCTTGCTGGCTCCTCTTACATCAGTAGGCATTGGGAAACCCTCCAAATGATGTGCAGTCACACTCACTCACCTGCTGCCAGCTGCATCCATCCGCAGATCTTGTACACAGTGGCTGTGCTGCAGAAGAAGAAGAGAGCGAAGCAGCCAATGCAGGAGAGGACCAGCACCATGGACATCCCAATGAAGAAAGACGCCGCTTTGAAGGCGCTAGACGGGATGGAGCCAAACTCTGTGAAGCTCCCCTGGCAAGTCAGGTCCCGGGACATTCCGCTTCCTATGCAGTAGTGAAAGAGGCCGAAGTAGCCAGCCTGTGGCGTGTCCATGCCGTCCCCGATCCAGTAGGGCTGAACGAAACATACCACGTTGACGATGGCGAAGAGGATGGTGAAGATGGCCCACAGGACTCCGATGGCACGAGAGTTCCTGACGTAGTTGGTCTGGTAGATCTTGGCTGCCTCCGTGGCTGGGAGCATCGCTGCAGGTGTCCCTGGGATCATAGATTCACTGTAAAAAATGTAACGTAAAATCAACAAATAGCCAGCAAGCTTCTGTATTTTATTCCACGGTAAAATTACTGTAATATGACTGCAGTAGTACTGTATAATAACTTACAGTATATTTATACTAGTTCTTGCTTTTGCATTGTATTTTAAAATACTGTAAAGTTACTATGCAGTATAATTGATTACGGTAGTTTTTATATTCACATATACACACAACGTATTATAACTAACTACAATCTGTTACACGCTTAAAAAAAGAATGAAATATAAAGGCTTGTATGCAAAAAATATTTCACACAGTGATATTCAATTATGACAACACTCAGAAGTCTGTTTAAAAACTTTTATTAAAATTGAATTCATTCAACTGTAAAATCACTCTCCAGACTTGGCAGGGCCAATGCAGATCCCAGATTTTTGCTGCCTATAGAGAACAAAACACAAAAATTGAGTTGCACTACAGCTTGACAGACATCAATGTGATAAACAGCTTTCATTTCATTTACAGTATATGGAACCACAATACATTCAACCAGGAGATGCGCCAAAATGTAATACCTTTAAATGAGAGTGAGGGTGAGTACATTTTTGGGTGTACTAACCCTTTAACTACGTTCTAAGATCCTCGATCCATGTTCAAAAACTAAAGCTCATTTTATGAATTTGAATGCGTTCTTCAATAGCTGAACATTGTATTGAAGAATATTGTATATGAGCAATAGTACTTACCTCTGCGATACTCATCAGCACGCTGCAATGACGAACAACTGTACATACACGCTGAAAGAAATGAAAAACATAGTCAACACTGCATAGACCTACACAGAGATGTTCGTTTCACAATGCATCCACTTTCTGAATTTCCTGCTTGATACAATTAATGTAAAAATGCTCCTGATTCCATTTAAATGTAATGCTTGTATTTCCCAATAAGAGCAGATCAAATATTGAGTCTTTTGTTTGTTGATACTTTTTTTAACTACACTGACTAATCTTTCCTCTTTACTGAATCAGTACTTAAGTCTTACCTAACACTAATAATTCTGCCGGTCATAATTGGTGAATTCCTTGATGAATTCCGGACACATGTGGATTCAGGGCCCTGTTTTTACGTTGTACTATCCTGCCACTGTTATGGCTCCGCTGAAATGGTTACGATATATATGTGTACGAAGGCCAACAGTTACACGGACACTGCAAAAATCCACAAGAGAATCTATAGTTTGCAAGATTCCTTTGTTCCTTAGCATGTCTGACAAACTCTGGAATAGACTCTACAAAGTACTGACACACTTTGCTAGAGAAAGGCATTTCTAATCTTATTTAAAAGCAATTTTAACTTTAGATACAGCACTTACCCATCCATATCTGGTGACTTCACCGAGGATTATTACCTGTAAGACAAAGAGAAAGATGGATCAGTTAAAACATATAAAAAGGTTACAAAATAATTCCAATATATAAAATCAAAATAAATAATTAGACCGAAAACAAATTTCAAAGACCAGAAATGACAAGCTAGCAACTTAAATGCAACTTAAAAACCAAAAAAGTTAACATAATTTTTGTAAATGAAATAATTGAATGCTCATAATAATTATTCAATCTGTTTATTTCATTTATTACTTGTAAAAAAAGGTGGCTAGCATGAGCATTTTAAGAATTATATGAGTGTTTTACAGTTGATTTCATGTCTCTATGATCTTTGAGTTCAATAAAATTAGAGTATTACATACATTTACACTAGTATATTTCTTTAAAAACAAATAAGTTTCACAAACTGGGATTTGTGTCATGAAAGGGGTATTTTTTAAGCAACATTTCATATTTTATGTGATCTAAAAATGAGAAAGGGTTCAACTTTTTAATTTGGTTAATTAATAATAGGGCTAATAAAAAATCTGGTCTTTAAAATTTAAAGAAAAGCTATTCATGCATTTCCAAATTGGTTTGGCTTGAGTATGGGTGCTTTTCAATACACACATTGATGCTTCCTTATTTCCTCACTCCTCCGTCCTCCAGCCCGTGACCCGATGTACTGACAAATGGGTCCTCCCTCGAAACTGGGTGTCTTTCAGCTATGATTAATAGTTCATACAAACGATATTAATTCAGTGCATAATGAAACAAATTGAGTGTAATTTGTTTTACTTGATAAAATGTTAATGAATAAAATAATAATAATAATAATAATAATAATAATAATAATAATAATAGCCTATTAAGTGAATGATTGAACATCATTACATTGTTCTTTTATAACTGAAATATTTGGCCATTTAACACTTAATTTAACACATAATTACATTAAAGATGACTGTGAATACAGGTACAGTAGGTGCAAATGCGTGTATACAAGCTTTCAGGCCAATCGGTATCTGTATGCTATGCTAGTGCATATGCTAACTAATACAGATATTAATGGTCATTTTAAAGTGATTCAAACTGGATTTATCATCATAACATGATTTTGTAGGAATTGTAATCAGACACTAAAGAGAGTAGGCCTACCTATTAAAATTAATTTGATTGCTTGGGGGTCCTAACAGAGACCCGATTTCGAGGGAGAACCTGATTTGTCACAAATAAGAAATGAGAAGCACCCAAAGTGACAGAAACGGGGATTATAATGGCAATTTTCGTGAATATCAAACGAATATCATACAATATACAACTAAATTAACCGTTGGCTTGAAGGAGTGAATGAAAACGAGTGCGCAAAATCAAACCCTGTGAACGTCACCTTCTGCCGAGACATGGGAATTCATTCGGCGCAACTTTCATTGCCTGTGTATTCACTTTAAGTGTACATCGGTTGTACTCATGTTATAAATGTATAATATGACTGAAAACACTTTGGTTGTCCATTCAAGTCGTGCATAACATAAGTGTAATAGGTCGATTAAGAACATAGCCTTGTAGTCGTAGGCGCGTATGAGGCCTCGATCGCGACAGGCCACACGCACACGGTGTACACCCAAATGTTCAGAAACAAGAACATTTCGATTACTTTGTTCTAAACTTTAAATTATTAACTAACATTAACAGCAAACCTTGTGATAACTAGTATTTGGCTAACTGGCTAAAATGTTTGCGTTACAAAGCTACCTTTATATCAAATTCACCACCGATTATTTAAAGTGGTCATCGGATGCCCATTTTCCACAAGTTGGTATGATTCTTTAGGGTGTTCATGTAAAGTTTGTAATATACTTTGGTTAAAATTCCTCAATGGTTGAGTAAAACAACACCCTTTTTACCACCTCAAAATAGCTTTGTTCACAGTGCATGTCTCTTTAAATGATAATGAGCAACTTCTGTGGGGCGTGTTGAATGGCTGAGGGCAGAAATATGCTAATACGGCACAGTCCGTCAGTGGTCATGGGCGGAGCATGAGCATTAAGATATCATATTGCTCGGAAAATCCAAACGCTTGATTATTGAGAGTGTTTAGACTTTTTGAGGATTAAAAAAAAAAAGGAGTGAATGGATTTTTGTTCACTGTATGGTGGTTGTGTCCACAACACTGCAAATACACATTTATATGCAAACACCATATCTTCACATTTGGGGGAAAAATATTTAGAAATATACATCTTTAAGATATTGGATAACATTTTACATCTCACCTGGCTGGTTCTTGCTGGTAGTGCCCCATCCTCAAAGGCTCAGGATGAATTGGAAAATTCGAGTGCCGGCTGACGGATTAGATGATTGGTTGCCAGGTGTATATCCCATGCGCTTCTGCTCTTTATGTAATTAAGTGTATAAATAGAAAGCAAAATAATAAAAAAAAATCTCATGGGAATTGATTTTATCTGTTTTTACCTAGCCTATATTGTTGATCATTGGATGGGACTACATCTCCAACCCACAAAATTGTAGGCTATAACTTTATGAAATTAGTTGGGTTTGTGACTAAATCTGGCAACCATAAAGACACGCAATTAATCAACACGCACATAAAATATTTCACTTTTTTTTAACTATTCAGTACTTTATGGATTCAAACTGGAGTAGGTTCACCCTGTATTTATTCTGGATTCAGTTCTGATGCTGAATTCTGGTCCGATATGGATTGAATCTAGATTTAGGTTTAATCTGGATTCAGTTTGGATTTAGGCCTAGATTGGATTGAGTCTGGATTAAGGTCTTGTTTACATTCAGTCCGGATTTAGGTTTTAGATCCTTTCTGGATTGAGACTGGGTTCAGTTCCTATCTGGATTGAGTCTGGGTTCAGTTACTATCTGGATTCAGTCCAGATTTAGGTTCTATTTGGATTCAATTTGGATTTAGATCCACTGTGGTTTCGAACTGCACTCAGATCCTTTACAGATTTAGTCAACATGGATTCAGCTCCAATCTGGATTGAGTCCAGATTATGGATTCACAGATTCTATCTGGATTGAGACTGGATTCAGATCCTGTCTGGGTTGCATCTGGATTCTGGAATGAATCCAGATTCAGGTCATTTTTGGATTCAATCCGGACTCAGTCCTCTTTAGACGTTGCTTGGGGTGCCACCTAAACTCAAGTACAGACAGAACAGCTCACAGATGTCGCGACAGACTAAGCAGTTTTGGTGCCAGATGCCACAGTGATTCGTTCAGCGTGGATGTGGCAGTCTGTCCGTGACTCCAATTATGTTCTTTTCCAGCTCTCCTCTCATTCAGTCTCTATGCATCTGCATCATTCAGCCAAAATATCTCATTAAGGTGAATAATCACACTTGAGACGGCAAAAAAATAATGACTAAACTCATATTAAGACACAGCTCATCAGAAGAAGACGCATTCCAGTGCATCAGAGATATTATTCCCAACGCAAATGTCAGTATGAATACTTAATGATGACCCGAATAAATTAATAATACTTAGATGGTTTGTGAACAATCAAACAATCAAGAGATAGAAGACATTTATATACTAAAATATACAAACAATTATCTACCTTACACAGTCCAAATCGCTGTTTCCATGAGGCTATTACAAGATATGAAGCGGATTTCCGTGATAAATCTTGCTGTGCGGTTGCGTTTAATAACGGATGTTCAGATGACGACAAATAGACACTGCATCATATTTTGCGTGTCCATTCTTCTCAGATTTACACGCACAGGCAGTTGCAATACGCAAATAACGTTATCGCTTTCCTCTCGGTTACTGGCTTAACGGCGTACCACTGCTCCATCCGATTTAATCCTGAGCGCACATCTCAAAGCAATAAAACACATTACAGCTGACCACAGTGATGTCGCGTGAGTGAATAAACGCTGGGATGAGATTCATGCCGAGCGTGTAGATCTCAATGAGACGCGCTCGCTGGGATGATGGAGATGGCTCGAGCGAACAGCGCAGATTTCCTCTGGCACACCCGAATATTCCAATAGAGTCTGCGTCTGTCTGTCACTCTCCCGTCCGCATAGCAGATAGAGAGAAGAGAAGCTGGCGATAAATTCTCCAAAAATTATGTCTACGCTATTTTTTTTTACTTTGACGCTGATGAGTATATAGATTCTCGATTTTAAACGTTTAAAAAAAATTAATTCAAGAGCGTTAGGATTTAAAACGCTAAGAACTACAAATCCCACACCCGTTCCGGAAGTGACGCACACTCTTGACGTCGACTAGTGAAGCGCGCGGGGAAACTGATGTGAAGTTTATCTTGCATCAAAGGACTTCTGTGTCTCGAAAACTCTCTCATTAAAACATCTGCGCCAGTAATAGGTATTTATTTAGCTTGTTTTGACTAGTTTCTTTTGGAAAGTGTCGTATTTTTACGCTTTGCTACTTTGAACACGTGTACATGTTATCACACAGAATGTGTTCTTGGAGTTTTCGTTATAATTGGTTTATATGTATGCATCAGCTGAACGGCTGTGCGTCGAGTCTCTGTCCTTTTCAGTGTTTTTCGCCGTTAGGGTCAAGTTTAAAGACCCCTGCAGTCTGCGCCTTTACGTTAATGTTACTGTTTTTGCACGAAAACACAGTTGTCTATAATACGAAACACTACCGCATATGTCTAACATTACTAATACAGGTGTTTTATTATATAACCAGAGGATGTCTGTGACGCTGCAGTGTGCTGGTTACCCTGAGGACACACTGCGCTCTCTGGCTGACAGACTGCCGTGCAGGGAGACACAGGTGACGGCACTGCTGTCACTCATGGGACAGGTGAGTGAGATACCTGTACAAGAGATTGATACAAACTGCTCTTTTTGAAAAAGCACACAGAGACTATAGTGCATTTCTTTTTGGCTTTGCCAATATTTCGAATTATTGTGGAAAGATTTTTCCAGTTGGGGTAGTTATTGAGACCATTGACAAAGATTTGTCTTTGGGAAAATGTTTGAATTAAATTTGTTAATTGGACAAAAGAGCATTTACAGAAAAACAAAACATGCTGAATCTGCTTTTTTGTTAATTTTATATACATATATGTAAATTTTCAAATTGCAAGTCAGAAATCTCTTTTCTATGCATTGCTTTGGTACGGTTTCTATCCCATGTAACAAAAAGGCTTTAAAAACAATTGAAATATGCAATTCTGATCTATTGCGATCTATTCTTAAACCCTTAATATATATTTACATACCTTTTTTCTCTCTTGTTTATTTCTTCCGTTTTGAGACTGCTTCGTTTATACAATGTTCTCAATAAAAAAGTGAAATGCCTTTATTATATATCACTTTTTTTTTTAAACTATTCAGTACTTTATGGATTCAAACTGGAGTAGGTTCACCCTGTATTTATTCTGGATTCAGTTCTGATGCTGAATTCTGGTCCGATATATGGATTGAATCTAGATTTAGGTTTTATCTGGATTCAGTTTGGATTCAGGCCTAGATTGGATTGAGTCTGGATTAAGGTCTTGTCTACATTCAGTCCGGATTTAGGTTTTAGATCCTTTCTGGATTGAGACTGGGTTCAGTTCCTATCTGGATTGAGTCTGGGTTCGGTTACTATATGGATTCTGTTCTATTCATTGCTTTGGTACGGTTTCTATCCCATGTAACAAAAAGGCTTTAAAAACTGAAATATGCAAGTCTGATCTATTGCGATCTATTCTTAAACCCTTAATATATATTTACATACCTTTTTTCTCTCTTGTTTATTTCTTCCGTTTTGAGACTGCTTCGTTACAATGTTCTCAATAAAAAGTGAAATGCCTATATTATATTATAATATAATATGTTATATTATTATTGTGTAAAGCTGTTTTTACATGGCTATTTTTTATATTTGCTGCTCAAGAAACATTTTTGATTATTATCAATGTTGAAAACAGTTCTTTGATGAATAGAAAGTTTAAAAGAACAGCATTTATCTGAAATTGAAAGCTTTTGTAACATTATGCACTGCTATTCAGTTTGGGGTCACTAAGAATTTAACATTTTGGAGGAAATAAATTAAAGAAATTAATACTTTTATTCAGCAAGGATTCATTAAATTGATCATAAGTGACAGTAAAGACATTTTTATTTCAGATCAATGCTGTTCTTTTGAACTTTTTATTCATCAAAGAATCCTGGAAAAAAATAGTACTGTTTTTAAAATTTATAAAAATAAGACATGTTATTGAGCTGCAAATCAGCATATCTCTCTATAAATTACAGAAACGTCTGTCTGTCTGTGTGTGTGTGTGTGTGTGTGTCTGTCTGTCTGTCTGTCTGTGTGTCTGTTAACCACATATCTCTCGAACCGTTAGTCCGATGGATTTCAAACTTGACAGGTGTCTCGCTACGGTCACGAGTAAGTGCAGTGCCAAGTTTGACGTTGTTTGGATGAGAAATGCTAAAGATATCGTTAAATATATCATTTGTATAAGGTTGTGGTTTAAAAATAAACATTCTGACACTAGAGAGTTGTATCGGTCAAAGAAGCCCCAAGAAGGTTGTGGTTTAAAAATAAACATTCTGACAATCTGTCAGCTACACTGTTTACTTCTGAATATTATAGTTTGGTTCCAAAACGTGATAAATCCATTTTGATTAATTGGAGTAAAAATGTGTTTTCTTTACCAAGAAACCAACAATTACTAAAAACACACACAAAAACTGATTTTGCACGGGCACTTTGCACTGCTCCCTGAATCAACACGCTTATTCATTTGTGGATGTTGGATGTTAACTGAATCTATATGTCAGCTATGCTGTTTCTGAATATTATATTTCATTCTGGTGCGCTTAATGTTATTGCTACTGTGTAATAGTAGCCTATGCTATTCACCAACTAAACATATCCTATTCAATGCGTTCACAGTCTCTTTCACGGGCATCATTTGTTGATTTCAAACTTGACAGGTGTCTCGCTACGGTCACGAGTAAGTGCAGTGCCAAGTTTGACGTTGTTTGGATGAGAAATGATAAAGATATCGTTAAATATATCATTTTTATAAGGTTGTGGTTTAAAAATAAACATTCTGACACTAGAGAGTTGTATCGGTCAAAGAAGCCCCAAGAAGGTTGTGGTTTAAAAATAAACATTCTGACAATCTGTCAGCTACACTGTTTACTTCTGAATATTATAGTTTGGATCCAAAACGTGATAAATCCATTTTGATTAATTTGAGTAAAAATGTGTTTTCTTTACCAAGAAACCAACAATTACTAAAAACACACACAAAAACTGATTTTGCACGGGCATTTTGCACTGCTCCCTGAATCGACACGCTTATTCATTTGTGGATGTTAACTGAATCTGTAAGTCAGCTATGCTGTTTACTTCTGAATATTATATTTCATTCTGGTGCGCTTAACGTTATCGCTACTGTGTAATAGTAGCCTATGCTATTCACCAACTAAACATATCCTATTCAATGCGTTTACAGTCTCTTTCACGGGCATCATTTGTAGTGGCCTATACACAAACTGTTTACTCAAGCGCAGCGTTTTCTCAGAGTTCACTGTGTGCTTTCTACCATGCACAAAAAAAAATGTCACTGAACTTTTGCTGTGTAATTGTAACAATGAGCACTCAAACACACCAAACCAACAATTACTAAAAACACACACAAAAACTGATTTTGCACGGGCATTTTTTGCACTAGTTAGAATGATTTCTGAAGGATCATGTGACACTGAAGACTGGAGCAATGATGCTGAAAATTCAGCTTTGCCATCACAGGAATAAATTACATTTTAAAATATATTCATATTGTAGACAGTTATTTTAAATTGTAAAAAATATTTCACAATATTACTGTTTTTTGGATCATTTTACTTCAGTTTTCCATACAGAGTTAATGTGAGCTGTTGTTACTCTCCCTCTTAACAGCCAGATCAATACAGTTATCCTTCAATCTTCATCTATGGCCACAGAGCAACAGGAAAGAGTCATGTGGTGCTCACCATCATGAAAGATCTGGAGGTAAGATGGTAAAAATGGATAATTTGGAAAGGTTTATTCAGATTTGAAAAGTCGTGTAGTGTATTGCAATGCAGCCTTTGGAAGTGATTGAAAATCTGGGTTTGTTAACTGAAGGTTCCAGCTTGAATTCAGGTTAAGAATTATTCCTATATTAAGTGTATTGCAAGTTGAGTAAAAGTGTTTACGTAATGAGAAATAAGTGAATGACATTGAGCGTGTGTTTTTTGTGCAGCTCCCCCATGCTTCAGTGGACTGTGTAGAGTGTGTGTCCGGTGGACTGCTGTTTCACCAGGTGTTGTCTGCCTTTTTCGGGCCAGATTCTGCAGCATTGCTCCCTCGTTGCCCGTCTTTGTCAGATTTTGTGCGACTGTACAAACAGATGAGCTCCAGCACGCCTGCTACACAGACACGCTATATAGTGAGTTTTCATTTCATTTGTCATCATAATGTATATTGCTTTTGTTTATGTTTGGAAATTTGTCTGTTTAGAGTTAATATTTTAATGAAATGCTCTATAAACACATTGTTTTTAGGTTGGTGAAGTTATTATTTAAGATGTGCATTGATGTGTAGCCATGACATGTTGCTTCAAGGTTATATAATATCCCTGTAGATTCTGGACAGAGCCGAACGCATGAGAGATATGGATTTCAGCCTGCTTCCTGCTCTTCTGCGCCTACAGGAACTGGTATACACTCAATTTTAATAATGTTTATTACATTAGTAAGAATAGAGTTACAAACTCTGCCTTTTATATAGAGGTTTATGTGTTATAAGAGGTTGAGTTGTGTTTTTGCTTTTTTATATTACAGGTGTTATTTTTTTGTCATATTTCTTCATCTGACTTCTTTGTGCAGTCTGGCTATTCATCCTTTTTTCTCTTTGTGGCAGGTACATGATAATGTGACTGTTATCTTGCTCAGCGAAATTGTGTGGGAAAAGTTTCGGCCCAACACTGGCTGCTTTGAACCTTTGCTCTTTCATTTTCCAGACTACAGTAAAGGTAAGAGGGAACAGGAAGCAAATGACAGATGATTATGTAATAACGAACTCTCCAGCTTGTTCATGTAAATATGAATGAAGATCAGATTTGTCAATGGCCCCAGGGTTTATATAACTACGATTATTTCGCTTGAAACGTCACAATTGTGATGAGATTAAAATTGACAAGTGCATGTTATGGGCTTTTTTTAGGCTTCAATCACACATTCACAAAATCTGAGACTTTCACCTGAGATGATGTGCAAACAGTAGGGATGAAGCGAAATGAAAATTCTGAATATGAGGAAACACAATACCGAACACAAGTTGCAAATTTTCCCCCATTTATTTTGCCAATTTTTTTCACCATTGCATATATTAAATAAAATGCTTTTTACTATTTTGTCTTGCTTTTCAAAGAAAAATCAATTACAAATAAAATAAAAAAAATATTTTTTTAACCTTCCAGCAGAAATTATACCAACAAAGCACAATATACTTTAAACAAATTAGTAAAAAAAAAATTGGCCATCTTTGAGCCCCCCTTGCCTATTATGCCAACAGGCCCGGTTCCACAATCAAATCACTGAGGGTGCTTCTGAATCACTGAGGGTGCTCTATTAAGTGCAGATGTAGGCTAAGCAACGGCTCCACCATAGCAGTGTACAGTGAGACATTTAAGAATATTTAGAATTTCAAAAATATAATTTTTCTTTAAATCTATTAGTCTGCCTTTACAATGCTTTAATGCATTACTATTTTAACGTGTCATATTTCTGTCCCGTGCAGAGTGAATCCAGCATTTATGTAGATCATAGTCACTTCCGAAACTTTGCAGCATGCAGTTGGCAGCATGAAAAACAATAGTTTTACTCAATGGATTATATAGGCTGTAGTAGCCTCGAAAGCAAAGACCGCAATTTCACAAAGTTCAATGAAGCTGCCAACAATGCACAATAAATCTCTTGCTTACATCGTGTCTACACTTTGTTAATGAGAGGTTTTGCGCGCCTGCATAACTCAGCACTGAATAAAAACTGGCGTTTTAAGCTGTGAGTGGATTTAACTAACTTAAACACCATTGCATTCAAGAGATCAACAATTACGTTTGTGATTGGCCACACTGCTCACCGTTGCAAAAACACGTTTTTTGACAGAGCGCAAACACAAATATGCACTGGAGCATTTGCCAAATCTGTTTCGCCAATATATTATTACAGTAACTGAGGGTGTGCTTGCTTGCGTTTGAGTGTGCTTAGACAATTCAGCACAAAAGTGTCTGCAAATGGCCATTTTTACGTCATTCTCGGACACTTTAAAATGCTTCCACACTGTGACATGTTTACTGCATTTAGAGCATGTGCGCCTCTCACACACGCTGGTTGCTATTTGATCGCGTCAAAAACGTCATTGTTAGGTCAAATTTAAGTGCTTTTTTTGCTATTTTTGGCCGAATAATTTCGTTTGCCGAACATTCGATGCATCCCTAGCAAACAAGGTCGATGACATACTTCATATTGGATGGATGAAACGTTTCTAAAAACCTGCTTGTCTGGTCCCTCAGCGGAGCTTGTTCAGATTCTGTCTCGGGATCATCACCCATCCTACACACCTGAACTCTACGCTTCCTACATAAACATCCTGCTGGGGGTCTTCTTCTCAGTGTGCAGGGATCTAAGGGAGCTCAGGCACCTGGTGAGATCACACATCCTTTAAATTGAGTCAATAAAAGGAGCAGTTATTTTGTAGCAGTTTTTATGATGTAGCAGGTGCTCATAAACCGGTAAAAAGTGTTTTTGCATCTTTCACCCACTTCACAAAGACAGAAGAAACTAAGTAGTGATAAATTGCTTAATATACTTACTATAATTTGTATTTAAACAGGCTGTCCTGAATTTTTCGAAGTTTTGTGAACCCCTGGAGAAAGGAGAAGGTAAAGCTGAAATATTACATTTTTCCATTTAAACACATATTTTTACTTTACTATTGAACAAAAAGTTGTCTAAAAAAGCTGCTCATTTCTATATAGTGAAAGTGCATGGGGGCTGGGCCTGTTAAACTTCAAAAATGAGAAAAAGGCACCAATAAAGTAGCCCCTTCTGAAGCCAAATGCCACTATGTGTGATGGACACACCAAAAAGTTGATATTAACTGAAATAATTGACTATTCAATTTAAATTTTGGTTAACCTGCCCCTTTAAATTTTAAACTTCTTTTAGTGTCAGTATACAGAGTTTGAAATCATCTTTTTTGTTTCCTTCAGCCAAAGAGAGTGATATTCACAAGTTATGGAAAAACATTGAGCCCCATCTGCACAGAGCCATGCAGACGGTTTACCTCCGAGAGGTGTCCAGGTCTGTTAGTGCTGTGTGATTTCTAAAGAGTGCTCACAGTTGAGATTGTGCTTGAGCTGTGTGTCATCAGTCACTGACTGTTTGTGTGTTCGGCTTTACTGCATTCAGCATGCAGTGGGAGCAGCAGCAGATGGACGAGAAGGAGGCCACGACGCTCAGAGGTACACAGACAGACACACACACACACTCTACATGTTCAGACAGTCATGCCCTCTCAGACCATCTGCTGGCGTTGCACAGAGCTGCAAAAAAATCGGATAGAGTGCCAAGATTTTTACTTATATCTTCCCTCTGACAGCACATTAGCTGATGGGCTGCCCTGATGAGTCATTTCACAATGATTTTGGTAGTGGTGGGTTTGGTGATCTTTATTACATTCAAAGTTAAGTTTCAATAGAAATGACATTAAAGTTTATTTTAGTCAGTACATTTGGCAGTAACCATATTTCAAAGACAATAGAAGTAATTATGAAATTACATATAAAGATGTACTTAAAGGGATAGTTCACCCAAAAATGAAAATTCTGTCATCATTTACTCACCCTCAAGTTGTTTCAAACCTGTAAGAATTTCTTTTTTCTGCTGAACACAAAAGAAGATATTTTGAAAAATGTCTGTAACCAAACAGTTGATGGACCCCATTGACTTCCATAGTAGGAAAAAAAAAATACTATGGAAGTCAATGGGGTCCATCAACTGTTTGGTTACAGACATTTTTCAAAATATTTTCTTTTGTGTTCAGCAGAAAAAAGAAATTCTTACAGGTTTGAAACAACTTGAGGGTGAGTAAATGATGACAGAATTTTCATTTTTGGGTGAACTATCCCTTGAAGTCCTACTCTAAAGTTCAGCTAATTGCATTTAATACAAATTTTAACTATTAAAGGCACAATACGTAAGATTTTGTATTAAAATATCCAGTAAACCACTAGAACAATATTATATATTTTGTTGACTTGTGTACTTGCATTATCCCAAATGTTTAAATCCAGAGAAATAAGCAATTTTAACCAGGACACGGACTGTGTCCATGCGTCGCCTATCAATGACATCATACCTGCGTTACCCTCGATTTCTGGTTTTATTTAAGCAGAAACCATGGAAACACCAAAGACGCTTTAATATATTGTGTGTTTTATTAGACAGGTGAGCAACTGTTTAGATACATTCATTGACAGAAAACGAATCATTGTTATATAGCTCAACATAGTCGCACAGAGTAGCATTCTAACTTCCAGCGCTGCGCTAACCCACATACGCATTACCGGAAGAAGCGGTCGTCTGTGGCATAATAAAAGCTCCGCTGCTCTCGAGTCGTGTGTCGTGCTTGTCTCTCGTTAGCAAAAGCTCCAGTGGCCTCGTTCCGCTCCAGCGGCTTTCAGCCCGACCCTGCTTCCTACTACAGTAGAGTTAATAAATCATTAATACATTAGCTCATCCATGAACATGATTTCTACCCGAGTCCCGTCGGATTCTCTTCCACCGGCTGTAGAGGTAAAGACAACAACTCCCATGATTCCGCGAAATCACGGCGTCATCAAGCTACGCCTTTGTTTTGAATAAGCGACCTCCAGTGGCTAAAATTGCATATTATGCCTTTAATACGTTTTCATTCAATTCTAAATAACATGAAATTAAGTGTTCAAAAACATTACATTCATTTTGTAAATCTATATTAAGTACTCATTTCTTAATTTATAAACTATTTTTGTTAATAGCAAATGGAATTTGAGACTGCTGCTCTTGATTTATTAATCTGTATCCTTTTGACCAATGGAAATCAATACCCTTTGCTGATATCAGCCAATGAGAAGTCTCTTTCTCCTCCTGTAGGTTTATCAGCACACGCTCACATAGAGCTGCCGTATTACTCCAAGTTCCTGCTGATTGCTGCGTACCTGGCATCCTTCAACCCTGCCCGCACAGATAGACGCTTCTTCCTCAAGGTTTATTACAGCTTTCTGATCCCCTCTTTATCATCTAAACATGACTTTTCAGTCCAAAAGAGATCTTACTGAATCATGATTGCACATTCATAAATCATCTGATCACCTAAGAAAACCTTTTTTCCCCTTCCTTTAGAGTCACGGGAAAATAAGAAAGACTAATTTCTTGAAGAAACATGAGAAGGTGAGGTGTTTCTCCTGTTGTTTATTGTTCATGACTATTCTTTCTGCAGGTTTATTAATGTCATCTGTCTTTTTTCTCTCTGATTTTGTCTTTTTGCTACAGACAAGTAACCATCTGTTGGGACCGAAGCCTTTTCCTCTTGACAGACTGTTGGCCATATTCTACAGTGTGGTTGATAGCAGAGTTGCACCTACAGCCAGTGTCTTCTCACAGGTAATTTCATTTGAGCAAATCATAAGGTTTGGCAAATAATTGTGTTTCGGATAATAACAAGCTATGCCATTCATGTCAATTAGCTCAGGCAAGATGATAAGATATATTGTCTTATATGCAATGTGGCAGCAAAAGCAAGTCTTGGAATCATGTTGGACACTGGGAGGCAGTGTTTCATCTTTCTTTATTTTCATAAAGCATTTATTTTCTCAAAACTATGTTATTAGTTTGCTCTTATAGATGAACAGCATGGCTGTATGTAGGGCTCCTACAGTCATGACAAATATCAGGTTTATCCATTTTAAAATTGTGATTTCCAGGCCTCAGTAAAATCTTGAGAATTTTCTGTATTTCTTTCTTTTGTGTTGTAAAATCATTCATAGGTTAGATATTGCTCTTTCTAAGTGCTTGTGTATGTCTGTTTTTCAAGGTTAACTTGATTCTAATTATTCTAATAATAATAATAATTTTCATATGGGACACAAATTGATCTTCAAGGTTTTTGGCGGCTCAGAAAGCTGAATAACCTGAACTTGAACTTCAGTCAAACATTATGACATTTTGTTAAATAAACATTATCATTCAAAGATCATATATAAAGTCATGATACTATATAGAAATACAGTCGTTTGCTTTCTGTTTTACAGATTTCTTCTCTAGTTACTCTGCAGCTTCTCTCTCAGGTGGGGCATGATGACCAGCTGGACTCACCCAAATACAAATGTGCCGTTTCTCTGGACTTCATTCTTGCAATCTCCAGGTGTGTGAGTGTGAGATGAATAGACTTTTTGACCTTGGATTGTAACATCCCGCCTCTGTGATCAGATTTCGAGTGTAGGATGTCTATGTCAATGTGTTACTACATGTTGATCCTTCACAAAACTGCACTTGTATTTGGTTCTTCTGACCATCTTATTTCCAGGTGTAATTCCAGGTGTAAATGGAGTCTTTGATTTGGTTTACTAACCTTTAGCTGTTTGTTTTTCTTCGTTTTCTTCATCCTAGAACGGTAAGCTTCGATGTGGTGAGGTATCTGTATGACTTCCTGTGAGCCTGCTGCAGTGGATATGAAGCTGGCATCTGATCAGGCAAACTCACTTGGGATTACTTGAATGGACTGCAGGATGAATAAATGATGTTGTGGGAACTTCCTGCATTCATTAGTCTAACCAGAAAATACTCATCCCTCCAAGGGAAATTTGATGGTTTTGGTGCGTTATTATATGACACAAGTTAAAATTGTTCTAATAAAAACTGTATATTTTGTTATAATAATGGGTCCAATTTACTTTTCATGCACTAACGTTCAAAAGTTTGGGTCAGTAACTTTTTAAAAACATTTTTTTTATTTAAGTTTTGCTCACCAAGGCTGCATTTTTTTAAATCAAAAACAGTATAACCAATAATATTGTCATTTAAAATGTATTAAAATTTAATTCTTGTGTAATTTCTGCAGTTAAAAAAACATTTATTTTAAAAGCAAATCTGTCTGTATTGTCACATTTGATCAATTTAATGCGTCATTGCTAATGTTTTTAGATTTTTACTGGAAGATAAGGTGGTTTGGTACATAATGTGTGTTATGTGCTCTAATGGCAGGTACAAGCTCTACTTCTAATTGATTGTACCAAATAATAATTCATTTATATGTATCAGGCTTTATTCCCATCTGCTGATGTTCATGCGATGTTTTTGCATCATGGAGCCTGGCATAACATCTCTCCCAGGATTCATGGTACTACCACAGTTGCACACAATCCTTCAACCATGTTTAAATGATCGATGCATCTGTATTACAAATTGTGTTATTTGGATCCTTTGTAGAAGGGTAGCTCAGCTCAGAGGACTGACCTCCTTATCCTTTTGCAACAAGATGGCAAAGCTGGCATGAATACCAATCACCCTCTCTGACGTAGGCAAACAACCCAGAATGACGACCAAATAAGGATCTGGGAGAACTGTGGGTGCAGTGGAGTGTAAGTGATTGATTGAAATGTAGGTTTTTAGTATTGTGGTCTGCTAATTCAGCTTTAGAGAGGTAGCTGATGCTGCATCTGACTCACGAGGTCTCTATGGTAATAGATTGCGGTTGTCATAGAAACTGAGGGTCCACGGTTAAAAAGGCTCCAAATGTGACTCATGTGTTTTCACAAGCTGACGTAGTCTGGATAGAAGACGGGGGCTTGAGACACAAAGGGCAAAGGGTCATTTTGGTGTCAGCAGTTAACTAATTCATGCATGAACTTGAATGAACACCTCATGTTTCAGTTATTATGTCTTTAATGTACAAATGGAAGCACAAGCACTACATTAACAAGCTTATGGTAGGTCCTGTAGTCCTACAACAGAAGGCACCTTCATAATGTCTATACCAATGCAGAAAAAGCCATGTCCATTCTTATACACTGCAAACACTAAAATATGCAAGCTTTATATATAGTATGCACGTATCTTTTAAAAAAGTAAACATTCCTGACATGACAGAGTTTGACACGCAGCGTAATTCTTCATCTAGATCTATTTTAACATCCGTTTTCTTGAATTTGTTTTAATATTCAAATAATATGAGGTCATTTATTCTTGACCTATTATTAACTGAGACACTAAATCACATTTAAAATGCTCTAAAATACTTTAAAAATGGCAAAAAAGATAAAATTATTAAAAACGGTGACCCTTTACAATACCAAAAATATACACCTTCCCTTGAACATTCATAAAAAAAAAAAAAAAAACTTTAAAGTGGACATACACTTTTGTTCAAAAGATCGGGGTCAGTAAGATTTTCTTTTACAGGAATGTATAATTTTATTGAGCAAGGACACCAAGTTGATCAAATATGAGGACAAAGACATTTACATTGTTGCAAAAGATTTTGGTTTCTAATAAATGCTGTTCTTTTGAACTTTTCCAGAACAATTGGGAAAACTATTCATCAGTTTCCACAATAAATAAATGTGTCCTTAGTGAGCATAAGAGACTTCTTTCAAAGACGTCAGGCCCACGAAATCTTACCGTCCACAAACTTTTGAATAAAATGTATGTCAAATATTTATATGTCTATATATAAAGTCTTCTCTTTTTTTGCTAATAATAAAGTAATAAGAAAATAAAGCCCTCTAAATGCAAATACACTTCATACTGATTCTTTTCCCATGAATCCACTTTCTAGCAAGAAGGCTGTTTTGGGGAAACAGTCAGTATATTAGATGTGGGACGTCCCACACCAATTTAATCTCTTGGCCCTTTAACTCAGTCTTTGTTTGAAATGATTGTGTTTTTAGAATTAGACAGTGGAGGTGAAGTTTGATGAGTGCAGGTTGCTCTTGTTTTCTGATCAAGAGACTGTACTTGACATGGATATATGGACAGTCTCTTATACGCTGTGTCTCCGGTTATGGATCATGGCCACTATGTGCGAGAGGTCTAAACTCTTCATCATCACCTCCATAAAGTCTTCATCACTGCGTGCCCCTGCTACAAACTCGTCCAGTGAAAGCTCCCCTGATGAATGGAGAAAAGTTCACAATCATGCCCTTTTAACAACTGAATTTCTCTTTTAATATCAGAAGCGTATCATTTCAGTGTGAGAGTTCATTGCACTCACCATCTCCGTTGACGTCGATCCTATCAAACACTCGGTTTGTGAAGTCCTCAGCGCTCACTTCCTGTGACTCACTTCCGTTGATGGCGCGGATGGCCTAACGTAAAAGAAACCATTTTTATGAAGAGTACTGTCTTTTATTTTTATTTTCATAGCCGTCTAGTGCAGTTTTACTAATATTATCATTCCTACCTTTATGATATTCAGGAGCTCGTGTCTGTCAATGCAGCCGTTGCCGTCAACATCATAAAGTCTGAAATACCAGCGCAGTTTGTGCTCCATCTTTCCTCTCATAACAAGACTGAGAGCAGCCACGTACTCAATGAAGTCTATATAACCATCCTGCAAAAGAGATGAACTGTTTAAGAACATTTTAAACACTGTTGAGACCACACCTCACTCAGTTGATAATTCCATCCATTTGGATTACACTATTTTACCATACTAATAAACTTAATTTGCTAATTTGAATATAGTTTGTTCCACAGTTAGCCATATTTTACCATTTGCTCTTTTTCACAAAGAACCGATTTATGCAGATTCTAAGCTATTTGAATAAATGCATTTTGAAATTATTATTTTTTTTAAATCTATGCAAATAGTTAAACTATGCCATGATTTTTTGAGTGCAGAAATCTTAACAGTTTTATATATATATGTCTGACAAATATGCATTACATTAAGTTTATTCATTTATGTTAAAAATGTAATTCAAAGGATGGAAATTTGAAATGCAATTCAAATACATCTTAAATATAGGCCTAAATATTTTTGAGTGCATGCTACGTTGTGAATGACGTAATACTCTTTAAATATACTATGTATAATGTCTGATCTGGTTGGTTTGCTTCATGGATTTATTCAAGGATTATGTTAAATAGCTATGCAAGAAATTGATAAAGTACATTCAGGCCTGGTTTCACAGACGGCTTAGATTAAGCCAGGATTAGGCCGTAGTTCAATTAGGGTATTTAATTATCTTTTATAAACGTGTCTTAGAAAAGAAAACATTACTGTTGTGCATCTTGAGACAAAACAATGGCATTGACATTTTTTAAGATATCTCAGATATGCATTTTAGTCTGAGACTATCTTAAGCCTTGTCTGTGAAACCGTGGGCTGGGAAGAGTGAAGACTTTTGAGATCTATCCACCAATCAGCATCCACATCTGGATCTATCCATGTTTTATAAAGTCAAATATAAAATGTTTATATTAGGTATGTGTTCCCACATTAATCTTTTATGAATCCTAAAGCAACTGGATGCCCTTTGTTCTCTTCTCGTATGCTTGCACGTATTTAGATGATGGAGGTGATGAGGATCACGATTAGGATGATGAGGGTGCCCTCTGGAGGATTACTGCCAATTCCAAGGTCTGCGTCTGAGAGACGGACACAGCCACTTGTCGCAGACATAATCCTCAGGTCAACACACTTTCCTCAAAATGTCACCTCTCTTTGTGGCACAACTGTCTAGGGCAGTGTTAGGGAGAAGGTCACGGGCAATGTAGGACTTGAGGTTTGTTCATGTGGAGATATTTTATTCTGCTTGTTGAATAGACATGCTTTAACTGGCATTAGTAGTCTATAAAAGCCAATAAGGTTTCATTAGTTAACTTCTTTAGATAACATGAGCTAAGAATGAACTCTACTTCTACAACATTTATTAATCTTTATGTTAATTTTAACATTTACTAATACATTATTAAAATCTAATGTTGTATTTTGTTAACATTAGTTCATGCACTGTGAATTAACATGAACAATCAATGAACAACTGGGTTTTATTTAACTAACATTAACACAGATGAATAAATACAGTTACAAATGTATTGCTCATTGTTAGTTCATGTCAGTTAATAGATAAACTATTAATGAGACCTTATTTTTAAGTGTTACCAAATGTTTCTAATTTCCTAGATAACATTTCTGTAGTCTTTGATTTCTGTTATAAAATAATTATCAGGATACTATAATGCAGGCACTCAATTATCTGCAATTTGCGTCACTTAATTATACAATCAATTAATTATACAATCAAGTATGAAATGTGTAATCATGGATAATTGGATAAAAATAATTTCATATTTAAAAAATTAGAAATTCATTCAAATGATCATTATCGAACATAATAGCATACACTTTAACAGTTTATGATAGAGAATAAAGATAAAATTCAAGTTTTTTGGGGTTATTTTGTCATCACCAAGTGGTTGATTTAATTTTTAATTTGTCTTTTGCTTGATCTATTATTGATTTCTCTCCGAGCGACGAGGGAAGCACAATCGTACAGTGAAGGGCAGAGATTTAGCTTGATGCGTATTGACAAACTCATATATAATGGCATACTCATTAAATTCCTATAATTAAGCTGTATCTTGGTATCTTGGGAATCTTGTATAACATGCTCATATCAAGATAAAGCAATACTATCATAAGGCTTAAAACAGTTTTAATGCCAAAAATCCAATTGGGACCCAACAATGAAAACATGTTTTGACTTGGAGAAAACTAGTTGTTACGGCACGTGAATGGGATCGGATTCTATAATACAATCTCAAATCCAAATGTTAATCTCATAGATAAGCTCATTATTCATTGTATTAATATGAAAAGCTGACATGAGGTGCCAAATATAGCGCTATAAATATAGATCCAGACAAGACAACACAGTTTATGATCCGAGCTTTGCTCTGATCTGACTCAACAAATAGCAAACTCACGTGTGCTGACTTTCTGGACAGTGATTGATTTTTTTTATATATATATATATATATATATAGGATGCATATACACACACAAGCATATACATACACACACACCAAGGATGCATATACACACACACTACCATTCAAAAGGTTTTTTATGTTTTTGAAAAGTCTCTTATACTCACCAAGAATGCATTTATGTGGTAATAAAAATATAATGAACAGTAATATTGTGAAATATATTATTATAAATATATAAAGTTTTTTTTATGTTAATATGTTTTAAAATGTAGTTTATTCCTGATGGCAAAGCTGAATTTTCAGCAACATTACTCCAGTCTTCAGTATCACATGAACCTTCAGAAATCATAATATGCTGATTTGGTGCTCAAGAAACATTTTGCATTATTATCAATGTCGAAAACAGTTGTGCTGCTTAATATTTGTGTGGAAACTGAGCCTCAAAACCTGCATATTATAGCCAACCTTTTAATAAAAACAGATACTTCAAATACTGCAGCTGTGCTGAAGCTGTCTACGAAAGAACTATTAGCAGAAAGTTTTCAAAGGCATCCGTCGCCAATTTTACTATCCACTCTGTTACTTTATATCTTGTTTTCTTGTCTTTCACTCACCTTGTTCATGTCAAACGTGCGGAACATCTGCTCGATGTAGGCATTGGCCTCTGGATCCAGACCTCTGAGCCCGAAGAACTGTTTGAACTCATGCAGCGTGAGCTGACCAGATGGACACTCAGTCATGAACTTCTTATACCACAGATGCATTTCAACGGCCTGCAGGTCGTCCACGGTGCTTCCCGTTGAATTCCCCATCGCTAAACTGAGAATGGATTATTGTGTAGAGCTGGACTGGAGCTACTCTGCAGGATGCCCAACTGGTCTGCTGTGCAGGCGAGCGTTTCGCTTCTCACAGACACACGACACTGGGACCTAAGAAAGAGGTGGGCACCCTCAGGAGGCTTTTGTACCAGCCAGGGATCAGACACACCCCACCAACTCCGTCTTATTGATATTAACTTTGACTAATCCAGCTCACTGTGTATGTGAGGCTTAAGGATGACCATGGCTGGGATGACCATTGGTAATTGCATGTGAGATTGGGGACATGCTGACAAACGTTCCCATGTGACGGCCTGTGAACAGATGCAACTGCATCAGCATTTCTGGACTCCTAATGAAAAGACAACTGACGTGAAAGTGTCTTATGCAAGTTGTTTCCAAATTTATTTTCAATGATATCGTCAAATGATGATATATCCATATAAATCCACATTAATAGCCATGTAACAATTTTGAGGCATCATACTGCCATGGTAACGAGCTTCAGTCGATTTTTTCATTTAATCATACATGACAAAGCCTTTACAATAATTACATACTGACATTCATAGTCTTGCTAAACATTCCAAAGAATACATTTGAGAACATTATAGTGCCAAAATAAAATATATAGAAATAGTATAATGCCAAAAATCAATGGGGCCTCCACATTCTTCACATTAAATACATTTAGTTTGTTAGTATTTGATTGTGACATTAGACACACCATATCCATATTATATTGGTCAGTATATATTCAACAATAATATTAGTAGTTGATACCATTTAATAGTCTATAACAGGAATGAGATCTCAAGATATTAAGCCTATAAATACATTTAGAGATCCCAGAGATCCCAAATTTTCTCTCTTCTCAAGCTCAAACTATGTAAAGCTTGCTAGATCTGTTCAATCTTTTATTTTAAAAAAAAATATTCATTACAGGGAAACATTCACAGTCAATATTGTTATTTTGTGAGGTTTAGTATTTTGTAGTCTCCCATTCTCCAGAAGCAGTGCTGGGTAGTAACTGATTACATGTGATATGGGTTACGTAATGAAAAATGAAGTACTTGTAATTAGATTATATTACATTTTAAAATACTTGTAATCAGACTACAGTTTATTGATAACATGATTACATGTTATTCTCACTATGGCAGTAAATTATTCAATTAATTGATTCTACTTCTTTGTTATATTTTAAATTTTCCTTTCTATAAAAGTCTACTGCTTATACATTTTAAGAAGGTCTTCCAGGTTTGTGGAATTGCACACATGTAATGTTTAATGCACTGGAATATGAATGGAAGAATGGAATCTATTTTCTTTCTCTTTTTGTATCAATATGGTACAAGATTATCTATTCAAATCAATGTTATAAACGAGTTAGGTCAAAAGTAATCTAAAAGTAATCAGAATACATTACCTAAAATAAGTAACCTAGATTACTTGTAATTTGGAATCATCCAAATAATTTGTAGTAATCTACCCAGCACTGTCCAGAAGTTTATCAAACTATGACAACCTCCGCTCAGGCTATAATCTAAAATATTAACAAAAACTATAATATATATCAATGATACTAAAATAGCACTGCTCGCTTCTGAGAACTCCTGAAATGTGAATGTAACCCATTAAAACATCATATTTTGGAGCTGAATAACTTATCCCACATGCTACAGTATCTGAGTTTTCTCTGCTACTGATGATACAAATGATTACTATGATTATTTAAGATTATTCTTTTACGTAACATACACTTGCTCAAACCATATAATGTCCAATCGGACACATAAGTGCTAATAGAAATGAAATGTCTCCCTCACTGCCAAACTCCATTCAGTGGATATTATAACGAATTTGTCGGGCAAAAACAACACTGTTTAGTAACTGTGAGGCAAAACAAGTTAGGATGTACTTATCTAAATGTTTGCATTGTTTTTCCTTCCAGTAAAATACTGGTCTAGACTTGAAAAACAGGTGTTGAGTTCAGTCTTCTTCAGTCTATCCGGTATGGTTATAACACAGTGGTGGACTCTCCCTCAACCTCTCAACCTCTCAACCTCTCTGCTTTGAGTGAGCCCTTTGAAATGAACAGAAACTTGAGACTTGAAACATACAAGTCAGAGAGTAGTACAGAAACACAACAAACTTCTGCATGTACTGATGCAATGATATTGTTCTCCTTGGAGTCTATAACTCCATATAAGATCCATGTAAAATCTGTTTCTTCATGAAGTATTTTTATGTCATGACATTGCTCTCCTTTGAGTTCATAACAATGTCCTTCATCAGTCCGACTCGGTGTCGCTGCTGGAGAGCGTTTCTATGGACGTCCTACTACTGCGTCTTCTGGTCAACCAATGCAGGCTCCTATGAATGGATTCAAATACCCCTACTGTGCATCTGGCAATCGTCGACGTCCACTTGATCACTTCCACAAAAAAGTTCACAGAACGAGATACAAAGCATACAAACACTGTGGCGTAGTGTGCCAACAGAAGGAGACTGCGTCCTAACTGTTTTCCGTAATTAATAATCATGTTAAGTTTTAAATCATGCCCTCCTATTCTGTTTTGAACCATTGTGTAGCTCCAAAACTAAACTAATATTTTTAATTTGTTCCTATTATCTTTTGCAAACCATGCCTACTTAAATTGTGATGGTGTTTTATATTTGTTGACGGTCCCTTGGCGTACAGTTATGCGGCTCACAGAGTGACTTGTTGTTTTCAGACACTCCCGTGCGTGGTCCAATCACAGCGCTGGGTTTCTGTTTCCGGGATGTTTGGTGATGTGGCTTTGGTGAATCCTGGAGACGAAATTGATCAAATAAACCACGCAGCTCTTCCCTGCGCCGATTACACAGGTTAGTTTCATGCTTAATAACATTAACAAGTTGCATCTAAACGTTTTCATCCGCTGACATGCACAAACGCAAGTACATTTATAAATATCGTTACAGTTGTTTACGAGTCGTCAGCACGAGCTCACTTAAAGCTTGCGCTCATTACTGCCGCTCATTGGGCTTTAACAATGCCGTTTTATAACCATTATGAAACATAAAAGTCATACCTTTATGTGCCTCGAACATTTGTGCTGATATCAATCGGTTTTGAAACACAAGGAAGAAGAGTCGCTCAATAATCTTTGCTGTTGTGTAGACAAAATGAAAGCGACGCAGCCGCAGTCAGTTAACATAAATTTGATTCGGCGTTTTTCGGTTGTCTTCGTTTCTCTCCGCTATATGGCTCTGCCAAAGGTGGCTATTTATTATCAGGATAGATAGACACAATGTTGTTATTCCGTTCACGCCTCCTTTGGTTACTGTCAGTACAGCATGACATACATTACGTAACCATTAAAGGATCTTGATTTGAGCTCATCAAGTGGATCTAGTTATTCATTATGTATTTTGAGTTATGCGTGTGATGTGCTTTTTTTTCTTCAGTCTATGGATGTGCTCAGTCTGTGTCCAATCAAATCTATGAAAAATACAACTTAACCTAAATATAGACTAACCAAACTGTAATATATTTACTTTTTTATTTATTAATGTGATGTAATGCAACAGAGAAGCGTGTTATATTTATATAAAATGAATATTTAATGCCAAACTGTCATTACTAGGTGTTGGCTCACATGGGTTCTAAAGAGCGAAATGTCCCTTTAAATAAATTAATCAATAATTAATTGAAAGTCTATCTGTCCTTATCTGATTCTGGCTTTGTCACACTTGTATGCTAAACATGCTAAAAACAGTTTCAGTAATTCACTCAGTGAAGAGCTTGATAGAAAATACTTGAGCTGTGAACTAACATTTCATTGCATATCTTTACATGCAGATCAGCCATGTTAAGCCGGCTGACCCAAGGGGTGTCCTCGGTCCTCCAGGAGCTCTCGGGTGAGGAACGCTCCGATGGAGACTTACAGGTGAGTACACAAAATCCTGTAGTGGCATGGACCACTAAGGATAAGACAAGCATAAGTGGATGAAAAAGAGCAGTGCTAATTTAAAGTCGGCATGAAATGGAAGTCGTGATAGTCTTTTCTTTCCTATTGTGGTGTACGGCTTCTTGAACAAGAAAAAATGTAGGGCGGGACTTTATTTTGTGGTTTGCTATTGCTGTGATGTCATGTGAGTGACTGGTTGTCCCGCCCTCATGCCGGTAAACACGTCATCAGAGAAGAGAAGTTTCTGCAAGAGAGAGGGGAAGTTATGTTGACTAAAGATTACTAGGGCACATGAATCTAAAAAATAATAATGAAGTGCATGGATAAATCATTTATAATAAATACTGTAATATTCAAAAAAAAAAAAAAAGATTTGTCAATTTTTATATCATGGTGACTTCAGGACAAGTTGTTATTACAGTTGTGATGAGACAGACATTTGATTCTTCGCAAGGTTAAAATGAAAAAATGAGACGCATACATGGATGAACTGTTCACAGTAAAATCTACAACATGCAATTTGTTGAAATAGGTCCGTTTCACACCGACTTTAATGTAATTACCCATCTAGAGAACCAGCTCTATACTTCGAATGTTGTCTTTTGGAGCAGGGTGTGCTGGTGCCTCAGCCCCAGCCTGATTCTGAAGCATCCGTGGAGGGCCCGGGCCCCTCAGAAGAGGTCCTGGAGAGGCTGGCCCAGACAGAGCAGCTGGTGGTTCAGCTGAAGGAGCTGATTCGAGAGAAGGACAGTCTGCTCGCCAGCACTGAAAAACAGTTCAAGGTGTGGGCTTGCATAATGAGAAAGGAAAAAACAAGTGGCACTAACTAGACCATGAATATTAACAGGTCTAAAGCTTTATTTTTGTCCTCACACAGGAGGAGAAAGAACAGGCAGAAGTCAAGTTTACTAAGCTTAAACTGCAAGCCAAAGCTAAGATGGCCTCCCTAAACAAACAGATCTCTGAGCTGAAAGGACAAGAAGCATTGAACAGCAGTCAGGTAAAGTTGACATATTATTTAATTATGATTTATTTGATGACCAACTTATATTATTTAATGTGACAATATATTCCATTATAATTATGATGATTATGATTGTGGTGCTTACTATTGTTCATCTTAATACAGTCAGTGTTTGCCAAATTCATTAGTTTTTCCTGCAGCATTATGATGATAATTATATTATTTTTTTTCAGAATTCAGAGAGCTCTTTCCAAATGGCTCCAGGAGTGGAGGAGGAACTCCAGCAGCTGAAAGAAAAGCTCAGCCAGGCGGAGACATCCAACAAGATCCTCCAACAGCAGCTCTGGGAGGCTGAACAGCGTGTGAGAGAGGAGGGTCATGCAGAGCAGGTGTGTTTCACCCAAAACTATTCCTTTAAGCACCATATGTCTTTAAGCTGAGGTACTTATTTTGTTAAAGGGGTCATATAATGGTACATGCACTTTTACAAGTTGATTGTACTGAAATGTGTATTGACAGTGCCTGTACACAACCATCATAAAATGATATAAATCCATCCGGTGGTTTTTTTTAAATCTCCTTATATGTTTGACACTCTCTGAAATCAAGCCGTTCCCACGATTGTGATTGACAGCACTGCGTTTCAACACAGACCCGCCCTCGCTCGTGAGCGAGCTGTCTGTCATCATAGTGCATTGATATGCTGGAGAAGAATGGCGTCTAAGCGATTGTGGCGTTCTGTTCTTGGGTGTAGCCTAATAAGGAACACAGCAGTCATTTTGGTGTTTTTGATGGAATATTCCCAAAGCATTGACGCGGGGGTTCCCTCGCGGGGATTCCCCACGATCAACTCGAGTCATTTCACACCAGACTGCTTTACAAACGAGGGCCAGTAAAGCTGGTTTTGCTAAGAAGCTGTTCCTGAAAATAGGATCCGTACCAACTATTCGTGTTCCTGCTGCACCTCCAGAAGAAGTAGTGAGTGTAACGTTTTATTAACATTTATATTAATATTTATATTAATCTTTGCGTATCGCTTGCTGCACGCTTCACGATGAATGCGGCTGTTTACACTCAAGGGTACATTGCGGCATGTTTTCTATGTACGACGATCTCAATATAATTCATAATCACACGTTTATAATGAACAATGTGTTATGGTTATTGTGTTAGAAACGGTGTACGCACAGAACAGAGGGGCGGGGTGAGCAAAGCTCATTATCATTTAAAGACACATGCACTCAAACGGCGTGCTGAAAACAGAGCTGTTTTTTACCAGGTAAAATGAGTGTTTTCTTACAATACTAATGAGAATTTTTAATTAAAGTATATTTCAAACTTTTAATTTAGACCCTAAAGAATCATATTAGCTTGTACAAAAATGGCATTATATGACCCCTTTAAAATCTTGAAATGTGTCATATGATGGTCAAGGTTTTTGAAGGTACTGTTTTATTTCTCTAATAGTCTGATCTAAGTCTTTCACTCCTAAGTACTATATCTACTTTTTTATGTTTTTAAATGTTGTCCAGGTGCGGATTCTGCAGGCTGTGGTGAAAGAAAAAGATGTTCGATTTCAAGATCAAATCCTTAAACATGAGCAAGAACTCCTCAGTCTCACGCAGACCTCAAATGACCCAGACTTACAGCAGGTATTTCTCATGTTTTGGCACTTTCCATAAATAAGGTCCCCTTTCATATTCCATTTTCTTTGATATTTCTTTTTCTTAGTTTCTACACAGATTATAGTGTTGAGTGCATTCGTCAAGCTCAACCATGCCAAAGTTATGATAATAGGAAATAGAAGTTTATCAGTAACTACAAACCAATATTAGGTCCCAAACCAGCTTGCTCCTACTGAGGTATATCTTAAAGGTAGGGTAGGCAATTTGTTTTATAAACACTTTTTGTTATACTGGTTGAAACTCTCTTCACAACCAATCACAAATATTAAAACATGTACATGTATCTTCTGTGGAAGCCTCAGGATCAAAACATTTTCGTCCAATCATTGCATTCGGTCCGAATCCAATGATATGATGTCCTACCTGCCTGTCAACATGTATGTATTTCCATGCCTCCGTCTTCACACCTTGCTCACACAGACATCACATGTCATCAGCGCGTTGTAGACACAGTTATGAGGTAATTTAACACGGTCTCTTGTCTTGTGACGCTTTGCAAACTCTGCTGTGTGCATTCATTTGTTTTGAAGGAGGCAAATCTTTAGAGAGCGCTCTGAAGGTAGGGTGGGATCTCATGCTTTAAAACTAGCTTGTTATTGCTAGCCTCTCCCTACCTTTAATTTAGGATACATTTACAAGCCATTACAAGTTTCCCATTATGGTTTATTTTTTGGTTGATTAATTTATTGCTTAATTTTTTACATTTCAAATTCTATTTTGTTATTTAATGAAAATAATGCTGTCACACTATTTATAGTGTTATAACCTTCATTCAGACATGTCCCATGTTTTGGTTACAGGGTTTCAAAAATAGCAATAAACAGAGAAAATGAATAGAACAATAAAGATGATATATATATATATTACAGTGGTTATTATAATATTTGCTGTGACCTTGTAAAGTTGGTGATCTAAATTTTAAGTTCTTCCTTTTACTCACTTTAAAAGGATACACATTACACTTTACAGAATTTACACAATTTTATACACTTTACACAATTTTAAATAGGTTTTTTAGGGAGTCTATTTAGAGAAGTGTATGATAAAGCATTTAACGTCAACATCTTGCTCAGATACATGGCATCATGGATTCGATCAAATATCAACAGATAACAAATCAAACCCTGACAGCTGATTCAGAGCTATTATCTTGGAAAAAGGAGGTTGCAAAAAGTATTTAATAAAAGGGGGCAAATAATTGTTCCCAACGTGTTCTGGAGAAAAACATTTATTTAATAATGTGATTTCCCCCCCACTTTAAATTTTTTTTTAGGACAAAAAATATATAGATACATATATATAAAATACAAAAAAAAAGAAGAAAAAGAAAAGAGTTAGTGCCATTACATCACATAAAGATGTTCACATGAAGAGATCAAAGGCAGTACAAATTCTAACAGTCCTTATAGCTTTCTTATTAGTAGATACTGAAATCACATTTAGATAATTTTCTACTTTCAATTATTTTACTTCAATGAAAGGTTAGATTTTTGCAAAAAAGAATTAATACAATATCAAAAGGATTGACAATGCAGATTTATTTATTTTTTTACTGGATATGTATGAGAGAGAGAGAGAGAGCGAGAGAGAGAGAGAGAGAGAGAGAGAGAGAGAGAGAGAGAGAGAGAGAGAGAGAGAGAGAGAGAGAGAGAGAGAGAGAGAGAGAGAGAGAGAGAGAGAGAGAGAGAGAGAGAGAGAGAGAGAGAGAGAGAGAGAGAGAGAGAGAGAGAGAGAGAGAGAAGCAATGCAAGGACATCATTGTCTTGCTGTTTTCATATTTTTTTTTAGCTTTTTTGTGTTGTTTTGGGATAGCCTGAGGTGTTGTAACCATATTTGTGTGTTATTATAAAGCATGAAATCATAGCTCATCATGTTACCATGGCAATTTTGATCTAAGCTGTCTAGTTTCACATTCTGTGAGCAGCATCCAACTCTTGGCATGTTATGTTTTGTTCACGTTTTTGGACAGGAATTAAGAAAGCAAGCTTGGATTAAGACTGATCTTTTAAATATTTGTTCGTTTCTGATAAATCAAACCCTGCAGCAAGTATCTATACCTCTATATCTCGTTCTGTGTTGGGCTTTAATCCTGTTTATTGTTTTACAGGCTCTTCGTGCATCCCAGCAGCGCATAGAGGAGTTGGAGGAGTCTTTGCGTTCTCGTTCAGAAGTCCTAGAAATGTTGCAGCAGGAACTCAACAGTGCAGACCAGCAGAAACAGGTCAGCCTAACGCATATATTTTACACCTTGCCCTGTAAATTTGACTGTCATTACAGAAAATGAAATATGTTACAAATCATCAGTCAAACGAGATATTTGCCCATAACAACATACAGCTATGTGGTGATTTTGATCCAGTTAGATTTCACTGCGGGAAACCCCAGCTGTGTGATCAAAAATAGAATCCAAGTAACCAACAGAATTTCTTGTTGCATGCTGTGGTCTCAGCTGGTTAGGCTAAAATCTCTGATTTAAAGCAGCAGTTCATTCAAAACTATTCTAGGAGTATTTCCTTTCACATTTTGTATTATTTGTTGACCCTTAAGCAAGATTATAAACATGATGAATGTTTAATTTCAACAGATTCTGACTACTCAGTTCAGGCAGATGGAGCTGGAGTTGGCAGAAGCCCAGAGACTGAGAGAAGAGGAGAGGCAGCAGTGGACCATGCGAGCTGAGGAAGAACTCCAGGCTCTTAGAGCCAGACTAGAGGCTTCAGAGAGTGAGAGAGACCAGACCGTCAATTCTCTCAATGATGAATTACAGAAAAAGATAACAGAGATGGATGAAATGAGAGCAAAACTTGAATCTGAAGAAAGAGAGAAAGAAGAAACACTGGAGAAATTGAAAGAAAGAGAAACTGACTTTGAGGCAGAACTTGGCAAAATGAAAGTATGTCTAGAAGCCAGATTGGAGACATCAGAGAGTGAGAGAGAGCACAGCATCAGTGCACTCAACGTCAACGTTACCCATCTCAATGCTGAATTACTGAAAAGGACCGCAGAGCTGGATGAAATGAGAACAAAATTTGAATCTGAGCAAAGTGAAAAGGAAGAAATGCTGGAGAAATTGAAAGAGAGAGAAACTAGCTTTGAGGCAGAGCTGGCCAACATGAAAGTATCTCTAGAAGCTAGATTAGAAACACAAGAAAGTGAAAGAGACCAGATCATTAGTGCTCTCAACACCGAATTACTGAAAAAGACAGCGGATGTGGATGAAATGAGAGCAAAGCTTGAATTTAAAGAAAGAGAGAATGACCAAATGCTGGAGAAATTTAAAGAGAGAGAGACTAGCTTTGAGACAGAGCTGGCCAACATGAAAGTATCTCTAGAAGCCAGATTAGAAACAACAGAAAGTGAAAAAGAGCAGAACATCATTGCTCTCAATGCTGAATTAATGAAAAAGACCACAGAGTTGGATGAACTGAGGGAAAAACTTTCAGCTGAAGAGAGAGAACGACTGGAGACATTGCAAGAGAGACAGACAAGCTTTGAGACCGAGCTGGCCAACTTGCAAGTCTGTCTGGAAGTCACAGAGAAACAGAAAGAGGAAATGACAAAGAAGCTGGAGTTGGAGCTTGCAAGTCGCATGGAAGAGCTTCATTGTCTTCAGGAGAAGCTTGAAGAAGTAGAAAGAGCAAGGGAAGAAGAATCTAAGAGTGAAAGAGATAACTTAGCACAGATGCAAAATGAGCTTGAGTCATTGAGAGAGGCACTGGACACCAGTAAAGAGGAACATAAAGCAGGACTTCAAACCAAGGATGCACTGGAGAAACTTTGGAGAGGAATTCGGTCTTTGACAACTACTGGGGAGGCAGAGGTAGAACTATCCATTCCTACGGACTCTGCACAGTTCTTAGAGGTGTTACCTGCTCTAGAAGCACGGCTGAGCAACTTTACAGATGAACAGCAGGAGAGTCAAGCACACATGTCTCAGATCACACTCACTCTACAATCTCTGCAAGGTAAACAGCCCAGGAGAACAAAGTTCAAAGCAGCTTTTGTGGTTTGAGTAAACTGTCCTTGGAAGCATTTTATCAACCAAACGAACAATATAGGGCATGTTGTTTGTACTATGATCAAAAAGTAATTGTGTCTTAATGCACCTGATGCTCTAGGTCAACTTGATAAAAGCAAAGCTGAAGGAGAGGAAGCAGTTGCTAGGATACAGGAACTGGAGCAACAACTTCTCACTGTTCAGGTAGGTGGATTGCAAAAATACGTTGAAGCTTTTTAAACATTGCGTTTTTCAGTGCAGTTAGTCTTTTGAATCTTTTGAATGCAATTAGTAAGAGTTAAAGCAAGCTTCAAGTGTTCAAATAAATACCTGGGGTTCTTGGTATTAAATCTGTCATGCATTATTTAAGCTATGGACATGAATGATACTTCAAATCATACAGATTGTTGTAGAGTTGAGCTATTTTTCTATTACTTTTCATAGTCATCGGATTTAAAATTTGCAACCAAAAGCAAGCATGAAAAGTTATTAATGCAATGGAGATGCTCCACAGAATAAGATGCACTTGTCTAGGGCAATGTGTCTGCTATAGCAAAATCATTTGGATGTATATAGCACAATCTGTGTCTGGTGCAACAGACACAAGGTGACATTAATGCCTAGACGGTTTGTCTCACAGATTATCAGGCCAGAGATATTATAATCCTACCGACTTCCATCATCTATTCCTATTTCTGGCCCGACATAAAAGGGCATAGTTATGAAGTATTAATAAAGGTATAGTCTGTTATGGTGTTTAAATAACTGCAGTTACTGTGGGAATTCAGCAGACCAGTGCACTCTCAATAAGCATGCATTAGTGTGAGCAGACTGTTTGTTGTAACATTAGGGCTTGTCTTTCCTAGGTTACTGGTGAGTCATTAGGTGGTCATGTGACTGACCTGCCTGTGAAGGATTTGGATAGGACACACCAGGGTAAGTTTAATATTTGCCCTTGTGTAGCTGAATGTACTTTAAACTGCAGTGATTATTTTAGTAACAGCAATCCAATTTTCTTCCATAATTGTCTTGCTTTTTAGTAGAGAACATTGTGGTTTCTAAACTAAAAATGTTTGCAATGTTTGTAATGTTTAGATATTAGTTAGGACAACCAGAAAGACAGGTTTCCTCAGTCAAAACACAAAACTTTAACAGGAAGTTAAGAATTTGTACTTGAACAATATGCATTTTAAACATGATACATTTTGCATGCTCAAGTTATTTGATGATTTTCACTTGATTGTCTTGTGATTTCTGTTTCAGATAACCATGGAGATGGACATAGTTCAGAAAATGAAGTCCAGACTGATCGGATACTGTTTCTGGAGCAGGCGCTTGCAGATAGAGAAAGAGAACTTTTCACTCTCAGAGAAAAACTGTCACTCACCACAGGCCAAACTCTGAATATCCCAGAGGAGGAAAGTGCAGACAGTGTAAGCAGAGGAGACATCGCTGAGTTGCACGACAGCTCTACAGCTCTATCTAAGGTTCTTGAAGGCTCACAAGAGGAAGAGACAACACTTGTAGCAGTAGACACCTCTGTTCTGTCTGTCTCTGCTGACAATGAGAGTAGCCCTGAGCTTATAGCACCTCAACCTGATTCTCCTGGAGAATCAAAGGGTACTTCCTCGGATGAGATGGTGACAAGCAGTGATTCAGAGGTGGCTCATAGTAGCTGGACTCTTCTGGAAGCAGTCAACCAAGATGGAACTCAAGAGTGGTCGCCCCAAGTTCAGGACTTTGCGACACTACGCTTATCCACACAATCTTGGGAAGAGACCTGTGATGAGCAGGTTGCATCAACAAGCTGCATAGTTGATATTGAATCAGCACCTTTAGTTATTCATGAAACTGTACAGGTACGTCTTGGCCAACAGGAGGGAAGTCTGCTAAATACAGATTCAAGCACTGGTCAGGCGTTTGCACAGGTATTAGCCGAAGAGATTCAGAAAAGATACAGTGAACTTCTGGGACAGCTTCAGCAGTTTAAAGACTCAGCCTTACAATCACAGGAGAAAGTCTTCCAGCTGGAGGAAGATTTGAAGTCACTCACAGTTTCCAAAAATGAGGCTGAGTCCAGGGCAAACATCTACGAGAAAGAGCTGATCGAAGCTAAGGCATTGATTGAGCAAGAAAAATTAGATGGGCAAAGTATTGCTAATCAGTTTGAGAACTTGAAGGAAGAGTTTTGCTCTAAAGATGATGAGCTGCAAGTTTTACAGGCAGCCCTTGATGAATCCCAACAAAGACTTGTTGAACAAGAAGGTCAAGCTAGAATGCTGGCTGCTCAACTGGAGGACAGAGAGTTTGCTTCCTCCGAACTTGAACAGAAGCTCTTGGATATAGAGGGCAGGTTAGTGCAGGTCTCTCAGGAAGCTGACATGGCAAAAGCTGCTCTCATTGATAGGAAGGCTGATCTGGAAGACCTACAAAAGTGTATTTCACAGAAAGACCAGGAGATGATGGAAATCAATGATAGCATGACTTGCAAACTACTCCAGGCTGGAGAGGAAAAATTTTTAATAACCAGTGAAGTCAAAAAGCTGAAAGAGCAAATTTATGAACTTGAGAGTGTCAGGGATAACCAGCAGAAAATCCTAGAGGATAGAACATCAGAAAGTCAGGAACTTGTTGCTTTACGAAATGAGAAAGAGGACTTGGTTACTCAAATGGCTGCCATTAAGAAAGATGGAGAACAGGTCAAGAGAAAGCTGCAGGCAGCTCTGATACAGCGGAAAGAATTGATGAAAAAAGTTGCAGACTTCGAGAAGGGGGCTGAGAACAGGGAAGAAAAGGAAAGGGATGATAGTGAGGGAATAACTCTTCAGTTTAAAAATGAAATTAAGGAAAAAGAGCTAGAAATACAGAGACTTGGTTCTTTGTTGCAAGAAACCAGAGATGTCTTAATTTTGAAAGATGAGACCTTAACAAGTTTGGAACAAAAAATCTGTAAACAAGATCAAGCATTGACTGAGTCGCATGCAGAAATACAACATTTGACACAGCAGTATGTACAAATGAATGAACAACAAATGTCACAGGCAGCTGACGACAAAAACAGACTTCTTTCGCAGATAGCGTCCATGGAATCTGACATTGAAACATTGCATAAAAAGCTTCAGGAAGCTACTGATGCTCATGAGGACACTGTTGTGAAAGCTCAAGAGAAAGATCGTCATCATCTTGAGCAGATGAAACAGCAGAAAGAAGAATGCAGTGAGCTTCTTGAACGCCTCCAAACCGAAGAGGGAGAGAAAACTGGGTTGTTGAATCGTATTATGGAGCTAGAGGGTCTGCTAGAATCACATAATTCTGCAGATAAAGTGGTGAGTGGGAATGTGGATGGTAATGTTGAGTCTACTACACAGAATCTAGAGAAACCAGAGACAAACGATTGGGTTCAGGAGGACTGGGTGGATTTTGCTTCAGCTGAGACTGAGACACAACAACATAACAAACTTGGTGAGCAATCTCAGCAGCCCATGATAAAAGATAATGAAGACGTTATAAATGCTCTCCAAGAGGAATTAAGAGTTGAGCAGGCTGCACGTGTGGAGTTAGAGGTACGTCTACAAGAGAGCCAATCCTCTCAATCACTTACTGATAGCAAATTCAAAGAACTTTCCCAAGAACTTGAAGACCTGAGAGAAAAGGAGAGGCAGATTGATGCTCTCACCAAGGAAATAGAGGCTCTTAGGGAGAAATGTCAGAGAGCCGAAGCGCATGCAGAGAATTTGAAAGCGGTGGTGGATGAGGCTAGGGAAGCAGCTAAAAGAAGCACCTCAGATGCTGAGTCCTTAATCAAAGCACTTCAGTCAGAAGTGGAAGAATTTAAACACTTTCTTAAAAACAAGAATGATGAGATTGCTGATTTAAGCCAACAATTTAGTGAACAAAGATCACTTCTACTTAAGATGCAGGAAACAGTACTGGCGAAAGATCAGCAGATTGTTTCATTACAAGAAGAGTTTAAAGCTGAGCAAGATAGGGTTAAAAAACTGGAAGCTGAAATGCCACAGCGTGAGGAAGAAGAGAAGGATAATAGTGCCAAACTCCAACAGCTTCAACGTAAACTTCAGGCTGCTCTTGTATCACGCAAGGAGGCAATCAAAGAGAGACAGGCGTTGAAGGAGGAAAAGGCTGATGCTGAGAAGATTAGATTAGAGCTACAACAGAAGCTGGAGTTAATAGAGGTGGAGCTGAACAAGTCAAGAGAAGAAAGGAAGAAGTTAATTGAGGAGGTGGATCGAACTTTGTTGGAAAACCAGAGTCTGAGTGCGTCCTGTGAGAGCCTTAAACTTGCTATGGAGGGTGTTTTGAATGAGAAGGATGCATACAAACGACAAGCTGAGAGTGCCAAAGAGGAATCCGAACAAGTGTGCAGGCAGCTAGAAGAAAAGGTGCAAAGCATGAAAGAAGAGTATGAATCTCTACTCAAGTCATATGAAAATGTGAGTGATGAAGCTGAACGAGTGAGACGAGTGCTTGAAGCTGCTCGACAGGAGAGGCAGGAGTTAGCAGCCAAATCACGATCCCATGAGGTAGCCAGACAAGAGGCGGAGAGGTTAGCTGAGGAAGCTATGAAGGAGGTAGATGTTGTGAAAGAAAAAATGAGAAAATTTGCCAAGGTCAAACATCAAAAGATTATGGATCTAGAGGAGGAGAATGAAAGGCTTAGGGAGCAGGAAGAGAAGAAATTGGTCACACATACAGAAACTGCGCTGAAACAAGACCTTGAGAGAGTCAAACAAGAGTTTGAGACCTTGAAAACAAATTATAATATTGCTATGGATGATAAAAACTCTTTGGAGCATGAAGCTGAGGAATTGAGACAGCGTTTGGCTGAGAAAATTGACACAAAGGCCAGTGAAACCCTGGACACATGCTCCATGGAGACTTTTAAGGAAGTTAAAGTCGTCTCACAGCAGAGAAGTCCTGATTTAATTGAAATCCAAGATTACCAGAATGAAAGCATTTCCCTTGAGGCTGATCTCAGTAAGCCAGTGGAATCCATTAATACTTCACTTGAACAAGAAGTCACAAAATTGCAAGCAAAGATGAATGCTCAAACAGAGGAGAGGCTCAAGGAGCTGGAGACCTCTCTCGAAACGGCAGAGAGTAAGATTAGGGATCTTGAAGCTGCTCTTGAGGATCACATGGAATCCAGAAACAAGCAAGAATCCATGCTTAATGCAGAGCTGGATTCCCTCAACCAGCAGCTTAAGGAGACTTTAGAAAGAGAGAGCCTCCACAATGTAGAGAGCTCTAAGAAAGAGACCCAACTACAAGAACTCCGCACTAGCCTAGAGGCTGAAAGAGATGACTTAGAGGAGCGGTTGATGAACCAGCTGGCTCAGCTCAATGGCAGCATTGCAGGCTACCAGCAAGAGGCATCTGACAGTCGTGATCGCCTTACGGACATGCAGAGGGAATTGGAGAAACTGGAGAGAGAGCGGGCTGAGCTGGAAGCTGAGGTGGCAAGTGAGAGGGGCCGGGCAGCCAGGATGGAGGAGGACATGAGGCAGGCCCAACGAGAAAGAGCAGAGGCAGAGTCTGAGGCAGGCAAACAAAGAGAGCTGGAGCAGAAGTTGAAATCTGCACAGAGGTTTAAAGAAGGTAGTCAAAGCAGAACACGTCAGCTTGAGGAACTGCTGAGGGAAAAGCAACTTGAAGTCCGTCAGCTACAGAAAGACTGCATTGAGTACCAGGAAAGAATAAGTGAACTGGGTAAAGAAGTTAAGTCAGTGCTGTTGGGTAGAGATGAGCTGAGTGCAGAACTTGAGGCAGCGCGCTTGGAAATTGCAAAGAACTTGCAAGACAGAACAAGTATTGCATCTGAACTTTCAACATGTAAAGTGAAGCTGGACATGGCACTGGAAGAAGCAAAGCAGGCCCAAGCAGACAAGCTAGCTGCAGAACAAATGGTACAATGCAAAGAGGTCGAGTTGAAGGCAGATGCAGAGCGTACCCTGGATGAAGTCAGGTATCGCCTTGGAGCCGAGCTTAAACAGATGGAATTAAGACTAGAAAAATCTTACAGGGAGCGGGAGAGGGAGGAAGAGGCAACCTTGGAGGCAAGGAGTATTGCTGAGGCCACAGACAAGCATGCCCAGGAAATGCAAGCCCGTCTGGATAAAGCACTGGCTCGTTTGGCAGCCTTTTCGCGCTCCATGTCATCCCTGCAGGATGATCGTGATCGAGTGCTGGATGAGGCCAAGCAATGGGAAAACCGTTTTCATAGCGAACTACAGGAAAAGGAGGCTGATGTTCGGGAGGCTGAGACTCGTGCTAAAGAACTAGCTGAGCAACTCCAGAAGGAGACCACCCTAAAAGAGGAGCTCCAGAGTTTATTGGAAAGGTTTGTTTTTTGCTATTTTAAATAAGGTTCTGTTAACATCTGGTAATTATACTTTTACTGTTACAGTAAATTTTAAATAATAAATAAAATGTATGTCTTCAGAATGCAAAAGTCAGAAGAGAACCTACAACTAGAGCTGTCTGAGGTGGAAAAGAAACATAATGAAAGCCTTGCAGCTCTTGAGAAAGAAAGAGTAGATCTGCAGCAGAAGCTCACTCTGGTAGAGACCAACCTGACCCAAACTCGCTCCCAACTGACTACCCTGGAGACAGAGGCAGAGGGTCTACGGCACCGCACCAAAACCTTAGAAGAAGCAGTGTATAAGCTTCAGGGTGATGCTAATGAAGCACGTGCAGTGATCAAGGAAAGGGAGACAGAGGAAAGGAGACTATACTTGAGGCTTGAGCAACTGGAGACAGACCTGGGATCCTCAAAGAACCTTACTGAAACTCTTCAGGCTTCATTAGATGAGAAGGAAAAGAGGGAAATGGAGCTCCTTGGTGAGAAGGAGCAAGCTGTGACACAGGTACTTTTACTGAATAATACCATAGTTTCTGAAATGAATCCATGCATATTCATTCATCTCATTATTAGTAATTTATATGATATATAATAATACAGTAGGCTTTCTTTTCTTTTAGGCTGTAGAGGAAGCTAGAAAGGATGCAGATGGAAGGGCTGAGATGGCAGAAAAAGAGCTGGAGGAGAGGAGAGAAGAGCTGCGTGGTTTAGAAGAGAGGCTCCGTAAGGCTGAGGAGGATACCTTCCAGAGCAGAGCGCAACTGGAGTCCTTCACCAAGGCTATGGGCTCCCTGCAGGATGACAGAGACAGAGTACTCAGCCAATACAAGCAGCTAGAAGAAAGACACCTCCAGGTAATGCTGCTCTGAATAATTTGATTAGATTTTGGAAAAAAAAATCGCATAGCCTCATTTGGATAATTAATACAGAGGATCTTTTAACATTCGGACATGTTAAAATCTCATGTTCTCTCAGGTAATGATGGAGAAGGACAGCCTTATCCAGGAGGCTGCAGGTGAAAACAATGGATTAAAGGAGGAGCTTCGAGCCTTTTTGTCACAGCGGGATGACCTCAATGCTGAGAATGCCAAGCTGGCTGCCCAGCTTCATGGTTACCGAAATGACCTGAACCAGGTTCTTGCTATGAAGGACTCCCAGCACAAGCAGATTCTTGCTGCCCAAGCAGAGCGCATCAGTTTACTGGAGAGAGAGAAAGAAGGTCTTGAGAGCCATATTCGGGCTCTTGAAAAAGATGTTGCGCAAGGGAAGGTTCTTCCATTGGTGCAGGAGAACTTAATCCAGGCCAGCGAAGGAAATGTTCGAGTCGATAGGCAAGATGCACCCGGAGCCGAGGTAGAGAAGCTCAGGGAACAGCTCAAAGCTGCTAGAAAACGCATCACCACCTTGGAGGAGACCTTGGAATTGGAGAAGGAGACCCAGGCACTCCACGGCAAAGAGTTGAAGGAGCTGCGGTGGGAAGGTGGCGTTCTGCGAACCGAAACTGAAACGGCAGAGGAGAGGGTGGCGGAGTTGGCACGAGACCTGTTGATGATGGAGCAACAGCTTCTGGAGGAGAGGGAAGCAGCCTGTCAGCTTCGGGCTCAGAACCAGTCTTTTGGTCAAGCCATGACCTCTCTGCAGGTCTCAAGAGATCAAGCTGTCAGTGAGGCCAAAGAGCTGCGTCTCCGTTTAGATGACATAAACCGGACGGTTCACCCAGCTTCTCCCCCGAGTGGCTCCAAAGGAGAAGTGTGGAGCCTAAAAAATGCTCTAGCAGCACTGCAAAATGACAGGGAAAGAATGGTATGTAATGGATTACCTAATAATTTAATGGAAATATAAAAATGTTGCATCCTGCCACCTTTAATAATGTTTGCAACCTATTAATTGCATCCCTCATGGTTCCTCAGTTGGAACAGCTGCAGTTGCAGAGGTCTGAATTGGATCGACTTGGATCTGGTGAACTATCCAGGCTCACTCAGGCTTTAGAGGAAGAGAGAAGAAAGGCAGAGGAGCGAGAGGAAAAAATCATGGCAGAGCTGAGGGATAGAGATGCCAAGATGGACAGAGATAAGCAAGAACTGGAAATGCTCAGGTAAGATTGATCGGTTTAACTCATGACATGCCCTCTGCCATTCTGCTGTTTTGGTGGTAGTCTTGCAGAAAACCGCAAACGGCTGTACAGACAGCCTAAAATGAATTAGCCAGAAATGTTTGCATTCTTTGACCAGAATTTCTGTCACTCCAAAAGTGAAAAATATTGTTTCTCTTACAATTTCTTAATTTTTTTGTTTACATGTGTAGATTTGAGATGACGGACTGGCAGGGCCAGGCCGAGCTCTTGAAGCAGCAAACCCTGGCCACCCTCTCAGACAGGGACCAACAGGTTCGCCAGCTTAATGCCATGCTTGAGGAAGCACGTGCATCAAAATTACGGCATGAGCACACACAAAGACAGGTATAAAGCTACAGTCTCCTTTTCAGTAATGAGATATTGGAAGCAGCCTAGAAATGTTCTGTTTTCAGTCAATCCATCTACCTCTTTTCGTGTAGCTAGAGACATTTATAAATTCTAGTCTCTTCATTGTACTGTTGTTCTGTAATACGCTTTGTATGAAATGGGACTTTTTTTGCTTATTTCTCTGTGGTCTCAGACTTTTGAAGACCCACTTTATATTTAAGTATAGATCTTTCGAAGTCCTTGATCTGTTACATTGTCTTTAGTGTGATGCATCCAATGTTGATTTCTTTGTCCTTTAGGGAAGCCTTGCAGTAGACGCTGCACCTGGTGGTCCTCTAGAGCACAACGAGGGATATAAAGCGGAGTTCATTGAACTCCAGAGAAGGTACTGCTGCCAAGTTTAGTCTTCTCATTAATTATACTGACCTACAGTTGCATTTTGTCAATCTCTTTAGCACCGGTGCCACAAACTGCATTGATAGCAGTTGTAGATAATACTTCATACTGTATTTGAAAGGAATTGTGAAAGCATGTGATATATAAGTTTATCTTTTCAAACATAGTCATTTTTTCTCTCTGTTTGATTTTGATTTTGAATGGCTATTCTTTGTAGAATCTTTGACAGTAGGTCAAAAGTAATCTAAAAGTAATCCAAAAGTAGTCAGATTATATTACCTAAAACGTTTAATGTAATGGATTACGCTACTAAATACATTTCTCATGTAATTTGGAATAAATATCGTACTACATTTTGTAAGTAATCTACCCAGTACTGTGTTTACCACACTTTGCTGCTCTCAAATACATGGTGACCAAATATCATCAGTAAATTACCTGAGATATGACTTCTAGACTATTTGATTAGGTTATTAAACTATAAATCATAGGTTATATGGGTTTCTCATGACTCTTTCAATGACTTTCTATATGTTAACTTTAATTTCCCCTCTTACCCCAGTGCTGTATAGTAACTCTTCAATTCTATTCTATGTGTGTGTTTCTGTCAGGCTGGATGAGGAGTCAGAACAGAGACTCAGAGTAGAGGAGGAGCTCATCGCTGCACAGGATCGCATCAAACGGTTTGACCCATATCTCAGATCAAGATCAACTCTCACTGCCCCTGACTCTGGGCATTATTGCTGAAGACTGCCTTTATGTGAAATGTATTAATGAAATAATTTGGAAACTAACATATGTCAATTTCCTTCATCATTTACAGCTATACACAGGGGGAGTGGCAGACAGCGTCCGAAGCCATGACGTCAGAGACAGCTGTACTTATTGAACCGCCAGAGGGTGCTGTTACACGGGTAAACACAAAACCTCAATGCAATTCCACACCATTTGGTATAAACATGGCATGGATATATAAATGTGTGTGTGTGTACATGTATGTATATATATATACTGGATATATTTGATGTATATTTTCTTTATCTCAGACTCGTAGTGGTGGACCTGGGCTGCTGCGGATGCTGCGAGTCGCCTTCTGCTCTCGTCAGCGCACCCCTCTGCTGGTGTCACTCTACCTGCTGACTGTTCACGTACTGTTGCTGCTATGCATGGGAGGATATCTGTGAGAGAGACTCATCAGGCTTTACTGAGCGAAAGACAGTTACATATTCATTCACTTATACTAAACAAAACAAATGGACAGGATAAACTAATTTACATTTGTCGGTGAACATTTTTCCTTGCTTTTTTTAACCAAAGTTACATCTGATTCTGTTTGTTTGTTCTCTATTTTTATCGGAGTGCTCTGACAAAAATAACTTCCACCCAGTTTTAATGGGACTTGTCCAGACTAGTAACACTAGAGCACTACCTGCACTTCCTCAAGAACATTGTTTTACCCTTTAAGAACGCCCTCATTAATGAAGAAAAAAATGTTTATGCAAAATGTAGATGACGTTGACTTGGTATAGTGTCAGGTTTTTGGTTTTTTTTCTGTCAAACAGGGTTTCACATTGTCTGGGAAATTGCATAAAGGTAGACATAAAAAGACCACATTCCAACTTCCTATAATTAGTTAATTATCTCTTTATTTCCGCAAGCCAGTGCATTGAAATGTAATGTAACGGCAAAGCTGATACAGTTACTGTATGTGTCTACTAGAAACGTCCTAGTTTGTTGACGTTCTCTTTTATGGCAGATAAGTTTGACAGCTTTGTGCAATACTGTAATTTATGTTTTTTTGTTGGTTTTGTTGTTGTTTATTTTCTTTAACACACTACACATAATGGTCTTTACACCTGGACTACTATTGCTTTTATTCACCCTTAAAGGTATAAATGAAATACTTTAATCTTGGATTGTTTTTTTTTTTTACCAATTACTTTAGATGTTTTGGTTCTGTTTCAGTTCGAGTCAGCTTCATCAAGCTTCAGGTCATTCATGTTCCGCTTATTCTGGTTTTCTGAGCCAGAGGCAGGCTTCCTATTCTCACTATTCTACTGTCACTCAGATCTGTTTGGGCTGGATTAGATTATGGTTAAAATGTTGTCGTTTATAGTGAGATTTTAAGCACAGCCCAATGAGTGTTTAATCTGTAAAATCTCTGTAAATTATCCTTTCTCTCTCCCTCCTGCTACCCTGTTGTAGGGGCTATTTTTTGGAAATAAAGTCTATTTATGTGAAGACAAACACATCTAGTGTGTGGTGGTGCTGTTCTTATACAGCAGATTTGTACAGTAAACCTTTGATTTAGTTTAAAAAATTTGATCTTTAGAATGTTTCATTGTTTTATGTGTTTGAAATAAATACACAATCATTGCGTTCTTTTAAGGATGCTGAAATGCTTTATAACTCGTCCTGCACAATTTGTGTTGGCTCGGATCAGACCCAAACATAAAATGTTTCATTAATGCATACAACGAAGAATCATTAATAACATATAATTCTGCTTCTATTATATATTAATGTATTAGTAGTTTTTAAGACATTTGGACCACTTACAAAATTAACCTTTATTATTTTAATGTATTTTTACCTTTTAATTTAATTGGTAAAAAATGCGCTGGTGGAAATCAGATGCGCGTGAACGCGCGCCCGACGCCTCTTCTGCGGTACGCGGCGCGCATTCGAGCGCAGGTCTGATCTGCTGTTTATCGTGCGCACTCATACTGATACTTAACGGACACAAAGCCGGGAATAAAACCGCTATAAAGTGAGTAACCATGATTATCTGCTCGTATTGTTATTACGGATACATAAAGAAAAACTAAACTTTAAGTCAGGAAGTGGGTGATACTAGTAATACATCGTGAGTTGCTAGAACTTTTTTTGTAGCAGGAAGTCAAATGTATATATTTTTGTACATTGCCTGTAACGGTACTATGCTTACATTACAGTGTTCACGGTCTGGGTTACTGTTGATTTAAAGTATTTTTCGTGAACAAGTCGTGAACATGCAAAAGTTTCTGATTCTCTAGAAAAAAGAGGAACTTGCAAAGTGCAACACTTGACTCTTGTTCCACTTATAGAGATTAAACGAAAATGTTTGTGTTTTTCATAAAACCATGTGGAATTACACCATTAAGATGTAATCATGATGTCTTACTCGTATTTTACTACTGCTTTACTCTTTATTACAATAAGCCACTTACTGAAATTTTACGTATTTATGAGTATATATATTTTTGATTTTAAGCATAATACATTTAAATACTCAAAAATATCTGTACATGAGGAAATGTAACATGAGCCATGACATCTTGGCTTCTCTTTCTACAGATGTGGAAAGCCGTGGTGGGACATGATGTTAGTGTGAAGGTCGAATCAGAGGGGGACGATTGGGAAACGGATCCAAATTTTGAGGTAAGCAAACAGGGATGATACTTAAAAGTTCTCTAAAACATTACTGTAAAGTACTAAGACACAAAACTGCTCCTGGAGGGTAACTGTCCTGCAGAGTTTTGCTCCAACCTGCCTCAACACAAATTCTAGTATGCCTAGACTAGTAAGACTTTGATTAGCTTCAGGTGTGTTTAATTGGGGTTGGAGCTGAACTCTACAGGACAGTGACCCTCCAGGAGCAGGATTAGACACCCCTGGTTTAGAGAGGTTAAGATTTCTATATTTTATATATAAAAATGTGTCTGTGTTTCAGAACGATGTCTCGGAGCAGGAGCAGAGATGGGGTGCCAGAACCATTGAAGGATCAGGCCGAAAAGAACACATCAGGTAACAGTGAAAAAAAAAAAGATCTCGAGATTTTAAATGAAATAGCAGGTTGCTTTAATGGCACCTTGTTGCAATGCATTGAACTGAAAGCACTGCTGAAAAGAGTGTCACTCTCTGCAGTGAGGAAATAGGAAGTAGAAATGCTGCCGACTTGAGTTGCATTTCCAAATATGGACTGATAAGTTCACGCTCACGTCATGTCAGAAGCGGAATAAGTTGTTGCACTGACACATGGCATTTTAAATATAGGATATATCTATATATTTTATTTTCATAATGTTCATGCTGAACACATAGATGAGCGCAAACAAATGCAAAGATTTGAGTGCATAACAAAAGTGCCACATTCCATGGTAAATATGCAGCATGTAGTAACATGCGATGTGCCTGTTTTTGTGTGCAGCATTGCAGATCTCAGGGAGAATGTGTCTCGGGAACATGAGGTGGTTAAGAAGAAAGAGATGGACCAGGGCCCTAAAGCCTCTTACGGCTACGGAGGGAAATTTGGAGTTGAGAAAGACAGAATGGACAAGGTTAGACTTGAGAACAGGCCAAAATGTGAAGGTGCCGTCACATTTATCGTTGCTCTGCAAATTTTCGCTCACTAAATCCAGTCATTTCAATAGGAATCCACACAACTGGGATTTTTTTTTTACGTGATGGCAAAAGATTTCCCTAGGCAAATTACTGCACTGATTTACAGAAAGCTGCTTGGTTGAAAGTGACTTCTGTGTGAGCTCTGCTTCATACATCGCTTCATTATTAATAATAGAAAATTGGCATCAAAACCTTACTGAAAATTCACTAATGTGACCGCACCTAATGTCTACATATTTATCGGAGTGTATACAGTAGTGTACAGTAACTCGTTTGTATACAGTAGTGGCCTAAAATGATGTCCGACCTAAGAAAATTGACATCTTCACCCTTTATTCAAATCATATTAAGAATTTGTTAACATTTTTTGTAAGGTTATTGCATAGTTGTGCTTGGAGTCATTGGCGATAACGCAATGAAACATGCCAAATTGTGCGGACATCGTTTTTAGCCAGCCTGTCATTCAAAGTAATTATGAACACATGCACACACAAAAAAGAGAAAACAAACAAAATATTAATAACTGATTATGGTGTAGTTAATGTAGGCTTTTTCCTGTGAGCTTTTTATTTTTCTATTATTTTTTTTCAAACCTGTTGCTGTAGTTGCCCTTTTTTGCCAAATAACTTCGTCAGATAAACACCTTAACCATATTTTAAAAATATAAAATATTTTCCACATATTTTGATGGTTAAATCAAACTTATAGGGTCATTAAAAACAAATATCCCCTCTGGACATCGCATTTGGCCACTACTGTATGTATGCATATTCAAATAACGCTATTATTTTGATGATGTTTGATGTGTTGAATTTTCCCAGGGTGCTTTAGGACACAACTATGTGGCGGACGTAGAACAGCACTCATCCCAGAAAGATGGAGCAAAGGGTTTTGGGGGGAAATATGGTGTTCAGAAGGACCGTGTGGACAAGGTTAGAAACCCTCTCATCACTGTCCTATGATTAATAATTTAATAAATGTGGTTGAATAATATGAATGAATAATTTTGAATCTCATTTTTCCCATTGATTCTCTACAGTCCGCCATGAGCTATGAGTATAAGGGTGAGGTTCAGCAGCATGCATCTCAGAAAGGTACTCATACATTCAAAACACTTCAGGCACTATGCATCTTCTCTTCTGTTTTATCTGTTCTTTCTATAATAGTCACTTCTTTACTGTTCATAAGATTACGCTAAAGGTTTTGGTGGCAAGTATGGTGTACAGAAAGAGAGAGTTGACAAGGCTGCCCTGGGTTACGACTACAAAGGCGAGACTGAGAAACACCAGTCGCAGAAAGGTCATTTCAATCTCTGCTGTTATTTAAACCAGCATCCTGGTCCTCGATCCATATTTTGTTGTCCTTTTGGTGGAAGAATTGTTTATAAAGCATTTTTGAACTTGTCACAGACTACTCAAAAGGCTTTGGAGGAAAATACGGTGTGGAAAAAGAAAAAGTTGACAAGGCTGCTTTGGGTTACGACTATAAAGGAGAAACGGAGAAACATCAGTCACAGAAAGGTACATTCAATCTCTGCTGTTATATTGACCAGCATCCTGGTCCTTGATCCTTACTGTGGCCTATTTTTAGTGGAGGAATAGTTTTTAATGCATATTTCTGTTTTCTGAACATCTCACAGACTATGCAAAAGGTTTTGGGGGAAAATACGGCGTGGAAAAAGAAAAGGTTGACAAGGCTGCTTTGGGTTACGACTACAAAGGAGAAACAGAGAAACATCAGTCACAGAAAGGTACTGTACATATTTCCTGAGATCATTTGACTGAGGGGAAACTCTCTCAAAACTCTTATTTATTCTGATGTTTTGTAATGATTGTAATAGCAGAGGCTGCATTGGTGTCACAAACTTGGCATCCATCTCTGAATGTTTGTCCTTTTAGGGTCCTGTGAACATGACTTTGGGGCCCCCTGCCACAACTAGTGCCCAATTTTCTTACTTTTTGTAACAAGGGTGACAAAAATTGTGTTTTCTATTATAAGATGATTGAAAATAGGAGCTGGGGGTCCTAGTGATTATCTTGTGCTGTATTCTCTGTCGGGTCATGCTTTATGCATTTTTCTGAGGGCCCTTATATTCATCTTCCTTTGCAAGTCTCGTGGCCTGAGGCTTTGAAGACCTCTGATAGTCAGAGGCTCTTGGGAACCAGTTCTGATTTTCCAGATAACTAATATGTCAAAGTTCATATCAAAACATGTGATGTATTAAACTGACAGCTGAAGCTAGAGATGCAACACTTGTTATTTCAGACTATGCAAAGGGTTTTGGAGGACGTTATGGAGTTGAAGCTGATCGCATGGACAAGGTACATCTCGAAGATTTTTATTATGCCATCATTATTTGTGTTGCACTTACAAGAAATAGTTGTGAGATAGTTACATTGCGAAAGTTACAATTACAAGAAACAAAGTTTCAATTGTGAAAAATAGTCACTTACGAGAAATATAATCACAGTTGTGAGATAGTCACATTGCTATATACGGCAAGTTGAAATTATGAGAAAAAAGTCACAATAGTGCGAAATAAAGTTGCACTTTCGAGAAATATAATCACAGTTGTGATATATAGTCACATTGCAATATATACGGCAAGTTGAAATTACGAGAAAAAAGTCTTAATTGTGTGATAAAGTTGCACTTACAAGAAATATAGTCACAGTTGTGAGATATATTCACACTGCAATATGTACGTTACGTTGCAATCGTGAGAAATAAAGTAGCACTTTTGGGAAATATAATCACAGTTGTGAGATAGTCACATACGGCAAGTATAATCGCAATTGTGAGATATAAAGTTGCACTTAAAAAGAAAAATAATCACAGCTGTAAGATATAAAGTCACAATGCGAGATTTACATAAAGGTGCAATTACGAAAAACAAGGTTGAAAAAGCGGAATGCATTGTGATACGGTGAGATATAAATTCTTTTTTACTGTAAGGCAAAAATTCCATACATTATTCATCTGGTTGGACAGTTTCCCAGTGAATGTACATTGAGTGTTTTTTTTTCCTCACAGAGTGCATCTTCCTTCAGTGAGATGGAGTCACCATCATCAGCTTATGAAAAGCCTCAAGCTTTCGAGGCCTGTGAGTGTTTGTTGTACAGGTCTTTGGAAATTATACATTTAATATGATTGGTTTTGAGTAGTGATGCAATGGCATTCATGCATTTTAACTGTTGAATAATGGTTCATATACTGTTCAGGGACACTGTAAATATTTGATTATCTGTTCTTGGTGTTTATAGCAACTGTAGGAGCTGGAAACCTTAAGGCTCGGTTTGAGAACATGGCGAAGTCCTCGGATGAAGAGAACAGGAAGAGAGCCGAGGAGGAGAGAGCCAGAAGACTTGCCAGAGAGAAGAGAGAACGGGAAGAGGCACATCGCAAACAAGAGGTACACATTTGATACATATATAGAAATGCTTGCTGCACTTTAATAGAAACGCATGACAACAATAGATAGCCCACCCACGCACACCAGCCTCTTCTTTTTCATACACTAATAAACACTTAGCTGATGATGTTCTTTTTTAAGGAGAAGAGCGAGCATGAACATGAAGAGGAGGAAGAGAATCAGAGACCTCCATCTGTGCCAGCACCCCGGAATCCCCCAGAGGCGTTGGTCAGAAGACTGCCTGAAATTCCCAGAGATGAACCAGAGACAGAAGCTCAGGCAAGACCCCTTTTGCTATATTGTTGTTGCTTGTTGCTATGGAAGCTTGTTTCCGCCAATGAATAATAAATAAATAATAATAATTGCGACTTTTTATCTCACAATTCTGACTTTTTTTCTCACAATTGCGATATATCAAGTCAGAATTGTGACTTTTTTTCTCACAATTGCGATATATCAAGTCAGAATTGTGACTTTTTTTCTCACAATTGCGATATATCAAGTCAGAATTGTGACTTTTTTTTCTCACAATTGCGAGATATGAAGTCAGAATTGTGAGAAATAGTCGCAATTTTGAGAAATAAAGTCGCAATTGCGAGATATAAAGTCAGAATTGCACGATATAAAGTCGCAATTGCGTGTTATAAACTATTCTGAGGTAAAAAAAAAAAAAAGTCTGTCTTTTTTTCCTTAGAATTGGACTTTATATCTCACAATTCTGAGAAAAGATGTCAGAATTGCGAGATATAAACTCGCAATTGCGTGTTATAAAGTCAGAATTGCGCGATATAAAGTCGCAATTGCGAGAAAAAAAGTCCGAATTCTGACTTTATAACACGCAATTCTGACTTTATATCTCGCAATTCTGACTTTATATTTCGCAATTCTGACTTTATAACATGCAATTGCGACTTTATTTCACGCAATTCTGACTTTATATCTCCCAATTCTGAGAAATAAAGTCAGAATTGCGAGATGTAAACTCGCAATTGTGAGATAAAAAGTCGCAATTATCTTTTAAAATGTTTTATTTTGTGGCGGAAACAAACAAGCTTCCATATGTTGCTCTTTTGAAATAAAAACAAACAAATGTTTAGACATACTCTAATGTTCACAACGCACAACTCCTACACAGACCATAAACGGAAACCAGTATGACATCACAACCATGAGCACATTAACATACTGATGCCCTCGTTTTTACATAAACATCTATTCAGTATCCAGCAACCTGGTGGGGCTTTAATTACTCATTTCACATGCGTACAGCCAATCATAACACCGATGATTTACATATACAGGTACAGTAGCAAAAAGAGTGTGTTAAATTCTAACAGTGACAGAATGTCCAAAAATGGTCATGTTCAAATGATAAAACTGTGGAATATTACCCCAAATTGTGAATTGTTTTCCAGATTCATTAATCGGAAACAACTCAGAACACTCTACGCTAACACTTTATTTTACAGTGTCCTTAGTACATATGTTACATTAACTTCAGAGGTGTAAAGTCCAGGTTCAGAAAGTAAAAGTCATCCTCAGTATTTTGTTCTAATTAGCACAGTTTTTCAGCCAGGAGATCAGCTGGCTCATGGGTAGAATAAACATATGGCAGGACTTTTACTTTCTGACCCCTGGACTTTACACCTCTGAACTTACTGTAATAATAACAGTAAATGATGCATAATTACATGCAACTAATCTTAAACCAAACCCTAATCCTATAATCCTATAGTGTGTACATGTAGTTAAAGAATGTTACTCAGTACTTAAATGTATAATTTCACTGCAATGAGAACACTTTAAAATAAAGCGTAACTGACCCTAGCAAACGCATAATATCGTGGTAAAACTACATAGAACCGCATAGAAGTGCCTACAAATTTTCTTCTGAAAAATTGAAACAATCTTATGGTTGATTCTTATGTACCAATAAAATGTAAGACACAATTAAGTCAAGTAATAAACTGTCGTAGTCTTTTTAAGATCATATACTAAGAGAATTGATCATCAGTTTCTCTGTGTGTGTTTCAGGTGGAGCAGCAGCCGGAATATGAGGACGTGCCATCTCTTCCGCCCCGCTCGGCTGACCTGATTGAAGAGGAGGAGGAGCCGGATCAAATATATTCTGAATGCGATCCTGACCCCATACCTCAGGACCAAGATTATGAGGATATTGGCCTGTGCACAACTGCAGGTTTGACACACACTATTTACTACATGTATTCACTGTGTGGGAAGTGTGATCAAGATGGTTCAAATTACAATTGCTATACATTTTTGTGATTGTTAACAGCTGTAGTTCCTCATTGTTTTTTTTTGTTTTTTTCAGTGACTGTTGATAATGATTATGAAGATCTAAGTGGAGGGGGAGTTACAGCCAAAGCCATTTATGACTACCAAGGAGGTACGCACAACCATAACAGCAACTGATTAATGACATTGAATAGTTTCTTAACTGACTCTAAATAACTATGTAATTTATTTTCTGAGCGTTTGTAGTTTTAGTTTAGTATTATGAATTTCAATCATACTTTTGCAGAGGCCAGTGATGAGATCTCCTTCATGCCAGATGACATCATCACTAACATTGAGATGGTGGACGAGGGTTGGTGGAAAGGAACGTGTCATGGTCGCACAGGCCTGTTTCCTGCCACCTTTGTGGAGCCCATGTAGTTACTAATGATCAATGATCAAATGTATGTTTATTAGCCACTTGCAGACAATTATCTTTTATTTCATTTTTCTATGACATACAAGTGCAATATACTAACATGTTTTAATAACTGAACAACATTTTCCTTTCAAGTCACATGGTTAGTTACCAGATAACGTGGACATGAACTGTTTTCTATAAAGATGTTAGATTGGGTATATATATATATATATATATATATATATATATATATATATATATATATATATATATATATATATATGATTATTTGCACTACCGTTCAAAAGTTTGGGGTCGGTTTTGTAGTGTTTTTGAAAGCAGTTTTTATGTTCACCATGGCTGCATTTATTTGATCAAAAATACAGTAAAATAAAGTAACATTATGAAATATGACAATTCTTTTGTCATATATTTTAAAATGTAGTTTATTTATGTGATGGCTAAGCTGAATTTTCAGCATCATTACTCCAGTCTTCAATCATTCTAATATTAGTTAGTTGCTCAAGAAACATTTATTATTATGATCAATGCTGAAAACAGTTGTGCTGCTTAGGAAACCATGACCATTTTTTGTCCAGAATTGTTTAATGAAAGTATACAGCATTTATTTGAATTTTTACTGTCACATTTGATCTATTTAATACATTAGTGCTGATTAAAATGATGAATTTCTCTATAAAAATGTATTTTGAACGGTAGTGTATATATTATGACACATGCAATAAATGTCTAACTAGTCATATTTTTCAATGACGTTTTTGCCACGGTCCGAATTTTAAAACAAAACGTTTGGTAGCAGTAATATTTTAAGTTGTTAGCTGTTAATTTCAAACTTTATTGCAATTATAAAGACTTTTGCTTGGTAAAGAGATTTACCATTGTGCTTTATAGATACACATAATTTTATGCTTCAAGATTTATATGCCAAGCAACTGGCTTTTGCGCTTTTCTTTCTTTGTTATGCATGTGGTGACCACAAAATAAAAGACAACATTTCCCATGAGATATATTGGATTTATTAAGATAAAAAAGGATGCACATCCATAATTATTCTGTCTGCAAAGAAAATACATAATACTTCACAACTTTAAAGTAAAGCAGACCCACAGAATGACATGGATTGGAGTAGAGAAAAACAAGACTTTTATTGGAAGAGTCAGTCGTGTGTGGTACGCTGAATGCAGGTAACGTACAGTGTTTTTACTCTCCATCACATCGCACAGTGTCTGTCACCAACAGATCACAATTACATTTTACAATTGCAAACACTGTAAAGAATATCTCTGCACGAGGTCATGCAAAAAGTCCATAGAAACGTACAAACTGTACATGAAAGTGATGCACAGCGAGGCTCCGATGCAGCTGACACTGGAATAATGTCCATGCTCAAGCAGTTCAGTTCATCTACCAGGCGAGACCCTTCTTCGTCTTAGGCTTTCCTTTTTTAGCCAAACGTTTGGCTTTCACTTTCTTCGCCTCCCTTTGGTTCATCCAGACCGGATACCGTCCTTGATCGTCCAACATTGTCTTTTTATTGCGTTTAGTGTCCAAATCCATCTTTCCACCATCTTCTGCAGAGCAACAACATATAAAATTGTATATAATAAAATAAAACACTTAGTATAACTAGAAGTGCTAAATGTTTCTATAAAAGCTCACCATCTTCTTCATGCATCTCTGCATCTTTTGATTTCTCCTTCACTTTCTCAGGTGGCACCACGGTGGCGATCTCAGCTACATCTTTCATGGTGATCTCTCCTTTCTCTCCCTGACCCAGCACTGTTTTGAGTCGTGCCAGTTCTTTGGGGGCATTTTTCTTTCTTTTCTCCGCCCTCATCTTCCTCCTCCACTTGCTGCGTAAACTCTTTGCCATCCTGATGGAAACTAGGGTGAGAAAAAAGACCTATATATGCAGTGCACACACACATATATACATATATAATATTAAGTAAAGGATACTTTCTCTCTCTCTCTCTCTCTCTATCTATATATATAAATATAAAATCCACAGAGATATAAGTATCCTTTTCTTCCTGGGCTGAAAAACACCATGTTTCCTTGATATTTCCACATGTTTGGTATCTCCCTCATTAGACATCTGAATCGCCTCAATAGCGCATTAATAGAGTAGCCTATATGACCCATGACTCCTGTAGCCTGTCAATCTAGTGAAACACCTAACGTTACGTTAAATTGTGTAAATTGGTCACTACATAAGCACTAATACATATCAGACATGACAACCTCACATATCTGTTGTCATCTTCATAACCAATCACCCGTATATATTTGAGTATTTTCAGAATCAAGAGATTTGTGTAAGAAAACTCAGCTGAAAACGAAGATTATTGTTAGCCTGTTAGCCACCTCATATGCAAAACTAGCTTTCTACTTTAACAGACATCACGTAAAAGCACCACTTATAGACGTAATTATTGCCAATATACGGACGAATATATTTATTCTGTGTTTACACATCTTCAAAGCTGTATTTATATTCGCAGTGTGTAACTTACAAGGATCTTCACACCGCCTCTGGATACACGTGTATCTGTGTACAGCTGCCGCTAAGGAAAAGTTCTGTTACGACAGTTCCTGATTTGCGACAAAACATCCCATGTTGACGGCTCGTGAGTGTCGCGCGCTTACTCCAGTAGATGGCGACAGAACTGCGGCCTACTTTCAAAATCTTAAACATTTCAAAATTGCAGGTGAGTTAAAGTACAAACATACCGGTGAAATATATTGTAAATGATGTCCTCCTTCCAAATGAAGCTTTGTCTTCATTTAGAGGTTAATTCCAGCTTTAAATGCCGAGACAACTATTAGTAAGTTGATTTATCCCCAAAATGTGTAAACACTGTTGCTCTGTGCCCTAAGCTCTGTTTGTTTTGACCAGCCCAGTATGTCGGCTTTTGGCTGAACTAACAGTGGTGTTGGACAAACTGTTTGTGTGACTCATGGCTGATGGAGGGAAGACGGGAAAACTCATTTGACAAATATAATTATTTTTTTGCAATTCCATGTGGTGAGGTTAGCAGTGCTGAAATTACAACAGCCATAGCTCGACAATGCATTTTTTCTTTACTGTGTTGAGTGTTGACCAAGGGGTCAAGGTTTGGTGGGTTAGCATTGTAGATGCAGATTTGCAAATACTACATTATATTATTGTAGATTTTTGGCCACTGTTTATCTTTGACATTAGTGTTTCAGAATGTGTTGTCATGATGCAAATTTGGTGTGTTTTCCTGAAGAAAAAAAAGTTTGTTAATATATATATATATATATATATATATGTATATGTATATATATATATATATGTATATGTATATATATATATGTATATATATATATGTATGTATATATATATATGTATATATGTATATATATGTATATATGTATATATGTATATATATGTATATATGTATATATGTATATATGTATATATATGTATATATGTATATATATGTATATATGTATATATGTATATATGTATGTATATATATATATATGTATGTATATATATATATGTATATATGTATGTATATATATATATGTATATATGTATATATGTATATGTATATATGTATATATGTATATATATATATATATATATATATGTATATATGTATATATGTATATATGTATATATATGTATATATGTATATATGTATATATATATATATATGTATATATGTATATATATATATATATGTATATATGTATATATATATATATATATATGTATATATGTGTATATATATATATATATGTATATATATATATATGTATATATGTATATATATATATATATATATATATATATATATATATATATATATATATGTATATATATATATATATATATATATATATATGTATATATGTATATATATATATATGTATATATATATATATATATATATATATGTATATATGTATATATATATATATATATGTATATATGTATATATATGGAGTACACTAGCACAGGGGTTTTCAAATGGTCTGGGGACTCAGAAAAGGTTCTATGAGGTCTGTAAAAAAGCTGAGATAAAATTTGTGATTTTATTATTACATAATCTTTTTTGTTTTCTTTCTTTCTTTTTTTGTAGGGCTGTCAAAGTGTAAAACTGCCCTGCAAAGATATAGATATATATTAGGGCTGTCAAAAGATTAATCGCGATTAATCGCATCCAAAATAAAAGTTTGTGTTTACATAATATATGTGTGTGTACTGTGTATAATTATTTTCTATATATAAATACACACACATGCATGTATATATTTAAGAAAAATGTTGATTTTTGTATAATTTATATATAAAAAAATTATATTTATATATAATATAAATTATATATAAATATATACAGTATATGTATGCAAATATTTCTGTGTATTTATATATACAAAATAATTATACACAGTACAAACACATATATTATGCAAACACAAACTTTTATTTTGGATGTGATTAATCGCGATTAATCTTTTGACAGCCCTAATATATATATATATATATATATATATATATATATATATATATACTGTGAACAATTCTATACAACTAACTGAATTGAAATTGTTTCTCTAAAAATATGCACTTGATACAAAGTAAATATTTTCTAGATTATTTGTATTTTTATATTTTATTTGAATTAATGTTAATTTTATTTATTAAATTATTTGAATTAATGTCAATTTTTATTTATTTGAATTAATACTAATTTGAAGTATTTATTTATTTGAATTATTTATTTTTAATTTATTATTTTATTTAAATTCTAATTGAGTGTATAGGTTTTTATATATGAAAATATATAGCTGCCTTCATATTTTAGGAGAGGGGGTCCCTTTCAAGGGGATCATTATATTTGGGGGCACATAGGATCAAAATGTTTGAAAACCCCTGCATTAGCATAGTTTAGATACAATCATTTTTATTTTATTTTTTATTGATTCTTGATTATCTGATCATTGGTTATCTAGCAAAGAACGAGGATGCTAATAGAAACACGAGTAATGTGTGATTTGATTCTTGGAGCTCTCTTCTTTCTCATAATATTTCCTTTGAAATGCCCCTTTCTATTTTTAAACTCTATTGAAAAACGAGGTGGTAGCAGTAAATTGAATGAGGTTGTTTATGGTTTTTGAGATTACACACACACACACACACACACACACACACACACACACACACACACACACACACACACACACACACACGTCTGTACTGAACCTTGCAGTACTTTGTACGTGAGCAGATTAGTGTAACTCCAATGTTGGATGGAAGAGAGATTAGTTCTGTTCTTCTCACACACAAAACAAATACACACACGGAAAATAATTAGACAGGCTTTTGTTCTACATGGATGGTGGATATTGTTCTTCTCTGATATTGGGTGTCAGGAATCGTCTCGGGATATGTTTAACAGTCCTGATATTTCCCTCATGTTAACATCATTAGCACATTTACAGTGGACTCCTTTTAGCTTTTCTATAAACAACACCCAGTGTTGTATTACCCCTCTACAGCTCCACAACTAAGTAGATTTTGGTAACACTTCATGGATAAAGTAAACATACGGAGCATAACCTGCAACCAGTCTGCCATGGGACCAGCAAACGCTCACATCAGGAACGAAAACTGAAAGGCCCATCTGCTGGGCTGTCCCAGTGACATTGCCCTTGGCAGTCAGCTGAGGTCTCTTTGTAGAGGGGGGAATTGTGTACCTTGTTGTGTGTTTGTTTTGAATCCCCCAATTAGGGTTCCTTCAGTGAGAGTGATGCGTCTGTGTGGAATAATTAAGTCCCAGGACATCATGTTCTGAAATGATCAGCATGCAAACGGCATACACAAACACACACAGTCTGCAGCTCTCTTGCACACCCGCTCACTACTTGTACCGAATGCGTTGTCTCATTGGGTGTGTGAATGTAGCATGGACAATATTTTGTTATAATTTGAGCCTTTTACATGCTTTTACATGGACAATATTTTGTTATAATTGAACCAAGATACATTTATTTGAGAAGCAAAAGTCTTACTGAAAAATGTTAATGCTCAAAATGGGGTCAGATTTTTTTTATTTTTGTTTACCTCACTGAGGTAAATCTTTTCTTGTTTTAAACTACAATTCACTTAATTTTGACGTTTTTTGTTAAGAAAACAAGACCTAATATTTTAAGTAATTGTGCTTCTCTGAATATATCTTTATTCAAGATTTGTTAGATCTTTTAAAGGAAAAATAAGACAAAATACTCAGCAAGATGTTGCAACAATGCTGTTGTTGTTGAGCATGTTAGCTAATCTTATTCTAAAAATAAAATAAATAAATGTACATATTGGGTAACATTGGTAAATGTTTTACTATTTTATAGATTTTTGGTATTAAATAAAATATAGCTATTTATAATATCAACATTTCTTTACATTTGTCAGTGAATATTTTACCGAGCTACAATTTCACCTAATATGTATGTGTGCTATTATTTAGTTTGTTTATTAGCCTAGTATGTTACCATCAACCTAATTTGGAAGTTGAGTTTCTTAAGGTGCACTATTTGTGTGTTGTGCGATTCCCTTTGTTTGTTCCAGTGTTTTTTCCTTCCGCTGTCACGCATCTCGACTCTCGAGCTTTTTTGCATTTTCGGTTGTTTTCCTTTGAAAACATGCGCTAGTCCGACGTCCTTGACCAATGCAATCCCGTCTTTTGCAGCGTCTTGCACGTGAGTGATACGGCATTTTTAAAAACAGCACTAAAGTTAAAGGGGTCATGAACTGGCTTTTTTATATTTTTTTATATTATTGTCTGAGGTCAACTTATGACGTTCGCTTGGTTTTTACATTAAAAAACATAGCTCTTGAAACACTCGGTTTTTATGGGCGTGCCGCATTGAGGACTTGGAAGTAAACGCCCACTGCTATGATTGGATTACAGTTTTGCACATTATAATGAGTTTCATGTAATGCGCGAATCGATGGGCGGGGCTAAACAGGCAGTGTTGAAGTAGGCGTTGATCTTCTCCTGCGGAGGCGGGGTTTGATACCCTTTGACGTCATAGATCCCCACTCTGAAAAATCTGTCGTTCGCTGTGCCTGGTGTCAATAAAAGCTTTTATTGGACTAACAAGGAAGTTTTCAGTTTTGAAACTTACAGGATATTTTTATAGTATGATGACCTCTTATATGTCAAAAGCTCAAGGAAAATTTGATTTCTCAGTTCATCACCCCTTTAAAATAAGTTCAACTTTTCCCACACTCCACTGCCCTGCATCTTGCGGTTTTAAACACAAAAACGTGTTCTGTGTGAATGGCTTTTTAGAAGGTAACACAACAGACACCCAGGCAGCTCAGATATGGGAACAGGGCTACAGTCGCCGAAAGTAAAATAAAAGAACTGAGGTCCCTTCACTTCTTGTTCATTCATTGTTTCTCTTGCTGCTCTTAGGATTGCCATCATCATCCCCAAGCCTCTGGTATCCAGTAGAGACAGCTGACGCATCAGCTTCGGCCTGATACACTGTCATGTGCGGCGTAAACGCTCAGGAGGGACGTTGCTCTTGGTTTTGGTCTCCATGGAGCTTAACTATAAAGGCAAGCATCGACTGAACAACCCAGGTGAAAAAATCCAAACTAGAAATGAAATGTGAATCCTCTATTTTGTAGGATTTTGTCTCAAGACAGTTTCTCATTTCCAGGTCTACCCTACTATCTTTGCTGGGTGGGTTTTCTTATACAGAATATGAGACTTTCACCCCTCATAACCTGCTTCTCCTTGTAAAAAAAAAATATAGAAAGAATCTAGATTAGTTCTGGGGCATTTTTATTATGATATCATAATAACACACGACTGCCGTGAGTGTTGTTAAAGGCCAGTTTATCACTGTATTATTAGGAATTTCACACTACAACCGCAGGCTACGTTCCCCAATCTCTATTACTTTTTCATCATGGGGAAGTTGATTACCCCATAATGGTGGGTTATATGACTCTCTCTCTCTCTCTGTGTGTGTGTTTGGTTCAAGGCTGCATTGGTGGTCTGTGTACTTTTTTATTGTGGTTGCTTCTGGTTTTAAAAATCAATTTGTTGAGTGAGGTTTATCAGCGTGCCTGTAGCATTTTTTTTTTTTTTTTATCCCACATATTGACTCGCGATGTGAAGAATGTTATTGAATTGCTTTAATACAGTTATCTCTGTGCCATCTAATTGCAATTAAAAATTGTTTGGACAATGTACATGTGCATCTGCATCTAATACTTAAAGGAGAACTCCGGTCAATTTTAACATTGAGCTCATTTTTTTGTACATTTGGAGTGCTGTCAATACAGAGAACAACGACAAAAATCGGTGTTGCCTACACCGAGTTATTCTATTTTTAAAATTTACACCCTGTTGACTTCAATGGGGCAAGTACTAAACCTGCTTTTAGCCTCTTAACATCCTTGATGTGTCATTACAAGTGCACAGAAAATGTGAGTGATTCCTTCTGAGTGAACACGAGTGAGTCTGACTGCAGTAGATGTGAAAGAAATGTATAAAAATGATGTTATTTAAGCCAGCGCAAATACCTTTGTTTACATCCTGTTTTTCGGTTGAAGTCCAAAGTAGTCGATTGCAGAGTTCACACACATAGGTTTAATACCTATGATCACGCGCGTGAACTCGGCAATCGACTACTTTGGACTTCAACCGAAAAACAGGATGTAAACAAAGGTATTTGCGCTGGCTTAAATAACATCATTTTTATACATATCTTTCACATCTACTGCAGTCAGATTCACTCGTGTTCACTCTGAAGGAATCACTCACATTTTCTGTGCACTTGTAATGACACATCAAGGATGTTAAGAGGCTAAAAGCAGGTTTAGTACTTGCCCCATTGAAGTCAACAGGGTGCAAATTTTAAAAATAGAATAACTCGGTGTAGGCAACACCGATTTTTGTCGTTGTTCTCTGTATTGACAGCACTCCAAATGTACAAAAAAATGAGCTCAATGTTAAAATTGACCGGAGTTCTCCTTTAACAGCTGTAGAATTTTGCATACCTGCTGGTGAGGTTATAGAAAATCAAATTTAATGTCAAGTTCAACTTGCAAAAGTACATGATATGAAAAAAGTTGCCATCTGCAAACAATTCATAAAAAAGTGTTTCTTAGAACTGAACTGATCCAGAACGAAACTGGTTAAAATGTCATTTTTTTTAGAGAGTTACCGATAAACCATTTAAACTAGTGGGTTTCACCCTTTTTGACTAAAGGCCCGTTCACACCAAGGACGATAACTATAAAGATAACGATAAAGATATAATTCTAAAAATCGTTCTCCATATTAAAGAATAACAGAGTTCACACCACAACTATAACGATAAAGATATGAGGAACGATATCGTTGGGATCACTTTCAGAACGATTTTTTTCCAGCTGTCGAACGATAAAACACTGACAGCCAATCAGAATCCATTCTAATTTAAAGGTCTCGCGCATTTAAAATGGATCTGGATCATCCGGGCGCGCACGTGCTTAGAATAAAAAGACCGTTATCGGTCGTTGGTGTGGACGCATATATAGTTATCTTTATCGTTATCTTTATAGTTATCGTCCTTGGTGTGAACGGGCCTTAAGTCTAATGATTCATTTGTGTTTCAAGCATTGTAAATATTATTTTAGTTTGATCTTGTTTTTTTTTTGTTTTTTTTAAGCATTTTAATTTAGAGTAAGATTACTTTAATTCAGTAGTGGACAAGAGTGATATCCGGCCTATATGAAAATTGACATCTTCACCCTTTAGTCAAATATTATTAAAATGTGTTACAGAAATTATGTGGGCGTAGTGTTTGGCCAGGCTGTCATACAAAGAAATTATGAACACATGCAAAAACAAGAGAGAACAAACAAAAGATTAATAACTGGGGTCAATGTATGCTATTTCCTGTGAGCTTTCTGTTTTTAAATGCTTCTATTTTTTTTTTGCATAAATAAAAAGCTGTAGTTTGCCTTTTTTTGCCAAATAATTTGTCAGATAAGTACCTTAACCAAGTTTAGTGTTTTTTGTTCTTCATTAAGGTCATTAAAAACAAATATCCTCTCCGGACATCACTTTTGACCTCTTGTAATAATGTATTCATTTAAATACTTTTAAGTAATCCATAACAGTTTGATGAGGCCCCCTGTTTTAGAGCCACTAGTTTAAATAATTATATGAATTTTTTTTACTGAAGTTCACACTTAAATGTCACAATTTAATGGGTTTACTGCTAATAATGCATGTTATGTCACAATAGAGTATCTTAATCTGCATATTTTCTGAGATATCCTAGTGGCACATACTTCATATTAAACCCTACGTTTTTTTAAGGTCTGTCCAACATGTGCACTCATCTCACACTAATCTGTAATCAAGTGATGTAAACATTATGGCAAACAAGATGCATATGTACAAGACAGCAATGCACTCCAATTCAGTGAGCTAATAGTGTGTAAGCGGTCCATCTGTGCTGTTGCTCATGTGCTGCTCTTGTTAACTCACTTTTTAGCGGCCAAATTAACCTTGGAAGGTGGATTTGAACATTTCCATCCGCTTAAAGAAATCTTACCCTGCTTCCAACAAAACTACCAGGGAAAACAAAAAAATCTGGACTATGCATCACTGTATGTTTAAGTGAGAATCAATGCAAACACGCTTATATTGTAGTGAGGACTAGTACTGTTGTGATTAATTATTCATGACCATTATTAAGCCATCGATGGCATGTGCATAAATCGTCAGTTTGAATACATGTTGCCATGGTGAAGTGATTAAAATGGATGGAATTTGAATTTAGAATTAGTGATTAGAATTTCCTGAAAGAAATCACAGTGCTTGAAAGGCCACTTTGCCATATGTCATGACATTCAGCATGTAACTTTATGTACTGTTTATATGTATTGGGTTTTGGGTATATAATTAAATATATGCAAGGAAAACAAGACCAATCAGTCATGCTAATAGATGAAGACCAAATTAATTATTTATGCAAATGAATTATGCAAATACCAATGATGCCATCACTGTTGGTCACATTTTGAATGCTGAACATTCAAGTAATGTAAAAACAGATGTATTTAAAAAATAATACACACGTAAGGCTAGTTATATACAAAAGGGTTTAAATGGAGTTTGTATGTAATGCATTACTAGTCTTACATTTAATACCCTTAAATAGAATGTTTGAGGAATATTTTTCTTATAGAATCCTATGAAATGTCCTTCATAAATATGGCCATCCAAATTTGCATATCATAATGCTGATTGAGTTATATAATTCTGATTAATTTTACTAATTTCTTCAGTAGAAATCACTTTCGGGTTCGTATATCCAGGTTTTTCTAGACAGTGGGAATTCCTGTCATTCAAAGAAAAAAACTTTTTGTACAGAATAAGAAATATACTTGCAGTCTACAGATTGCCATTTTGAATTTGCCCTGAAGAAGGCCACAGAGGCCGAAACATGTTGGCATGTTTTTTAATGGATAGCCAAGTTTAAATAAAGGCTTTTTAAACCTATATTCCTTTTGAGTGCCTCAGAACTATTGTTTATTTGGGAAACATTTTTGGATCTCCAAGCTGAAGAGCACCAGAGGAACACACCTCTCAATACCCAAGTAGCACTCCTAGTAACTCGTTTGTGGAAGAAATATACTTTTTTTGGTTTATCTTATTGCTGCAAAGAGGTTAGCAACTCATTAAAGCAAAATCCACATTAGCAAAAAGACTAAATGTGACTATTTTGGGCAACACATTTAATTTTACTGTAGTTTTACCAATTATATTTTAGACGACCATCAAACTCTGATTTACGTGTAGGGCTTGTAAATCAGTTCTCATTGGGAAATGTTTCTTAGTGAGAATGCTGTGATACGAGTTCCACACATTCTGCTTACACTTGCATTTCGTGACCCGTTTCATGGCACTGTCACCATCTTGTTTCATAATCACTCAATCAGCACATGTTGTCATCCGCTGCTGCACATTCTTACCTTGAGGTGACACTTGTTCTATACCTTCAGAGTAGGCCACTTATATAAGCCTTGCTTTTCTGCGCTCGCTCACTGCTCCTGCCCAGCAGGGGGAGCAACACCTGGAGGGCCTGAATGTGCAGATGTACAGTTGGGTGGCTGCTACATGAGTGTGCAGGAATATACCAGGCTGAGTGCTCTGCCCTGGGCTTCAGTGCCCACTACTGCCCATCTGGGGACACTGGCAGGCCACCACAAATTCAGCTCACACCACTGCACAGGCGCTGAGGGTCGTTGCATTTGTCCATTTCTGTAGATGTTTCAGACAATGCATAAAACATTAAAGACATGTCTGAACATCTCATTTAAATGAAAATATATTTTTTTATATATAGGTGTGTTTATGTATATATTGGGCTATATAATTGTCAGAATGAGAAAAATTCTATTTATTTAAATATATATAGTATAAGTATTTGTTTAATATATATTAACAAATTGCTTTAGCACACTAACAATATAAAACCCAATGATGTAATTTGCCTATCAGTTATTAAATACAATATCACACATAATAGTTTTTTTTAAACTGATATATGTATGTAATGTTTTCATGTTGTTATCGTACTAAAAGGAAGTTGTTAAAATATTACTTGGAAATTATTTACTTTTTAAGTTGTCAGAAATTAAATTTTAAAGATTTGTTTCTTACTGTAAAATAGTTGTAAAATGCTACTGTTGTCAATAGAAAATAGACAATTTGATGATGCAAATGTAAAAAAAATACATAATTCAGTAATGCTTTAAGTCCACCTTAACTTGACATCTCTAAAACTGAATTATTACTCCCTAGCACCACTTGCGATCCTTCAGCTAGAAAACCCTTTCCTTAAAAGACAACACAAAAGATGACATATTGCTCAGAGCCTAATGCTGCAATCAATAACACTGACAGTATTGATCATTTTTGTTGTATAGAATGAAGTTCTCACATCTCCGTAAAACATCTTGTTTGCAGTGATCCTGTGGAAGCTTTGCCACGATAGTGTGTATTAGCGTATTGCAGTGTTTTAGAAACTCCCTCGCAGATGGCTGTATTTCAAAAAAAAAAAAAAAAAGAAAAAAAGCAGGAATATGCATGTTTTCTTCTAGAATGAGAAGGCTGACTCTGCTTTTGCAGAGATTAATATTCCTGCTCACCATTTGCATTCTGTTAATAGATGTCTCTTCAAAAGTTTCTTCAACACTTTTGGCCCTGTGGACTTTTATAAAAGTAAATCTTGAGCACATTTTCACACTATTATACAATGTCCTAGAGTGTATCACAGGAGAATTGACATTTTATTCTAAAATTAATTAAAAAAAATTCTCCACACAACTACCACACTCAAAATATTTATTTAACAGGACGTTGGTGGAGATTGTTTTGGAACAAAGAGTAGTCGTCTCCTGTGCTTTGCTAAGGCTACTTCATAGCTAGAATTTTATGTATCGTGAATATTATTTTACAAATTTTGCGTAATTTGACAGCTCGATTGGAAATGACACAATCATTTTCTGTTCACAAGTTTTTTCACACATATCAAACATGCTCTTCACTGGAACGGTTTTGTTCTTTGGTAAACAACTACGCAAACTTTACAAAAACACTTCGTTATCAGGAGTAAAATTGTTAATTGTTGTGAAAATGACACCTAAATTATGCAAAAAATGCATATAAATCGTTTTCACGCAATAAAAATGGTGGTTTTTGGTTGTTTCACTTTTTGTTTGATTAACATATTTCTATGCTGAACACTTAGAACTATGACAATCTAAAGTTTCTATGATGGATTTTCATACTTTTCAAATGCAAATGCTAAAATAGAAAAAATAAAAGACGAAGTTATGAAAAGTTTTCAAAAGAGTTCTGTGATTTTTGGCTGTTTTTTTTACAAATAACTGTACTTTGGAGGGAACTGTTCCAACTTAAAAAACAAGCACTTTTGACAGCATCCCTTACATTAATTTCAATCAGTCCCTTGGTCTGTAAAATAAAACAAAACTTGTACAGTAATGCACTTTCACTGGAAGTCTGTGGGGTGAGACTTTACACAGGCTTTGGGAAACTGGGTATTTAAAAATGTGAGAATCTAAGACATTTTTATATGTAGTTCTTAGCAGTTACTGGCATGTCTGCAACTCTCCATCATCCTGACTAGATACAGACCTTTGACTGTATTTACACAGAAATGATGTGACAGGTCGGTGATGAATGGGATCGGGAGGACTTTCCCCATTGCTGTTTTCCAGGATCTGGCCGCGCTCCAGAGCTGACGGGACTCTGAGCTCAGAGGGTCCCTGTACAGCTCAGGTGGATTACTGTAAATCGATCACAGAATTGATGGGACTCCAAGCTTTCGCCTTAGCCTGACAAAGACAAATGCACTTAGTGAATAACGATTAGAAAATGCTAACGATACCTTTGCGACAGATCAAATAGTTTCACTGTGATCTGTCTGAGTTTGATTTAATTGGCTCATGTGATTTATTTACTTCTTCATAGTAAATCAGTGCTCACCATATATCAAGCCTGCTTAGTGGTCTTTTCTCATAGTCTAGACTGACGGTTTGCTCTAGTGCTCATGCATGGGCACTATCAACATCCTGCCTTTATGCTGAGTCGGTTAGCTTTGTTCGGCATCTGTTGCCTAGCAACACGTTTTCCTGCCCAGTTTAATGTTCTGCTGCCTCAACAGTGAAGAGTCGCATCTATGTGTTTTGTGTCTCCCTCTTCACACACCCCTTACTCAAATAGAGTGGTGCAGGGATGATGTATTTTTGTAGGCCAACACCCTGAAATGATTTTCATTTTATTTTATTTCATTTTAGCACTTCCGTTTCCATCGTCCTGAAGTAAATGGGTTTTTTGAAAGGGTTTTTGGTTAAAGGGATAGTTCACTTTGAAATTAAATTTTGGTATGTTTTAGCTTACCTCAAGGGCATCCAAGATGTAGGTGTCTTTGTTTCCGCAGTAGTTTCAATTTTGATATTTTTAGGTCAAACCGTTCTTGTCTGTCAGTCATATAATGCAGGTCTATGGTCACTATCTCAAAGAGCATGCACAGAGAAGTCCAAACTAAACAATTCCCCATCGTAAGTACACAATGATGGCCTAAGACACGAAACGAGCGGTTTGTGTGAGAAAACGAACAGTATTTATTAGTAATTTCACTTAAATGGCAAATGAAAATTACCTATGAATTGTCATTTAAGTGAAATTACTGAACTTAAATATACAAGCTTGATAAAAATGATCATTCTAGAAGAAAATTTCAGATGGCACTTTTGCATCTGAACTCTTCATATATTTTTTTAACATTTTATTACATTCAAAATGTCGACTAATTCCTGTCGCTTTCATAAAACGATGACCACACAATACAAATATAAAGCACAAAATATATGTATTAATATGGTAATTCAGTGAAGTAAAATCATTGAATTCCATCCTTCCTCTAGAAAAGTAGTCCCTGACAGTGTAACATCCCTCATCTGATGGAGCTCAAATAAAAACAGGCTGAGAATTGTCTGCCGAGTCTGCCTAAGATTTAAGAAGCGGCAAGGGTGCGGCCTCAAAATCGAATGAAGTAGACAGAAGGGGTCACACATACTTCATATATATGAATCAATTATTGTAGCATTATGTAGCAGATGCATCAGATGACGTTGTTTTTATCTGATTAGGTGGTGAGGTCTGCAGGTGTTGAGCTAGTGGGTGGATGTCGGTGACTGTTTTCGCCTGTCATCAGCTTGCGGAAAACAACAGGTGGTGCAGTGCAGAAAGAGATGCTATATAACCTCTGCAGAAAGCTATTCTGAGCCTCATTCTCCCATCCACAGATTCACTGCAATTTCACGATGCACACCCTCTATGGGAATCGACAGCATATACCTCCAATCCGTCAGATTACCATCTCCTGTTCTCTCTGTATTTTTTTTTTGTCTGTTTCAAATATAGGCTATTTCAGGATATGAAAGACCACACCAGCTAACACGGCACAACCAATGCCACATTCATCTCTGATCACCACCCACAACTCACGCCTTTAACTGTAATTTGAAAAGGCGGATTAGATTGCATCTCTTCTGCTGTAGCAGACAGTCCGTGTTAAATATTGCTTTATAACACCTAGGGCACCCATTTCTGTCTAATACTCAATGTTGTACTGCCTAATATTTGAGATTCATTAGTATTGCTTGCACTGAACTCAAGATGAGAGTTTAAACCTAACAAATGTGAATGAATTTTAGAAATGTTGACTTGGCACCTAACTGAAATAAATTTAAATACTAAAATTGCTAAAACTGAAAAAGAAATAAAACAGACAAAAACTGAAATAAACCTGAAATAGTTCAAGCTAAATAAAAATTACAAAATCACAGCACAATTCCTGAAACTTGAACCAAAATTAAGATGAAAACTGATAATTGATTAAATTCAAAACATTACAAATTATACTAAAATAACATTGGTTTATTTGGTTAATTTCTTGAATTATTTGAATCCAGTGATAGTTTCAAAGCTGTGTAAGATCAGTATCTTACATGATTTTATTTTTCTATTAAATTTTTTCAGTGTTTTCAGATGAAATCTGTTTTCAACTAGAAGATTTAGTGCATATTTGTCCCTTGTGATTGATATTTTGTGTTCTTCTCTGTAATACGTTTTTCCATCTCAGGTGTAACACTTACTTTACAGAATCTGAACTTAATGTGTGTGTAGAGGTGGATGTGTGTGAAATTATCTGCTCAATAGAGAGTGAAGACAGTCTGCATGGTGGCAGTGTGTGTGGGAGTTTAAACACAGCACTGTAAATGAATGAATCTTTCGTTTTTAAAATACATTTTCAGAGTCAGACTCGATCGGATCAGGGACAGATTCTGACAGCATTCCACGGAGATTCACATGCTATTATCCATATACAACTTCATAGCCTATGTAATATATAAGTGGTGTTTTTCATTGGCCTTATTTATGTTTCAGAGCCATGTGCCATAACAGAAAGCGTTTCAGCGACTATATATGGAGTGATTTAAACAAGCTTCATGTTTCACCTGCCTACGGGTTGTCAGAAGCTTTAAAAGGTAGTTACTTGTTGAGGTTTTGGCAGCATTGAAATGGCCAGTGGTGACAGGATCTTTATAATATACCTAGGCTTGTGGGGTCTTCTGACACTTTGTGAAATTGATATTGATTTTGTTATTGGGGTGCGCTATAGTGACCAATGAAGAACTGAAAGGCAACTGTGCAGGCAATATTCACAGTGACATATTGTTGGATTCTTGTTATTTTTTTTGATTTCTCCAAGTCTTTTTTCCATTGTTGTGAATTGCAGTCTTATTTGTTGAGTTGAACTGTTGAAAATGTGCTACCACATTTTTGCCAAGACTGGTTGCCCACTGAAGCTAAGCAGGGCTGAGCCTGGTCAGTACCTGGATAGGAGACCTCCTGGGAAAAACTAGGTTGCTGTTGGAAAAGGTGTTAGTGGGGCCAGTAGGGGGTGCTCACCCTGTGGTCTGTGTCGGTCCTAATGCCCCACTATACTGTCAAAAAGCACCGTCCTTCGGATGAGACGTTAAACTGAGGTCCTGACTCTCTGTGGTCAACTCTCTGTTATACCACCCCTTTAATATCAGGTTCAGGCAGCATTTTAACCTTGCTGAGATGATTTGAAAGAAGCAATTAGACTAATATTTATAGATGCAGGTAAATATTTTGATAATCTCTAAACATTCAAATTTCATCCGAAGCTCTCATAAACTAATCTCTTTGATTTTCTGTCAATAAAATGGATTATATTTCATGGCAGATAAATACCTCACGTTAGCCGTCAAGCAAGCTGCAAAGCTGAATAATTCAAATTAAACTGCAAAAACTGAGGAAAAGAGGCAATTACCTATATTTTTTATAGCCATAATGCTGTTATAAATTCAGTGCATTCAGTGCTGTCACATTTTCCGTTGTAGTTCAGGTTTGGTGTAGATTGTGAGGCAGTGTGCGGTAAGCTCTGGTGGTCCTGTGTGATTTGAGCGTGGTTACGCACACACACTGAGAGCTCAGTCACAAGGGTATGTGACGCCGTCCTTGTGACTGAGATCTCAGTGTGTATGCGAATTTATGGCTGTGACAGACGTCAACAAAGGCCCCACGTTCCCCATCGATCTCATGGCGTGTGAGTGACAGCTTTTGTCAGCGAGCGCATACTTATCAAGAGGGTTTATGTAAAAAATAAAAAAAGCTGAAAATGGATGTTAGGTGCATTTGCCTGATGTTTGCCTTCTGTGAGAGTAGATGCTAGTCTTTAGATGCTTAGAGACTAAGGAGAGGAAGAGCTAACAGGTTTAGCTAACATCAACAGCAAAGAATTGCTGCTTTTTCTTTTACGTTTTTGTTTTAACTAAAAACCTCATATGTAATACAGACCAGATCACAATGTCTTATGACCAAGTAGCAAAATGTACATTGACTTTTGAAGTCTACATGAGAACGAGGTTTTTCTCAGGTTTGGGAATGTCTTTTTACAGTCAGAAGTGCTGAGCCTTTGATTTAGACTCTTAAGCTGAAGGACCAGTATTAGACATCTGATCTGACAATATTCAAAGCTCAGTAGGAATCACAGTCTTCTCCAGCATGAGACAGTCAGCACGCTCTATAACATGTATATCCACAGCATGGGGTCCAATTAAAAAAAGGTCCTCTTCAGTTTCCAATTGCCGTGCTGTGTGACATAAAGGTTAATATCTCCCATGTACTTGTAACTGTGTATTTTATGTTCTGTCAGTGAAGAGCTGACTTTAGCGTCATTTGAGAACGTAGCGTCTGCCTGTGTGGGCCAGACACAGAGACAGGGCTTCCCCCCGACACCAGCATCAATTCTTTTCTTTCCTGTAGTATTGATGAATGATTCATGAGCTGGAGGCCGAGTGGAAATTGGCAGTGTGCTTTGTACAGAGAGAATGTGTTAGAAGCACACGGGCAGAAATTAGCCACTGCACCTATTCTCAAAGACGGCTTGTGGTCGTGGACCAGTGAGGGGCTTCAGTGTAAAATCTGCTTAAGATGTTGGTCTCATTAGCTTTAATGATTTTATAATGGCCAGATGCTTGAGACTCATGTAAACCACAGCGAAAGGCCCCCTGATAGTATTTATGCAACTGAATTAGCTACTACAGGAGACGAAATCTTGCTGTTGTTGTTGAATTATTTTTGGTGCTGCAGTGTAACAGTTTCATGGATCAGTTATTGATTGTTTGCTTCATGTCTCAGTTACTATTATTTTGCAATTAAACACTGGCAGTCGGATTTGCGGGATACGTTTTTACAGTCACAAGTGAGAAATTAGTAAAATCCAAAAATGTTTTGCATTATAAAAGCATTATAAATAATTAACGTGATAAGAAACAAGATGTTGTGTGCTACTGTCAGTTAAAATTGGTGTAGTTATAAATTATAGTAGTTCTAAAACTTCTTTAACTGTGGTAAAATCACTGCATATTAGGGGTGTAACGGTACACGGAAGTCATGGTTCGGTATGTACTTCGGTTTTGGGGTCAGGGTTCAATACGAGTACAACAGGAAAAAACATCAAATCCCTAATGCTAGGTTTCTTTTCATTTATTTTGAACAGACAGTAGTGCAAAATACAGTTTGTTCCACCAAGCGGCATTTAGTACCCCCTGAGGTAGTTGGTACAGTACAGCCTCCTTTAGTGTATTAAGCACTAAGTCTTGCAAAAGAGTATTTGGTCACAATCAACTAAAAACTGAAAAGCATCCCTTGTATTATAAAAGTACAAAATCAATAGAGTTAAAACTTGTGCAGAAATGAGTTTTCTTTATTTGTGAGAGTTTAATAACATGCGGTGACAATGGCGGATGCACAAAGTTCAATATTACGCATTTTCAAGGACCAGCGGAAAGATGAGCGAGAAGGAGAAAAAGTGTCATCTACATCTGAGCCTACTTGACCTTTCCACAAGAAGACGGCACCTGAGGCATCCCATTTCCAGGACACATATTTCATCACTGGACTGTAGTGAGACTTCCACGACACAAATCGACACAATGCCATTTGATTTTGTCTCATTATAACAGCGGAAACAACTTAAAATATGTATGTTATGGTCAGACACGATATATTCAGGTAAGCCAAAGTTTCTGAAGATGTGGTGAAACAGGGATTCTGCGGTTTCCATGTGGTAGGGAGGCCTTTCATCAGGATCAGGTAGCAGGCTTTGGAGAACCGGTCTACTGCTACTAGAACACAGGTGAAAGAATCAGACTCAGGGAGGTCAGTATTAAAATCAACTCCTAGGTGTGACCAGGGTCAGCGTGGTATGGGTAGAGGGTGATGTTTAACTTCCGGTAGGTGGTGTGGTGACTTGTAGATGGAGCAGGTGGGACAACCTTGTACATATTGTTGCAGTTCCTGGGTCATATGTGGCCACCGTTACTGGTTGCAGAGGAGTGAGTGGGTTTGCTGACTGCCTGGGTGTCCTGAGCCTAAGGACGAATGAACAGATTCCATGAGGGTTAGACTGAGAGAAGATGGAACATAAGTCTTAGGCTGCGTCTCATTTCTCTGTCTTACCCCTTACTCTTACCCCTTCCCCTCGGTTTTGTGCGTTCATGTGAGGAGAAGTGGTGTCCCAATTCTCATTTTGATTAAGGGCTAGGGCCAAGGCGTAGGGCTACATAGCCCTTGAAACGAAGTTTGCGGAGGACCACACTTGAAAGAGAGGGGTAGGAATTTCCCAGAAGTGAGTCGCATAAATGTAAGTATTTTCAGCAGTTTAATGACACTCGTGTTTTATGATACTTTTAATAAAATGTTCAAGCGGTTTTAATTGTAATGTTTTTGTTTTGAATCGCTAGTTAACCGCTAGCTAGCAGCTATGCGCTATTTGCCAATGTTTTGCTTATATGGTGTCGCCGGCGCCGCCGTTAAATACAATGAAACAATGTCTTTGACTGATGGCACACAAGCGTGCAAAGATAAAGAGAGACCAGGCAATCGATATCACAACCCGAGACGACGGCATCTTCGTTTGTTTATGTCAACGCGTATCGCCTCTGTTGATGTAGCAGCCAGCTAGCGGAAAGGGAAGATGACGCAAACGGTAATCGAGTGGTGTCTCATTTCTTAGAGAAACGTTCTTCCCCCTACCCCCCTTCACTCGGTATCGAGGGGCAAGGGGAAGACGCAGACAAAGGGGTAGGGGAAGGGGTAAGACAGAGAAATGAGATTGGCCCTTATCCTCAGGACCTCCGGGCAGAGGGAGTGGCTTTAGCTATTTGACCCTTCCGTGGTCATTAAAAATCCCATGGCTCTTTTCGTAAAGAGTAGGGCTGTAACCCTGGTTCCTTGCCAAATTCCCTCCATTGTCCCTTACCAATCATGGCCTCCTAATAATCCCCATCCATTGAATTGTCTCCATCACTCTCTCTCCTCTCCACCTATAGCTGGTGTGTGGTGAGCGTACTGGCGCCATTGTACTGTAGCTGTCGTCGCATCATCCAGGTGGCAATATCCTACACTTTCTTTTTCTTTTTTAAGGTTAGGTTTTTATGAAGACGATCTCTGTAACCTCTCTCACCAGACATTCACAAAGAAGTTTTGGCCTTCATCACTCTGCGGTGTATCCTAAACCGTGTTCAGCCCTCCAGCTCTGCTTTAATGTGTGAACGTTAGCTTGAGACTGTCCTGAATGGATGTGAACGCTGTCCCCTCTTTCTCTAATTGTATTTTTCATCTGAATGGTCTCGCCGGTGGGCTTGTATGATGAGTGGTGTTGTTTTTCTCTGCCTGGTCGAATCTGTTCTAATAGAGGGCATAAGATGAGTTACAGCAAAGGATGGGAGCCATGTGTAACGTAGCTACATAAAAAGCCACAAAAAAACGTTTTCTCCGTCACGAAACCTAATCCATCAGCTCAGTGGCTCAGCGCTTAAAATCACAAGGGTGTGAGCGTTACTCTGTGCGTTGACTAAGCAAATAAGTAATCGTAACGGTACATTAAGCCACAGGATACACAGATCTTTATTACAGCGATAACTTTGTTTTATTCCTTTTTTTAGCACTTCTGTCCTTGGAGGCTTTATTTGAAAAGATGTGTTGTCATGGTTGCAGTATGTCGAGACCAGCACCATACGTAGAGCTGTATCTGTGAGCGGAATGGGGGGGGAAAACAAGACTTTGGTGAGTCATCATTGATGAGAGTGGGGAAGACCTCAGTAGAAATCTAGGCTGCAATCCACTTCCAGCCATGAGAGAGAACGATTTTGTACATGTACCATTCTTTGAAATACTGCTATCCTACTGTGGTTATACTATGGTATTCTTCCCATTAAGTACCTAAGTACCTTTTTTTTAAATACCATGCTAATTGTCTTGGTACTTTTTTGTAAGTGTTAATTATCAATGTTTTTGGTAAAATCGTTGTATTATATGAATTACCTTGGTAATACCATGGTACTTTTTGTAAGTTTAATACATCTAAGATATTTCAAATAATTAACCTACAAAAAAATACCAAAAGGTACCATGGTACCATGTTTTTTGATGGTGCAATGGTAATGCTATAATATAAATCGTGAAAGCATCATATTATGTTACTTTATTTCGAGAATATGTGCCAGGGTAATACCATGGTATTCTTTTCATAAGTGTTTTGGTACGTTTTTGTAAGTGTAATTTTCAATGTTATTTGGTAAGAGCATGGTATTATTTAAAGTACATTGGTAGCTATGGTTCTTTTTTGTAGTTGTAATTCAAGATACTTAAAATAATGAACCTACAAATAATACCAAAAGGAAACAGTGCCATCTGCCATGGAAATACCATAGTATACATTTTAAAAACAATTTATTATCATGGTATTTGAGGACATGTGCCATGCTAATATCATTGTATTCTTAGAAGTTTCTTGGTACTTTTTTGTAAGTGTATTTATCAAGGTTTTTGTTAATTCCATGATATTATTTGAACCTTGGTAGTATCATTGTAGTTTTTTTGAAGTGTAATTCATCTAAGATTATTCAAATAATTGGCCTACAGGGAAGTACCTAACTGTACCTAAGGAGATGTATCATGGTAATAGTATTCTTTAAAGTGTCTTGGTATTTTATTTATTTATTAATACCATGGTATTATTGTGTCTCGTCATAGACATGGCATAATTAGCCTACCTGTTTTGTAACTTCACATAATTCACCGACTAAGAATGAACTAAATGAACCATACTACCATGGTAGTATACATGGTATTTTTGAAAGTACCTTAGTACCATTTAAGTGTATGAATTTTAGTACCGTAGTATATTTCAAGTACCATAGCACTATGTAATACCATTACTGTACCATGGCTCCACGATTGTAATTGGACCGGGTAAATATCTTCTATCCATGTTATAAAAATATGATGATAATACCATACAGTGATTTCCAGTGTATTCTTTGAAGTACCTTGCATTACAATGGAAATATCTGGTGAGTATGAAAATAATTAGGCACTATGGTGTTTAAAAGCACAATGGTATTAACCTCTGATACTATCACTGAACCATTTATGATTGAGTGCAACAGTGGAGCTCTGTTGTGGTTCAGTTGTCATTCACACTTTTGAGGTCAATGTAAAATTTATATAGAATAAATACACTTTCGGTAACAATCACAATTGTTGTCAGACCAGTCATGTATTTACAGTTGACACCTCTACGTGACACGTCCTAATTCTAGCTGATTGCACACATTCACTGAGTCGCAGCATCTGTTTGCTCTTTTGCTGTCCCTCAGGGACTAAATTCTCTAAAATTACTCAAATTAAATTACTAAATTCTCAACGTCTTCAATCTAAAAAGCCTAATCCGGTGTCGTGAGAAATCCTACCTCGAAATCGAGTCTCCATTAGGACCTCAAGCAATTGGCTCTAAGAACTTGTAATGGGTACTGTCTTTATTGCCTGATTATAATTCCTACAAAATAACGTTATGATGCATAGTTTGAACTGTTATAATGAATGGTAATGTGTGTTTTAGTTAGTGTATTAGCATAGCATACATACACCATTAGCCTGGTAGCTTAGCATAAAATAAAGCTTTAAATTAGAAAATTTTAACTTTGCACTTAAGGCCTGGTCACACCAATGTGTATGTTCGGCACAACAATTCTCTACGAATTTTGGATGCAATTTGTCTGTTCAGACCGATTTGTATGCTTGTCACAGAGGAGAAAGTAAGTCAAACAGTATTTACATGCTTTCAAGCAGACAGTCAGATTTTTGTATTTACTTTTTTTTTTTTTTATCAAACAACAGCAAATACTAGAGAACAGAGACAAAGTATTCTGTTCATGAGCGGCGTCAGGTCAGGTCACTGTAGCGGCTCTAGGCATGTGACCAAAGGCGGTTATTTCTGAGATTATTTGCTTGTTTTGTTATCGTATCTGAAGCTTGTGATGGCCGTCTTCTTAACAGAGGCGCAGCAGCTCATTTGCATTTAAAGGGGCACACACAAAAACAGAGCATTTTTGCTCACACCCAAAATGGGGCAACTTTGACAAGCTATAATAAATTACCTGGGGGGTATTTTTAGCTGAAATTTCACAGACACATTCTAGGGACACCATAGATTTATTATTACATCTTGTGAAAAGGGGCATAATAAGTCACCTTTAATGTTGTTTGTGTGTACTTAGTATAACTTAACTGTTTGTCGATGGAGGCCCGATTTTGAGACCGGGTTACTCAGGACACAGTGTTTTCTCGAAGCACAGTTCAAATTAGCTTGCGTTGTTGTAAGCAAAGGTTTTGACTTTTAAGAGGTGTACAGGTATACTGCCGCTTCTCTTGATGTGTGATGGTGCCTTGATGTTCCTTGTTGGAGCATCCGTTATTCTGTTAGTTTACCTGTGGGTCTACTATCTGTGGATCCGTTCATCTAGCCATGGTTTATTACATCAAAGCATCATTTTTACCAACTTGGAAGATCATTTATGGCAATTTGTCTTTATGGTTCTTCACACCAAGACATTTTTATTTGTATTAACCACTTTGAAACCTTCTTAAAGATCCCATTCCTGCTTCTGTCTGAAATTATTGCAGGAAAAGCCATCATGCGCTCTTTGGAATGACCTCATCTATCTCCGCTCCAAGCGGTGCACTCTCATCAGTCCCTTTGGACATTCATACCATATCTTGCGATGAGATTACCTCCTTCTTACTCCGACCCTACCCCATACAAGAGCCCAACACACCTAATTTTTAGCCAACACTTGGTATTCCCTCCATCTGGAGACTCATGTTCATCCATTCATTCTACCCTCCTTCTCTGTTGTGTATGAACTTTGTGTCAAATCTCCCAGGACCTTTCTGTTTCCTCACCCGAATGATTTCTGAATTATTAATCCCCTTCTGCCATTGGAATTCTCCCAGGATTTCCAAGCCAGTGCCAGATAACCTTTGATGTTAAGGTTGAATTGGGCCTGAACAGGTTGGGTATATAGGGGCCAATTCACAATTAGATGGGAAGTTAATGTGTTTCTGTAGACTTGGCCTTTTCCTTTCTCTTTTCTCTTTCTCATTATTATTTTGTCTATAAAATGGGAAACAAACATCTGCTAAGGCACACCCACTTTTATGTAGATTAGTCAGTGATGTTAATTCACAAATGATAATTCTCTGTGAATAGATTCCCCTTTGCCTGTCTTAAGGTGATAATTAAGTCAAACAATCATTATTTACTCACCCTCATGCCATTCCAATTATGACTTTCTGTCTTCTGTGGAAGAAGATATTTTGAAGAATGTCCAGAGTGCTCTTCTCCATAAAGAAGACTGGGGTTGCCGGCAGTGTCAAGGTACTCAAGACTGGATTCGGTCTCAAGTCCATCTCATGCTCTTGGTCTTGACCCTGAATCAAGGACAAGTCCGATCCTGAGTACTACAACATTGCGTTTACGTTTTGTTGTCTGTGCTATCTCTTGTATATAATCTACTCTTCGACTCATCCCTCTTTGACTCGGACTCAACCTACTTAGATCTCAGCCTGGTCTCAACTACAACACTGGTTTATGAATCGCAAAAATGTCAAAAAAGTTCAATGAAATATCATTAACCAGGTAGTCCATACAACTTGTGCACTATGTTCCAAGTCTTCTGAAGCCATATGAAAGCTTTGTTTATGTAACCGAAAATCTGAAATTCTTCCCGTCCACTGTAGCTTTTAATAATGGGCGCTTGTGTTTAGTTCAAATATGCCACATTATATCTATGCCTGGATATGCATTACATAAATATGCTGCAATAAAAATAGGCCATGTCAAACCTCATTGCTTTTTGTGTCTCATAGACGCAAAAGCTGACACAATGTGTCTTGATGAACCATTTTTAAATTGAACACATGCACAAATGTGATTTGAAAGCTACGGGAGAAGGGGAAGAATTTTATTCTCATGTATAACAGATTAAAACAATTTCTGAAAACTTCAAGGGCAGCGTACAAATCAAACAGGCTATGTTTATGAGATGTTTTTTATGTTGATTTTTGAAAGCACAGAAGAAAGAAAATCAGGAACAACATGAGGGTGAGTAAATGAATGTTCAATTTTGGATGAACTGTCCCTTTAAGAACCGTTTATCATATGAAAATATTGAAGACTGATCAATCTAAGAACATATATCCCACAAAATCAATTCCTGTTCAGAGCAAAGTGGCAGAGATTTTGAAAGCATGACTCATTGATATTGAGGCCTCAGCCCTTATGACACTGCCACCATCAAACTCTCATAAGGAGTGATAAATCAACTGTCACATGTAGGAAGCATTAAGAGACCTTTAGAGGAAGCTCACGATTTCCATTAAATTGAAACTGCTCTATCTCTCTCTCCTTTTTCTCCTTGAACAGAGATTAATTCTGCTGTTCTGCTCAGTCAGGTACTTCACTCCAGTCCGATGTGATGCTCTTTTGGCCAGACTTCCTTCTCTACTGCCAAACTGTGAGTCTCTAAGGATACCTGACTAGAGCCGACTAGACGGAGGTTTTCTGAGCTAATCTGTGTGTGTCTTTGGCAGATGTAGTGTGTGTGTGAGCACTATATTTAGTGCGAAGACATAGTTTTAGTGTGTCTACACACTTGAGATGCTTGTTTTGCCCTTGTTGCTACTTTTATTGATAGCTGTTGAAGATAGACAGAAAATGATGGCTAGAAGGTGGAGGGTTTTGAAATAATGCAAACCAGAATCGAACATGCATCACCAATTTAAGCACCATAGCTCAATGTCTCAGAGGCAGTGTGTCAAAAATAAACCAAATCTTGGGGCAAAAAGGGCCACCAGTTCAGCGCACACACACACAAACACACACACACACACACACACACACACACAGGTGTGCTATTATTACCAGGTAAATGCATGGCTAAAGTAGTTTCAGGCAGGTCTTGACCGCATTACAGTTCCATGTCACTTCGCCAAATGATTTCAGTTATTTCAAAGGTTTTTACAGCCTACAGAAACAAAACCAACGACACTCAAGCAAATAAATGTATTACACAATAGGATAAAAACGACCAATTATGTCCAAGTTTTTGACACAAAATTACGTTTTATTTTGTATTATGCATTTATTAGTTATTATGGATAAGCACATATCTTTCTCGCGCTCTCTCCCCCACCCCATCACGTCTCGGATTTATCAATGAAATGAGAGGTGGAGAGCAAAGTAGTTTCTTCTCAGAGCACCTCATGTAATTACATCACAGCAGTCTCCTACACTAGTCTCCAAACAAGCTTATTTAGAAAGATTTTGGACTAAGTTAGCTGAAGTTTTAGTTTTAGCACCAACAGTGGCGTTACCGGATTGTGTGATCATCCATGGTGAATCGATCTAGATCCTGTTGCTCTTAGGATATGAGTTTTTCAAGTGTGATGTTTCTGTGATTGCTTCTGTTGAATGGGATTGAGTGCAAAAAATGTATCTCACAAAATAACCATGACAAACAATCACTCTGTGATTGCAGACTTCACCTATTTCATGCTTTCTAATTGTGAAAGTTGATAAATTAGTGCCGTTCAAGTTCAAAGGTTTGGGGTCAGAAAGATTTTTGAAAAGAGTCTGCAAGGCTGCATTGATGTGATAAAGAAATACAGTAAAAACTAATATTGTAAAAATATTATTATGATTTAAAATAACAAAAAGCTGAATTTTCAGCATCATTACTCCAGTCTTCAGTGTCACATGATCCTTTTAAATAGATTTTAAAAAAATTCAGATGATAAAACCATTTACCCTTAACAGATATGATATTAGGGTTAGGGTTAGTATATTACATAAAAATAATTAATATTACCATGATACTTTTCCAAAGAAGAATTGGGATACCATACTGCATGTCCAAATTACCATGATGGTGCCATTGTGCGTGCCTAAAAAAAGATCCTATTACCACGGCACGTCAAAAAAACAATATCATGGTTCTTTTCTTGTAAGTGTTCCAGGAATTGAATAAATATATTTTCCTTTCAGACTTAATTTTGATATAATTGGCACTAAAGCTTGTGTCAAAATCATTTCATGTTTTCAAGCTTCATTACCCCTGTCGGCTTGACGCAAGCTGTGTATGGATGCAGTTGTAGCTTTCTGTGAGTAAATATCTCAGCGCTGATACACCCCTGAGACATGGAGTGAATGTAGGGTTTGCTCCACAGGCGTCAGGTCCCCTCATGCATGTGTGTTACGTGTTGGGCATCAGAAGTCCGCCTATGTTGTGTTGCGCATTGCCCTAAACCCACCACTCAGGGCGGAACGGCCATTAGCAGCTGCCTGTCAGCGAGCTTCAGCCACCGCTGGATGGTTGCTTGGCAACTGAGACCCTACATGGCCAATCAGCATGTAACAGGAGTTTATTCTGCATAAAGCAGGTCAAGAATCACCCCTTAATTCCACTCACATGTCCTTTCTCTTCATTTCAAGGGAGCTGTGAATGCCTCAAGGACATGCATGTTTTTTGGAACACTATTCAATCCTTACTCAGAATGTTTTTATATTCCAAAATAATATGGCTACTACATTTTTAAACATATTTTTAAATTAATTAAAAGTAAGCGTGGTACTCATTTCACACTTGTATAAGCACCTAATAATAGTGAACATTTATAGGTTAACGTTAGAGCGATTGGCCATGTAAAGTGGCTAACGTTAGGCTACTACTTACATGTTTTAAAGGCCAAGTTTGAGGTCGATGAATGATTTGCCTGCAGAGTTTGCACGTCACCTTTTTGCAGTCCTTTACCCTCTCGTAATGATCTCACACTTTGGATTTCCTGCCCAACCTAATTACCACATGGACCAGCTGTGTTAATGATCTGTCCATCATGGACTACGTGACTTCATGGACTACGTGTGTAGCTATGTAGTTTCTAAGCTGTGTTTACCATCCATCCATCCATCCATCCATCCATCCATCCATCCATCCATCCATCCATCCATCCATCCATCCATCCATCCATCCATCCATCCATCCATCCATCCATCCATCCATCCATCCATCCATCCATCCATCCATCCATCCATCCATCCATCCGTATATGCTATTGGTCCCATCTTCAATGCGAGTACAATTTTTTTTTTTCATCTGTTTTATCATCCATAATTGCTTAGAAAAATAGCATAACTCTCCTCAACAACCTGCATGATTTGATTTGAGATATCCCCCATCTCCATAGCACAAATGTTTGGAACTAACTATGAGCCATGTTTAATGCTTAAGGTTAGGGATTTAAAAAAATATGCCTTAGCAAGCTGTGCTATAAGAGTACGATAGCCGTACTTGCAAGTGGACTCTTAGCAATAAGCAGGGCATCTTCTCATTTACATTCTCATCACGCCAAGATGGATAAACACAATGATGAACTAATCTAGGATTGCCTTCAGCGTGAAAAGATATGCAGCATTTTATCTCTGATTAAAGTTAATCCTGTCTGTAGTGTATCTGAGTGTTCTGAGGTGTGTCTTCACAAGAGACATCATTTCTCAGGTCTTGCAGGGTTTAGCCATCTCTTTGGTAATAAAAAAATGTAAAAAACGTATTTACGGCATACATCTCTCTACATCCAAACACCTTATCTGTCTGCAGATTGATATCACCAAAACGGTGCTTCTTTCAAGCAAAATCCCCAGAGGTTCTGCTGCAAAAAAACACCTTGCACAGATTGAAGATATACATCATATCTGGACACTCAAGATGTGGAATGTTTTATTCATGTCACAAGTATTGTGAAATAGATAGAGGCGGGTTTGTTTCAAGGCTAGTGACTAGCAGTCTTTGAATTTAGACGTTTGGAAGGCCTGATGCATTGTCACTTGAAAGCTTTAGTGCTTTAGTGACCATTTTGTTTATTGAGTCCTGTCTCAGATTTGGAGGAGACTTTTAAAGTTTAGTTTACCAAATAACATGGTGGGAGGACAAATACGAATATTGTGTTCGCAGTGTTCTAGAGAGGAACTGAAACAATCTGGCATCTTTTATATTTTAAAGTATTTTTCCACTTAAATTTTTTCGCAGAAAAATTTATTTAGTAAATTTGACCATTTTAAATGATGAGACTCACATGGTCATGTCAGTGGCCTAGAAAAAGTAGTTTTATTCTCTTTATGGGTGGCCATCCCTCGGGGTGGTGGTCACGATTAGATCACATGACAAGCTGAATGCTACACACTTTAACTGCATCCTAATTTGTATCTGTTTTTAATAGTATCACACTTGTCAATTTCCAGTGAAGTTCTGAAATGTGCGTCCATGCATGGAATGTGGCCTACTATTACACACAACCCCTTGCACTAAGGTGTGGAGTTTGTGATTTGTTTCAGTTTAAAAAGATAAAGGGATGCCAATATAAGTAGACTTTCTTATAATCTGCAAATACTTCATGGTATGCATGCAAGCTTAGATGCGACCTGAATCTTGGTACTTGGTACGTTTCGATAGGGAATAAATTTCCCATCGTGGACAAATGAAAATTCTGTCATTATTTACTAACCCTCGTGTCATTCTGAACTTGTATGAGTTTCTTTCTTCTGTTGAATACAAAAGATATTTTGAAGCATGTTGGTAACCAAACAGTTGCTGGTCCCCGCTGACTTCCATAGTATGAAAAAAAAAAAAACACACCAGAAACTGTTTGGTTACCAACATTCTTCAAAATATCTTCTTTTGTATTCAACAGAAAAAAGAAACTCGTATGAGTTTTGATTAGAAAAAACCTATTACTTTAAACCTAGTTTTGATTACTCAGGGTGAGTAAATGATGACATATGTTTTTTCTCTTTAACTACATGGGTGGCACACTCTGAGCACATTTCTATTTTTTTGTTTGTTTGTTGTTTTTTAGAAAGCTCAATCATTTTCTTCAACAAAAGGTAAGTGTGTGGTTACCAAACAGAGAGAACAGAGCTAGTTAACAGCCTTGGAGAACTGGGATCCCCATCCGGTCTGAAGCCAGTGTCTTTTGTCACACACCACAGTCCAGTTAGCTCCCAGCTGCAAGGGGCCAATCTGTTTGAATTCCCCGTATGGTTTGAGTTTGCTCTCATTTTCTGTCTCTTTACTGGAGTTAGGGAAGCCCACCAGTGCTTTGGCAACTAAGCCCTACAAAAATGAAGAAAAAACACAGGTGGAAATACATGAGCAGCCTTTCTGTGTTTGATATGTAAATGTTCATGTTGGTAGGAGCTGCTAATTAGAAGTAGAGATAAGCGTCCATTAGTTTCCAGCACATATTTCAAGACCAAACCCTTTATGACCAGACCCCCTTTTTTTGGAATAAATTAGATGGAACTTTAAGGTAACAAATGCACAATAGAACTTTTTTATATCGCTGGATGCTTGTTGTTTCTAAACGCTTATAGTCAAAGAGATTTGTTAGATCTAATGCTGTTCTATTGTGATTCGAGTCTTGTGTGAGTGAAGATGGGAAAGGGTATTTTCTGCATTGATACTCTTTAATCGAGAATGAAAGCTGTACTATTGTTTATTTGTACATTTAAACACCCTGGCAACAATCACATCCAGATCCAGTGCTGATTTGTTCTTGAGGTGGTTTTTAGCATTTACATTTATTAATTTAGCAGAAACTTTTATCCAGATTGTCTTTCAAATACAATATTAGTGTTAAGTGTAAACACTAGTTAGTTAGTCAAATCCTTTCAGAAGAGGTGTGATTTCAGACATTTTTTGAAGATTGTATGTTGGGATGATGGGAAGTTTGTTCTATGATTTAGGGACAATGATTATTTCTGAGTTCTGTATGCAGCAGCAGACGATTAAATTCAATATGTACGGCTTTCAGCACTAGTGGTGGGGACTTTGATTCATCCCAGTCTCTTTTAAATCTTTTCATTCTGAATCTGTTGACCAAAAAGATTCATTTGCTTATTTGTTTAATGGCTCTTTCTGTAGGCAACATCATTAAACCAGTGAGTCACTTTTTGTGCGTTATGAGTGAACCATTTACTCAGCTAATTCTGTGTCTTTCACAGCCTAAACACATTTTTAGCGTACTTACAATTTTGGTTCAATAATATTTAATTTTTCCAGATCTATTAGAAAAACAATACAAAGCACTTCGAACATATAATGATTTGAATATATCTTTCCTATGATTTCCTATGATATACAGTACTGTGCAAAAGTCTTAGGCATGACTTTCTTCAAGCATCTCGGAGATGTTCCCGCAGTTCTTCTGGATTTAGTCTGTCTCAGTTTTTTCTGTTTCTTCATGTAATCACAGACGGACTCGATGATGGTGAGATCAGATCATACCGGCTGTTGTCAGACTCTTTGTGCATACAGAAATCTCACTGGATTATTACAATTAATGGCAAAAAGATTGTTTGGAAATGTAAACTGATATTTCCTACTGACACACTACAGCAAAAGATATAAATAACTGACTTAAAACCATTTTTGGGGACATTTTTGGGGTGGGGATATTAACATGCCTAAGACTTTTGCACAGTACTGTGTATATATATATATATATATATATATATATATATATATATATATATATATATATATATATATATATATATAATTGTGTCAATGTTAGTAAGTCTTTTAAAATATTAGAAAAATTTACCTTTTTATTACAAGGCAAGTTCTGTTCAGGTTGTAAAATGCCATGTGACATGATTGTCTAATTCATGACATGTTAAAACTAAAATGTGTACACATCTATGTTCTATTCAAACTGTAAGGGAAATGTATAACTTGTATGGCAATAGCACACCTCTGCTCAACAGGTTGCATGGTTTGAGATATTTTTAATGTCTGTTGCATGGACAAGTTACACACTGAAGTTTAATATTTAGGGGTTTGTTCAGCTGCTGGCCACCATTTTCATCAAAATATTAAAAATCTCAACAAGCATCTTAAATTACCAATTTGCCCCCTGAAGGAGATCATGATGCTTCATATGTGATTATTATGCAGAGTGTGAGTGTTGATTTACATTAATGTTGTATAATCCAGAAAATTGGATTAGCAACAGTGGAATTAATCCTTTCCACACAGGTTTAAAGTGTTAGATAACAAATCACCTGAATTTATTAACAGCTCATTCGAGCAGCCTTATAGAGCACCCATCAAACTTTAACACAAATGAAAATAATAAGACACGCTCTAGTTTTTATTTCACTAATTATTATTGTTGTAATTCTGAATTGCTAGTTTTATTGCCCTGTTCCTTATGATATCCATAACTGTGATGAAACAACTTTACTACACAGCTTTATGAGGAGTTTACATGGTTGTAGTCATGTAATAACTTGGCCTCCGCTGGGAGGACACAGATACAATGGTTTATCAGGAAGTAGGGTCTCGTAATCCCTCTCCAACAGCTCTCAAACACCGGCCTAGTTCATCCGCACCTCTTCGCCGCATCAAACACACGCATTCAAAACACGGAGATGTCCTTTACAGACCTCACAGAAATCACAAGAGCTTATCTATTCTCTCCTCTCACACACTAGTCATATGTCGATTTGTGTTTCGGTAACCTGAGTCACTGGTGTGAAATCAGCAAGGAATTTGCTCAAGCTGAGCAGGAATTAGACGATACAGCACGATACCGCTACAAATGTGAAACCTTAAAAAGAGCATGTAAAGCTGGAGTAAATGTCAAGCTTGATAAAACACATTCACTTTGATCTTTAAAACCCCTAGATGCAGTATTCAGACTCTCAAAGCAAGCGAAACTCGACCTAATGTGCGACTGTTCCATGTTTATTAATATTCAGATTTTCTGTTTTAGCATCAGCATTTCTAAAGGCTGAATATCTTTGGCAGGACTGGAGGATGTTTTAAAGAGATAATTTTTTTTGACACTTCTGCCTTTTAATCATCCAAGTCATCTTGAACCAGTATGAACTTCTTTCATCACAAAAGGACATGTATTATACACTCATCGGCTACTTTATTAGGTACACCTGTTTAACTATTCATCAACACAAATATCTAGGGGTGTAATGATACCCTCATGTCACGATTCGATACATATCACAATACTGAACTCACTATACGATATTATTGCGATACTCCAAGATATATGATAAAAGGTTAACAAAAAATGTACTGTTTATTAAACTGATAAATTTGATATTACATTGTGCGTATAAATAAATATTCTTGGACTTGGTGCTGGAAACCCAAAGCACAGGACAATAGTTATTTTAGACGAATATGTTTCTCTGTTACTGACTAGATGCATTTAAAATAATGTAGGCCACTTTTGTTACACAGATATTCCCCTATTGCATTATTATACATTATATTCAACATTATATATAATATTTTAATGTAGTACTGACACTAAAACTCTGAAAACTTAAATTTTTTCTCACTTTGAACTTTGAACGTGGCATGGTTGTTGGTGCCAGATAGGCTGGTCTGAGTGTTTCAGAAATTGCTGATCTACTGGGATTTTCACTCACAACCATCTTTAGAGTTTAAAAATATAAATATAAAATATCCGGTGAGCAGCAGTTCTGTGGGTGAAAATTCCTTGTTGATGCCAGAGGAGAATGGTCAGACTGGTTTGAGCTGATAGAAAGGCAACAGTACCTCAAATAAGCACTCGTTCCAACCGAGGTCTGCAGAAGAGCATATCTGAATGCACAACGTGTCAAACCTTGAAGCAGATGAGCTACAGCAGCAGAAGACACACCGTGTGGGTGTCAGTCCTGTCAGCTAAGAACGAGAAACTGAGGCTGGAATTCACACGGGACACCAAAATTGGACAATAGGAGATTGGAAAAACGTTGCCTGGTCTGATGAGTCTCGATTTCTGCTGCGCCATTCAGATGATAGCATCAGAATTTGCCATAAACAACATGAAAGCATGGATCCATCCTGCCTGATGGTGGTGTAATGGATTGAGGGATATTTTCTTGGCACACTTTGAGCCCCTTCGTCCCAACTGAACATCTTTTCAATGCCACAGCCTACCTGAGTATTGTTGCTCACCATGTCCATCCCTTTATGACCACAGTGCACCATCTTCTGATGGCTACTTCCAGCAGGAAGCTCACAAGGCTCAAATCATCATTCTTGAACATGACAATGAGTTCACTATACTCAAATGGCCTCCACAGTCACCAGATCTCAATCCAGTAAAGCACGTTTGGGATGTGGAACAGGAGATTCATGTCATGGATGTGCAGCCGACAAATCTGCAGCAATGTGATGCTATCATGTCTCAATATGGACCAAAATCTCTGTGGAATGTTTCCAGCACCTTGTTGAATCTTTGCCACCAAGAATTAAGGCAGTTCTGAAGGCAAAATGGGGTCCATCCCCATTCTAGCAAGGTGCACCTAAAAAAAGGTTGCTGATGAATGTACACTCACCAAGGCTGCATTTATTTGATCAGAAATACAGTAAGAACAGTAATATTGTGAAATATTATTACAGTTTAATGTAAGTGTTTTCTATTGTAATATATTTAAAAATGTTATTTTATTCCTGATGGCAAAGCTGAATTTTCAGCATCATTACTCCAGTCTTCAGTGTCACATGATCCTTCAGAAATCATTCTAATATGCTGATTTGCTGCTCAAGAAACATTATTATTAATGACATATTTTAGTATTTTTAATGTTATAAACATTTGTGCTGCTTAATATTTTTGTGGAAACTGATTCTTTGAAATCTTTTGTGACATTATAAATTGTCTTTACTGTGAAACTTACAAAATCGTATCTATATATCTGTCCGTCCTTCTAACTTTGTTTTTTCCCCTCTCTGCCTCAGCTGTGGATTTTAGTCACTCAAATCACTGACATTTTTTTCAAAGGCAGTTTATTTTTATTTATTTGTACAAAATATATGTACAGATATAATATAAAAAATGTGAAGCCATTTACATCAAGTTACTGCCTGAGATGATATTATCCTTACAAGAGGGGATTACTACAGTATTTGTAAAGATATGTGATCTATTTATTTCCAGTGACTCAAGAGAGAAGTACAACATAGTGTTGTTGATACAGCTCAGCTCTCTCTCTCTCTCTCTCTCTCTCTCTCTCTCTCTCTCTCTCTCTCTCTCTCTCTCTCTCTCTCTCTCTCTCTCTCTCTCTCTCTCTCTCTCTCTCTCTCTCTCTCTCTTTAAGGAATTCGTCCCTTGCCACAAGAGTTCAGCTCATCACAACCATGATCACTTGGTCCCTATAGGGAACATTTGAAGTCAACATGAAATGGCTTTCACAACCCATTTTTACTTCCCTTAATGTGACATGTTTGCGCAATGGGCTATTAATAGCTATTAAAAAGCTATTGGTTATCATTATCCAAGATCCTACTCACTTAGGTTACATCAGCCAATTTTAACTGCACAAATTCCACTTTGCTACTATCCGGATTATTAGTCCATGTAAACGCAGTGTTTACACTCTTAGAGAAGTCTACTTGTGATTGGCTTATAGATGTTTTGGCATATTAAACTAGGAAAGGATAAACATGTTTTTATTTTAAACATGACTGAAATGCCCAGGTTTATGTTTGGTTTTCGGCTCTTATTTAGGCTCAGCTCACTGTTATGACCGTGGACAGCAGTGCTTGGCTCCTCACTGGAGCAGCACCATGGACAGCGACAAGCCCGCCAGCCTAAGGTCTTCCCTGCGGGAGTGACACTGCACACACTGCATCTCTATAGTCTCTAACATCTGTCCATAAAGAATATCTGTCCAAAAAAGGAGGGACATTCTAGCTGCACCAGGTCTGTTTCCTTCTGTAGTCACTCCTTAACATATTTTGCTTAATTGTTCATTACTCTTTGGTGCTTTATGATCTGTGGTGTAGTGCTCCCTGGAGCCACATTTTATCAAGAGACTGTGTGCTTATAAATTTCTGCAAATGACATTTTGTGCAAAGTGGACAAAAATTGTTAAGGCAGTTATACAATTGTTAACTCTGCTATACAGAGAACTTATAACATTTGCAGTTTTTTTAAGCATACAAAAATATTTTTTTTTCTACAATATGCAATTTAATGTCAATATATATATATATTTTTAAATCACAGTGACTAGTACTCACTGCAAAGGCGTAAATGCCAGTTCTTGGTCTCAGCTGTGGATTTTAGTCAAACAAACCAAATCTTCCAAAGTGTTTTTTTTTTTTTTTTTTTTTTGTCTATTTAAAATAGAAACCTTTTGTAACAATATACACTACCGTTCAAAAGTTTGGGGTCAGTAATTTATTAATAAAAAAATAAAATTAATACTTTTTTCAGCAAGGATGTGTTAAATTGATGAAAAAAAAAGAGATTTATATTGTTAAAAGATTTCTATTTTGAATAAATGTTGTTCTTTTTAACTTTTTATTCATCAATGAATTCTGAAAAAAAAGTATCAGTTTATTAAAGTCATATATTTGGTCAGCCATTAGAGAAGGACTTAAGGATTTTATAACATTTATAAAATAAAAAAAAAAAAAAAAAAAAATGTGTATCCATGTAAATTTTGAGCTTCAGCTATCCGTGGCAATGGCATGAATAAGGATCTGCATACCGAGTTGCATGTCGTTAGTTTGATGAATCGTCGAAGTTCGAACGATTAAAAAATGACTCATAATAAACAGTGATCGCTTATCGCCACCTACTGACTTAACGATGTAATCTGCAGTAAGAGTCACTGAACGACCGATCATTTCGCCTCTGCCATCGAGAATCTTTACAACAATTGGTTATGTGGTTTTCGCTTTCTGTCCAACAGTAGCCTCTGGTGCAAACACGCACTGAAACATTCACTTTTGCAGTTTTTGCATTGGTGTTTTATGTGTATCAGTCATTTCTATGGAGTTATGTCATGGTGGATTCGGGTAACATAAATAAGACGATGTTTTCTAAATTTTTTAAGTATTCCTAAATGTTAAATAAAATACACAAACCATTGTGCTTACGTAAATATGGAAACGAACGCTCCGGAGCTCCTACTATTTGTTGGAAAGCTGCAACTTTAAGACAGAAGCGAACTCCCCCTCTTTTCTTGAACAATGGTCTCTACCAACCACCGCTGCTCTCGCCGCTGAATCCTTAACGTGCCATTTTATTACTAATGGTCATATCTGGAAATCAAAATGTCATCGATATACGGGACAGTATCAGGTTTCTGAGGATGCCAGCGGTGGATATTCATGCGGGTTTCTCCGGACCAGTGCTGATTTTGGCCAGTGAAGCTTCCTTGTAGTGAATCGGATGATTGGAGCAGCTGTGCGCTCGCGCTTAGATTGCAGCTGTCATTGATATTGCATAGTGAACAGTGAGTATAAGACAGCATGCACAGTACAACACAACTGTCATTGTGTCTTACTTATGTGTACATGCAATATTCTTTGTGCACCATTCTCAAGGTGATTTGGAAATGCCCGTTTAGTGACAGGAAACTTCCAACAGATGTGAGAGGTTTTGCTGTAGTAACAGAGATCAATGAATGAATGAATGCATGAATGAATTAATGAATGAATGCAAGTATGTTCTGTTGAACTGATGATAATCTTTCATATCTCATACAGGGAAAAGCTGTATAGATCAATGGAAGACACTGACAGAGAGAAAAGAAAAGAGAGAGAGGAGGGAGGGAGAGAGAGAGAGGCAAAGACAGGCATGATGTAATGCGCTTGAGACAATGGTTGAGGATTCTCTCAAATTAGAGTCACAGCAGCGGAAAAGGCTGTTTTGAAAGAGATGAGATCACTATAACATGCCGGCTTGCAAGGTGTACTGGGAATGTCATGGGAATTGTTCTTGCATCTCCCGCTCGCCTGTGGTCCGGCTGTAATGGACCTTATTCACATGTGCTGCTGGACTGAGTGAATGTGAACGTGATGCTCTAATGTACAAATGCTTGGCTGTACAATCAAAAAATGTTTGAATTATTACAGCATGAAGCTTTTATTGAAATTGGAATGGTTAATCAACACATTTAATTGTGATATTACACAATTTATTTACTGTCACCTTTGCCAGATTGTGCTAAAATTGTCATGGCATCACATCGTGTCTATTAAAGGAAGTGTGTGACTGTTCAGTGCATTTTTTTAAAAGTATAAAATATCTTGTAGTAACCATCAAAATATTCCTTTAAGTTCAAGTCCAAAAAAATGATGGATATAGAACCAATCACACAGTACTATCTGCTTTCAAACTTGCCACTTTGCGGACACTAAACATTTAACGTGGAAGCAACTGGGTAGTATGGATGGAGAATCATGGCCTCTAATGGTCTGTACTGTAGACAGACAGGCTGAGAATAGACGGCCTCCGTGTCCCACTGACCCTGTTGGTTGTGCTGGTGTGTAAAGTCTGCCTCAGCCATTTTTCGCTGTATTTTATCAAATGTACAGCTGGTTTGTATGACCTTGGCAAGGGGGTGCGTGGTGGAAAGGATCTTTTTCACACCAATGAATGTGTGCGGGTTGATTAAAGGTTATATCAGTGAAAAATACAGTCGAGTCCAGTCTGAGACTAGCATTCAAAATCAGGGATTTAAAATCTAATTCAAATCTCAAAATAAACAAAAACATGTAAATATAATATTAAAATAATTTTTTTTAATATAATGGCATAATAAATGAGAAACGTTTAAGATAACTAGTCTGAAACGCCGTTGAAAACCTGGGATTATTATTTTTTTTTTTTATCTATTTTAAATTATACTAGTGCTGGGCAACGATTAATCGCGATTAATCGCATCCAAAATAAAAGTTTGTGTTTACATTATATATATGTGTGTACTGTGTATAATTATTATGTATATATAAATACACACATATTTATACACAATTTATATTATATATAAATATAAATATTTTATATATATATAGATAACACATTTTTCTTAAATATATACATGCATGTGTGTGTATATATATATATATATATATATATATATATATACACAAAATAATTATACACAGTACACACACATATATTATGTAAACACAAACTTTTATTTTGGATGCGATTAATCGCGATTAATTGTTGCCCTGCACTACTTCATATATTTCAATTATATTTAATAAATAAAAGTAATGACATCAAATAAATAAGAAATGTTTAAAATGACAAAAGTCAAATTAAAGTAAATTTGACCATGTGAATAAACTTGTGCAGTTCATGCTGTAAAGATACAAGCACATACCAAATTCACACCAAGACATTTTAAAATTCATGTACGTTTGCTCAAAAATTAAGTTTGCACTAAAATTTCAATTCAATTATATGCTGATAATATAATAAAAGCATTTGCATTAAATGAAGAAAATCAAAATAGTAGCACTACTCTTCACTCAGACTGTTGGACCCCACTGTATATCAAATGCAACATTATATCATCATTTGTGTGGTTGGTTATATGCGGTATATTCTTGTATCACCACAAAAATCCACAGATTTCATTGAACTCACTCACCTCAGCCCTCCCTTTCCTCTCACGCTGTACCTCTCTTTCTCTCTCCCTCCCCCCACAGCCATCCATTCATTCAAGACAGTGTGTGTGGAATATGATCGCTCTTGTTGTCATCATTGGGGCTTTTACTCTGGGCATTGTCTTGCTCTCCACTCAATACTGTGATTGAAATGTGGGTTTAAAATACAGTGTAGAGCACTCTCACACCCATTGAGAAGTCTTGGGCTTGTGCCCATCTGCATTACATTTCAGTGCAGGATATGCCAAATATCCTCTAAATATTCCATGCCCTTGACCTTTTGTTAAAATGTGAGCAGTGATGTGTTAGCAGTCAATAATCCACATTCCTTTGTTCATTTATTCAGTCCAGCCCACATGCTTGGACCACCACTGTTTACAAATCCCCTACTTGCAACTTGGTACAGTCCATTATTGGATTATTTGACTCTGTTTGCTCATTAACTAATCATGAAGGGCTTGATCAGCAAAATATATTATGGCAAAAATCTGCAGAATGGATTTAAACACCTTTATTTAACCAAAATGTTGTGTAATTCCTCTCTGAGGTCCCAACATTGATCCCTTGGCCTTGAGCAATGTAAGAACATTGCCACTGTCCTTGTTGGATCACAAGTAAAATATCATAAAGCAATCGATGCCCAAAAGGGTCATTGCATTCCATTGTTCTTTATGTTCATTGAATACCAATATGTATCTTGTAGGCAGAAGTTGAACTCTGGATCAAGTTTTGAAGTCGTGCCAGCCTCACTGCTGATGTCTGATGTTAGGGGCTGTTTTGTGTTATGAAATATAGATGGGAGTCTTCTTCTCTTAAGATGCTGTAATGGCTTTTCTCTTCCCCTCTTCCAATCCTGCTGCGTCATTCTTTCTTTTTTCCTTTCCTTTCTTCCTGCTGCTTCCGGTAACACTTTATTTTGATGGTTCCCTTTAGACATTCTGTTGACTATAAGTAATGGTTACATGTCAACTAACTCTCATTAGAGTATTAGACTGCTTAATGTCTGCTAAAACTTGTGGTCTCAAAACAGACATTCTACTGACTATAAGTCACTCTGCAAGTATATCAAATTATTCTACTAACCCTAACCGTACCCCTAACAATCTACTAATACTGAATTAATACCCTAATGTAAGTTAGTTGACATGCGGGTGCAACATTACTTATAGTCAACAGGATACATTTCTAAAGGGGACATGCGTTTGCTTTTGATTGTTTTTTTTGGTTCAGTTTCATTCATTCAAGCTTCATTCATAATTTTTCATTAATATTTATTTACTAGCATGTAGGAATGTACTAATAAATTTCAGCGACTGACATTTTCTGCAAAATGGACAAAAAGTGAGACAGTTTGATGCTACAGAGAACTTGCAACAATTTTTGCTCCTCAATATGCTATTAATGGGCCCCTATTATGAATTTATGAAAATGACCTTTCATGTAGTGTGTAACATAGCTCTAAGTGAATGAAAACATCCTGCAAAGTTTTAAATCTGAAAGTGCACCGTATATAAAGTTAATTGTCTTTCAAAAGTAAGAGTCGACTCTAAAAAGCAATGAAATGAATCGTTTTTCAAACTAGTCATAAGCCGTTTCGTTGTGACGTCAAGACGAGACATTAGCATATTGCCCATCTACTTATTGCGCACGCAGACACCAGGGAAAACTTGAACCTCAAACATCAGCTGATTCCTGTGGATGCTGGATAGCATCATGTCAAAAAGACACTGTGTTCTACAATGTGTAGGTAAAGCCAGTTTTTTTTTTCACTGCCCAAGGACGAACATGTGAAGAATCAGTGGTGAAAATTCATCTTTACCATGATACCACTGCAGTATAATCTTAAACTTTTGCTGTGTTGCCTTTATTTCACTGACGACTGCTTCTCAAATCTCAGAGTTCAATGCAGGATTCACAAACCGCTTGCTCTTGAAAGATGGTGTTCAAAATACTTAGTTTTGAGTTTTATATTGTGTAGGTCTCCTGCTAACTGTTTAACTCACATTATTACTGTCTTACTGAAATACTTCTGCTGATCAGTTGTGGGCCACTATTACCTATACCTGTCTATAAATGCAGATTGTCTGTCATTCTCACTACTTTGAGGAAATACGTTTTACCAACGTTTATGTTACATCAGTCATTCACGCTAGAGCTCGGCTAATATATACATTGCATACATGCACTGTTATTGATACAGTTTCCACGTGTTCACCACAATATATTAGAAAAATACTCGGTAAATTAATCAGTTTGTTGATGGACATGCTCTTGTTAATGCTGATGGTGAGGAATTACAGTTGCAACATCTCATATAATGTACCTCAAACTGAGTAGTGTATCACCGAGAAATGTCCTGCTCGAGTCGTCCTTGCGATGGAGGTTCGGGTTGAATAACTAGTTCTTCCAGTGTTTCATCATCGGACTCGCGCTCTCACATTGATATGGTAAAAACGACGTCATTGTTCGTTACTGTGTTTAGTTTACGGTGTAGGAAGCCTCAGGACAGCTGACGTTGTTATGGCAATGAGCGGAAAGGCGGGATTTAGAGAGATTGATTCATCTGACGAGCCGTTTGAGAATCATTGAAAATGTGGTGATGTGCAAATGTATATTATGAGGAAATTAAACAGGTTTTTGACCTTTGATGCATGTAAACCTGTTGTAGGAGACTCCAAAACAACATTAGGAAACTTTAAAATAGCATAATAGGGGCACTTTAAATGTCCTAATATTTTAAAAGAAAATCACTGATAGACTAGTAGAGTGACGGAGAATAAGGATAAATTTGTCAGGACATTTGTTTCATTGATTTTTCCCTTACCCATGCTCGCTATAAAAGGGCATAAATGCAAGCTCTTGGTTTCATTTGTAAAAATTAGTCACAAAACACTCAACAGTCTTCCCCAAAAGATTTTTTGAGAAGTAGCTGTTTTCTTTACAGTTTTATTCATAATTTTTCTGTAGTGAGTGAAGACATATAAAACAGTCAAATAAACTCAATTACAGTATCTCACAGGAAATAGATAATGTGAGCTCCAGTGCCTTCACACCCATTGGTAGTCACCTTATTAAGTCACTATGCAATTGCATAAAGTTACAATTTCCTCAATTTAGTTGTATCACATGTGGTCGATGTTGCTTGTGCCGTCTGTGTCAAACAACTGGCTCTGCCTGTTTTCAAGGGCTAGTTGTTTGTAATTATTGATTAAACAAAAATGTATAAATGTGTTTAAAGTGTGTAATTTAACAGGTGCATAAACGGGTATATAGGCTAAGCTAACAAGCTAATCAGCTAGCAATATGCTGAGAGATTAACTTTCAAAATGTCAGCTAAATGAAAAAACACTTGTGAATTAACATGATAGGCAAGCATTATGTAATTGACAGGATAATTAGCCAATAACAGTGACGTAGAGGCTCCTCCTCATGACCTTTTGCCTGTATCTTGCCATTTTCTCCCATCACATTTATGACACACTTGAGGAAGAAAACGTTCTATTCTATTCTATTCTATATACAAAGTCTCATCGGAGCAACAACTGCTGTAATATGCTGAGATGTTAGCTTGAGAAAATGCCATCTGACTAAAAAACAAGAACGAGACATGTTTAATTTCATCTGTTATATCAAACATCAAAAATAAAAATCAAAGCAAAAATCCATTGTTCTGATTATAGCTATGACTATAAATAGTTGATAAATCATGGATGTATCATATATGATTCTGTGTGGTTTCAGTATATGAAAGTTGTTCAGTAAACTGTTGACTTGCTCATGGTTGTGCTCACTGATCATGTGTAATAGTGACGTAAGAGGTGGTTTGTAAGCTGGCACATCCAGTCTAGGGCTGCGTTCCAGTCCAAAATTGTCATGCCCTTCACTCGCTAACTTCCCTCCATCTCATTCACTCGGATGTACGTCATTGCTTACGTTGCACGAGTGCCCACTACTGGCGGAAACTGCAATGGGCTGAATTGGAACGTCCTAAGCCCTTGATCACTTGGAATCAGCAGAGGAGTTGATTTATTATTTAAATTTGTTTAATGCAGCATCCAAATGTATATAGGTGTGTTTGGGTTGTTTTAAAAAATAAATATATAATTCATATATCATAGAGTTGTTTGTTGTGGTGGTGATTAGACGAGCTCTGTGGTGACGTCACAATCGTACTGCATTGTGGGACATATAGTTGCCTGAAGTGTACATATGAAGTAGACTTGCTCCCTCGGTCAAAATCGAGGGAACGAGGGTCTGTCCATATAAACTTCCCTCGTCCACTTCACGAAGTGGAACGCACTTCAAAATGGCGGCAGGGATTCCCCCGAGGGGAAGTGCTTAGGGAAGTTTGCAAGTGCGTGTCTAAAAGTGGACTGGAACACAGCAGTCTCTGACGTCACTCTCTGAGTGTGACTCAATGTGTCAGTATTGTGTGAAAATAAATCTAGGTCTTTTTCCCCCCTTTGTAGCCAGATAAGTGTTCAGGTATGTGTGTGAGTGTTTGTGCAGTGATTGAGAGGGAGTCCCACATGAATAATTTATTGATTGGCATATGGCATTGAGACGTTGCTTCTTTTCCAGTTCCTTTGTCTCTCTCCTCACTCACTTCTCTCCGTTGTATCTGGATATTCTTGCGGTACTCTTGAAACATCAGAAAAAAGCTTGACTTTGACTTTTGCTTTGGTTTTGATTTGTCCCTTGCTTATAGTGATTCCACTGCACTTTCATCTCAATTCAATAACCGTCTGGTGTACACTAATTCTTTTTTTTATTGAAAATTGTTTTCCTGACCAGAAAGCTCTAAAGGCCAGGGGTAAGGAGTGGTGGTGATTGTTTCGTATTGGGAAATTGATATTTGATCAATAACTACCTCGAGAACAGTCGCCAATGTAGACTGAGACAGATATGAGAAGATGCTTCCAGATTCACGAGGCCCCATTTACAGATTATTTTAAGTAATTTCAGGTTCTTTTCAAATTTGTACAGTACATGACAAAAAGTGTTGATTTCTGAATAGATGAGTTGTTAAATCTGTAATTAGTCTATCCATTTCCACCAGTTTAACCACTCTGCACCATTTAATCAACTGCACCATTTTCTGAGCAGTTGCGAACATGATAGATGGACATTATGTAATTGACAGGATAATAAGACAATCACAATGAAGTGGAGGCTCTTTTTGACTGTTTCTCATCTCACATTTACGGCACACTTAAAGATCTAAGAAAAACACACTTTATTATTGTTTTACTATTCTATTCTAGTCAGTGTTATTATTATTAACAAACTGAAACTTATAAAATAATTTCTGTTAATTAAAATAAAGCTAAAATAAAATATAAATATTAGATGAAAAACTTAAATAATTTTTTTTTTTAATATAGCTGCAAGGAGCAATTAACGGGGTTCAAGCACTTTAAGGCCTTTAAGCACATGCGTAAAAAGGTATTATGTTTTATTTAGCAAGCCTGTAACCACATAGATCAATGATGGAAAAGACCATTTACGGCCAAAACAGGCAATTACTAAGGAAATATATGTTTTAAAGCTTTTTAACAGTTATTGAGGTAGAGCCAAAAACCTAGGATTAGTTTGTGAATGTAGGTTTAATAAACGATTCGATTGACAGCGGTGGTTCTTGAGGCCATATGGTATGAATGTCATGGGCATGTACGAAAAATCGTGATATACAATCTTTTACGCACGTGAAAAGTGAAGGCGCCCCTCGGTTGCTGAATTTTTTCGAATTTCTCACAGGCCTCTAGAGTCAAACAGGCCCAGCGAGTTTCGTTTTCCGATCGGCCTCTGTTAACCTTGTCTGATAGGTGCTCAAACTTCATTGGCCAATGGCAGCCATGTTTTTCGATATACGCGTATGTGACTTTTCCGTAGCTATATCCGTTTCCGTGTTGTTGTTGTTTTTCTTCATTTTATAGCGCCATTAAGTGGCCAGTCGCCACGTCCTTTTTCATGCGACCCCAGTCTGAGCCCATACATAGGTGTACCGAGTTTGGTGAAATGATCTCATTCTCTTCAAGAGGGATAGCTGTTATAGTAAAAGTGTCCATGTTTTGGCGCTGCGGACGTGAATCAAATTTTTTACCCCCAATAATTAGTGACAATCAGACTCCAGAGAATCTTTCTGCAATGGTTTGGTTCCGATCATACGAAGAACCTAGGACTAGTTTGCAAAAATAGGTTGCCATGTGTGCCAAGGATTCCAACGATATAAGACACTTGAGCCTGCGACGAACGGTTTAGGAGCTATGATGAGTTATTATGTTATTTTGATCGCTGTAGCGCCACCATCAGGCCGATTGGGGTGAGCCTTGGTGACGTTGTGGACGTACTACAACCCCCTTAAAGTTTAAAGTCTCTACGACTTACGGTTTGCTCTGCCCGATCACTTTTAGGGGAGAATGCTGACCCTTGGAAATTCTAACATGCTTCAAATCACAATTAGAAACGCCAAGTTTAAGTAAGTTGAAGTACTAAATTTACTAAAACTAAAATGAAAACTGAATTCAAAATATTATTAAATACTGTAATAGTATATACATAACATTAAAATATATTATTCTATTCTATTCTATTCTATTATCGGTATATACATTTTCTAATATTTAATATCATATTTATTATAACAATATTTATTTAGCTTTTTTATTATTTTTTTGATTTTTTTTTTATACACAGCTTGTGTTCTTTGTTCAAAAGGGTGATTGTGAAACTGAATCATTTAATTATAATTAAATAAGTTGCTTGTTGGAACAATGCTATTTGTTTCAATCTTGAGTTGTTCTTATTGTGTCAATGCATACGGTACATTTTATTTTTTATGTCAGTTCTTAAGCTTGCTACAGTCATCTGTTATCTAAGTGACATTTGCCAAGCATTTTAAAACCCAGCGGTGGTTTATGAGAAACTTTCGACGTGGTCTAACTCGTGACAGACCTTTGCACAATAATTTGTCTTTTGAATTGTCTCTTTATCTACAGCAGCAGGGGGAAAAACTCCCACTTTTCCAGGCAGCTTCAGGGCTCTCCATTGCATGCTTGGTTAAAGACAGGAGAGCTGGCCGCAGCCCAGAGCGTTTGTGGGTCTAAAGTTAGCAGTTAGTGGCTAGCTGGGAGATGGTGGGACTCTGGCTAACAGCCTGTTCGCATAGTGTCTGCAGGGCCCATTGCCAGTGAGAGTCAGCTTAGGATGGATATGTAGGTCTACTATCTGCAAACATGAGAAGTTAGAACGTAGGCCCTAGTCTTCTGATAATAATGCAATGAAATGGACTACTTATAGTAACTTTTTGTATGATTATATGTGTAGAGATGGAAAATTGTGTTTGGATTGTAAATTAATGACTGTTGAAAACTAAACTGTAATTAATTTTGCAGTTCTATTTGGTGAAGCAAATTATAGGCCTTTATCACACTTCCACGTTTGAAAAGCGGAAGCTTTAAATAGCTTAAAATAACTTCCGCTGCAGCCATAGCACGGGATTGTGATTTATACTGATGTTTATACTGATTTATTCATCTAAACACACTATCCACAGTTTACAATCATTAATCAGGTATGATAAAACAAAGACAAATTATGTCATGTTATTCCAATGCATATTTCATGATTTAAAGTAGAGCACAATGTGTGAGCCCTCTGTATGTGTTTCCGCAATAAAGAGTCTGACCACCTTTTTAATTGTAGAAATGCAAGAACGGAATACAAACAACATATCACATTAAGAAGCATTCGAATTAGAGAATTAGGTTATACATCCCATAAAATAGTAAAGTAGTAAAGAGACTTAAAAGAGTAAAGACTGTACCAATTAAACTATGTTCACTTTGTTTCCATGCACTTAATTCACTTTCACAATCTTTAATTATTAGATCAAACTGAAGTTGTTCAAATATAGGAATATTTCCAACCCGAAGTCTAATATTTAAAAAATTACTGGTTTGATCATCTTAAAGGAACACGCCGACTTTTTGGGACTTTGGCTTATTCACCGTATCCCCAGAGTTAGATAAGTCCATACATACCCTTCACCCACCGCTAGCCTAGCTTAGCACAACATGTAAATAGGAAAATGTTGGCGTTATTTTGTCACTTATTGGGAGCAGTATGCTAGCTGGAGCCATTTACCTCCTGTCTTTGTGCTAAGCTAGGCTAGCGGTGGGTGCGTCAGACAGAGTTATGGCACGCACGGAGATGAAAAGGGTATGTATGGACTTATCTAACTCTGGGGGATACGGTGAATAAGCTGAAGTCCCAAAAAATCGGTGTATTCCATTAAGCGGGTCATATCCTCTGGGTTGGATAGCATTATATTGTAGGCAAGATTTTAGGTAAATCATAATAAATATGCTGCAATAATAAAAACAATTACATTAAAAATAAAATTCTGATTATTCCTCCCGCAGTAACTTGAGCAGCGTACAGATCTTCATGACTGCGACGACACCGTTGCTGACGATTTGCCTCGCTCACATAATGCTGCACAATAAATTAGAAGATTTAAAGGTCCCGTTCTGCGTGATCCCATGTTTCAAACTTTAGTTAGTGTGTAATGTTGCTGTTAGAGCATAAATAATATCTGTAAAATTATAAAGCTCAAAGTTCAATGCCAAGCGAGATATTTTATTTAACAGAAGTTGACTACAAAAAACGGCTCGATTGGACTACATCCCTCTACTTCCTTCTTTAATGATGTCACTAGAACCGTTTCTTGACTAACTTCCGCCCACAGGAATGCTCCCTCAACTCTACTGGCTACTTGCGCACTTCTTATAACTTACTGTTTACTCAGCTCTTATGGTGATTTTCTGAAGTAAAACTGACGCTTCATCTTTTGTGTGATGTACAATAAACTTTATTAAACTCATCAGTACATGTTTGATCATCATTCAGACAGCAGACTTGTAGGCTATTAATAAATAATGGATACATAGCCTACAAGCAGATGACAAATACGTTATAATAACCGTAATTAAACTACTAAACCATACCTGTTTCATCTCTATACAGCACTCTGACTCTGTAGGCATTATTGTCCGACTCGAAATGAACGCCGTTACTGAGAGTTTCTGATATTATCATCATTCCGTGAGATGAATTTTTCCTGAGAGACTGAGCGCGAGCTCATGAAGCTCCGCCCCCTGCGTCGTCCAGCAGCACCTCATTTGCATTTAAAGGGCACACACTGAAACAGCTCGTTTTTCTGAGCCCCAAAAAATGACAATTTAAACATGCTGTAAAAAATGATCTGTTGGGTATTTTGAGCTCAAACTTCACATACACACTCTGGGGACATCAGAGACTTATTTTACATCTTGTGAAAAGGGGCATATAACGGGACCTTTAACATGTAAGGCTAAATATACTGTTTGAAATATTTACATTTTTTGTCAAGTTCAACTAATTTCAGTTTTGTTGTCAAAATTTGGCGTCCGTTTATTGACAATAATGCAGGAGGAAATTCTATTACGCTAGTAATCGGAGCAGGATTTGACGACACAATGACTGTGATAAAGGCCTATTATATTACTGTATTTTCCAGAAGTCACTTTTTTAGTATTATCTGAAACGTTCTGCGATAGGGCCCTATTTTAACGATATGAAACGCAAGTATGAAACACGAAACGCAAGTAACTTTGTGGGCGGATCTCTTTGTGAAATTACTCTTGCGCCCGACGCAAATCTAAAATGGGTTGGTCTGAAGTAGCTACATTACTCATAGGTGTGGTTTGGGCGTAATGTGAAATAAACCAATCAGAGCGTCATCTCACATTCCCTTTAAAAGCAGGCGCGCTTGTTCCATGGAGGATTGCTATTATAACGGCAGATTTGTCAGGCGTATGCCAGGAGCGGTTCACAGCCGAGGAGAGCAACGTTCTCATCAGGGCCGTAAATAACAGAGAAGTGACATTGTATGGGGATGGGAGAAACCCACCCAAATTAGCTTCGGCTAAACAGGCATATAATATTTTGTGTAAATGTGTAAGCTAGATTTATGACTATTTTTTTCACATCTTCATGGACACCACAATGATTTCCCTCGTGTGGAATATTTTTCCTTGTAATTATGTATGGTTTGCAAAAATGTCAACTGCTGCATCTGTGTAGAGTAGAGAAGCAAAGTGTGTGCGCGTTGTGCACATGCTAATTATGGCCAAGCATGTGCCCTTAAAATAGCATCTGAATAATGCGCCACTGACTTTAGACTAGGTTTTTCCTGGTCAGTGGCGGAATTGTTTTCTGGAACTGCAAAATAGCACCAGGGAACTTTTGCGCTGGAACACGCCTCCTCTTTTTGCTGAACCGCCCCCGGGAGCGCAAGTTCATTCCCTAATTTACAGACGTGCGTCTGTGGAGGGAAAAGTCTGCTGTGCGACGGGTGCAAAATAGGAATGATACATGCGTCGGTGTACAAAGTCAATTGCGCTGGGTGCAAGATAGGGCCCATATAATGCTATTAACGTCAAGCAAGCAAAATAGAGTACTTATACATAAAAAAAATAAAAAATAAAAACATGCTTACTGCTTCATGCAACCTCCCAACTGTCCATTCGAGCATGAATTACATTATTTTTGAATATAATAATAAAATGTGACTTGTGCAACGACACAATTTTTCCCCCTCAACAACACAATTTTGCCCCGGTGTGACTATTACTCAGGTGCAACTTATTTTATGTAAAATATTATATTATGTTGTTATGTTACGTTACGTTACGTTTCATATTATTGTTTTTGTTGAAATAAATAACTATTTAAATAAAATAACTAGGTTTTTTTTGTTGAAATAAAATAAAATAAAATATAAATATAAGATAAAAACATAAATGGAAATTAGAAATAACTGAAATAAAATAAGTTGAAGTTGATGTACTGAAATATTAAACCAAAAGCTAATTTAAAATATGAATATATACTGTAATAGTGAATAAATAATGCTTAAATAATATATGAAGAGTTCAGATGCAAAAGCCTCTAAGTGCCATCTGAAATTTTCTCATAGAATGATAATTTTTATCAAGCTTGTATATTTAAATTCAATAATTTCACTTAAATGGCAATGAAGATTACCTATTCATTGTCATTTAAGTGAAATTACTGAACTTAAATATACGAGCTTGATAAAAATGATCATTCTATGAGAAAATTTCAGATGGCACTTAGAGGCTTTTGCATCTGAACTCTTCATATATATATATATATATATATATATATATATTTTTTTTTTTTTTTTTTTTTTTTATTATTATTATTATTATTATTATTGTTTATTTTTTTATTTTATATATATATATATATATATATATATATATATATATATATATATATATATATATTTTAAGTAATATTTAGTTTGCTTTATTTATTATGTTCTTATGTTACTTCCTTAAGAAAATTACTTCCTTTTGCATGGTGCTGCACATCTCCGCTTAAACTTCCACATATACTCTACAGCAATATTTTGACGGATTCATTTTGTATATTAACAGTGCCTGAGATGCCCAGGTCAATGAAGTGAGCTGGCATATGTTTGTGTCTCGGGTGAATCGAAAACGCACCGATACACTTGCCAAGACTTTTTCTTTCTCTGTTCATCTGTTCTTTCTCCACTCACTCTGTTGTAAACACACACAAACACATCTCGTCCTTGCCAGGAGATTCCTCCACCCGCTCTGCCTGTGTTGTATCATCATAGTCCAGGCGTGGAGCTCTGTGGCCCCGCATGTTTTTAATGCTTGTCTCCCCTACAGCTACCAGCCGTCACAATCCTGACAGCTTTGAGTCTAACAGGAGCAGACACACATCACCACTATGTACATACAGTCTACATGCTGTCTACTCGCAGATGCTCCAAGCAGTTATACACTTTTACAGATAGACACAAAGGGTTCAACAGAAAAAAAAATTTTTTTTATTTATGGATGTTTGATATTTTACTCGTAAAGTGCGTGTATATGTGTGTAAATATATATATATATATATACACACACACACACACACACACACACGCACACACACACACACACGTACACATGTATGTATGTATGTATAGATGTATATATACGACATTACCACAATTTTGGTGTTTGGTAAGATTTTTTTTATGTTTTTGAAGGATGTCTCTTATCCTCACCAAGGCTGCATTTAGTAGATTTTTGTTTTTTTTAAATACAGTAAAACGGTAATATTGTGAAATATTAATACTGTGAAATATATCAAATGTAATTTATTCTTGACTTGGCAAAGCTGAATTTTCAGCATCATTATTCCAGTCTTCAGAAATTAGTATAATATGCTGATTTGGTGCTCAAGAAACATTTCTTATTATTATCAGTGCTGAAAACAGTTGTGCTACTTGATATTTTTGTGGAAACCACCAACTAGGAATTTTTAAATGAATAGATATTGAAATGAAATTGAAATATTTTCTAATGTTATAAATGCATTTTGATTGACCCCAACCCTTTGAACAGTTGTGTGTGTGTGTGTGTGTGTGTGTGTGTGTGTGTGTGTGTGTGTGTGTGTGTGTGTGTGTGTACTGTATGTATGTATGTATGTATGTGTGTGTGTGTGTGTGTGTGTATATATATATATATAATATATATATATATATATATATATATATAGTATAGTATATTGAATTAACATAAACCTCAGTTATTTATTATTGTTATTTACTTAATGAGTATGAGTAAATAAAGAGTGTATTTGATGACTGTATTTTCATTTGTTTTTGTTCATATTTTTTATTATTATTATTGTTAGATTTCTATTAGTTTTTCCTAAAGCCTAACCCTGACGTGCTGGACAAGATCAAAAAATACTGTTGCAGTACCACAGTACAATAAATTCATACTCTAAAATGCGCAATAAATATTATTATTTATTGTTTTTATTAATATTAAAACATTGTGATGATATTTTTGATATTTTATTGATAATATTAAATATGATTTACCTTCATTATTATTAAATCTGGTCTCAAAATGGACAATTTGCAGAACAAAGTCATATTAAAGTTGTCCAATTCATTTATATAGCACTTTTCACAATTCACATTGATTCAAAGCAGCTTTACGGATATCTCCATGCATATTTTAAGCATCCGTCCTCTTTCAGCAGGTAAAGATGATGTGCGAGGTGATGCCCACGATCAGCGAGGACACTGCGCTGAGCCAGCGTGGCTCCCAGAGCAGCGCCTCTGACCCTGACTCCCACTTCGAGCAGTTGATGGTGAACATGCTGGACGAGAGAGACCGTCTGTTGGACACCCTGAGAGAGACTCAAGAAAGCCTGGCCCTCGCCCAGGAGCACCTGCAGGACGTCATCTATGACCGGGACTCACTGCAGAGACAGCTCAGCTCCGCACTGCCACAGGTATGACAACTACACCTACGCTATGCTGTTGATCTCACGTAACCACTTTCGACTGTCGGCAGAGAGTCTGGTCCACACAGTAGCGAATCCTGGCCGTAAATTTAGGTAGGGCAGATTCTGGGTCTTAGCGCTAGTTTATGATAAAGCTTTATATTCTAATCGCTGAACACATCAGACTCAGACATACCTTGTGTTATTCAGCCTGAGGGTGGCGCTCTATTGATGACTGATAGACTTTAGTTCACACGGCAAACACATAGAATGCCATCTTAGAATTGCCATAATGTAGTATTTATTGCCTCTGAATGTTGTTTTAGAATGTGGCAAGTTGTGTAGGAATTCCAGTGAGGAAAACAAACATCTATTCTCAGAACAAACATAAAACAAACACAACAGAACTACTGTATATAATGGCTACTCGCATGAGTACATTTAAACTAAAGGATTTATACTTTCATTAATTTGATATGCTACTCCACACATGCCAACTTGTTCCTGACCTGACGCAGACTAATATACACATAGCTAAAGCGGACTGATATCGTCTTGTTCTGGAGCGAGGTTTACGTGAGGTAAAGTGAAAATATGTCGGGCAGCCTGAAATCTGCACCAATGGCTCTCTATGAGAGCTCACTGCTAGTGGTGGAACGGATCACAAAATTCACGGTTCGGATCATTTTCGGTTTTTGAGCCACAAATCGGATCATTTTTCAGATCAGCAAAGAATTTTTTTTTATATATATTTATTTATAAATGTGTCCGCTCAAGGGCAAGGAAACGCGAAAGAGGAATCAATTCGGTGTTCGAGCGCTGTCTGAAATGCACGTCTCTCTCTCTTACACATTACTGAGGGTCACTGTGGTGGACAGTAGGGAAACACACTGAGGTCAGACACACACATTACACACACATTCACCTGCTGTCTCTCAGGCTGTGGCACACCCACACATATCTGGCAGCCAGTGCTGCTGTTCAACTGCGATCTGTTCCACCCCTAATCACTGCAGTTCCATTTTTCACCACAGATTTACAATGGAAATTTGTGGGGCGCTGTAGAGCTGGGGAGGGCCGTCTGCCCCGCTTAGTATCATGATACATGATATATATATATAATTTTGTTTATATGCACGAATAAACAAAAACAACACTCTTAACTCTATCCCCACCAGCGTTTTTTTTTTTTTAAAGTTGCCAGCCACGTCAACATTTTTGATAATTTTCACAAATTTTTCATGGCCCCCAGAATATGTTTTTGTATGAATATCTGAATATGCAATATATCAAAAGAAAGAACAGAACTCTGCTTTTAAACAAACAAACAAAAACTGTTTTATTCTAGCTTCATGCATTCCTTTTTTTATCAACACTTGAATGTGGGTAAGTTTCATTAAAAAAGCAACGTTTTGAGCAAAAAGCTGGAAAAAAAATCACGTTTTTGTCAAAGACTACGTCTGGATCAGATTCAGAAGCGTTGTCTCACAAATGACGGAAATTTCCGTCAATGGCCGGGAAAGAGTTAAATGTCTTAAAGGTGCATTGTGTAATATTTAGGATAATCTGTTGGCAGAAATGCAATATCATATAACTATGTTTTCAGTGGTGTATAAAGACCTTACTTACCTTTTTCCCTAGAATGATGAGCCATTTCTATCTACATACACCACGGGTCCCCTTGCATTGAAATGCGCGGACATTTTTCTACAGTAACCCTGAACGGACAAACGCGTTTCGTCTCTATGTTGTTCTTCGTGCAAAGAAGCTAGCTAAAGTCAACGAATAAAACACTGACACAATGATGAACAAGTAACAATAATATTCGCAATAACATCGTTTTACTGAATAATTAAGTAAACCTAATTTCTTCATTTATCTTTGTAAAGAAACCTCAATGCTTATCTGGCTACTCTCTGCTGTCTCAGACGACGATCTTTTCCTGTCGGCCACCGTAACTTCTGTTGGATGCAATTCGCAAACTCACCACTATATGCCGCTAAAAATGACACAGTGCACCTTTAAGCTAGACATTATATTCCGATAAGGATTTCTGAGTACCAGCGGTGTCGTGGAAAGAAATTATAGATGTTGATTTCACACTCATAAGATACAGTTAGATTTTTCCAGTGCTGAACGTTTCAGTCATTTTTTCCCCCACAGCTGAGAGACTGTAAAAACATGGGCATGCTCACAGCTGGCCATGTGTGATTGCAGCAGCTGAAACTGGTGATACTAAAATCTGTGTCCAAGTCTGTCCTTCCGAACAAAGAGGACTAAAAATCACCAAGCGCGGTTTTCAGCTGCGCTACTATTGCCCAGAGACATGGGAAAAAGCGATGGCTTACGTAATCACGCCTAAACCCAGATTAGCTCGACGCTCAAAGGAAAAGTGTGTCAGTAATTCTAGTCACAAGTCCTTACCACTCTCCTTCCAGAAGTCTCCGTGGTCCTGGTGGAGGAGAAAAATAGGTTTTGTTGTGTGGTGGTTCTCACTTTCCCTCAGTGGAGGGTTTTAGCTTTGCTTACTGTACTGAGGGTGATTGGGTCGATGTTGTAGAGTATGGAAAAAGGGTGTTGTGGATTTGAGTGGCATGTACACTGCCCTTTTACAAGTTTGGGGTCAGAAAAGTTTTGCAAGAAGTCTCTTATGCTCTCAAAGGCTGCATTTATTTGATTAAAAATACAGTAAAAACTAGTAATACTGTCAAATAGTATTACAATTTAAAATGACTTTCTATTTTGATATATTTTAAAATGTAATTTATTCCTGTTAAGTCATCATTTCTTCAGTCTTCAGTGTCACATGATCCTTCAGAAATCATTCTAATATGCTGATTTGCTGCTCAAGAAACATTTCTTATTATTATCAATGTTGAAAACTGGTGTTTTTGTAGAAACTGTAATACATTTGTTTCCAAAATTCTTAGATTTACAGCATTTATTTGAAAAATAAATATTTTATAACATTAAATGTCTTTACTGTTATTTTTTTCTGATCAATTTAATGTATCCTTGCAAAATAAGATTAATAATTTCTTGAAAAAATAAATACAAAAATCACAAACTTTTGAATGGCAGTGTACAAAAACTTCTGTCTCTTTATATAAAGTTTCCATGGAATTTAGGCAATTTTGATAAATGTTTAAGGGTCGCCCTACAATGAAAAGTTTGTTGTTATTTCTGTTCCAAACCTTTATGAATTTATTTTTCTTCTGTTTAACAAGAAAGGAGATGTTCTCTCTGCTCTTTTCCAACAATGAAGTCATTCAGTGATCATGAGCTGTTCTGAAACCTTAGTTTTATGTGAGGAATAGATACAAATTAAGACAATTTAATTTTTTAATTGAATTAACACAAGAAATCGGTGTGTTGCGTTCATTTACTATACTTTCAATATATGGAAAATGGCAGCATGGACATTCTTCAAAACATCTTCTGTGTTCCACAGAAGAAATAGTCATGTGGTTTTGGAACAATGTCAGGGTGAGTAAATGATGATACAGTACAAGAACACAAAAGAGACATGCATACTTCATAAAATAATAATAACTTGAATTACAGATATAAGCATGTGACTCATTTTTTGCTTTTTTGCTATCCAGCGCTATGTGATCATTGTACAAAAAGAGTGGCGGCGTAGACCGGGTTGATAACAATGTATTGATTGCCTGTGTGTCAAGATGGCACTCAGACGCACTGTTTACTGATCATGTGAAAAAATGAGATGTTACTTCTCTCGATCCAGATCTTACACGTGCAAATGACTCCAGTAATTAGTGTAGCAGCGCTTTATTAGCTCTTGCCACATCAACTCCACGCTAATGCTTTATGAGGCTCATTGGCGGAATAAATCTGAAGATGTGTACCAGCAGGAAAGCTTATGTTATTATGAGCTGTTGTAATTGAGAAACCGTGAACAGTGTCTGCTAATGTTTTTTAAACGGCATTGAAATAGATTTTATTCACAGTGATTGTTTGGTGGTGTTTGTAATGGCCACTTTACACAGTCTACACTAATTGCATGATGGATGTAGGCTTTTGCTTATTTAATGAGCTAAATATCGGGTTATTTATAGCTTTGCACAAAGCAGATTTTTTGGTTAATTTGTTTTATGCCTCCTTTAAGCTCATTTTGTATTCATGGAGCTAAAGCGTGGAATGAATGTAAGGGGGGACAATGTTATAGGGTTGAAAAGTCACACAGAGGAGGCAGTTCCCTCACGTTTTACCCGCCTATCATGTTCACAGAGAGTTTGCAATTTAGCCTGAATGTGTAACATTGGAAAGAAATGAACAGACTAATTTTAAACTACTCAACCAATTGGGCATTAGATAAATAATAAAGATATTATAATAGCCAAGCAACAATGTGGTATAAAAAGCTGCACAAATTATATTTGTTGTCTTTTTTCATTTTTTCAATTCATTTTTTCAAACTTATGATTTTGCGACTTTGCTAATGTATGTTTCAACTGCCTTAAATCCCAAAACTCTTTAAACAATAGTTTGGAAATATGTAGCAAATGTGTCATTTACATCTGAACTAAAAAAAAAACAGACTTTGCTTCCTCCACCCGGCATTGTTTTGTAGATGGTAATGTAAACAGGTTGTCTGAATCTGATCCTCGGCGTTCAGACATGTGGAACGTTTCTAAAACAACACTTTGACCTCCTTTAGCGTTTGAAGATGTCTGAGGTTTGGGCTCATGGTTTAGACTGTGCATTAAATCTGGGCTCTGATGAGCAGAGAGATGAAATAGGCTGAATTATCGCTGCAGGGTGAACTCTGCTGTAGAAGAAGAGGAGGAGAGACAGGAAAGGGGGAGGAAGTAGACGGAAGGTGGAGTGATGCGGAGAGGATGTGGCCTGGTTTTAGCCACTATTGGCTATCTGATATAAAGCTGGTACCTTTCTTTCTCTCACACATACTCCTTAACATTTAAAACATTCAGATCTTAATGGCAACCGCATTCCCCCAAGATGCCCTGGGGTTCAGACCATGATTATATCATGCACAGTAATGTCTTACATCCTTCTTTACAGCAACAGCTCTGATAACAACCCTTTAACTGTTATGCTGAGAGGCAGGACACAGGTTTTAATGTAGCTTTTTACCGTCTCCTTAATCCTTGGAATTTTAACAACAACACCACTAAGTTCAAGTCATTTATAGTTCGTTTTATGCAAAAAACAAACAAAAAAAAAACAATCATTACCACTGATTGGCCCCTCTAAGTAACTGGCTGATATACTAGCTGTGCTTTAGTGTGTAAAAGCTGAAGTGTATTTAAACATAAGAACTGGGAATCAAAGTGTAATCAGGGCTCATATCATTTTCCTTTATTTACTTAACACTTTTTTTTTTTAAATGGGAGTTCATTGTTCTATGTATTGTAAACGGACTATAACTTTCTTTAATGCTGTCAAAAATCAGAACCCCCCTTTTTTGTATTTCTTATTTTTCCCTCATTATTATTATTATTATTATTATTATTTTATGATCTAATATTGTTAATAATAATTTATATTAGTAAATATTGATAAGAACAACAATTTATGCAAACAACAAAAAACAATAATAGATTTAGAAATGTGAAAATGAGTAAAAGATATTGATTATTTGTCTGTAATTAACATACAACTGCCCATATTTAATATAATAATAATAATAATAATAAATAAAGATGATGATGATGATTATTGATGATGATTATAATACTAGTTAAGTCAAGTAATAAGATGGATGCTATTCCTAAACACCAGATGAACCATTACTTTGTAGTCTTTTAGGCACAGCCCATTTAATTCTAAGGGTCAGAGGAAGTCTTGAAATAACTAAATTACGATCCCTGTAGGGTGTTTTTGCTGCCTGGGTTGAACAGCTGTTTTCATGTCCTGTGTTGCTCTTTCAGTTTGTCTGGCAGACTCATGTCCTTTGTGCGGTTGAGTTCTGCTTACTCATCAGGCCAAAGTGGTGTGCACACATCAATGCCACCTTTGAGTCTGGGTCAGCAAGTTTAAGAGAAGGAGAGAAAGACAGGACCATGAGTCCGCACTCAGAACACCCATTGGTACCCTTCAGTATCCAGTAAAACAAACAAAACAATAACAATTTGTTCAATTGTTCGTTCATTTGTTCAACTTCACTAGATTACCCTCCAGCTACTCTCATAATGCTGCACCATCCCTCTGTAACTCTCAGTGGGAGCCGGTTTTCCTTGAAGGATTTCACTCTTTGCAAGTGACCGTATTGGCCTGAATGCATAATGTTGATGCCGTGTTTTGATATTTTCCTTGTGCCGAAATGTCAGGTGATGTGTGTGTGTTTGATGTGATGTGTTTGATGAAAATTTGTTGAAATTGGTTGAATGAAATTGTTCTGAATGAATGAATTGGCAAAAAAGAAAATGTAGAGCAAGGACTTGGTTCTACACACAAATAAAGGTTCTTACAGTAATTCCATTGATGAAATATTTTGGATTTCCCAAAAAATCTTTAATGGAGCAGTTCTTAAAGGGGTTATGTGTAAGAATTTTCATATGTTAATTGCTTTTTTATTATCAATGCAGCCGCAGCGCTACCATAGGGCCCGGGTCCACCCATTTTAGGTCCGGGCCCACCCATTTTCTACTATGGTTTTGTACGTTTCTTCATTCGGATCTATTTGCGATCCATTCCATACTAAACAAACAACGCAGTTTACATGCTTCGTCCTTGTTAGATTATTCATTAAGATAATAATTAATAAATGCACGCATAATTATCAGTGAACTTGATAAATGTTGCAGATATGTTTTACTATGCTATGCACAAACAAATGCCTTTCAACAACAAATGTGTGCAAAATTCAGAATAAAATGAATGTGCAGCAATTTGTACAAATAGAGAGTCTGTAGGCCTACTATACGTGTTGTAGCCATTAAATAAGCTCTTTTAGTTTCATATTTGTTAAAATATTATAATGTTATTTTTTCATCTATGTTGATTATGAAAAGTGAACCGCACGAGTAAGATAGGATGCGCAATATATCGGGAGCCATGAGTGGGTCAGACATGATTTTGACCACTTAATTAAGTTTTGTTTTGTAGAAAGCCTTTCTTTGAAGTGAATTTCATTTTGTATAAATTGTATCTTAATTTTAATAATTTTTTTTATCAACCAATTGCCTGGATTTAATAAATAAGAAGCAAATATATCAGACGATATAATCATGGAGGCGCCCGCGCGGTCACTTGCATTGCTCGTGAACTGGAGTGCATCTCATCCTAACTTAACGAAACTCAGCGTATGCCTCACAGACATGAAATATATCTTAAGAAAGCATGAAATGTCTTTTTAACCATTTAAAACTAAAAGAAATAGGCTACTTTCTGATTATGTAATCCATGATGATGTGCATTTCTCTCTATAGGCGCGTTCTCTACGGAGATGGTGATCGTCAACTTCATCTTTACAGCTGTTGTTGCTGTTAATAAACTAAAAATAATAGCCCTATAATTTTATTAAACAATACATTAAAAGAAATTGTAATTGTATTAAAAAAAGCAACAAAAAAAATCCTGTTTAAGTTTATTTTTTGAACCTATGCTAATTACACATTAAATTCAGGTAGGCTACTCAGTCGCTGTCCTCAGTGCCGCAGAAAAGCGCTGAAACGGAGATGAAGGGGAACCCGTTTTTATTTTTTTGGGTTTATTTTAACTGGCCCATCCAGTTTTCTGGAGGCCCACCTACAATCAAAATCCTGGCGCCGCTAGTGTATCAATGTGTGAACAGCTTGTAACGAAACTTAAAAATGAGATCTTCCTGACTTCCTAGGTTGTCTATGAAAGCCTGTTGACAGATTTTTAATTTTTGCAGAGAAAATGAAAAGAATGTGACGCTTACACATGCTCCCGAAAGCCTCTTTTCCGTTCAATGACACATGAAACAAATGTTTGTACAATGTTAAAAGGATAGTTCACCCAAACATTTTAATTAATCATGTCACGCTCATGAAGTTCCACACCCGTAAGACCATCGTTCATCTTTGGAACACAAATGAAGATATTTTTTATGAAATCTGAGAGCTCAGTCACTCCATGTGAATGTGTTCAAACCCTCATGCACACATAACGTACAAGAGACTGAACGTGATGATAAAGTCAATGGCCCAATTTACTCACAGCAAAGTTCTTTTTCGATCTTCGCTTAGAAGTTTAAAAAAAATTGGAAATACATTCGCAGGGATATACAGTTAACGAACATCCCAACGCCGTCCACGCTGCTGAGAGTGACGTTTAGAGGAATATGTAAATATGTGCTCTGCGCGCTTTCCTCTAAACAACAAAATAAACAACAACAAAAATGACAGCAGTGAGAAATCAGTAGTTAAGAAAGCATCTGATCATAGCGATATGGATATGTTTGCACCAGCTCTACAAAACTACTATCAAAACACTGTTATGATAGTTTGATTAATAATGCATATATGAGACTATATAATCTAACTATGCGAGACTACATTTTACATTTATTCATTTAGCAGACGCTTTTAACCAAAGAGACTTACAAATGATTCAAATGAAGACGTTCACCCAAAATTGAAAATTTTGAAAAAATGTGTCATTTAATTACTAACCCGTAAGACCTTCATTCATCTTCGGAACACAAATGAAGATATTTTCGTTCTGGACCTTGAATGTGTTTGAACCATAGACTGTAAAAAATATGGACAAAGCGTCTGTGACGTCACCCATAGACTTTCTGAAGAACGGGTTTGAAGCCGTTTATGGGGGGTATGGGCGGCACCATCTTGGAAAATCTTGGGAAATCCTAACCCCGCCCACCTTCTAACGCAGCGCGCGTCACTCAGCTCGCTCTGCTACTTCGGTTATCTCTGTGTATATTTTAGGCAACGAAATATGTTATAAAACACCATACGAACTCTTTTCGTTTTCATTTAAAGAAATCTTAAACATTATAGCCACACAAATGTGGTTCAGGCAACGCATATTGATTATATTCAACTGCACATAACGTTTGCCTATTTATGAAAAAACAAAATATAAAACACAAACCTGCCTCTTTTCATTTTAAATATAATATAAAAATATTACACATTTTATGGTCCATTTGTACTAAACAACAGATTTTGCAGTAAACAACATTACAGATCATCTTCGTTGTATTAAAATTTAAAATGACAAAACTCAACCCAGTCTCTTTTTGTTAAATTTCAGTTTTATCAATATTAGCCATTATAAAAGTATACGTAAAAGGTATAAGAAGCTATACAAATAAAGCAAACAATTCAGTCAAACATACAAAGTCAGCGCTCTATAGTCTATACATCGGTAAAGTTAAATAGCTTATAAAGTTATGAAACTTCCCCTCAGCCAAAACGATTGCCCAGGGAAAAAAAATTAGATTCACGAGACCAAAAATCGCCCATTAGATATACACAAGACGATATAGATATACACAATATCTCATGTTTAACCACTAAAGAGACGCCAGAGTCCACGGCATTGGCGGCAAACCTCATAACGTCAAGCCGATGAAAGACTGCTCCAGGTGGGGTACATGAACGCCGAGCGCCCGGTCATCGCTGGATCAACTGGATAAAATTTTCATAAATCTTTAAATAAACCACAGATTTGAGCTTTAAACAACTACATTCTCGCCTGAAAAACTCTTAAAACTACATTTCATGATACACAAACAGTAGTATTATATGTCAACTGTATTAAAAAATGGCGCTTCTTGTTGTCATTCTCCGTGGCGCTGCCTTGTCAGCTGTCAATCAAGCTGTCACTCAAAGTTAACCACGCCCTTATTGTCATATATTTTATATCTAAATACGATCTAAACTAACAAGTTAGAAAAAAATTCACCCCCCTCACAGTTGTCAGGCACTCGGAAGCTATCGAAAAATACAATAAAAGTCCATGGGACCAACTTGTATAAACATGAATTTATGCTGTGAAAACTGACATTTTAACATGGGGGCTATGGACATTTGCTCCCTTTTGGGACCTCCCTCTAGCGGATTTTCGATGTATTGCAGTTTTTCGCACTTCCGGGTAGGCTTCATTTTTCAGATCAGAATGTTGCCGCTTGCAAGCACGAGCAATAACTTGTTGGCTGCAGTTCACTTAACTGCCACCGGTGTCGCTAATAACAAGGGTTTCTTAATTCTACATATAGCCCCTTTAAAAGAACCATTGCATTTTAAGATGTGGGTGTTGCACTCCGAAGTAGAGTCAGATGAACACTTTCGCTCTTAAGCAGACTAATTGATTGGAAAATTCCTGCATACGTCACCAGAGAGAAGTCTGATGTTTTCATTGGAAGGTAAAATATCCACAGATGAATTGTTCACCATAAGATCTATAACATGCATTAGAAAATTCCATTTCACAAGCTGTCTTTAACGTGAAATGGCATTGTCCACCCATTTTCACTTCCATAATGTGACACATTTCTGAGTTTAACTAAAGTGAAAACAGAGCAGGATTCTGCTTTATCCATCGATAATTGATTAGATGGTGAAAAGTGGGTGTTCTGTAGTGAAATGGTGTTGGTGTGGTGTAATGGTCCTATTGCATTTATCAGCAACTGAGTCATTAGAGAGACACAACATGTCAATTTACTGAGTCCCCCATCATAAATCATGCACGTCCTCTTCATTTATCATCGTTCAATCTCTTACTGTCCAATCATTGCGCCTGGATTGTCATGGAATGTACCATTAGGTTATGGGGATGTTTGATTTGCTTGTGGAAAGTCAGATGATTAAGTGAAAGGCAAGAAACACATGAATAGATTCTTATCTCCATTTCTCTTATTCTCTTTCCCTCCTTGCGTTTGACTCTTTCTCTTTCCTTCCTCTGGGCTCATTCAGTCAGCTGGTTTCCTCCATCGCAGCACATGATTCGATGTGATCGTCAGTTATTGTTTGTGCCCTACTTCACTCGACCCCTTGGCCACATGAACACTTCATACTAAGAGAGTGAGAGAGAGGAAAAATCCAGAGAGGTTGAAGGAAAACCATAACATCATGCTTGGTATTTGTTTAAATGTTGTTTGTGTTGAGCTCATACATTTCTATGTAAATTTTGTCATGACCTTTAATGTTTAAATGTGTGAATGATACGTCAAAATGTGCCACGTAAGGATGGTGGTGGGTGGGTGCTATTGCTTTTCTATGTCATTAGACTTACAATTCTACTGGAAGACAATAAAACGAGTAAAAAAAAAAAATCGATACATTTTTTACTGACCCCAATCTTTTGAACGGTAGTGTATGTATCGTAGCTTGTCTCAACTTGACCATTATGAAAAATATATTTGGCCTGAGAACACAGTTCAATAAAATGCTACTAATACAATCCAAGCACATGAATACTGTATATTGTTACAGGAATAAAGACAGTTTATTATAGTGTTGTGTTCCTACACTTAGCTTAAATTAAATATGTATCTTATTAACAAGTCTAGTTCAGAAAAATACAAATAATACATTATGAAGTTCCTATTGTTTGTCATCTATTCTTGAAACGCCTGCTTTTATGTTTTATATTTAATGCAGTGAAGAGCTCTCTATCTTTCAAAGTGCGCACATTGACAGCGTTTATTAAAATAGAACTTGGGCAAGGACCAAAATAGACACCGGCATCTTCATTCCCTACTTCATTCTGTTATCAGTTGGCCACTCATATGAATGACTGCAAGGCATGATGGGAAGTGGCTGGGCACATCCCACGGGCATTCATCAAGTTGTGATTGACAGCCTGGAGAGAACGAAAGCCCTGCAGATGTCGTCCGCTGCGCTCCACAGCTCTTTCTGTTCACTATCCTCCTTAGAGTTCTCCTGTCCTCATCTCATTTTACCCTCATGTTGTTCCTAACCTGAATAATGTACTTTCTTGAGGGAATACAAGTTATCTTGAAGAATGTCCTGGCGGCTCTTTTCTGTAGAATGAACATGGATGTGACCACATTCATTTGAGTTTGTAAGGATATGAGGGTGAGTAAATAATAAAGAGTTTTCATTTTTAGATGAAAAATCCCTTAAGTGGCCTATAGTAATGAAGTACGAATGCTTTAGTATGTGCGCAATGTCCATTAGTCCATTGATTCTTGGAAACATCAAAGACAATTTCTCACAATTTACAGTCTTGTAAACTGATTTAGTTTATTGGTTGTAAACTGGGTAGGTCATGCCATGCATTTACTTTAAAGTTCATTTGTACATCATATAAGGACAGATTCTACAATTATCATCAACAGATTGGCTCTATTTTGGACCGATTCAGCAGTCTGTGTGGCACCTTTAACACGTGTGACTCATAGGTTTATATTTAACTTATGGTGGCTTAATGAAGCCTTTGAGATGTATAACCAGACATCTTGACCATTTGAATGATGTGAATGATGTAGAATATTATGTTAAGATTACATTTAACATCCATTTAGCTACTAGAAGTCTTAGGAAATCTGACCTTTTTGGCAGAGTAGGAAGTCCTGATGTCATCTACCTACACCTTTCACCATTACAAACCAAATTAATGTTTTATATTGCTGCATGCACCACTTTTTTTTCAATATCCCACTTTTTTTAATGGGATATTACCAATTTATAACACAGTAATAACATATTATGTGTAATATGGACTAATGGCTAATGCTTCAAGATTGTACAAAGTAACTAATTAATTTGAAAGCCCTCTATTTAGGCTAATTATGGATTATTTTTGTTTAAATTGTTGATGATGTAATCGTTAGAAGCCATAGCAATACACATTTGATCAGTCTCAAAGTGCTGCTAACCCAATCAGCCATGTCCGGTCTATGAATAGCATAGAATTACTGATTCACAGACGTAGAATGGGAGCTGATGTTTTGTGCGCGCAGCTGGCCGTTAATGGATACCTTTTAACTTCAGACTGCCTCACTTCGGAGCCATAAATAGATGATGATGTCACAAACACTCTGCTTGGAATGCTTAAATAACAATGGGAGATTCAAATGAAGACGTTCTCAGTTGAACAGCCATCTGCATTTCAGTATAGTTGCCCTTGCTGACCATTTGGCACTGCAAAACCTAACATCACGAGTGTTATGAAAGCCATAAAACCAGTGGAAACAGATTGAATTTAGTCTGTAAACGTGAACAGCTTTATAAGAACAGATTCATAAGAGATTTTTTGAATTCCTTCTTTGTCCCTGCTGCTGTTTTGAAGGCCAGATAATGTCTTTCAAACATTTAAATGCACCAATGTGAATCTTTTAACAGCTTCTACTGTCCTTATTGCCACATACTCAATGTCTCTCTTTCTATGTAGCTACATAACTATTTAAGGAGAAAAATGTGTCTTTTTTTAAGTTGGAACGGTGCAAACCTGCATTAAATTCGATTTTTACAAACATTTAGATGTGATTTAAAACATTTTTTTTTTTTAAATGCTTTACAGTTTTGCGCATCAGAACACGTCTTGTCATTTGCTCACCCTCATTTTGTTCCAGACACAGATTTGTGTTTTCGTTTTGGATGAACTATCCCTTTAAGACATTTAATGTTGAGAGGCGCATGTGTTGTGTTTTTTGCTTCAACACCTAATGTATGACATAAAGACATCCAGACTAATACTTCAGCAAAATCCCAAAATAAATCCTACCTACAACAATGGTTTCTATCAGGCTACAACAATGGTTTCTAAATTCAAATATTTGTGTTTTTTCCTTTTGCAACTACAAAATACTAAAGTGATTTGAGTCGGATAGGCAAAACATTCTAGTCTGAACAAAGCCTTAGTTGTTGAAAAAAATATTTTGGTATTATGTGGATGATTACATCCTTACTATACCAACTGATGTAGATATCCTAACAGTAACAGTGTGGACAGTAAGCCTTAAAGATTAGATTTGAAATACAGTTTCAGTGTGAATACAGCTTATTTTGGCTTTGCGCTTAATATTTTAGCACGCAACACATATAAAAGTCTCATTTCGCAATGTTCATTGTCTAAATAAAGATTTAGTATTGATAGTAATGGTCTGTCCCTGATCACGGCATGGGGCTTAACTCCAGATAGTTGCGATGAATACTCAGGATCAGGCCCGGTGTGGCCATTGGGAGAATCGGGAGAATTCCTGGTGGGCAGTTCATAAATTAGGCTGGTGTTGTGCCGAATTTTTTCACCGGCAGTACCACTTCGACATAAAGGCAGTGTTACGCGGGACGCGTCTCTAATTAACTTTCAATGAGAGACAAACAGAATAGGCAAATTGCAGGTGGTTCTAGTAGCGGTGAAGACTTGTGCGCAGGCGGTCCTCGTGCACCTAAAAAATCCCGGCTTTTGAGCGTGCACAGCTCTTAATAGTGGTTATAGCCTAAACATTATTATATACCATATATTACACATGCAGTAAGGGGAGCCACAAGATTTAATAATGGGGGGAAAAATAATTATCAGTTAATGTTTTTAAAAACTCAGTAAATGACAACATTTTTGTGAGGCAATCAGTCCCTTCTTTGCAAATCATCAAGACAGTAGCAAAGTTTTTATACAGTGGTGTAACATGACATTTTATCGACGAGCATAGTTTAATCCATACTGCTGTGCTGTCTTGATATTCATTTCAAATTATTTGACTTTTTAATGTGTATGTGGAGTATTTTTCAGCTATGCTTATTAATAAATTTGATTGTAGAATGTTTGCGTGAGTATGCAAACATATTTTAGTATGTTATTTGTTCTGTATATTCCTGTTGATGCACATGAGTAAAAAAAACAAAACAAAAAGTTCCTTGGGCTGAAAATGGTGGCCCTTCGGCCCTGCTCACGATGTATAGTAGTTAGCACTCATATCTTTGGCTACTGTGCTTGTCTGTTTCTCTTTGTTTTTCCCCCCTCTCTCTTTCTTTCTCCCTGAGCCCCTGTGTTGTGATAATTACAGCCTGGCTCCCTTCATCGCCAGGATTTCTGCCCACCCACAGCGGGCACAGCTGTTAAACTCGTACATCCAACGCCAAGCGCCCACAGCCCACCACAGCTGCCGTCAGGGTAATCAGTGCACAGGTACTCCACCGCGCCAGTCGGCTGCTACCACCCCTCTAGCTACAGACCCCCACATTATCATTACAACCTGTAACCTTTAAAAACCACCTCTACGAGACTGATTGCAATTCCCCTGCTGGTGCACAGGTGGTGTACAGGTTAAAAGGTTTAAGCGGGATTAGGTTTATTTTCATTGTGTCAGTGGTCCAGACAGTAGTTATTGATTTATTCAAATGTATTACTTCAGATAAGGGAGTCGTTTGTTGCATCTTCTTCCATCTCGAAGAAATGAATAAATTCTTCAGTGAGAAGTGTAAATATTGATTGGACTTTGGAAAGGTGGCGTTCCTAGGGGGTGTCTTGGAAGTATCACTGTAACTGAGACTGTTGTATTGTTAATCTGCTCTTGAGACCGTCGGCCGTCAGTGAGCATCTGTCGGGATAGTTTTTGCAGTGTGTTCCAAACAAGTCAGCACACGAGAATTAGAGCAAAGTGCTGAAAGTGAGCAAAGAAGACAAGACGTTAGAGAGTCGGCTTTTGTTGCCTCTAGTTCTTTGACGTCAGCTTGGCGTGTGTCTGCCATTATGTGTGGACGAAGAGGAGTGCCTCTTAAAATATAAAATGAAGGTTTATTATCAATTTATTAATTCACTTTTCTAATTAACAAATAAAAGGACATTCATTTTTGTAATGAAGAAATATTCCCATATATATATATATATATATATATATATATATATATATATATATATATATATGTGTGTGTGTGTATATATATATATTAGGGGTGTAACGATACACAAAACTGACGGTTCGGTACGCCCCACGGTTTTGACATCTCGGTTCGGTTCAGTGGAGTGGGGGGTTTAGAAAGCTAAAATTGCTGCTTCTTTTTTTTACAGTGGTTTAATGAACAAATTCTGTATTTGTCTTTAAAATAATTCAATTACAGTTAAACTTTTCGCAAGGATAAAAAAAAAAAAAGATCTGCTAAATGCTGTAAACTATATAGGGAGCCCACTCATTACTATAACCTTAAAGGTGAACAACAGAGCCTAGACTTTTAGCCTAATTTCAGATACTATTTATTTTTAGATATAATAATCACTCAACACATGAAAACATGTAAACTGCACATAAGGCAGTTTTCTCATTAACATGTTTTCTACTCTAATTTGTTATTGAAATATAAATATTTACACAGTTGCTGTCATTTTCATGACAGATATTTAAAACATAGGCTACATTAAATAATCAAGATATCAATCATTAACATGTTAAGTAAAATATATTATATAGGCTAATATATTGCATTTATTTAGTGCAAGAGTTCATTTAGGAACCAACAAGCTGTGGGCACTGAATGACTTGCCTGAGGTAAATATAAGGCTATGTGACAAACTAAGACGTTTTATTGGCGTCTTTCCGCTGCTGAAACACTGATTGATTGATTGATTACACGAGTTATGATGCCTTTCAGTAAGTATACTGTATCTTTCAACATACCTTCAGGTGTCCATTTATGTTTATTCTGTAACTGAGGAAGAGAAGATCGCGTTTACTCGCGCTCCGCGCTGCCGCTTTAAATGAGGAGCCTAGTATGGGGATCTGTCACGCCACATCAAAGAGCGCCAAAACGGCATTTATTGTTTGAATTTCGTGAACAAATAGACAGAATTTGAAAGATTACACCTTGCTTATTATCGAAAGTAACAAAATACGGAGCTTGCTATTATGGGGTGTTAATGGTGGTTAGGCTATAACGCTGTATTCGTTGTGTACACATAAGACATGAGGTCCGCTGGGCCGGGACAGCAGGGGGCGGGGCGTCCTCGATACGCCATGAGAGTATCGCGATACGTATCGTGGGTGGTGTATCGCGGTTTTTCGGTTCGGTTTGAATATCGTTACACCCCTAATATATATGTATATGTGTGTGTGTATATGGTATGCAATCCCTCAGTATATTCCCTATACTTTCGACACACACCTGCACTCATATCACAGTATTTATCTCATTGTCATCCAATAATATCGGAATACTCTGCTTTGTATCAACAGAAAATTGTCAGTGAATGAGACTGATATAACAGAAAGCAAGCCCCAGGAAAGCAGATACAAAGTCGATGCCTTAACACAGGCGGAGGATATAAATAAACATGTCTGATATTTGTCCGTCAGGCCTCTGATTCTGTTTCTGTGTGAATGTGCCCATGGCTGTAGACAGATCTCATAGGACATCACAGTCTTCCCCATGCCGAAGCTCTCATTTTCTCATTGACAGGTCAGCAACATACAGGGACGGCTGTTGGTTAACCATGTTTGATTGTGCATATTAGATGCAGGCTCCCTGTTCCTCATGCTAAATCGCACGTTTTTGAAAATGCACCCAAGTCATATTCAGTACATGCTAAGTAGGGGAATTTGGGCACAGCCAATGGTTTTGTGAATGTGCCTGCAGCTGTGTTCACAGATGTATGCTGGAAACACGGCACAGGAAGAGAGACAGCGGATTCTTTTATTCCGCTCTCTCACTTTGTTCATGTGGGGCGGGGATACAGCAGGGGGATTCCTTTTGATTAAATAAATATGCAGCGTGCATATTCTCACTAAAAATGGAAATGAAGTCCTAGAACGTTCCCACACAATACACAGGGATTCTCGCAGATTGTTCTTGGTTGGGCCTGTCATGTCAGGGATCTCTCTTACCTTTGAGTTGTTTCCTCACAAACATGTCGCATGAGTTTCTCAAGATGTAGTCATTCAGTCATTTTCTTCTTAAGAAAAGAATTGACAAATTATTAAGAATTTGTCAAGAAATTAACTTTTTTCTTAAAATTTTTTGTGTGAATCCAACCCATTTGTTAGTTCTTGTTGCATCCTATGGGGGATTTGCTCTTCATATCTAGGGAACACTTACAAAAAAAGTATCCATAACATCCTAGCAACTGCACCCTAAAAATCACCTTAGCAGAACATTAGGGGGGCTGTGGTTGTCTGCAGACCCATGGACCATGATAACAGATGCCAGTTGTAGAATATTTACATGAAATAATCATGCAAAAGTAACATTCAAAGAAATGAGTGTAACTAAAATCTAAAGCAGCACGAAAAATCAAGGCATCATCGTCTCCTACATTTCTCTGAAGTCTTCTGTGGTGGGCGTTATGATGCATATTCAATGGTCTTAATTTTGCCTTAAGATTTAATTAAAAGCCATTTGGTGGAGAGGTGAATGAAGTAAAAGATGTGTGTGCATGAGGCAGCTCTGCAGTCATTTAGCAAGGGTGGGCTGTAATGACGGCAACAGGGACATCTCAAGGGTCACACCCACAGCGATGAGCTCACAGCAGTTTCTAATTCTGGATGTCAATTACTGTTTGTCTCTGTAGGTTCTTATTTGGACATATTATGCATGTCCGTTCCTTAAATGTGTGTGCTTTGATGGAGTCTGTGCTGTCTGCATGGATGTAGCACCCAAAGATCTTTCAGATTAGTGCGGGACCTGTGAATGCTGTTTCCTGTGCCATCCATGTCGTACTTCTGAGTATATAATCTAAATGCCAACTTGATTCGATTGAAATATCAATGTAGTAGTGGTCCCTTTTTTATCTGACATAAGCCAATCAAATCTATCAAATTATCTACTAAGCTTAGTGACAATTGTGCAAGATGTAATGAAGTATTTTTTTCTTTAATTTTTACATATCAGTAGAACTTCATGTGGCCATGCATTTCTGCCGTTGTCATCAATTAGAAGATAGGAGGAACAAAAATAACCCAATGAGATTTTCATTAGTGACTTCTCATTACAATGCTGCTGTGAGTGACACTATGAACTGCGTTGTTTTCTGCAAATATTCAAGGAAAATCAGCAAAATAATGGGGGTAAATAATGCAGACAAAAATTTGTTTTCAAGGAAATAATGTGAATGTTTTTTTTTATGGGCAATAAAAAAATTGGAGATTGTCAAGTGTGGAAAAAAGACAAATCGTCTGCCAAATAAATAAATGTAAATGCACATGAATACATGTAGTCTAGAACATTATAATGTCATCACATTAGTCATTGGGAGTGACAAATGCATGCACATATTCTCTGAATAAAAATATATATTATGAAGTCATCCAGTCGGAAATGTGAATATGAAGAGTTAGTTCTAGAATACAGGCAATGCTGTGTGTGTGTGTGTGTGTGTGTGTGTGTGTGTGTGTGTGTGTGTGTGTGTGTGTGTGTGTGATGGTCAGAACAGAGAGCCTAAAGCATTTAAAAAAGGAATGAGACAGCTGTATGACTGACAAGCCCCTGCTAACTAGGTCACGAGAGAGTGAGAGAGAGAGAGAAGGACTAAGAAAGAGTGGGCTTGGATGAGAGAGATAGCGTTGCAGAAGAGAGAGAGAGAGTCATCAAGCACAAGAGACCAAGAATATGTCCACAGCTATCAACAGACCCACTCAGTCTCTCTCAGTGAGACACAAGAGTGCCCATGAAATGGTTCGACAAACACTATTTTCTAATAGAAACAAGAAGTCTGGATTGGACATAGAATTAAAGTGCAGTCACTAGTGAAATTTCTGCAGAATTTTGCTGGCAAAAAAAGTTTCATTGTCTATTGTCAATAGTGTAGCGATGTGTGAAGCACAACTCGCGCAGAAGCCACTTTTAAACTGCTTTCTGTTGGTCAACGCAACTAAACTGTTGTGAAATCTTTCGCCCTCAAGCGAAATTCCTGTTTGCTTGGATATCTATTGGAATTACTTGATTTTGCTTGTGAAAATCAACCATAAATTTGACCACATCTTTTAAATCCTGAGTTGACAGCACTGAACCTGATCTAAACCAGGTTGGATTTGTATGGTTTTGTCAACTCTAAACCTACTCTGAAACTTTGTTCAACAAGCTTCATGCAACAAGCCTCAGGAGCACAGTAGCATACACTTTAGCCTCAAAGCTAACACAAATGTACTACAAGCCACAAACCAATTTTGATTTCTTGGGCAACTTCCAAAGCACCATTTGACGTCACAGAGCTGCCTGCTTATTCTGACGTGACTTGTGCTGGAACGACTCAAAAGGGAGTTTCCTTTTCCATTATGAAATAAACAGCGCTGGTGTTTCCGTTTGATCAAAGCGTAGCGCTCTGGCAGAGCAGATGCTAATGCGCTTTAAATGGGGCTCATTATTGTTGGATAATATTCAGGCCACGTTAGTAAAACATGATTTCAGAGCAAGAACCAGTGCTTCTAAACGTAAATATAAACATGTCTTTGGTAGACCTAGTACGCAGGAGTGAACGCGTGTAGTTAATGAGTTTGCATGTGAGGAGAATATATGTATATATTTATTAGGCTATAAGAGAAATGTAGCTTAAATGGATTATGAGATTGAAAACTGTATCATGTAGGTAGAAATACTGACAGTACAAGCTGAAATGACTGTAAAATTGTCTTGATTATGATATTGGCTCACCCATAAGCATATTAGTATATGACCGGCCACATTAACATGTGTTCAGGGTCCTGTTCAATGTCTTTCAACTTGGCGGATTGTTATTACTTATTTCACATGTATAGAGGTTAGCCAATCATCAAAGAGGTAATTTACATATACACATATTAAAGGAACAGTAGGAAAATAATCAATTATAAAGGTGCATTCACATTCACCGCTGTTTGGCAAATTTCCGTTGGCAAAATGCAGTCATTTCAATAGGAATCCATGCAATCAAGAATTTTGCAGGAGGGCGAAAGTTTTCCCGAGAGTTCTCTTGATCTTGTTTGAAAATGACTTCTATGTGAGCTGTGCTTCATACATCACTACACTATTGACAATAGACAATGAACCTTTTTTGCCCTCAAAATTTGTCAAAATTCGCTAATGTAACCGCACTTTAAGGGTCAGCGATGGGGTGGAAAGGTCTTGAAAAACTAAATTACAACTTTTCTGGTGCAAGAAACCTTGACTAATATTATAAGTGGACCTCAGGGGGGAAATATGCTTCAGAAGAATATGGCCTCTTTAAGTTTTAAAAGCTTCTGACAGCAGCTTCTGTGTGACTTGAACCGTCTCATCACCTCAGATAAGAGCAAGAGGAAGAGAGCAAAAGAGAAAGAGAGAAGCAAAACACCCACCCGGAGGGTATAAGATAGGATGAAGTACTATGCATGTGAAAGAGAGGAAAATGGATGAATGTAACTGGTATCAGCAGGGCATTAGTTGTTCTTGTGTTGTGTGCCTGTGATATTCATATGACTGCTGATCGGATCAGCTGTGCGGGTGCCTTGGCCTCACCCCAGGTCAAACTAAGACTGATTTTGATTCATGTTCACCTAAATAAAGAGTAAAAACTGACATTGCTGAAAATAAGGGATGGGAATCGTGAAGAATTTAATAGTTCTGATTTCGATTCCTCTGAACGATTCATCATTTTAGCCTAACAGTTAGTTGTAAGCTAAGTATGTTTAATTCATGCTTTTTATTCACTAAAAAGAACCAACTCATTTGAGTAATTCATACGACAACCAAACTACACTGTTTGCATTGTATGTTTTTGATTTACTAAAGATAACTCAAAGTAATTCTACTGGGAATCTGGTGGTGCTGTTTTTTTTTTTTTTTTTGGATTCACTAAAATCTCAACTCAGACTACACTGGTATCGGTACACCCCTAAAATAGGAATTGTCCTTTTCTCCATCAACCAATGCCTCCCCGTCAAACGACACTAGATCTTCACCACATTCACTTTGAAGGTGAGAGAGAGAAAGAGGGGGAGAGAGTGCACAGATGGCTTGTGGGTAATTGAGGGCACACATCAGACAGTGAGAGGGTGTCCTTGACCTTCAATGCTGCCACTGGAGCGCCTAAGTAAACCTGCTAAAGAAACACACATACACGCTCACATTTTAACACAGATATTTAGCATACGGGCCACGGCATGTGCTTCTACTAGCACTGAAATATTTTTTTTGGAAAGCAGACTGTAATGTACAGTTTTACAATCTCAAAAGACGAGATCATCTTCAGCAACAGCTCTGTTTTTTGCTCAAATAACCCGCGGCACTGCCTTACATCACCGCTGATAACAAGCCGAATGACAGCTCTAATTCTGAGAAACCATATTGAATCGTACGTGTTTGAGATGATGCACTGCTCAATGAGTCAGAGTCCCTCGGCATGCACGCACGCACGCGCACACACACACACGCACATTCTTGAAGTAGTTCTGCGTTTTTACCTGTTCTTCCTGTGTGCATTAGCTGATTAGCGGAGTTCAGTTGGTGGGTCTCTCTGCGGACACAGCTTTATTTCTTATCAGAGGAGGACAGTGGGTGGATGTATGTTTGGAAGCTCTCAGTGGAGGTCCTGAACCTCAAGTCTGCCCTAGAAGCCTGAATCTAACACACACACACACACACACACACACACACACACACACACACACACTGGAGCGTCTAATCAGTGGAACGGCGCTGCACAAGGCTGACCTGCAAATTACATAACCTCAGCTTGTCCCAGCTTCTGTAGAAGATTCTGTAGTCATCTTCTGTAGTACTTGCCCTCTTTCTTTCTTCCTTTCTCTCTACATTTACGCTTCTTCATTTAGCAGATGCTTTTATCCAAAGCGACTTAAAAATGAGAATGCAAGTGATGAATTTGTTCTTTCGAGCGCATGTTGTTTTGTGTCTGTGTGATTTCTGGTTCTTACATTTGTTCTTTTGTTTCTACTTTCAACCCAGTTTTGTTTCTAATACTTGTTCTTTTGTATGTGCTTTTGTTTATTTTAACAGTTCTGATCTACGTTTTTTATTTTGTTTGTTCCTTCAAACGTTTTTAGTTCTTACGTTTGTTCTTTTGTATGTGCTTTCGTTTATTTTAACAGTTCTGATCTACGTTTTTTATTTAGTTTGTTCCTTCAAACGTTTTTAGTTCTTACGTTTGTTCTTTTGTATGTGCTTTCGTTTATTTTAACAGTTCTGATCTACGTTTTTTATTTAGTTTGTTCCTTCAAACGTTTTTAGTTCTTACGTTTGTTCTTTTGTATGTGCTTTCGTTTATTTTAACAGTTCTGATCTACGTTTTTTATTTAGTTTGTTCCTTCAAACGTTTTTAGTTCTTATGTTTGTTCTTTTGTTTGTGCTTTCGTTTATTTTAACAGTTCTGATCTACGTTTTTTATTTAGTTTGTTCCTTCAAACGTTTTTAGTTCTTACGCTTGTTCTTTTGTTTGTGCTTTCGTTTATTTTAACAGTTCTGATCTACGTTTTTTATTTAGTTTGTTCCTTCAAACGTTTTTAGTTCTTACGTTTGTTCTTTTGTATGTGCTTTCGTTTATTTTAACAGTTCTGATCTACGTTTTTTATTTTGTTTGTTCCTTAAAACGTTTTTAGTTCTTACGTTTGTTCTTTTGTATGTGCTTTCGTTTATTTTAACAGTTCTGATCTACGTTTTTTATTTAGTTTGTTCCTTCAAACGTTTTTAGTTCTTAAGTTTGTTCTTTTGTTTGTGCTTTCGTTTATTTTAACAGTTCTGATCTACGTTTTTTATTTAGTTTGTTCCTTCAAACGTTTTTAGTTCTTACGCTTGTTCTTTTGTTTGTGCTTTCGTTTATTTTAACAGTTCTGATCTACGTTTTTTATTTAGTTTGTTCCTTCAAACGTTTTTAGTTCTTACGTTTGTTCTTTTGTATGTGCTTTCGTTTATTTTAACAGTTCTGATCTACGTTTTTTATTTAGTTTGTTCCTTCAAACGTTTTTAGTTCTTAAGTTTGTTCTTTTGTTTGTGCTTTCGTTTATTTTAACAGTTCTGATCTACGTTTTTTATTTTGTTTGTTCCTTCAAACGTTTTTAGTTCTTGCGTTTGTTCTTTTGTTTGTGCTTTGTCCTTGATTTCTGGTTCTTAAATGTATCTTTTGTTTGCAGTTTTGTTTGTATTTTCAACCTAGATTTGTTTCTAATACTTGTTCATTTGTTTGTGCTTTTTTTATTTGAACGGTTCTGGACTAAATCTTTCTTTTGTTAGTTCTTTTGTTTGTGCTTTGTTCTTGTCACACATTTCTGGTTCTCATGTTTTTTTCTTTTGTTCAAGCTTTCGTTTGTTCTTGTACACATTTTTAGTTCTTATGTTTGTTCTAACGTTTGTGCTTTGTTCTTGTCACACATTTCTGGTTCTTACATTTGTTCTTTTGTTTCTACTTTCAACACAGATTTGTTTCTAATACTTGTTATTTTGTATGTTCTTTCATTTATATTAACAGTTCTGGTCTACGTTTTTTATTTTTTATTGTGCCCTCAAACATTTTTAGTTCTTATGTTTGTGCTTTTTCTTGTCACGCATTTTTGGTTCTTACATTTATTTTTATTTTTTCAGGTTTCCGCTTGTTCTTTTAACAATTCTGGTTCATTTGTGCTTTGTTTTTGCCGCACATTTCTGTGTTTATTGTGTTTATAGTTCAAGCTTTTATCTGCTCTTTTAACACCATTCCTAACACAGTTCTTACTCTTGTACTTTTGTTTATGCATTCATTTGTTCTTTTTCACACATTTTGGTTCTTATGTTTGTTTTTCTGTTGGTGCATTTGTTCTTTTACACATTTTAGTTGGTGCATTCTTTCAAGCTTTCATTCTTTATTTATGAACACAGTACTCTTTTGTTCAGCTTATTTTTTAGAACATGTGATACACATTAAATATCTTAATTTTAGGAATAGCAGCCAACAAATGTCCAGCATGCTTGGAAACTCCCTCAACAGTGTTTTAAAGGCATCCCAGGAGGCACCTCAAGTTGGTTAAAAGAATTTCCAGGCTGTGAAGAGCTGGAATATAGACAAAGAAGCTCAAATATTAAATCTTTGCTTTGTTAATGTTTTTGGTGGTCGCTATGTAATTCATACACTTCCATTTGTGTTATTTCATAGTTTGATGACTTTACCATTTTACTATGATGTAGAAATAGTAAAAATAAAGAATGAGAAGTGAAGGTCTGACAAATGTTTGACTGGTGTAGTTTAAATGTACATAGTAAGCGGGAGTGTGTGTGTGTGTACACTATGTGCATAAATTGTAAGAAATTATATGATTAAGTCATGGCAAATTATACATGATTAAACAAGGCAAATTTGGAATATATTTAAGGCAACAACTGAGCTTTTGTTTTAAGTTGAATTGAGATTCTACACAGGCTAGAAAAACCTGACAGTCGTATTTAGCTCCCTCTTATGGCCAAATGTAGAACATCTCTTCCCGTTCTCTTTCCTGTCTCTTTCACTCAATCTTGTTCCACATTCTTCTGGCAGCTTGCTGGAAAAGTAGACATAGACAAGCCATGTTTCAGTGTTTTAAGCTGTGGAGTATTTGTAATAGGTTTGCAGGTTTTGACTCTCAGTCAATTTGCCTAAGAGGAGGTTCAGTCCAAATTTCTTCATTCTTTCTGATTCTGCATTTTCTTAGTTTTGATCTCTCGACCCAATCAGTCAATGGTGGCCCAAATGAAAGCAATGACCATATAGCTAAAATACTCAAACATATCATAACAGTGAAATACAATGAAGTGTTTTGCGGATCAACGTGCTGTTACTTGATGGTATGGCTGGAGGAAAGGTCACTGCAAATTTTTTTCTTATCATAAAGTCATGGGACGGGCAGACTTCAGAGGCATTGTGGGAAGTCGCAGACATGCTTGTTTGTGAGATGAGTGGATTAGGACAATCTGCTGCAGGATCTTCCTTGTAAAGTTTTAAAGAAGATTCAGTAAAACTGCTGAAACGACAAGACATTTTTAATACATTTTTGTTTTTTGGTATAGTTTGCTCAGGAAAAATTTGTTTCAGATGCACATAATAAAGGCATACTATTTTGTACAATATAATTTATATCTCAAAATAACTTTTAAATGTGATGAGATAAACAAATCAGACTGAAGCAAGAAAACATGCTAAAAAAAAAACTTTCTATTTTGGTCTGATTTATTAATTATTGGCTCTTATGAGCTGGGTCTTTTAATCTATTGGTTTATAAAGACGCACACGTTATTGAATCCTTCACTTCATCTAACTTTCAGTTTTGACTGACTCTAAATGAGGGGACTAAAACAGCATTTGTAGTAAACACTGACACTTATCATATTGATATTCAGTTGATGGCATTTCACATTAGGCTAAGCATTATTTTTTCTTATTTTCTGAACTTTATTTTTTGTCTCTTTCTCTCGGTGATGGCTCACCTTTATTGATCATCCCTCACCTCCTGGGAAAAGGTAAGAGATCATTCTCTTTGTCCCTATTCTCTTTATCTTGAGTCCCTGCTCTCTCACACACACGCACACACTCACTCACATGTACAGTTATAATATAATCATTTAAAGGGATGGCTTACCCAAATGCTAATTCTGTCATAATTTACTCACCCTAAAGTTGTTCCAAACCTGTATGAGTTTTTATTTCTTCTGCTGAACACAAAAGAAGATATTTTGAAGATGTCTGTAACCAATGTCAAGTTGATGTTGGGATGCACTGACTTCCATAGTATTTTTATTTTTTTCTTCCATTTTTCCCGTCAACTGTTTGCTTACCGGCATTCTTCAAAATAACTTTTATTTTGTGTTCAGCAGAAGAAAGTTTTGTGTGAACTATACCTTTAAGCTAAAAGAAAACATTACCCAGATAATATGAATGAATGGCTTTAATACAATGATGATATGAAAGTCAGTCATTTTATTTTGCAAACATTTTATAGTCTTTAAATATTTTGTTTACTATATTTCAGTGCAAATGGGTCTGAAATTATAGGCCTATAGGGACTTATATGTTTTAGGAAGGGGATGATCATTATTGCAATCAAAAAGTTTTAAAAACTTTGCCTTTGACTCAGGACATGTGATAATGAAGTGCTCTGAGAGACTCAAATGCTGTGAAAAATACTTAGCACAGTGACGTCCACAGGTACTGGATATCGTAGAAATGACTTTTTCTAGTATGCTTATGTGTGAAGTTTTGGAAAATGTGCTCAATGCAGTGGACACGGTATCAGTATTCTTTGTCAGATTGTCTTTTTGGGATAAAGATTTCCATAGACCACACAGTGGGACATATTGCTGATAGAAATAAACAAAGTGTTGTTTCGAAATGTACGTCTGCTCGACTGAATAGCTGAATAACCACAAACTCGTAAACTCCCACAAAAGGAAGTACAGTAGTGGATTTGCACTGGCCTACACACACTCTTAGATACGATTTTTAGTCCATCTGCCACACACACACACACACACACACACACACACACACACACACACACACACACACACACACACACAGACAAGTACTATACCTTTTACATCAGCAGTTTCATTAGCTTCTGAACCGTGCACTCCCATTATAGCTCTCCTACAATGGGTCATTCAAAGTACAATCGCTAAATGAGTTTACCTCATGGAATTTTCATGTGGCTTTTCTGTCAAGCTACAGAAAATCCATTTCCGTAAAACAATTTAAGCACGCAATTTAATTTAGATGTGAAAGAGTGCATATACGTTGTCTAAAAGAGGTACAGAACATCTATTGTAACAAGGACATTCTTGTTATGTGTGCCTATGTTATTAATAGCCACAAATCAATTTGCACCGAGAGCATTATAAATGAAAAACATTTAAAATCACTGACACTCAGTTATACAGTGGACAGATGCATTCTGGAAAGGGACTCTCACTGTTGGTATTACTCTGCCCTCTTGAGTTCATAAAAAGGAATGCAAGTTAATATATATATATATATATATATTTAATTGTATTTATTTTTAGTTAATCAGTTACTGAGAACAGATATATAGATATAACAGCATGCTTTATATTTATTGTTTTATGTAAGTCATTGATTATGATAGTATAATGAATAGGGGTGTAACGATACACAAAACTGACGGTTCGGTATGTCCCACGGTTTTGACGTCTCGGTTCGGTTCATTTAGGTGGGGTGGGGGGTTTAGAAAGCTAAAATTGCTTTTTTTTTTTTTTTTTTTTTAAACAGTGCTTTAATTAACAAATTGTGTCCTTGTCTTTAAATTAATTCAATTACAAGTAAACGTTTCGCAAGGATAAAAAAAATTATCTGCTAATGTTGTAAACTATATAGGAGCCCTTACTTTCACATTACTATAACATTAAAGCTTAACAACAGAGCCTAGACTTTTAGCCTAAATTCAGTTGCTATTTATTTTTAGATATAATTATAATCAACACTCAAGTAACAAATTGTATGAAAACATGTAAACTGTACATAAGGCAGTTTTTACATTAACATATGTTTTTCCTCTAATTTATTATTGAAATATAATCATTTACACAGTTGCTGTAATTTTCATGACAGATATTTTAAACATACATTAAATAATCAAGTCATTAACAGGTTAAGTAAAATATAATATATAGGCTAATATAGTGCATTTATTTAGTGAAAGGGTTCATTTCCTTAGCAAACCAACAAGCTGTGGACACTGACTTGCCTGAGGTAAATAAAGCTATGTGAAAAACTAAGTGTTTTATTGACGTATTTCCGCTGTTGAAACACTGACTTAGCGATTACACGAGTTATGATGCCTTTCAGTAAGTATACTGTATCTTTAAACATACCTTCAGGTGTCCATTCATGTTTATTCTGTAACTGAGGAAGAGATGCTCGCGTTTACTCGCGCTCCGCGCTGCCGCTTTAAATGAGGAGCCTGTCACGCCACATCAAAGAGCGCCAAAACGACATTTAATGTTTGAATTTCGTGATCAAATAGACAGAATTTGAAAGATTACACCTTGCTTATTATCGAAAGTAACAAAACACTGAGCTTATTGCGATTAAATGTGGTTAATGGTGGTTAGGCAACATCGCTGTATTGTTGTGTACACATAAGACATGAGGTCCAATGGGGGCGGGGCGGGCGTGTTCGGTATGCCATGAGAGTATCGCGATTCGTATCGTTGGTGGTGTATCGCGGTTTTTCGGTTCGGTTCGAATATCGTTACACCCCTAATAATGAAGCATGTCCAGTCTTGACCGTTTATTTATTTATAAGTTCATACAGGAAAAGACAATAAGGTGCAGTGTTGTTTTGGACCCTAGACTTTCATTCATTGTATAGACAAAAACATGTTATAAAATACATTCTATATTTTGCTGAAAAAATTAAGTCATACAGGTTTGGAACTTTTGAACTATACTGTAAGAAGAAAATCCTGAGAAAAAAAGGAAAAAGGTACTGGTAATTTCCAACCCTAAAACACAACAAAATGCAATTTGTTATTCAAAATACAGGTAAAAAAAAAACCTACTAAAAATCAATTCAGGCTAAATCATTCCTTCATTTTAACAGGTCATCAGGTTAGACTTTTCTTAGAATGTATCCCTACCATACCATAACTAGCCAGCAGAGGGCGCCATGAATTATGATTTGTTTGTTTTTTTCAGTATTGCTAGACTGTTACATTCCAACATCAGTTATGTAAACAACAGATTCCTTGCATGTGCTTGACATTCATTTGCACTTTTGCCTCAGCACCATATACATCTCCTGTAAGCCTTTAGCAATACATACTGTAATGAAGCTCATGTCTTTGTAGAGCCAGAATTAATCGACTCATCTGGTGGAGCCATTGTGCTCCTCTATTTTTTCTTATATCTCTGTATTACCAGACCCCATAATATGTATTACTCCATGTTAGCAGGTCTAAATCAAAGCAGTAAATCACAGGTCATTACTGTCAGAGAGCTGCCCCGAACTCAACAGCCCTCTCTATCAGGTTAAAAGAGATGCTTATCGTCAACACTGTCATAACAGTTAGTTTTCTCCCTTCATTTCATGCATTGCTATTAAAGAACACTCTATTTACCACTCTCCACAAATGTCCCTTCGCAGGGGGGGTCGTGACGTACTCCATCTGAGGGTTGTCCTCAATAAAAATATAATTAAAAACCATGCTGTGTATTGCAAATAATACAATGATATATACTTAAAATAATTGTGTAAGTAGTAAAAAAATACAAACACAAATGTGGCAAAAAAAAAAAAAGGTGTTTTAAGTTTAGAAACATTTTGAGTCCCCCCGCCGTTGCCTCACGGTGCTTTGGTCCACCGCCTGCTTTCCCCCTTTACCTCATCTACACACACAAGTCTGGTGGGAGAGAACAAACTTCTTCAGTAGTTGTGGAACTCCAGTAAGTAACCTTAGGCTGTCACAGCTATTTTATTCTAATAATTATATTATGACCACGTGGTGGACCTATGAACCTAACTCATATTTAAACAACTATCGCTTTGTGTTGCTGGCCAGAGAAAATGACAGAGAAAAGAAAAACGTAATAAGAAATTCGAAATAATAACAAAATAATAGTTGTAAGGCTTTCTGCTGTGTACACATATATATAGTGCACTGTTTGAAGGGACAGACATTTGTAGTCCGAAACCATAGTGGACATTATCCAGTGCACTCATTCAATCCCATAATGCACCGCAATAACAAGTGTACAACTCATGTACACTCAAAAGCTATAGCTGTGGCATGCCAAATGATTTCCTGTGTCTTGCGAGAAGATTTACAGCACTTCTGGTGCACTTAGTGCGAATAAGGGTATAGGGGGTCGAGCCTCTGTATTGTGCCTGAATGATGTTGGGTTAACGTCAGATAGGTGCGTTGTCACCGTCAATGCTAAGCTATCTGTTCTTTTTCAGCTGACTGGCTACTTTTGGCCACATTAGTAGAATGACGGGTTTTGTAAGTACACAAAGTTAGAGTCTCTAAACAAACAAGGTGGACAATATTTTATTTAATGTGTCCATCAAGCCCTGTGTAATGACTTCTTTCCTGTAGTACTGATTTAAAGGAATATTAGTTGAATTATTATTTTTTTTTTGTGGGTTTATCCTCACAAAATTGCACTGGTTGCCAGTTGCCGCTCGCGTCATATTCAAGTCACTAACTTTTACCTACAGAACTCCCTCCTACCTAAACTCATTACTTCAGATTTATATTGTGCCGTCCAGAAACTGTCAAGTTTGTCAGCTGTCAACTGTCAAGAAAGGTGCCATCTCAAAGAGGCACAAAATCTCTTTCTCTGACCTTCTCCTGCTGGTGGAATGACCTGCCCAACTCAACCAGAGTGGCTGAGTCCGTGGCCATTTTCAAGAAAAGGCTGAAGACGCATTTTTTCGGCAACACTTGATCCATTAATATATATATATATTTAAATATATATATATATATATATATATAAATATTTTTTTTTTCTTCTTAAATTAGATTAAAAGTTAGATTGAACTGGGAAGGGTCATAGCACTTGCATATTGTTGTCCTATTGTTAGTTTAACTGCTTCTATTGTTCTCATTTGTGAGTCGCTTTGGATAAAAGCATCTGCTAAATGAATAAATGTAAATGTAGTACAAGTTAAGCTCAATCGACAACAATCAATATTCAGCAACATACTAAAACATGCTAGCAACACTTAGAAACTGCTAGCTATGCTGTCAGCTAGCAACATGTTAAATAATGTTAGCTAAATCATGGCAAAACATACTACTACCAATAAAACATACTAAGAAGCTAAAACATGTTAATATTTGAAATATATTTAAAATGTCAGCAATGTGTTAGCAAAATGCTACCAATGTCTAAAAATGTTAGCATGCTAATGACATTCTAAATTATGCTAGCAAAGTGCTAAAACATGATAGCAATATGGTAAAACAAACTTCAAGTTTAAAACTACGTCAGTCTTCAAGATTTTTAAACTACTTCAAACTTCCTGGCTTGGCTTTCGCAAGCCAACATCAAAGTTTGTCTTGATTGAATCTAATTTACATCTTGAGGCTGTGAGTATTTTAATGTTTACACAGCTTTTATTGTAAGTTCCTCCCTGTAACCCAGATTTTTGCTTTTACAAGTGGTAATTAAATGTTGTTATAAATAACATTGTTTGCTGATTGAGCTTAACAAGTACTGAATCCAGAATATTAATTTAATGGCAAAGCAATTAAGCACAAACTTAGAGATTAGCGAGATAAGCACTTTTAGTGTACTGCATGAGTATGCAAATTAGGACATAGCCTTAGAAACTTGTGAGCTGTGTAGGCTACTAATTATGATGAGCAAGTTGTTTGTGCCGTTGAATCATGGGTTCGACCCCAGCTGCATTTAATTGAGTGCCCTTCAGATTTCTATTTCCCCCGCTGTGTGGACACCACCTGCTTACACAGCTCCAAAGCACACATTTATCCCGCTTTTGGCAACAAGTTATGAGTTTTAAATTCCATCTTGCAGAAAACAGACACAAAAACAGTGCAGAAGACTGTTGTTCTCTCTTCAAATGGGAGCCCAGATGCATTTATCATCATTTTGAGGGCATTAATGTGAAAGTTATGAGATGATCTCCCAGCACCCTCCGAAGAGTGATGACTTTCAACTTGCAAATAAAGTAAAAGCAATCAAAAGCTGCTGCCATGGAGACGCCCACAGACCAGCGTGAGGCAAGGCGAACAGAGATGTGTTTTTACACCGCTGAAGATTGATCACACTAATTTAGAACAACTTTGCACCCCCCCTTCTAATTTCAGCTTTTACATTGTTTTATAAAGCCATGAGTTAACAATAACTTGTACTTTAAAACATAATAAAAAGAAATCAAAACAAGCAAGCAAGCAGGCAATTCAGATGATTTGCTAGCAACTTGGCTTTGTGCTAGTGCAGATGTGTGCCTTTGGGTGAGTTCATTTTTTGAAAACAGTTATTTATCACTTACTGTTTGTGCTTCCAATTTTCCTCTGTTATAAGGCCTCTAAATGAGAGTAGCTCTGTTCTAAAACCTAACGAGCCCCCTTATTGTAGTTTATCTAACTTCTAAGGCAGCATCCTGACTGAAATGGACCTTCTGAAGTCAACGATTTCAAATGTCACACATACAGTACCTGTAGCAGCTTTGCACAATATAAATGGTGTTCCTCATTTGAAACTCATGGGAGATTCTAGTCTAAATTGGTTCCCATTAAGCTAGATGTTAGCATTTTGATATGCTGACAAGTATAATCAAATAAGCATGAAACTAGACAGCAGCTTTTATTTTTTTAATTTCAGTTTTAGTTAACAATGACAACACTGGTAGGAATGGTCTAAAAAGTAAGAGGGACTCTTAAAAACTCTATTAGCAGCCGTTCTCATGAATTGGGTGAAGGAATGTTTGCCCATATTAGTATTTCCACTTATCAATTGTGCTTTCATTCATTTGATTGATGTTTGATTTATTGTTCATTGGATTGTGCTTCTAATCTTAAATCTCAAAATTCCTGTGACTGGCTACACACTGCGGCCAATCAAAACTGTTTAATTGTAATGATTATTGTCAACACAATCTATTGGCAATTCGTAACTTTTACATTGTGGTGGATTGGTGCCTTTTAATGCTGTCTAGATAGGTAGCTCATATGTTTTAGAACATCTAATGTGACCCATCAGCTCATGGGCCATTTTATACTTGTCTAAATGACATCATTGTCTGTGCATCCCTCCCCCCACGCCTCCCTCCATTAAATCGCCATCACTCTCACTGATGAGGATCACTAACTCAAGAGGAACATGGAGATCAGGGCCAGGTATTATAGCAGAAGCGTCTCCTCTCAGGCCATTAGAGTCTCCAGGCACACATAAATAATCCTGCAGTGCTAAACTGCTCCGGCTGGGGAAATGGCAGTGGAAACGCCCTCCTAATTCTATTGTTGCCGTTGTTCAAGCACTAGTCCTGCATAACCACATTCACAGCTTGTTGAGACCAAGAAACACTTGGACAGGAAGAGACCAACCACAGTTTGGGTTGTTTTTAAGTGTCATTTAGGTCAGGCTGACACTATGGAGGCCCAAACCCCAGTCTTAGGCCTAACCCTAAAATCTGATTGGTTGATGGAAATGTTGTTCCAGGACCAATAACAAGGATGTTGGTCCAAGAACATACTTTTTAAAGATGGTATATAGCATTTAAATGAATGGTTCACCCAAAAATTCTGTCATTGTTTTACTCACCCTTGTAAGGGTGGATTCCTGCAGTGGTTCAAGCTGCAAGACTGCCGAATGACTAAAGAAACGTTATTAGCAAGATGGTAGAAAACTGCACATTTCTTGTCTATTCCACCCACTCCCACTTATACCAACGACGGAAATAAGTGCAGTTACAATAGCTTAATATGTGGGAGAGCGTTGCTATAGAGAGTGACAATATTGTATTGCAATTTGTAGCACTTCAAAGTCAATATCAAATCAAAACTAGTTAGCACATTAATTGTAATTGAAAAGGTTATTAGTTGTAACAAAATATGGTTATGGTTACACTTAAAATAGTTACAAAATAGATGTATGAGATGATGATATTATTAATTGTACCCAGCATATATGAAAAATGTTACCTGAGAGAGAGAGAGAGGAAGGAAGAGGTAAAGAAAGAGAGCCCCAAGAAAGGGACCCAGAGAAGAAGAGAGCCAAAGCATCAAAAGAGACAGAGCAACAGTTTCAATCTTCTTTTATCCTTTCCTGACCATGTGACTAAAACCCAGATGCGAGACATTCAAACTGACCATTCAGATAATTACACTTCCCCCACCGTACTAAAGGTGTGACAATTCATCGCCTAGATCACTATCAGAAACCTCCAAATGGTTCTTGTGGTAGAAAGAGGGGGTGGAAACAGTAAAGAAAATATCTTTGTTCATTTAAAATATCTTGGGATTATTTTCAATCCTACACCCTCATGCAGTTCCAAACCTGTATGAATTTCTTTGCATATTTTGAAGGACATTGGCATCCAAATACCATTGGACCCCATTGACTTGCATTGTATAGACAAAAAATTAAAGCTGGCTTTTGACACAGATTTGATTAAATTCTGATTCACAAGCTCTGGATTAGGTTCAGTTCTGATCTTGAATTGGTTTGATTCAATTTTCTATCGATTCTTTTGTAAATATTTCAGATAAATGTCAATGTTAAAATATTTCTGTAAACTCTACAAGGAAAACAGCATTGACTAAAAGATTATGAATCTTATTATGAATTCATAACAGTTCATTAAAATGTAGCTAGATTAAAGTCAATATTTCAACCCAGCGCTACAAGAAATTGCTGGAGAATATTTTTCAAAATATCTTCTAAGTTTCACAGAAAAAAGAAAGTACATAATGAACATAAGGAAAAAACATAATGGTGAGTAAATAATGACCCGAATTAAAAATTTTGAGAAAACATAAACACACCAAGCCTGGCATCAATAATAGCCTTTCAGTTCTGCATCATGTTTGAATATAACCATATGTTTGATTCTGTCAACTTGGCTTTAGCTCTGAATGCTAAATTTGCCCATTCATTTTCTAGTATTCTTAAATGACTGAGGTCTAAATTTAAGCAGAAGTGAATAAAAGCGTGAAGTAGCTTTAATTGAGCGTAGGCATGCTGTTCAAATTAGTTTAATAGAGTATAGGCAGGGATTTTATGAGAGTCACTCACTGACTGTGTGCAAAAAAACTTGTGAGCTTGTTTGAATGTTTTGTATTCTGGTCCACCCACACATTTGTATTATAAGAACAAATATACAACACAACACAAGTTCCCCTGGAGCATGTACTAAATCGTGACTTCACTTGTTCAGTAACTAATTTCAGAACTCCAAATAACTACCAAACTTTGCTCAGAACATTAGAAAGACACAATTAGAAGAAAAAACAATTATCACTCAAAAGCTTTCTCCAGTGTAATGAGATCAAATTCTATTTTTGAGATTTTCTTTAAAGGGACATAATGTGTATGTAGAATATATTGCACAAAGCTACTTTTACAGTGATTTTATTTAGCTCTTTTGTTCCTTTTGGAGCTTGATGGCCACTGGTCCCCCACTTTCACGGAATGGAAAAGAACAATGTGAACATTCTCTTAAACTTCTCCTTTTATGTTCCATGAAAGAAAAGTCCATTTTTGTATATGGTTTAAAGGGACAGAGGTTAGCCAATATCCTGATATGCAATCACAATTTTGCATTGCATTTTATTCCGCTGAATGCAAGATTTAGGCACTCACTCTGATTATGGAGAGCGTTATTCTGATTGGCATGTTGATTGCTTGCATCAGCACGGATTGTCCTGAGAAATTCTTGCCCCTCATTATTCAGTTGAGCTGGTCTTGTATTTTCTCACTTTAGTATAGGATGAAGTATCGGAATAAGAGCTAATTCTTTGAAATCATATTTATTACTTACAACAGCCACCAAAAAGTATTGAAATCACACAGAAATGTATGAATGTCATTAAATAAATAATAAATAAAAAGGTGCGCACTCATTTCCTAAACTGATAAAAATAAGAAATGTAGCAACAAACCAGCATATTAGAATCATTTCTTAAGTATCATGTGATATATATATATATATATATATATAATTGTCACAACCTTGTCACTTCAGCTCTGCCCTTTTGAGTTTTCACCAAGAATTGAGTAAGAATCTCTTGCTTGTGCACTGTGTCCTCTACCAATCAGCGATTATTAAATAGTGCTTGACAGCTGCACACGTCCAATCAATATAGACCGTCCTGATTACCCACAAGGCTTGTATGAAGTACCGTATTCAGTTATTCAGATGTGGGCATGTTTAGTCTTTGTGTCTATAAAATAATGCAAGAAACGGATACATCTGAATTGTACGTTTTCCATAAATGAAAATTCTGTCAATATTTGCTCAACGATAGGTTTTTGAAAAAATAACCAGGTCACTCTTACATAGCATGGAAGACATAAGGCATACACACTCTCTCTCTCTCTCTCTCTCTCTCTCTCTCTCTCTCTCTCTCTCTCTCTCTCTCTCTCTCTCTCTCTCTCTCTCTCTCCCCAGATTGTGGCAGACTCTGTCTCTGCATTCTAATGTGTTATGTGTGGTGATATATTTGGCAGACTTGAGGGTGACTCATATTTTTGGGTTCTTGTATAACCTCTTGTTACTCTGGAACTTTGCTCCATGCGTGCTGTGAAATCTCTATGTAAAACCGATTTTGCCCAAACACAATGAGCTGAAAAAGAGGATTGAGGCTGATCATCATCAAAGGAAGATTTGGCATTTGCATGTGTACTGTATGTGTGAGAACACTTAGCCGGAATTTAGATTTTTTCATGTGGGAGATTTGTTTTGCTGACAGAAAGTACTTGCATAAATTCAGCTCAGACTCAGCAATGCTTAAAACCAGCAGTGATTCAAAATGAAACTGATTGTCTTCCTTGGGTAAAGCAAATTGACTGGTTGAAAAGTCCATCCATCCATCCATCCATCCATCCATCCATCCATCCATCCATCCATCCATCCATCCATCCATCCATCCATCCATCCATCCATCCATCCATCCATCCATCCATCCATCCATCCATCCATCCATCCATCCATCCATCCATCCATCCATCCATCCATCCATTCCTGATGAATGTGGAAGACAAATCGGAATTGGTTCAAATATGCTGCGTGTGAGGAAAGAAATGTTTGATGGTTACTCTTCTGAGAGCCCTGCTGTTCAGCTCTGATTAGTATGATGCATATACATTAATGTGCAGTGGCATTCATTAGCATGCAGATTCAAAACATCCTCTCATTATCGAGGCAACCTGGGAAAACTAGAGAATTCTGAAATTGGAATTTCCTGTGAATGTAATGGAAATTAGTCAAGATCTTAAGTCATAGCTCATATGTTACCAAATGCTACTTTACTAGCTAATAACCATTTACTGTGCGGCACAAAGTGGTCATCCATATTAATCAATAATGATTTAAAAAAATATATAATACTAAAAATGCTAAATAGTATAATGGATAATACTAAAATGGCAGGTTACTATATAGACCAAGCTTAAAATGCAGCATTAACTTTTATAAATAATGCACCATCTCTCTATTTTCCAAGGTTCCTTTGCTTGAATAAAGACCTCTATTTTAAATACAGACTGTTACAAATGGAACTCCACCCCCAGCAACCTCTACAAAGTGAATTTAAAAATCGTTATCCAATAATGCCATATGACTGGAAAATTCAATGGTCAAAAGGGATCTCTGCTATTGAGTAATGGCAACCATAATCGTAGCTCTTTTGCGCTTACTCAACAGAATCACCCAACAATATTTAATAAATGCATTATAGACACATGCACTGAGACAAACACAAAAAATAATATTAGATCTGGTTAGGTGGCAGTTATCAGTCTGGCTGAGGTCAACAACCTATTTTTTTTTTTTTTTTTTTTACTTTACTTTACTTTACTTTACTTTACTTTAGGGGGACCAGATAGCATGCACTAAATTATTGTTGGGGTTTTGAGTATGAATGATCTCAGTATTTTTTTAGGTATGTGTGCAAGAGTGTTACGTAACTATAATTGCAGATTATTTTATTCTATACCACAAATAAAGCAATATGACATTCAAGAGTTCTACACTCAAAATACATATTTATTAAAAAACTGGGAATGTAGCACATTGCAGTATTTATTTATTCAGTACTAGTTTTTATGTTGCATACTATATTTATAAATACAGAATCATGGATCTGTCTAATGTTGCAAAAGATTATGTTTGCATAATCAGAGCCATAGTTTAAAATAAACAACAATTCACTAAACCCCCAATATCAAAATCCATGCATAAATCCACATACATTGCAGAGCGCATGTAGTTTGTTTGGTTTGGAATGGGATGTATTGCTTTATACTGTTGCATATAACACTCATAATATAAAGCTATCGCTATTCCCCTTTGTAATATCCTGCCTATATTTGAATGTTATGCTGACACTGGATCCCTGGCAACATTACCTGCTAGATATGAGATCTTTTTATTTGCACAAATCATAATGCATCCCTTGTCTCAGTCAAGCAGCTGTCAGTTTTTATGGTGGGCTCATCTGTCAGTCACAGGTGGAACGGAACGGAAAAACTTTTTTAATTAACTACATAATTGTTGCCACAATATCTGTCTGATACTAATAAGCTTTATTATTATTTTCACATTATGGCGGATCAGACATTGTAGTGAATTTAGGCATCATAACATGATAATGGACAGTATGAAAAAGATTTTCTAAAGATTACATTGAACATTTAAGTATTAGCTTTTTATGGATTTAGTTTAAGTGAGCATTAGATGACGGCGATTAGTGTTTCAAGGCACATAATAAAACTCTCTGGAGATTTATGTTCCCTGAGTAACTTAAATACTGTATGAAGGAATAACCCTGTATTAACACATATGAATAAATCATCGTTGTACTGTATAATTTGTTGTGATTGATGCATGCAAATTGCATTTAGCAATAAGGGGATGTGTTGGAGATATTCAGGTACTAGCTGCGAGAATCAATGTGTGTTAATATTATATCTGTGAAATGGGATGTTGTGTCTCTGTAGGCAGTGACTCTAATAAGGACAGTTTACCTGCCTGCAACAAGCTCTTGTAAAAGAAAGGTTAGATGTTTCCTTTTAATTAGACATCAGCTTTGCTCCATACCCCAGACGCACCCACACGCACACACACACACACACACACACACACACACACACACACACACACACACAGTGACATGCTATTAAATAACTGCTCTAATTGTGGTGTAGTGTTTTCAGGCACGGATGCTTGCTAGTCCTTATGGAATCAGACGGATGAGTGAACACCTAGAAACTGGAAATTGATTTGTTTTGCCCATTTTATTGTTGTGAGAGCTCATGTTTTGCACATCCTGTTAAGGCTCAGATCGGAGTGTGTGTAGGAGATGATCAAGCTAATTTGAAGGAGGGGGTCTTTTTTGTTCTATTTTTGTGGTTAAAAACATGAATGAATAAATGAATGCAGATAAGGTTCTCTGTACTATACTGTATAGTACTGTATGACTGTGTGTAGTAGGGATTAATAATTTCAATGACATTGTCGAAATACATAATATATTTTTTTAAATAGTTCTATTAAATAAGTAGTTTACCCAAAAATGAAAATAGTCACCATTTACTTCCAAACCCATAAGGCTTTTGTTCATATATAAGCATTGATCAACGCACATGGCACATCAAATATGGTAAACTAAAACTTGCTTTCTTGACACACAATAACCGATGAGGTTTGCCCTTGAGTGTCATGCAGGAAAGGTTGAGCTTTACTATATGTGTGCGTTGACTGTTTATATGTGAATGAAATCTGATATACAAAAACTCTTATGTTGTTTTCATGTTCTTTTTGAAGCTTGTAATGTGGATTACTTAGACTTTTAATTGATGGGCAAAATTATGAGAGAATATTAATTCATACAGTTCGACAGTTGTTATTGCACTATGATAGTTGATACTATTTTGGAAGTAAATATTTCAGCACTGAATGACATTTTAATATTCTGTACAAATCTATTTGATTAGCAGTATAAAATAGCTTTTGTACAATACTGTGTTTACTATATACACTTCATCACACTTCATCTTTTAAGCTGAAACATCATTTCTCAAATCACCAGGTTAAATAAATCTTAAATTCTGAGCAGTTAGTTACAGATTGACTCACGTGACTCGTCAGAACCAGGGAAGTCTTGGATAGAGTTCCTTTGTAATCTTATTAGTGACGTCATTAGAACAGAACAGAGGGATTTCATTGGCTGTTTTTCAACCAATAAGCTTTCAGTCCAAGTCCTCTCACATGCGTCTTATTACACACATCTTACATGCATGTCCACTTTTTTCGAAGTCATAATATAGATATTTAGACATATTACACGTGTTTAGAAATATTTGGGTGAAAAAAAATCCTCTTTGGCTAGACTGGAATTGTTTTTCAGGCAGTGGTGAAGGAGACACATCTGTGCTAGCAGAAGCTGCTGCTGTTTTTATAGCAGGGAGAGTGACAAGGCTTGGCATGTTTTGCGGCCACAATCCAAGCCTCCTGGCCTGGCACCCAGGGGAGAGCCCCCTCTCTCTCTCTCTCTCTCTCTCTCTCTCTCTCTCTCTCTCTCTCTCTCTCTCTCTCTCTCTCTCTCTCTCTCTCTCTCTCTCTCTCTCTCTCTCTCTCTCTCTCTCTCTCTCTCTCTCTCTCTCTCTCTCTCTCTCTCTCTCTCTCTCTCTCTCTCTCTCTCAGGTTGCTCAGAAGCCCCATCTGCTGCATCTCTATGCCTCTGTACCCTGGCAGGACATTTGGAAGCAGAGATCTGTCCCACCTCCTCTTCCCCTTTGGGGAGGAAAGATTTTGGAGAGATGCTCAAAATAATCCATTGGAGCATGTTCATATCTTTCTGCTGCCTTCGTAATATTGTCTCATAAGACTATTGCTGAGGACCATTAGTGGAAACAACATTACGAGTCAGTGTTTCGATTAAAGCACATTTCAAAAGGGTTTAAAACCTTTATAGTAGAATCACAACAGAAATCATAAAAATGGCACCATTATTCTTTATTTTGGTCATACACTGAAACCCAAAACTCATTTATAGATGATTGCTAGTCTGTAGACAAGGACACAATATATATTAATATGGAAAAATACCTCAGATGTCCTTTTGGATGTGAATTTCTGTAATGTTTACTTCCAGTTTCACTTAAATAGGAGGAAATATCATACTTTAAAGGAGATACTGCATGTCTAGAGCCTTACGGGTGGGCTAGCAACTGCATCGCATCAGGCTAAAACTTTAGGAACCTTAGTAACCACAAATTCTGATTGTAATGTCAACTACAGGTATTGCATGGTTATCCCATCAGATTAGTTACTGGTTTATAATCTATAAATGCACTTATATGGAGTCATGTGACGTGTACAGTTCAAGGAGTGTGCTGACCGTCATGGCACATACATGTATGAAAATGATTGAATAAAGTCCAGTAAATGGACTTCTGCTAAGCCAGGCTTTGCAGATTTGATTATCTTCCTCAACAATGGCTACATGTATTTTCAGAAAAGCCAAGATGGAGCCAAATTGAATGAGTCCCTCCAGTGTGCCCGTGTCAGTAGAAACACTGAATTAAAAGAGCTCTTTTATTAACTTAGGAAGCTTATCCTGGTCAATGCTAAAGTCATTCTAAATGGTTGCATTGGCATTTTTTTAAAGAGGTGAATTGGCCAATTATATTGATCCTAAACACTCTTGTTCTTAAAAGCAGGTCTGGGACTGGAAACCATGAAAGTCTGAGTACAATGAATCCAGTTTTATTTGGAACAATCTTAAATAATTGCAAGACTATATGTTCTGTACTAATACTTTTAGTGCTTATTTCACACATTCAGTATTTTGTTTTTGCAGTAAAGACTTCTGACAAAATTCCCTGTGACGTTGCGATTCAAACCACACAAGATCACTTTGAAAGAAGAGCAACAAGTTTGGTGCTTGTTGGGAAAAACATCCACTGTGATTTATAGTTAGCCCATTACTGGACATGTTTATCGGAGTCGACGGATTGACTGTGCCCACTTTGGTTAGTTTACACAAGTAATAGCTTGTCTTTTTGTTGAAAGTCTGCTGACATCTTTGCCAAGCAGAAGACATGAAAGTCTTCTGCTTTTTTATATTTAGTAATAGGTTATTGTTATTATATTATATTTCATATGCAGACACCATTCTTAACTAGAAAGGCTATGTAGCTTTTGTTGTTATCAGCTTTATAATTTATGTGATGACTTACAATTTACTTTTTTATTTATTTTATTGGAATTTTTTTGGGGAAAATGGCTTTCAAGCTTTTCATCTAAAATAAACAGCAAGTTTCCTGTGACAACTAACCCCGTTTGACAATATGCCCATTATGAGGCTTATGTTAAATTACTGTATCTTCTTTTTTTCAGGACAAAAGCAGTGGAAATGACATTTTCTGTTGCTTAGACTTTAGTGCATGTGCCTACTGTAAAAAAAAAAAAAATTTGTTAGTTACCTGGTTGCCTTAAAATTTTGAGTTCATTGAAATAAAAAATTTAAGTTAATACAATGGAGAAAAATAGAAATAGAATTAATAAATAGAAAGTTGATTTGACAAAATAATACATATGCGATAACAAAACATGAAAATAATTTGTTTACAATTTAATTTAATTGATTATAGTATAGAAATTATCAATATTTTATACAATTATACATGTAAAATGATATGTCTAATTTAATATAAAAATAACCCTGAGAAATATTTCCTGGAGTAAAAAGTGACAACTAGCCCTGGTTTCCCCCTATAAAATAGTAATTTTATCACCTGGTGTTATCATGGAATACTTTAAAATAAGTAGCGTTGTTTCCCTGGAGGTCTTTTACGTATTTGTTTATGGGACCCTAAAACATAGACATATAATCGCAGCTCATAAATATGCAACTCACTATATCTGAGCATCAACAGGGAGAGTCCCCCATGTAGACACGCCCACTTCTGATTCTAATATCTGATTGGTTTACCGGTAGTGATGCTGCATAATGATGTTCGGAGGCAGCAGCTTATCGAACAGATGGGCTGGTCCAGCACACGGGTACACAGCATCCGTGCTGTGATCATGGAGCTGCTGCTGTGTATATCACTGACATTTCACATCCCTGATTGATTATGTCAGCGTTTTACTGACTTATTATTCATGCAGCGTGTATTAAAAGGAGCGCAGTTATCATTTCTGTCATTCTTTGTGGATGTGAGGAGTCCAGCGTCAGTTGGGGAGGCACTGATCCCTGGTCAGTTGAACTTGACGACAAGGATTTAATTCATACTGTGCAGCTGGAGACATACTGCTGATCACCTCTGCGTTGCATTGGGGGAAATATGATTTTCTCAGACATGAACACGGGGACTAACTCCCCAAAGGTGCACCCGCCGAACGGGACGAGATTTTACACCTACCAGGCGAGTATTTAAAGTGTTTAACGGCCCAAAACTAATGCAAACTGTTCGATATGTTTCTTTATGCTTCTTGTTATGATTATTGTTTGCAGTTAAGGGTCGCTTTTGTTTGACACGTCCATGATGCAGTTGTGTTACGTTGTTTTTAATCGCAAAGAGCTCGCGCAAAAATGCCCACTCAGAGTTTGGTTGTAGAGTTGTACATAGAATAGGCTGGGTTGACAGTTTTAATCGCATTTAGGATTGAGTTCATCACTAAACTGTCACCATATTGATATTGTTTAAGTGTGAACTGAAGGTTTAAAGGCGTTAACCAGCAGTAGGATTGAGCGCGCGCATTCCTCTGGAGGCGCGAGCGCTTTATAAATACATCATGTTAGGACAGTGGCTTATATTGATAGTATTTTGATTAAACGTGGTTTTAATTGTATTATATAGTCCATTGAGGTGCTAAACAATCTAGAAGTCATGTCATTTTAATCTTGAATAGCTAAAACTATAATATTTGTGTTTACGAAGGGTAGCCTGCATGTGAACCGGGGCTAGTCACACTTTTTTTTTTCTCCAACGAATATTTCTCAGGGTGGATTTATTGTTGAAAGTAATTTTCTGTATAATCGCATAGTTTAATGTCTTGGCTACAAAAAATCCCATGAACATTTCCAAGGTTTTTGCCTAGAAACAAATATACAGTTAATAGAACACCCGTTGACCTTTTGTGACAACATGCCCCAATTGCAGTACAATAAGAACGTGCCATTAAACAGCGTGATGTAGACGTTTCAGCAGAACTTATATAATAAAATAATTAATAAAAACTGCCAAAATGGAAAAGGTAGCAACATCAAACAATTGTTTTGACCAGAAATCGATGTGTAGCATATTATTATTATTATCATTAATATTATAATTCACCAACTTAATTTGTGTAATATTAACAATAATGTCAACTTCCCCATGTGACAACTTTCCCCGATCTGAACTGTCAAGTCTCTTTTAATTGTTATGCACCAGTGGTATATTTTCTTGATGTGCTGAATTGCATGCGCTGCTCAGCTGTGACCCAAATCTCATGCATTGGAATGAGGACAGTGTCTTTGGATATTGATTTCTGTAATGAGAGGCCATGATAACCAAGGCAGTGATGATATCAGCAAGAGACTGTGGCTTTAGAGATGATGATTTCATCTGAGCACTTTTCAACAGGTGCTGCAGATGCTTGTTTAACCATCTGTATTGATATTTGTTTGTGGATTATAGAGGTTTATTTTTGGTTACCCTCTGTACTAAAAATACTGTGGCATGGTTTACCTCCTGTTGTTTTTAGGTTTGCTCCTTTTGAGTGAGCGTGTTGTGCCATGTTTCTGTGTATGTGTATCAGCTTGTCTCATCATTAGCAGATAGGTGCTCCCCATGGAAAACAGCCTGAGAGATTTCCCCCTTGATTTAAAATGCCACAATCTATCGTTTTCTGTCCTGATAGTCTATTTCCCAGGTACAGCCACAGCAAGAACAATCTGAACAATCTAAGCATGCAACGCAGAGACGCTTTGAAAGCAACACGCTTGTTTACCGCAGTAGGTCTTGATTGGTTTTGCTTCAGGACCCCGAGTTTAAATTTGGAAGCCCAAACACAGTACCACAATTGTTCATAAAGTTGTAAACAAAAATGTACTTTAAACCAGTGGTTCTCAAACAGGGGTCTTTGGCAAACTTCCAAGAGGGCTGCAGGATGACTTAATACTGTATAGATATACGGATATCGTGAAACATTCAGGGGCACAGAAATTCGTTATCAACGCTGCCCGCGGATTTTACTAATAAAATAGCTTTGCTACTGAATCGCTACATTATATTTCTCAGCAATGAAGGGTTAGCTTGCTATTTTGAAGTATTAAACTGACAGCTTCGTTGTTAATAGAGAGTGAGATGCTGAACAGAGACAGGTATGTGTCTCTCATTTCTCTCTCTCTCTCTCTCTTTCGATAATTAATTCAAATAAATTATATAATTTATTCATTCAAAAAAAAATGTATCTTACGCACTACTTTATCTCTGTGTCTGATTCAAAGCGGACAGAATGCTAAATCTAACGAGCTGTTACTGACGGAAATAACCGTCAATACTTTTCTGGTCAAATATTCCGCTGCAAACATCAATAATAGCTTTAAGTTGTCAATGTTGGCAAGTCACAATTATAGAAGCAGGATAATCCATGGCTTGCTGTACATTACCGATTTTAATGAATGACATGGAGGCAAAGAACCGCTCGACACGAAGCTAAGTACATTAAAAAAAAAACGTTAGCCATGGTTAGCTGTGGATTATCCCTTACATAGAATGCCTTCTTGGCTTCCTTTGAGACTTTGAGCTCTTTTGAGGAGTGTTGTGACTCGTGTTTCACGGGACTCGTAACCAAGCACTCTGCATCGCAAGTGTAATGCTGTACCAGGTGAGCTACTGAGCAAGTTTATTACGTCTTGTATTCATTTACAAGTCATGCACTATGGTAAAAGTGCTTTGAGTTCATGAAAGTATTGTGCTCAATACCATGGGAACATAATTCTTTGTTGATTGATAATCTGCCCTCATTTGTGTGAAAAGGAATGAAAAAGTTGTTGCTTTACTACCTGTAATGTTCATTTCAGCTGGAAACTGCAGTGAAATTTGCATATAGGTATTGGTATTTCAGATGAGCCTGGGTTGAATTGACAAATTTTCTGAATTTATTAACAACAGATGTTGCCATTGTCTCTTGATTTTTTATGCTGTCATCAGGTATGGTCGGCACAAAATAGGGGTGGGACAAAATATCGATAGGGCAATATATCTTTGTCCTTCTCCGTGCGATATGAGAATCGATACACTGGGGCCAAATATCGATAATTTAATTAATAAAATAGGGCGCTCTAAATAGATATTCCTGCTCTCAGCATTGCTTCTTCATGGCTCCTTGAGGTGGCGCTCAACACATGAATAAGGGAAACGTGAACATCAGTTAACTAGCCTAAGAAAAAGAGTTTTTTAACTGGATGGCGGACAGCAGTGTGAGTAAAATAATAGATGCCCCAGCCACGTTTAAGTCCAAAGTCTGGACCCACTTCGGCTTTCATACCATTGATAGGACAAACAAAATCGAGTATGCGATATACAAGAACTGCCTGGGGAAAAGTAAAGTGCACGGGTAATACCACAAACATGCAAAGCCACTTGCAACGCCATCGCCCTGATCTCATTCAAAATATTTAATTTACATAAAATTTTCAATTTAATTTACAGACTGAAAAACGTTTTGTGCTGTTTTCAAACAGTTTGGACTTAAGAGAGAAAACCTGCACTTAATGGGCATTATTCATGGCCATTTTGTTTTCATAGTTAGACAGATGTCATTATGTATCATTATAGGATTGTCTATATATTGATTATCACATCGTGAGCCGTGTATCGTATCGTGAAGTACCCTGTGATTCCCTCCGCAAACCATGCTTATTTTCATTGCAAGTGCACCTGTATTAATGTAGTTCGGTGCTTTTTATTTTTGACACATGCTTTTGTCCATGTTGTTATCTGTTACCTTCTACCAAGTGATAGATGATTTTGAGTTTGATTGGACAGCCTTTGGCGTCAGTAACACATGACATGAGGAGTGATTGTTATCCTTACTACACAATTATATGGTTATTTGAATGTAATTATTTGCATTTAGCTTTGTTTTCTCCTGCTTTTCGTGACCGCTTCTCTTTGTCGCTTGCGTTTTCTTCCTCTGTATTTTTCACCCATATTATTAAATGTCAAATTCAAGGAGTGTTTCTAGCACTCTGTTATGTTGTACAGACTATATTTCTTAGTATTTCTTCTGCATTCCTCTCCAGACTAAACACTGCAGAGTCAATATTAGTGTTGGCATAGTGAAGCATCTTCAGTGCTGTTGGCTGCTGTGTGTGCATTCTCCAAAGCTTGTGTGTATGTCTGTGGGTTGGGGTGTGTGTATAGGTATGTAGGGTTAGTTGAGCACAAAACTTGATTTGTTAATGGTGTTTGCATGAAGCAAGGAACAAGTATAGCATCAGCGATAGACTTGTGTATTGTAATGTATTAGTGCACACCTGTCTATTGTAATGTATTAGTGCACACCTGTCTACTGTATATGTGAAATTTGAGTTTAAACTAATAGGGGTTTAGCTCACTGATCCTGCATTAAATTCAAAGTATAAATGGATTACAGATTGTATTCTTTAGGTAAAGTATGGGTCTTACCATAAAAAAAGAAAATATACAAAATGTGTAGCCCTCGGCATCTGGTGCTATGTCATAAAGTGTGGTGAGAATAATTTCATTACCTTGGCCTCTCCCCTCATAGCCAGTGCAGCTTTTATCGAGGCACAAATAATAAAATCCAGTGAAGGGTGGCTTCCTGGCTTATCCTTTGGGAATAATGGGAAAATGAGAGGTTGTTTTTGGTTTATTTAATCGGGGGTGATCACTGTTATCTAATAACAAATGTGAGCAGCATGGCAGTTGATTTTTTTTTAAATATAATAATTAGTATAATATTTAATAAATGATTAATATGATATTTATAAAATTAATTACATTTCCAATTTTTTTGAACAGTCTCTTTTATCCATATTAGTTATAAAATAGTGTATATACGATATAATTTTTAAAATATTATAGTATTTACATTTTTTTGTGTGTGTATATATATATATACACACACAATCTGTCCTGATAGTCTATTTCCCAGGTACAGCCACAGCATGACCACTCTGAACAATCTAAGCATGCAACGCAGAGACAAGCAACACGCTTGTTTACCGCAGTAGGTATATATATATATATATATATATATATTCCCGCCGAGGCATGGACTCCATGCGACCCTTTAAGGTGTCCAGTGGTATCTGGCTCCAAAACATTAGCAGCAGATCCTTCATGTCCCGTAAGTTGCGAGGTGGAGCCGCCGTTAAGCCAACTTGTTGGTCCAGCACATTCCACAGATGTTCAATTGGATTGAAATCTGGGGTATTTGGAGGCCAGGGCAACACCTTGAACTTTTCATCATGTTCCTCAAACCATTCCTGAACAGTGTGTGCAGTGTGGCAGGGTGCATTATCCGCTGAAAGAGGCCACTTCCACCAAGGAACACCATTGTCATGAAGGGGTGTACCTGGTCTGCAATAATGTAGGTGGCATGTGCTAAATTTACGGCCAAATGCCCGACCCGGCAGAACATTGCCCGGAGCATCACACTCCCTTCTCCAGCTTGTCGTCATCCCACAGTCCATCCTGGTGCACTGTGGGATTATGACATTATAATAACAATAATAATGTCAACTTCCCCATGTGACACCTTCCCCTGGTCTGAACTGTCAGTCTCTTTGATTGTTATGCACCAGTGGTATATTGTCTTGATGTGCTGAATTGCATGCACTGCTCAGCTGTGACCCAAATCTCATGCATTGGAATGAGGACAGTGTCTTTAGTTATTGATTTCTGTAATGAGAGGCCATGATAACCAAAGCAGTGATGATATCAGCAAACTAAGAGGTACTGAGTGAACTCATCCGCATTAGTGTACTATTAATATGTGCATTGTATACACACATATATATATATATATATATATATATATATATATACATATATTAATGTATTTTATGTATGTTCTTGTTTGTTCGTTTTTTTGTGCAATGCTTTGGCAATATGTACCCAAGTATGTCACGCCAATAAAGCAATGTAATCCATGTTAGGGGACGGTGGACAGGGGTCATCATAGGCAGTCTTTGATTGGTCGGCAGTTACGCAGCAGAGTGTGATGGACTGTGTGTTGTGACACATTCCTCCCACAACCATCATTACATTTTTTTTTTACTTCTGCCACAGTAGACCTACTGTTGGCTCGGACCAGACAGGATAGCCTTCATTGTCCTCGTGCATCGATGAGCCTTGGGTGCCCAACACCCTATTGCTGGTTTGTCCCTCCTCGGACCACTGTTGGTAATTCTCACAATTGCTGACCTGAAACAACCCACAAGCCTTGCCGCTTCAGTGATCAGAGATACTCTGACCCAGTCAATTTGGCTCTTGTCAAAGTCGCTCAGGTCTTTATTCCTGCCCATTTCTTCTACATGTTGATTATGAGACCTGATTGTTTGCTCACCATCTAATCTACCCAGACATTAATATGTGGCCTTGTTAGGAGATGATCTACAATATTCACTTTACCTGTGACTGGTCATAATGTTTTGGCTCATCATTGTATATATATCTGGTTGTGACATGGATTATGGTTCATAGAGAGGGTGGAAAATAGTCATGCTAAACTTAATTATAATGGCAAATGTGTAGAGTATGTTGCCTTTTAGCAAGGTTGTAAAATTTGCATTGACGTACTGTACAGGTGACCCACGAACTGATCCTTCCTCGTTCAAGTGCGTAATTGTCATCAGACAAAGGGACTCAACACCAGGTTGCATTGTAGGAGTGTATTGTAATTGTTCTGCTTGAAGGCTAAGTAATGAGTAGGTGATGAGAAATGATGTGGTGAGACTGAGACATTCCGGGACATTATTAGAGAGATGGATGGAGAGAGATTGTGATGGATAGAGAGAGGGTGTAGGTTTAATCGCACTAATGGCTTGACCCTTCTTAGCCATTCACACAGGGCTCAGTCCAGCCCAGAATACTAAACCAAATCCAGACTAGAGGTGCCTAGTATCAGTGAAGTAGTTGTGAGAGGTTTCATAAGAACCTTTGTTATTTAAGTGAATAATGCTTGAGGATGAATGAGCCTAAATTGACATTTGAGGTTGAGTAAATAATGACTGATTTTTCCTTTTAAATTCAGACATGAATAAGACTTAGTATTGAGTTAATTGTTTTATTATGTAGCCTATGTAAAGGAGAAATAGTGCTTTTTGTTGCTTGGTTACAAAAGGATGGCGATCCGCATACGGCTCTATGATGCTTTTGATGGCAATTGCATCCATCTCAAGTACGACTTCCATTGTCTCGATGAGACTTCTCAAAGAGTTCTAATGCATTTGCATTGTCCTGACTTACTCAACTTGTTTGAAGCCATCACCTTCCACGCACATTTATCTCCTCTTTTCCAGCACATGGACTTTGACTACCCATGATTCAGTGCTCTGTCCTTTTGTCTGCAGGGATCTCGCTGCCAGGGTTCGTGGTGATGTAACCTTGTTCAATCCAACCTAATTAGAGCGGAAAAGCCCTTTCAATCATGTATTTCCTGAGAAGGCTGCAGTGAGGATGATATCCATATTATATTAATTAAACGATTTAAATGACAAATGTTAGATAACGGCTGCTACTTCTTCAAGAAAGTGTCAGTTCAATTAGTTTATTGTCGATGGAGTCTAGATTCGCCGTTTAGAGGGATAGTTCATCTAAAATTTAACATTGTCATCATATACTCACCCTCATGTCAATCCAAATCTGCATGGCTTTCTTTCTTCTGTGTAAAAGAAGATTTTTTTTTTTAGTAATGTCTCAATGTTTTTGGGTTATTTGTCCATACAAATGAAGTCAAAGGTCACCAAAGCAGTTTGGCTTCTTCAAAAAAATCTTCTTTTGAGATCCACATTAGAAAGAAAGTCATACAGTTTTGGAATGAAGGTTGATGACAGATAATTGATGACCTAATTTTGGACTGGATATTTATTGATTAATATGGGTATTTAGTTGTAAATGCTAATTTTTCCTATTTTTACATTTAGATAAATAGTAATGTTATCTTTAGCAAATCTCATAATTGATGCCTAAAGCATTTGAAATGACCTTTTTATGTTTTGTGATTTTAATTTATTTAGACATTATAGTATTGAATTATAATATCAGCCTTATTGGTCATTTAGCAGGCAAATAATTGTCCTCGTAATTTCCAAGTGGAAATTGATGGCATCATTAATCCTGCTTATCTGAGATATTTTGCGCCATAAATGTTTGCGCTCTAGCTGTAACCTCTTTCATTCACTGATGTCAGATCAGTATTTGACATCAATGTAGATTGTTCTTGACCACAGGTGGCACTTTGGTAAATACAAATTACGTCCTGCCACAAAGCAAAGGCCTGATTCACTCCACCCACCACTGCTGTTCCATTCAGTACAATGATATATTCAATTAAACGCTCTATTCAACAAAAGGTCAAGGCAAAGACAAAATGCTTTTGTTGCATCATAACAGAGAGGTAAATATGGAGATTCAATGGCTCGGGTTTGATTGTGCTGGATGCAACAAACAGAAAATCAGGAAGTCCAGAGGAGTTTAAAGGTTCTGGTTCAGGAAGGAATTAGATGTGCAATAATTCTGTGTTGTGCAAAATATATTTTTTAATTAAAGTTTTATTTAAATTTAGTCTTAAGACGTGTTTTTTCAAATTTAGCTTGACAAGCTGCTTTGTAATGTGCGCAACTTTAGGTCAAAGACTCAAGGTCAAAGAGATTGTGGTGACTGAAGGGATGGGATAAATGTAACATTCATGGGTGATTTGACTTGTCAGCTCAGTAAGAAAGACAGATATTTTAATAATACCAAATATAGTATTTACTTTCTACTTTCAAGGTGTGTACTGTAGAATCAGTATGATCTTTAAAACATCACCTATTGCAGATTATACCAGATAGCCTATACCCAAACGTTTTGGTTTGGTAATGATTTTGAAAGAAGTATTTTATGCTCACCAAGACTGCTCACCATTTATTTGATCAAAAATATAGTACAAATATTTTAATATGAAATAGTATTACAATTTCAAACATTTTTATATTAAACTTGTTTTCTATTGTAATATATTTAAATGTATTTTATTCCTGTGATGCAAAGCTGATTTTTCAGCATCATTATACACCCTAGTATTCAGTGTCACATGATCCTTCAGAAATCATTCTAATATGCTGATTTGCTGCTAAAGAAAGTTATCATTCTTCTTATTCATACAAATTTTAATTGGGTCCAGTATAATGTTGTCAGTGTGGTTAAAATCTGATCTACTGATGACTGACTGGAAAAGCATAAGAAATTTAGTTTTCTTTTCTTTTTTATTTATTTGTATTTATTTTATATTTAATTGCACTTAAAGTATTAATTTTACGATAGAATTTTTATTGAAATAGAAACATTTTTAACATTGAGCGATTGTAACATTAATCATTTTAATGCATCCTTGCTTGATTAAAGTATTCATTTCTTTTCAAAACAAATGAAATACTGATCCAAAACATATAAATGTGTATATGTACACAAACACACACACACACACACACACACACATACATATATGTTCAGTAATAAACAGTAACACCATTCTAGGCAAGTCTTTTGGTCCCTCTATCTAAGTTTTCCCCCCTCCTCTTTCCCCTGAGCATTTGGTCAAAGCAATTAAACACTTTCTCTCTCACTCTCCTCTCTATCTTTGAGCAGACACGCTCCAATGCTGCTCCATCCAAGTGTCAGGAAAAACAGATGACAGGGCCGCGCCTCTTCATTAAAAGCTCAACTTTTCGTTTTGTTTCAGCCAGCAGTTTTGTGCACTGCAACGATTAGCGGGGGGGAGTTGAGGGGGAAGTGGATTGGGGTATAACTGTACATCAGCACAGTGCTGTGTTAGCCGTGCAAATTCAAATCGCACTCAGCTTGTCATTGTCGATAAGCACATGTGTAGCAGTTCAGATGTGATGCTGTCATTAGTGCATCTATGGGCTGATCGTACAAGTATGGTTACAGTAAATAAATCCCAGATCGCAATGAAACCTGTTTGAAATGTAGCTGACCACCAGTCATTAGATGTGCACACTTGCCTTAAGGATGGGGCCCGTGGGAGAGAGTTTTGGATCAGTTTTTATTTATTTATTATTGTACATGAATTTTTATGCCATTCAGACATAGACATTTGGTAAGTATATCCTTTAATCCTACCCAATACCTAAACTTAACAACTATCATTAGGAGTTTATTGAGGCACAAGTCATAGTTAATAGTTAGTTTATAGTGAGAATTGGACCCTAATCTAAAGTGTGACCTTTTATTTGATTTCACTTAAAGTTTTAAATTAAAGGGATGGTTCGGAGTAATTTCAACCTAGGGTTCTTTGCACCATGACCTCGAGCCAAACACCCCCCCAGAAGCTTTTTTTCCCCTTGGTCGAACATTATTAAAGTTAGATCTTATTTAGAGATATCAGCCGGATGGCTTAGTGCAGGCGCTAATGGATCCAAGGTTGTATCTTGTAAATTACCCCACTGATAATGCCCAGAATGGTACCAAACTTAGTACAAATAGGTTCTGAACTCATAAAACGAGGCATTGGAAAGTTTGTAAGTACATCAGGAGTTTATTTAAATAACACTTGATGGCTTATGCTACCGCTAACTCGGACATCGAGGTCACTTCCGTGATTTGGGAAAAGCCCGTAAAAGTCGGGCAGAAAGCGATGCATAAGGATTCAATTTCATTTTTGTGTGCAATGCATCTTCTTTTTAATCATGCTATCTAGCTTAGCAACATGCTAATACCGCACTGTATTGGAATCAGCTGTTAGACGTCGGTCGAATCTGTCATGTGCTAGGGAGGAACACTATTTGTGTTATGCTTGTGAATGACCATGAATGGAGTTGGTCCTTTTAAAGAGCGCTTCAGATCAGTCACTTTTAAGGTTCCATTTCAGTTAGACAGCCCACTAGGTGTTGGAGCAGGGCCATAGTCTTTCAGTGCCAGAGTCATATCCACAGGAGCACTGCCTCAAGTCAACACCACCGCCTTAAGGATGCCCCCTCTCTCTTTTTCTCTCATTTACGCCCATGTTGGATTACGCCGGCGATTCCCCACAGCAGATGTGCGTATGGATTAGCCCAGCGGGGCACGACTCGTGACTTTGACGCGACTGTGGTATTCTTTGAACCAATAAGCACAATTTTATTATGTCTATAGTGCTGCGACACCACCCAAAATAGCTCATTTGTGATTAGCTGCTTTGTATTTGCCAGTTTACAAATGAAACTGTAATTACATTTTTTTACAGGGGTATTTGATAGAAAATGCAATAATTGTGACAGTGTTCAAAGTTCATTTTAGGTAAGCCAGTAGTCATAGCTCCTCTTTATTAATATGAATAGACTGAAATCTGCATAGTCTTTTATCAAATCAGAAATAAAATTTGACATCAGTAGTACACTCAAAAATATATATATTTTTTTTCTTAAATTTAAGATTTATATATTTGATTTGCATATAACATATTCATCCATTTGGATTGCACAGTTTATCATAAACTAATAAATTTAATGTGAGGCATATTTGTCAATCATACATAAAAAAAAATAAAATAATAAAAACATGTAGGAAACATGGAAACATTCTGTAATAGTACTAATAAACTGAATATGTTAATAACAAGACAATAACCAACCTTATTTATTTTAAGCTAGCCATATTTTAACCATATGCATAGTTGCATACTGTCCAACTGAATAAATACATTTTTTTCACAATGAATAGATTTATGTTGATAATAACCAATTTGAAGTAATGCATTTAAAAAATATATGATTATTTGTTTCATGTATGACTGACAAATATGTATCACATAAGGTTTATTAGTTTGTTTATTTTAAAACTGTGTAATCCAAATGGATAGAAATGTAACATGTACAATTACATAACTAGAGAAATCTTAAATTTAGGCCTAAATATATATATTTTTTTTTTGTGTGCATCATATTTTGCTGCTTTAACTCAAAAGCTAGTCCACCGAATGAAAGACAGGACTTCCATTCCTACAGCATTCATATTGAGCATTATTCCCAACGATTAGTCCGTGTCCTCCTCCTCATACCGTCTACAAGGTCACATCCTGGGTGATTGTACACACAAACACACAGCTGTGCTGATTGCTGTATTGAAGCATTACCAGTCAAGAACAGAACAAAGGCATTTTGTTTACAGTGATCAAGCAAACAGCCTTTTGGGAATTGTACCACTTTCATTCACCGACGTGGCACCCAATGTAATTGCTCGCAAACGTCCTTCATGAAAATCCATGCTGGAGATTCCTGAATCCAGCAGCAAAGTGTGGCCTATTTTCCTCTGTATGTATGTGTTTTAATCAGGCCTTGTGCATTAAAATCTCAGTGGGGCAGATGGGAGGGAGTTTGACCCACTTTGATGGATTCCACACCGATTAAAAGGATGAGTGAGCTTTCAAAAGCACGGGGACCCTCTGTGTGCGTGTGTCAGATGCGCAGATCTACATATTGTCATAATCATGCTCAGTGGGTTGTCGAAACAAGAAGATGGTCTTAAGGAAGACCTGTATAATTTGGGTAATTTAGGGTCATGTCCTCAATGCTCTGATCAGCATATACATTCTATAATATATATTTTTACTTGATGGATGCAAACAAGAGGGCAAGAATATTCATAATTGGCATCAGTGCAGCTTTACATTATGTAGCTTTTGAGTTAAAAACAAAAGATTAACTACAGTTTATAATATTAGTTGAGAGATTGTTTTCCTATATACTGTACTATACCTGATAATATATCCAAGCAAATCAAATTGGAATCGAATCAAAAGCTTGTGAATCGGAATCAAATCAATATGTGAAATCTGTGTTAATACTCAGCCCTAATAACAAAAAAACATATTTCTCTCTGTCTCACTTTCTGATCCCAATGTCCCCTGATTTATGCCTCATTTTGTATATGTAAGCTCTTTCTTTTCCCATTTTTTCCCCCAGTTTTGCCTTTACTTTCTTGCTCATGTTGGCTCTGTTCCAAACTGCAGTGAGTTGCCTACCTAGACAACATTTTTAGATAATATAGGAGAATTCACAATGCAAATACTCTTCTGGCAGTATGCAGCAAAATTATGCAACATTATAAATGACTCAAATCACACACAACTCTGTCACTTTATGCATTGTTTGGCTTTCAGTGTAGAATAGAGATACAAAAAATGAGTTTGCTTTAAAATTGTCACATCATTACCTAATTATATGATGTTATACAACCTACCCCACTCTCACAACAGAGAATGGGCTCATATGTAGGACTCTGAAGGGAACCATTAGTAGTTAGGACGCAATGCAGATTTATCCTTTACAAAATCAATATACAAGCAATGGCCTTCATTATTTAAAATGCTGTAATAAAATGATATGTGGCGTCGTTTATTTTTAAGGGGTCAAATCAGCTCATTTGGGCGAGAGACTGGAAGAGTGTGAATGATCTTTACTCTCTTTTCAGTGTCCTTAGTTTTCACTCTTTAATACCTTCCTGTTTTACCCATGATGCAGCTGCAGTGGTGGGAATGCGGTGTCAGCACATTTGTCATTGTGACTGGAGCTTTCTTTCTGACGCAAGCTGTTGGTTAGTGTTAAAGGAGAACTCCGGTAAATTTTAACATTGAGCTCATTTTTTTGTAAATTTGGAGTGCTGTCAATACAGAGAACAACGACTAAAATAATAATAAAAATTATAAAATAAAAATTATGTTTATTCAGCCAGCGCAAATACCTGTATTTATTATACCGTTTTCGGTCGAAGACCACAGTAGTCGATTGTCGAGTTCACGCGCGTGATCAGAGGTAACTAAGCAGTAGTGGAGAACTCGACAATCGACTACTGTGGTCTTCGACCAAAAACAGGAAGAAAATACAGGTATGTGCGCTGGCTGAATAAACATAATTTTTATCCATATCTTTCACATCTACTGCAGTCAGATTCACCTGTGTTCACTCTGAAGGAATCACTCACATGGCTGGTGCACTTGTAATGACACATCAAGGATGTTAAGAGGCTAAAAGCAGGTTTAAAACTTGCCCCATTGAAGTCAACAGGGTGCAAATTTTAAAAAGAAGATAACACGATGTAGGCAACACCGATTTTTGTCGTTGTTCTCTGTACTGACAGCACTCCAAATTTACAAAAAAATGAGCTCAGTGTTAAAATTGACCGGAGTTCTCCTTTAACACCTTTACTGCCATGCAGAGTAACATCCTTGCGAGGCCAAGCGCGATGAACATGAACATTTTAGATCTCCCATCGGCTTTCTTTCTTTGAATAGTCGAAGAGCTCTCATAAACTTCTCTGTTGGCCTTTAATTCTTGGAATTGTCGCTCAGGGTGGGACAGGGTGGAAGCAATTACTTCAACAAAAGCTAAACACTTCTTAGTATGTCACATATCTTAGCAGTGGGTTTTCTAGCCAAGTCAAGACATTTCTTTGAATCATGTACATTGTGGTATTTTCATTCTTAGCCAAGTTTTTCCTACCAGTATGTCTTTTTAGCATTGCTGTATTTAATTTTAACCAACAAGTGGCATTTATTGTACAGTTTAAAGCACTGCATATTAATTGACCATTCATTATTAAATGATACAAATCTGAATCTTCATGCTGGGGATTGTTCTGTATTGTTGATAGGTTTGGCTGTCTGATTTCAGTGGTGTGTTTCTAAGACACAATGGCATACCACAATTTTTCGGGACCTCCAGGGACCATGAGATGAGACCAGGGTTGTAATTGATAACTCAGAACATAAAAAAAAAAAAATGTTAATTGAAATAAAGCAATTTAAATAAATGAAAATATAAATATTAGATGAAAAAAATAAACTAAATTGAAATTGGAAAATTAGAAACATTGAAACAACTACAATAGTATAGATTGTATAGAACAATGCCCAATCTTCGTTTCATTTTGACATCATAGATAAGTGTTGACTTGTAGACAGTAATGTTATTTGTTGAATGATGTGCTGTTTGAATTAGGCCTATTCCTCTCATTTTGCCATGCTGATTATTTTTCCATTTTCTGGATTATTATTTTTTTTTTTCACCTTTACGGATTTCTGTCATTTAGAAAGAGAACATTTGATGAGCTACAAGTTTACAGCAGGTTAGCACTAGAAATGCATGATTAATCGTTAAAAGAACGCAATCTCGATTCTAACACCAACGCAATATTATTCTGAAATGACAACGATTCAGCTGTGTCTAGGGATGTCCCGATACCACTTTTTCACTTCCGATACCGATACCGATGCCGCAGCTTTGGCTATTTGCCGATACCGATATCAATCCGATATTTTAATTTTATTCTTGAACTAATACTAATAATAATAAAATATAATGGAAGCACTTTGCTCAATTAGCCACATAAAAACATCTCACTCAAATGGAGAACAAATACTTCTCCAGTATATAGTCCACAACAACAGTTGATAATGAAAGACTGCCAGCCTTTATTCAAAAGACCTTGAGATATGTTTGGTAACCTGAATGAATTTAAAATTAATTTGCTATATTTCAGATCAATATATTTGTTTCCTTAAAATTTTAATTAACCTTTAATTAACCCTTTATTCTCATCTGAATTATAAATAATTTATTTCTGTATAAAATAATACTACTTTTAAAAACACATTTGATTTTATTTTTTATTCAATGTAGAATGTGTAACTTAAAAATAAACAGATTAGTGCTCTGTTTTAGGACAAGAAATGAAAACCAGTGCAATGATGAATGTCCAAAAGATGAGATCATTTTTGCTTTTAAACAGCGTGTGTGTGTGTGTGTGTGTGTGTGTGTGTGTGTGTGTGTGTGTGTGTGTGTGTGTGTGTGTGTGTGTGTGTGTGTGTGTGAGATTTTGGTTGGGTGACAGTTACAGTTTGACAAGAGTTGACAGTTTGACAAAAGCACAATGTTGTGTTTTACAGAAATATAAGTAGGCTAAACACTTCTTGCAGTTTTAATGATGTCCTGTATGAAAATGACGGAGTATGTTTTTATGTTTCCACTGTTCGATCGCGCCCGTGCCTCTCTCTCTCTGACACACACACACACTCCAGCATTGCAATCTTGACATCGCAGCCTGTTCATTTTGCTGCGTCCACACCAAACGCGAATAGAGCGTCAAATTTGCGTCTATCGCGTCTAGTTCGATGCTTGAACAGTTTGAATCCATTCGCGCGTCCAAAGCGAATAGGACGCGCCGCGCGCGTATAATGATAAAGTGAGCGTTTGAAGCGATATAGACGCGCGTTCAGAGCTAAGGCGGGCTACAGATTAGGTGTCCCTAAAGAACCCGCATATGCGCGTATCTAACAGTAACGTTAGTTCCGTATTACATTAATTAATGTGCACGCGAGATTTATTTATTTTTATACCGTGTATTCTCTGTGTAAATCCATGCACCGAACGTACGTTCAGTACGAATACGTACCGTTCCACCCCTAGCTGCTAATGGGTATCGGATCATAGGTATCGGATACATTTTTTTCTCCCCTCCGATATCCGATCTAGCGTTTTGGGCCAGTATCGGCACGATACCGATGCCGTGGATCGGATCGGGACATCCCTAGCTGTGTCTATTAAACTTTTCACAACGAATATTCAAATCTGTGTGAATATTGATGCTGCCGCTGACCCAGAGAGAGCAGTTGTCATGTACAGTATGAAACAGCTTCACAAACAGTCTTCTCAAACACACAGTATCATTATTTCTGTCTTACAGTAATTCAAATTATCGTAAATGATCAAATTATCTGGGATAAAAGTTTATACTTCAGATATAAACTATGATGTCTACGGTAGCAATCAAAATAGAGCAAATCTCCTTTTGAAAGTAACTTGAACATTCAAATAGAGATTGTATCAATTATGTTGTTAAATCATTAATTCATGATATTTGTTTTTTTATTCCATGTTCTTAAAGGTGAACTAAGTAACTTTTTTACCTTAACCGAACAGCTTCGGAGTCATGAATAGTTATATGACTTTTTTCGGGTTGAATGGTGGTCGTCTCGCACCCCCCAAGCACCTGTAAGTTGAAAAACCACCCTTGCAACTTTGGGCCGCCGGCCTCAGCGTCAGGAAGTATCGCGTGATAACAGGTCTCGCGATGTAACGAATTGCTTTACGGCAAAAAAATATCTATTCCGAAGCTGTAGGGGGAGCTCTATAGAGAAACCTGCGAGCAAAAAGCGAGAATACGGCGAAGAAATTCCTGAAACTGCATAGCCCTGCTTTAAATTTTAACTTTGCATCACAGGAAAGCAGCCGACCCTGTCAAAGACTCCAACAACGTTTTTACACTGCTAAGTTACGACAGCTTACTTGACTCAATGATTCTTGAGTCTGTGTAATTCGTGAACATTTATGCTGCCTCTGTGTAAACACATGGTGCATTTGCAGTTCATACACTTCTGTGCCCTGTTAAAAACCCGTAAAGGGGTCCTACATAGGGTGGGGTTGTTGTGAGGGTGTAGCTCTTTAGGTCAGTGGTGTGAGTATTCAAGGCCAATGTCTGTTAAAAAGCTGCACAGGGGGCAACTTGCATCAGCAATCTTCAGGCAATGAAGGCTACATACGGACGATTTCATACACCATCGCTTTTTGAGATGAAAGATGCGCGCCATTAATGCGGGAGTAACTATGCTGCATAAAACACCATCATACCACTCCAGTTCTTGTCTAAAGCAGTTATTCATTCCTGTGCTGTGGACTTTCATATGTGTAAATAATAATGCCTTGCCACGTTCAATTAAGTCTGGCCATTTCTTTATTTATGGGATGTCCATAAGGTCCAAGCTGACTTGTAAAGCTGTGCTGATACAGGACATATTTCTCCTTTATTTGTTCATTAAAGCAGTGTGATGCAGAAAAGAAGCTGTTACAATTTTAAATAGAAGCATATTTGCTGTCCGGGGGTGATAATTAGCTTTTTTGTTGGACCGCAGTGTTTCTTTTTAGCCAGTAAGTAAAGAAGCCATGGAGCTGAACTGGGAGCTGACCTTTGACCAATGGCTCTAAATGGATGGATTTGGCTGCTAAACTTGTGCAGCTGGGTAATATTTGGGTGCTAGTTGTTGAATTCAATTATATTTCCCACAGGTTATTTTCTTTAAAATCACCATTCCGACCTTTCCCCCTAAATCGTTTTTTTCCCCCTAACAACACAGACTTTACATCCACCCAAACACTTCCAGAGATTTCATCTGAACCGCAGGGTGTGGGAGATTAGGATGCAAATTGAAGGCTGTTGCTTCCCTGTGGCAGCTCGCTGTTAATGGCATTGCCTCAGGATGGCCTGACATTCAGCCAAATGATTCCACAGAAATCAATAAACTTCTGTGCTGAAGACGTTTTAAATGCCCATGGCGCTCCCAGCTCATTTCATCACTCCCGTGCTGAGCTCCCGCTTATATTGCCCCTGCCCAATATGGATGGCTACAGCCAGACTGACCTCAATCAGACAGTTTAAAAATCAGAATTAGCTCAGGCTGACCTGGATGACATTTATTTGACCATGTCTGCCCAGCTCTGTGTGAATTTCAGTTGTCCTCTCTGAAAACACTACTTTTATATGTTGTTTGGAATTCTGTTTCCCAGTGTGGGACGCTGGTGTTCAGAAGGAGATCTATAATAGCTGGAGCTATCCGTTAGCATTCCCGCTCATCTCAGTGGCAGTTGCTTGGCTGGTGCACATTACCATGCATTGTTTCTGTTATTGACCTTGACACACAGTCATGAGGATCTTCAGGGGTCCTCTCTATAAAATGTATAATATATTTTATAATATTTTTTTCCCCTACATGTTTATACCGCATGACTTTGATTTGGCAGACAGAAGACAAAAACACGAAATGATATTCAAACTAAGGGTGCTCCGATCAGGATTTTTGTGGCTGATCACTGATTACCGATCACTGTAAGCAGTATTGGCCGATACCAATTAACGATACCGATCACTGAAATAAATAATGGGCAAACTATTGTCAACAACAATGTATTTTAAATATAAAATATTAAGAGATGAGAAAGTATCATGAATTGACAACTCTTCATTTATTGCAAGCAACGTGCAACATATTCCATTCCTTCTCTTAGAGGGGATTAGGAACATATTAGAGCTTAAGAAATATAGTATTCCAGTGAAATAAATAAATTAATAAATTAATTAATAATAAAAAAAACAGAACTTTAATTAAACATAATTAAATATAGATAAATCCTACTAAATCTACTAAAGAGCAGTGAGTGAATTCTTTTTTTTTTTTTTTTTTTGTCTTTTTTGTTTGATTACTGTCACTTTAAGACAGAATGTGCAGATCCAATCTACTGTTACACATGCAAATTATTTCCCAGCTGTTTATGTTCTCTTACCATTTAGGTGTGAACCCAAAACTCAAAGTTCACTTTGCTTGTCCGTGTTCCACTCTGTCTCTGAGTAGGTGCACAGAAAGCCACTTTAGCAACAGTAGACTATATTTTACGTCAATCCCTGTTCTAGCTGATTTGGACTTTAAGTTTGGGCTTTGAGGGAGCAACAAAAGCGCACTGCTGTGAAGTAAAGAAATGCACTAAATTTGCTGAAATCTTTCATTGCTGTAGGGTTGCTTTTGTTGCAATGTCTCCGCAAAAGCGTTGCACATATATTTTGTCCTTTTCAGATACTTGTTAGAAAATGCCAAACTGTAAATGTAGTGAAGCAATTTTAGCTGCACGTAGAAAAATTGTCAGGCGAGTTTTCGTCATCTGAATGGCTCTTCTGATCGGCCTTTATAGAGACCACCGATCAAACTATATAAAGCTATTACAGGCCGATAACGATTGGTGCTCGATCGATTAGAGCCTCCGTAATTCAAACTCACATTAGATGCTTATAACACTAAATGGAGCACATAAACATTTCCTGAGATTATCATTGTCATACTTTGTGTTGTTAGGACAAAAACTCTGATTAACATAGAAAAAATACCTTTTTTATCGTATGCCGTGGCATTGCGTCAAGGTTAGTAAAAGCACCGCGCTTTAACTGACTATTGATGCGTTAAAGGAAAGGCTATGCAAACTGCACAGGGTCATGTTGGCGATTTTCCTGCTGTATTGATGGATTCAGCTGGCTGTTATCTGTGGTTTGTTGCTGAAATTATTAGATAAGCTCTAGGTCACTGATGAAAATACATGAGGAGTGGAGAGGACTAGCATCCGCTAAAAAGCTGCATAAAAGGGCACAGGGGACGGCTAACATCAGCAAATTGCAGGCAAAACTACACTAGATTATATTACATTTTTCAGAGCTTCCGAAATACAACAATCCAGACCTGTCAGATTTCTCAATGTTTTGTGTCGGGGGAAAACCTGGAAGTAGTCAGTTACCTCTGCTGTGGATTTCTGTGCATTTCTGAGCAATTGCTATTAAACACCCCAACGGCATTAATCGGATAATAGAAGAACCTTAACTGCTCTATCACAGTCCCACCGCGGTGTCTCTCACTCTGCCGCCCCCGCCACCTTCAGTAATGGACTAGTTTGACAGTGTCCACACTTCCTGCACCAGCTATAGCGATGGAAAAATAGCACCTGAACTCGATTGAGAGGAAAGATGGATTGTTGGTAAGGACAGAACGTCCCAAGAGGATCCCGGATGCTGAACACAGGTCTGATTATTATCTCCTTCCAGCAGGCTTGGGTTGAATATAGATAGCTGACCTCAGCGGGCCTATGAGAAGAGTGTGCATGAAGCTCAAGTGTTTTTCACCTCTCTGAAAATGCTCACATTGTTAGCGCTTGGAAAAAGAGGACCCCTCCATCCAAGCACTCAAGAGTCTTTTGTCACTTTTAAATGACTCATAGAAGAGTAGAGAGTGACTCAGGCGGAGCTTTTTAATACAAGGGGCTTTTGTGCCGTGATCAAGGGGACGTGAGGAAAGCAGGTCGCACTTACATTAAGTAAAAACCGCAGCTGTGAGGCTTTCAGTGATTGTTCCTGAAAGCAATCAAATGTCTGTATGTTGCGCTCATGTTTATTAAAAGTAGCGCAGTTATCCGTGTGGTTTCTGGGATCAGTTGTGACTGCGCTAATGAACATTAACGGAAGACCTGCTGTCTGAATGTTTGGGTTTGTCAGAGAAGCACGGGGGGCAAATTAGTCACAGACTTGCTAAGTTCTTGGTTGCTCACTAAGTAATATTCATGCTATTCTACTCATTAATGCTAGTGCTTCAGCAACAGAAACTTGAAACTCTTAATCATTTTAAATAGACAGTTCACCCAGAATTCAATACTGTAATCATTTACTCACTTTCATGTTGTTCAAAACATGTAGCCTATGACTAACTTTCTTTTGTGTAATGCAAAAGATGTTTATTTGACAAATATGCATTACAATGCAAACAAGCACACAAGAACTATTGATATTAAACCTGGTGCAACTTGTCTTAATGTGCCTTAATGTTAATGACTTTGAAGAAGTTTATCAGTAAGCAGACTAGAGGTATCGGATTATATATCGGTATTGACTATTACCATGCTGAAAAATTTATAATGTGAAAGATTTTTTTTTTTAAAGAAGGAAAGAAATATTTATGGTGTGTAATACAAAACATACAATAACATTGTAAATAATGCAGTGTTAGTTACCATCTGGTTGACATGGCTGTGGCAGTATTGCACCTTAAATGCTGATTGCTAACCATCATAAAATGGAGAAAAAAAAGAAGACGACAACCACACAGTTTGTATGTAGGCTACTACTACCGTGCACAGTGCCAAGCAAAAGCGAGACGCTCTACCCACACCAAAAGAAGTTAGCTTGCCAGTGTGGGAGTTTTTTGGATAAAAAAGTAAAAGAGACACGGTGTTAGACTTGGGAGTCTGCATGAAGTGACGATCAGCAGTACGTATGCAGTATGTATGTATGCAGTTGTGGTTACCAATGCAGTTGTGGTTACCAATTCTCTCTCTCCGCCTCTCTACACCCATATTTTGAGTGTGATTCATTGGCCAAAAAAAGACAAAAATGAACAAAATAAAAGATAACAATAAATTTGATAGCTTTATTTTCTTTCAACTATATCAAGATAGTATGTTTAATTCTCTTGGCCACGTAGATACCAAGCCAAAATTGTTTGGTTTGTTTGAAATGTAAAAAATTAGCAAAGCATAGCTGTCAAGGTTCTCTCAGCATGAGGCATACAAGCCTGACATGCTTAAAATCGTAACTAGTTTGGTCCTGATCACCTTTCACCACTTGATCTGACCTATTGTTGAATAGAAATTTCCATTACCTACTTTCAAATAATCTTCAACAGTAGCAGCTAATGTCATACCACTGGCATCTACAATTTTCCCTGTCCCTGAAAAATAAGCTTTCACAGATAAACAATCCATCAAATCTTGAAGCCACCAATTATTACAAGAGGGATTTGTCCATAACACTGTTAATTATTTGCATATTCAGAAGAGCTGGCAGTTCACGAGCCGCTAACCGACTGGCAACTGTTGCAATCAAGGCAACCCTTTTATTTGCTTCCGTCCTATGTCGCATTGCAAAATTTATGACCATATATTAATGCTTCCCATTCTTGATGTCTTTTTAGATACCCAGAAGCTTTCAGAGCACAAGTCTATGTTTGGCACATCATTGAACGCTAGCTTCAAAGACTAGCGTATGTAGCGCAGTAGAAACCCAATGAATAAGATATATCATCGCCAGCCTTGTCACTCCTTATGTGTTCTTATAGCTTTGGGACTAGCTGATTTTTGTCAGTTTTTTAGTGAGGATAGTCTTGCACCCCTGAGCTACCACCAAAAAACAACACACAGAATATTTATTGGTTAGTTAGCAAACCCACCCGTCTCTGTTCTCAGAGAATGACGGGATCATCAAAACACCCTTCAGTCACCATAGCATTTAGCCTTTTGTCTGTCAATAATTCAACAAGCAATATACTTTGAATACTCAAGAATATGGTGAACCATGAACCACTGGATGGTGAAAATCCAACTGTGAATGATTTAAAATTAAGAGTTCAATGGGTTTATAATGAATTTTTGCTCTACTTTCTGTCTGTTTATTCTTATGACACTTGAATGAACCCAGCTTTGAACATTACCAAATTTATTTGAAGGGAACCCACTTATGTTTGTAGCATTGCTCATGGCATTCTCTTCCAGTTGATCTACAGGAACCATACTGGGATTGGACGACAATAACCAAGTGCTATCTTCAGCTTTCTAATGTATCCAGTCAGTGCCATCCCTGTAATTTTCTCAATGGGATTTTGAATTCCATACTCTGCTTTATGATAAACTGTTAGGCATAAAATTACTGAGATGTGCATTTGTGTGTCTGTTACATGTTGCAATCTTACACCCTCGGACTGATCCAGTGCTTGACCCTCATATAGATATTATTCTGAGCTGCTGAATTATTCATGAAGATGTTTATTGTGTGCAGCATTGAAAAGAAACACATTAGGAATAAATGCTACAGTATATTTGAGTCCAGAGACTAAAACGAGACTAAAATTGCATAGGATTACACACACATACACACACCTAGAATTTTTAAATATATTTTAGTAGTAGTAGCTTTTTAAAAGATATGGTTTGACTATGAGTATGAATGTCTGGATTAATTTCTCAGTATATTCAGCATTATTAACTGTGGATATTTCTCTTGTCTCCATGTTGCAATGTTATATTCAGATAGCCAGTGTGAGGGTGTATATTATAATCTGTGTATGTGAAAACTTGTGAATTTCTTACAGAAACTGACACACGGGAAACATTATTTGTAAAAAGATGGAGATGAAAATGCTTTACATGACACAAAGCGAAAAACAGTTTGACTGAGGTACAGATCGAGGAATGAATACAGTTGAATTATGTCTGTGGCAGAGTTTCTCTGGAGATTATACAGAACATGTTGTAGCCCTGCCTTCTCAAAAAATGCAATTGAATCATAACCACATGGATGTGGACAGTTAGACGGTAGACACTACTTTGTGTGTCAAACCTTTGGTTCCTCTTTCCAACAGTCAATTCTTTTAATTGGGGACAATAGGACTGGGTAATATATTTTTTATCTCAATATTAATTAATTAATTTTTTTTTTCAAAGGGAGGAATTGTAATTTGGACCAAACTGTATTGTTACCACAAAGATTAAATCATTTAATGCAAGGAAAATTGTATAATTGCTTTAAAAACATCCAGTTAAAAAAAAGTAATGAAGGCTGTTTAGGCTAACCCTTTATGACTTCCATTCTTCTGCACAACACACAAAAAGATACTACAGTGAATAGTGTTGGGATCTAAACAACATTCTACCCCATTGACGTTCATTGTATGACCCAAAAATTTTTTTTTGACATGCAAGAACAAACCTTAATGAATTATGTGTGAACCAAAAATATCTTTTGTGTTTTGAAGAAGAAAGAAAGTCTTATAGGATTTGAATTACGTGAGGGTGAGTAAATAATGAGAGAATTTTCATTTTTTGGGTGAACTATGCCTTTGAACAGACAACATGCCAAGATAAAACACTTATTATTTCAGTATTGAGATTCCGTCTGGCTTCCTGGTGTCCCAATTAAATTAATCTTCATTGCCACGAGACAAAATTAGGCTGTTACTCCTTGAAGATGTTGAGTACGGGATCATTAGAGCCCAACCTAACAGTGTTTAAAGCTCCTTCATTCGCTTGATTCCCCTGGAGTCGCATTCACCATGATCAAACTGGTGACACGCTGAAAATCTGGGCAGACTAATATTCCCCTTGACTATATTAGAGTTTGGTGGAGATGAGGTTCTTCCTGAATCCTGACAAATAACAGGACACTTTTTTATTCACTCTTCCGAAATGCATGTTCTCCCCCGGCTTTGCGGCCCGGTATTAAATTATTGGTGCGTGACCCTGAAGCTGTTGCCGCCCGCTAAACCTGTAAAGCGTGACAGTGATTAAAGATGCTGAGCAGTAATATCGTTTTCTCTGCATTGCATTCACAGGCCGCACGGGCATCAGGTCAGACTACTTTCTTTAACTCTGAACTTTGCCTGGAATGAGACTGTTAGTTCTGCCATTTGTTTAGTTAAAGAGATAGTTCAGCCAAAAATGCTAATTCTCTTTATGCTTATGTTCCTCTTTTAATGACTTTCAACACAAAAACACAAAAAGAGACATTTTGAAAAATGTGCTGGTCACTCTTTACCATGTTTTAAGGCGTTTTCAAAAATCCTAAAAGAAAGCTCTAAAGCAGCAAACTCCTGCTACAGTTACTTCCTCATGTGAAGGTTTAGTGTATAGATTATATATTGTGTTTATATATTTTATGTAAATAGCATGTTATTTAACTTTTGTGGTAAGTAAAACTTTGTTTTGAAACACTGATTAAATGTTTATATATAAAAAATGATATATATATATATACACTACCATTGAAAGAATTGTTGCAATACTGCGTTTATTTGACCAAAATACAGTAAATATTGTGAAATATTATTACAATTCAAAACAACTGTTTTTTATTATAATATATTTTAAAATGGAATTTATTTCTGTGATGAAAAGCTGAATTTTAAGCACCATTACTCCACCCTTCAGTGTCACATGATCCTTCAGAAATCAGTATTATATGCTGATTTGTTGCTCAAGAAAAAAATCGTAAAATCACAGTTGAAACTATATATAGTTCAGGATTGTTTGATAAATAGAAAGTTCTAAATTATTATTTATTTGAAATATAAATCTTTTGTAACATTTTAAATGTCTCTACTGTTTCTTTTGATCAGTTTAAAACTATCCTTGCTTAATAAAAGTAATAATTTCTTTAAAAAAAAATTAAATTACTGATCCTTACTGAACTTTTTACTGTTCAAAATGTATTTGGTCTCTGCAATGTATAAATATAGTGCTATTTATTTTAAAGAAACATTTCGCACACACACTTTTCAATATAAATAGTTAATTGTTTGTTAATATAATGAACTTTACCAGTGGTTATTTTGCCAGAACACCTGTCTGATCTGGAGGGGAACTGAGTTTTTGTAAAATAACTGAAAATAAAGTGTTCCAAAAGTGTTCAAATACTTTTTGGGCCACTGTATGTAATTATATAATACTTTGGTCCAGTATTGCAGCCACAGAAGGCTTTTTTTTTTTACTTTTAATGGCTACAAGCAGTCTTTTCTTACTGCTAGTACTTCAAATGATTGCCACCATTTGTCACCATAGCACTGAGATCCTGTCACATTTTGCTGCTTGGAAGATGAATAGACCTTTGATAAGAAAAGCCATATTTGCACTTACAGGGTATGGAACCAATGATTGTGCGAACAATAGGTTTGACATGTGTTTGAAACAAATAGAGCGTCCTCATGTCATTGACTGCTTCCTTTAATCTTTTTCCTCTGGTCATAAACTAGACATCTCTTGACTCACTTTTACAATGTCATCCTTAATTTTTCATCTTTTTTGGGTTATTCTCATTAACCTAGACACCATGTTTTGTTTTTGCATGCTATGTTTGCTTTCCCTTATCTTTTACTGTCATTTTCTTTCTTTCTTGCATGCTTTTCCTCTTCAGAAGGGGTAGATTTCTGATTTCTGCTCCGGTGCTTCAAGATGACGGCCTCAAGAAAGGTTTTGTGTTGTTGTTGGAAGCATGACACCTTGGTGGGCTCAGGTTAAAATTGAAACCCACACCACATCCCTGATTTGCTGGTGCTGCTGGTTATCCCTAATGAGATTATACTATCTTGCATCTTCTAAGTTCAGTTAGCTTGCATATGTTTCATCACTTCTTTTTCTAAAAGATTTATGACCTTCTTTGACTCATTCTACATTTGACTCTTTCTCTTTTGAAAATCATAGTTTACATGGGTTAAATTTAAATTTGAAAGTTTGAGTAGGAAAATGCCCTTAAAATCTATTTTTAATGTGTACCTTATTTATATACTATAGTATTATTTATATATTATGATATTATACTTCCTAAGTTTAAACCTAAAGTTATAATAATAATGGTCATAGGTTGTATTCAGTGTTGTCTGCAATAAAAGTTTTGCAATGCACTATTTTATTTTAAAATGATAGTGAATGCCCTTGTGATTAACTTGAGTCCACCAAGGCGTTGGCAAATGTGCTTTGACTTTGCATTAATGTAGCCCATCCATCCTGCTTGTGTGTGCATGTGTACGTGTGTGAGCTTGCATTCATTTTTAAGCTCTGGTGTCATTTGTTTTCTCGTCACAATCCCATACCTCACTATCCTTACGCCACTGTCTTAATGTTTGCCCTCTGTGATGTTGCTTTAGGTCATTCAGTCATGTGTGTACACCTTGTCTTATATTATTAACTGTATCTGGGGAAAAAAATCCACAACTGCAAAAAATGTAATGAGCATTTTACATGCATCTCTATCTACAGGAATTATGTCAAGTATTAATAACATACTTTACTACTTAACAAAACATATATTTGGAAGCTTTTACACGTATTATAACAATGGCCAAAATTCATCAGAAATATGCAACCACCAATTCAATGCATATATATATATATATATATATATATATATATATATATATATATATACACACACACACACAGTGGGGAGAACAAGTATTTTATACACTGCAGATTTTGCAGGTCTTCCTACTTACAAAGCATGTAGAGGTCTGTAATTTTTATCATAGGTACACTTCAACTGTGAGAGACGGAATCTAAAAATCCAGAAAATCACATTGTATGATTTTTATATAATTAATTTGCATTTATTGCATGACATAAGTATTTGATCACCTACCAACCAGTAAGAATTCCGGCTCTCACAGACCTGTTCGTTTTTATTTAAGAAGCCCTCCTGTTCTCCACTCAATACCTGTATTAACTGCACCTGTTTGAACTCCAGGACCTTGAGATGCTTCTTACGGAGCCACTCCTTAGTTGCCCTGGCTGTGTGTTTCGGGTCGTTGTCATGCTGGAAGACCCAACCACGACCCATCTTCAATGCTCTTACTGAAGGAAGGAGGTTGTTGGCCAAGATCTCGCGATACATGGCCCCATCCATCCTCCCCTCAATATGGTGCAGTCGTCCTGTCCCCTTTGGAGAAAAGCATCCCCAAAGAATGATGTTTCCACCTCCATGCTTCATGGTTTGGATGGTGTTCTTGGGGTTGTACTCATCCTTCTTCTTCCTCCGAACACGGCGAGTGGAGTTTAGACCAAAAAGCTCTATTTTTGTCTCAACAGACCACATGACCTTCTCCCATTCCTCCTCTGGATCATCCAGATGGTCATTGACAAACTTCAGATGAGCCTGGACATGCGCTGGTTTGAGCAGGGGGACCTTGCGTGTGTTGCAGGATTTTAATCCATGACGGCGTAGTGTGGTACTAATGGTTTTCTTTGAGACTGTGGTCCCAGCTCTCTTCAGGTCATTGACCAGGTCCTGCCGTGTAGTTCTGGGCTGATCCCTCACCTTCCTCATGATCATTGATGCCCCACGAGGTGAGATCTTGCATGGTGCCCCAGACCGAGGGAGATTGACCATCATCTTGAACTTCTTCCATTTTCTAACAATTGCGCCAACAGTTGTTGCCTTCTCACCAAGCTGCTTGCCTATTGTCCTGTAGCCCATCCCAGCCTTGTGCAGGTCTACAATTTTATCCCTGATGTCCTTACACAGCTCTTTGGTCTTGGCCATTGTGGAGAGGTTGGAGTCTGTTTGATTGAGTGTGTGGACAGGTGTCTTTTATACAGGTAACAAGTTCAAACAGGTGCAGTTAATACAGGTAATGAGTGGAGAACAGGAGGGCTTCTTAAAGAAAAACTAACAGGTCTGTGAGAGCCGGAATTCTTGCTGGTTGGTAGGTGATCAAATACTTATGTCATGCAATAAAATGCAAATTCATTATTTACCTATGATAAAAATTACAGACATCTACATGCTTTGTAAGGAAAACCTGCAAAATCTGCAGTGTATCAAATACTTGTTCTCCCCACTGTATATATATATATATGTATGTGTGTGTGTGTGTGTGCAAATTAAGCTAATACATATAATATATAGATTATTAAATGTTATGAAATGTGGTTCAATTCTGATCAAACTTTTGAATGATAATGTACAACTAGAAAAGTAATCCCATCTTAAAAGAACAATTTATAAAATTTTAAAGCTCAATTGTATTTTTTCTAATAAAAAAAGCTAAAGAAAGAATGAAATGTTATTCATAGAGCTTGAGGTCTTGAAAATGTAAACACAGCATCTACTCATTTCCACCATCTATGAAATCTGCTTGTTTTTCTTATTTGTAGGATGTTGTTTTGAATTCAGCATACATGTCCGACAGCTATGGGTCCCTTCATACAGTGGTTCCAATGTTACGTTTTTGCTGTTTAGCAAAACCTGTGTCACACAAGCTTTGGTTGTCCTCCAGCAAGAGTGAGAACCAGTCACTATGTGTGTCTGTATCATTTCAAAGTAAGACATGATTGATGGGGTCTGTAAATAAAGCATGAAAGGGCACTGTAGAGACGCTCTTGGTCTAGACTTTGTCAGTCACAAGCCCCCAAAAAATATAATTTCAGGTTCATTCTTCTTTAGTACTCTATATTTCACATAGAATGTGTAAACATGTAGAATTTGATTCAGTCTAGTTGTGTCGCAATATACCGGGATTGGCAATAACCGCAATATGTAAAATTAATAGTACACATATGATAATATGTAAGTAATCCAGCGCCAGTATCTCATTGACTTCCCAACGTACAGTAGGTGATAGTGTAGCCTCCTTAACACTGGTTGCCACCTGTCATAAAACACAAGTTTTACTGCAGCTGCTACTGCCTCGCATATTTTAGATCCCTAATCCTACCTAATTCATACCCAATACCTAAACATAACAACTAATTTACTAACTATTAATAAGCAGTAATTAGGAGTTTGAGGCAAAAGTCATAGTTAATAGTTAGTTAATAGTGAGAATCGGACCCTAATCAAAAGTGTGACCATATATATGATTACAAATATTGTGAAAAAATTCTAATTTGGTCATCATTTACTTCCATTGACTTAGATTTTATGGAAAAAACAACAACAACAACTCTTAAGACATTTCAATAGACACATGAATGTTGAGTAAATTAATATAAAAGTTAAAAAATTGAGTGGGGGGAGGGGGCGTATTGTATTAGGTATATGGTATTAGAATTGGTAAGATTGTTACAATAATTCAAAACTCTTGATTGAGTCATTTTGTCATGATTCCTGTCCTGTGTTTCCCTTGTCTTGTGTGCCCTTTTGTTATTTCCTGTTCTGTGCCATGTTTTGTAGTCCTTTGTAGTTTTTCATGTTGATTAGTCTCCCCAGGTTTTTCTAATTAGCCACACCCCCTTGTTATCTTGTTTAGCTTGTTTGTCCCTGTGTATTTATAGCCCCTGTGTTTCACGTGTTACTTTGTCAGTTGTTGTACATGTAATGGTTGCCTCTGTGATTCCCTGGTTTTGTTCCTTTGAGTTCCGTGTTCATGTTTCTTGTTACTTTATTAAAATACCCTGCGTTTAGATCCTCGTCTTCACCTGTCTTCCTCAGCAACGTTACAGAACAACTGACCAAGCTATGGATCTAGCAGGTATTATCTGGAACCCATTGAGCAAAATTTGTTCAATTTATCAAGATGGTCGCAGCATAGAAAATTATGTGGAGGAGTTCCTTTTTTATAGTCACCTCGTTCCTGGTAACGATGCTATGCTAAAGGACTGTTTTTGGAGTGGACTGGAACAGGACATCAGCCTAAATTTACCAGAGGAAGACCCCAGCTGGACCCTGGTACAGTACATTGACTTTGTCCTGCAGTTTTGTGGTTCCCCCTTCACTGTAGGGGAGGTGGAGAAGAGTCAGGTCACGTCTGCCGAGCCTGTGTCTTCAGACAAGATGGCCGACGCCGAGCCTGTTCACGTCACGTCTGCCAAGCCTGTGTCTTCGGACAAAATGGCCGACGCCGAGCCTGTTCACGTCACGTCTGCCGAGCCTGTGTCTTCGGACAAGATGGCCGCCACAGAGACTGTTCACGTCACGTCTGCCGAGCCTGTGTCTTCGGACAAGATGGCCGCCACAGAGACTGTTCACGTCGCTTCTGCTGATCCAGAGACTGTTCACGTCGCTTCTGCTGATCCAGAGACTGTTCACGTCGCTTCTGCTGATCCAGAGACCGTTCACGTCGCTTCTGCTGATCCAGAGACCGTTCACGTCGCTTCTGCTGATCCAGAGACCGTTCACGTCGCTTCTGCTGATCCAGAGACCGTTCACGTCGCTTCTGCTGATCCAGAGACTGTTCACGTCGCTTCTGCCGATCCAGAGCTTCACCCCAGTCCAGCCGAGCCTGCACTTCCCGCCAGCCCAGAGTCTCCTTCGCCACTGGTCCCATCCAGTCCAGAGCCTTCTTCACCGCTGGTCCCGTCCAGCACAGAGCCTTCACCGCTGGTCCCGTCCAGCACAGAGCCTTCACCGCTGGTCCCGTCCAGCACAGAGCCTTCACCGCTGGTCCCGTCCAGCACAGAGCCTTCACCGCTGGTTCCGTCCAGCACAGAGCCTTCACCGCTGGATCCGCCCAGCACAAAGCCCTCATCGCTGGATCCGCCCAGCACAAAGCCCTCATCGCTGGATCCGCCCAGCACAAAGCCCTCATCGCTGGATCCGCCCAGCACAAAGCCCTCATCGCTGGATCTGCCAAGCACCAAGCCCTCTTCGCTGGATCCGCCCAGCACAAAGCCCTCATCGCTGGATCCGCCCAGCACAAAGCCCTCATCGCTGGATCCGCCCAGCACAAAGCCCTCATCGCTGGATCTGCCCAGCACAAAGCCCTCATCGCTGGATCTGCCCAGCACAAAGCCCTCATCGCTGGTCCTGCCCAGCACAAAGCCCTCTTCGCTGGATCTGCCCAGCACCGAGCCCTCTTCGCTGGATCTGCCCAGTACCGAGCCCTCTTCGCTGGATCTGCCCAGCACCGAGCCCTCATCGCTGCCCAGCATCAAACCCTCATCGCTGCCCAGCACCGAGCCATCTCTGAGACCCGGGACTTTCCCCAAGTATTTTTTGGGGGGGGGCTACAGGCCTCCATCCTGGTCATTTGAGAGGCCACGGCCACCCGAAGGGTCTTCTCCGCCGTGGCCGCCCGAAGGGTCTTCTCCGCCGTGGCCGCCCGAGGGGTCGTCTCCGCCCTGGCCGCCCGAGGGGTCGTCTCCGCCCTGGCCGCCCGAGGGGTCGTCTCCGCCCTGGCCGCCCGAGGGGTCGTCACCGCCTGAAGGGTCATCTCCACCTGAGGGGTCGTCTCTGCCCTGGCCACCTGAAGGGTCGTCTCCGCCCTGGCCGCCTGCACTGCCTGCTCCGCCCTGGTCGCCTGCACTGCCTGCTCCGCCCTGGTCGCCTGCACTGCCTGCTCCGCCCTGGCCTCCTGCACTGCCTGCTCCGCCCTGGCCTCCTGCACTGCCTGCTCCGCCCTGGCCTCCCATACTACTGCAGTCTCCAGGCCCTCTTCCACTCCACGGGCCTGGCCCTCCATCCCGCCCCTCAGTTCCACCTCCGCTCCACCACCCTCCTGAAATATTTCCGGAGCGTCTGGAATCCGCTCCTTAAGTGGGGGGCTATGTCATGATTCCTGTCCTGTGTTTCCCTTGTCTTGTGTGCCCTTTTGTTATTTCCTGTTCTGTGCCATGTTTTGTAGTCCTTTGTAGTTTTTCATGTTGATTAGTCTCCCCAGGTTTTTCTAATTAGCCACACCCCCTTGTTATCTTGTTTAGCTTGTTTGTCCCTGTGTATTTATAGCCCCTGTGTTTCACGTGTTACTTTGTCAGTTGTTGTACATGTAATGGTTGCCTCTGTGATTCCCTGGTTTTGTTCCTTTGAGTTCCGTGTTCATGTTTCTTGTTACTTTATTAAAATACCCTGCGTTTAGATCCTCGTCTTCACCTGTCTTCCTCAGCAACGTTACACATTTGCATAATTATCACAACAAGTTATTGAATCAAAAATGGCTGTTTATTAATTAAAATGATTAGAAAACATTCATTTTTATTATATATAAATATATTAAATATACTCTATTTTATCTGTTTTGCTACAGTGTTTGGTTAAAATATATAGATTTTTTTCTAGAATTATATAGAATAAATTTAATTACAATATTATGAAAAGACAAAACATTTTTATTTTGATGGATCATGTACTTTACTTCAGATATAAATATATATGATATCTGATATATGATGCCCAGAAATTGTATTATATCATTTTGAATTTGCATCTCTCAAGTCTCATTTGTACTTCTGCAAAATGTTAGATTCAGTCTCTTTATTTGGTTTATTTTGGTCATGTTTGGTTACATGCAATAACCAATGATGTTCATCATTGACATTAAACCCGACATGCTATATTTAAATGTATGTGAATGCAGACAAGTTTTTCAGTGAATTATGGCTTAAATGTTGGTCTGTTAATCACATAAACGGTTCAGAAGAGCTCTGTAGTTTCTATATTATGACACCAATATTTATGGACATTCAATATCCAGTTACACATAGGCATTCTGAAGTACAGTATCTTAATTTGCCACTACAAGTCTTTCATTAGAATGCTACTTTCTAGTTAAAATTGCATATAATGAACATATCCAATTAGATTTTGAATTGCTTGAGATCTTCTTGGTCATTCAGTCACATCAGTTGCAAGGGAAGTCACGTTTCAGAGTTACGGAGTGTACAGAAGACCTTAGTGCAACAATTACCCAAGGGGACCAAGCCAATCAGCGTACAACTCCTCTCTCCATTTCACTCTATTGCTTTTAACACGTTGAGTGAGGAGGAGTGGTAATTCAAAAACGAGACTCAATTAGATTGGAATAAATGAATAATATTTCCATAATTCGCCGTGTGTTGAAGGTTGACTGGTTGAGCTCTTGATTGAGCACTTGAGCCCACTGCCTGTGGTTTCTCATAAACCTCTGAATTCGTGCAGAACTCTCTCATGTCTTATTATGGTTTTATTATGAATCAGATTCTTCAAAGTCATTCATCTTCAGCGGGAATATATTAGTCACTTTTGAAAACATACCCTTTTGTCATAGAATATTTATCTCAGTACTAATTTGCTCCATACTAAAGTGAAGTGCCATGTATTATTCACTGTCACTGCCCCTGCAGTATGCGGTTTTATGTGGGGCCCTTACTACATTTTGAACCAATTATATTCTGGTGAGATCTGTTTATCTAGAGTATTTTTTTTTTTATGTTGATACTGCCTCATCTCTTGGTTTTCAAGGGCCCACAGACTTGCAGTACCATACATGACTGGTCTGTTTTTAAAAGGGCAGGATGGAATACGGATTCATAGGCTTACCAAGCTTTTCACCAGATTCCCTCAAGGAATTCTGCACTCCCATCTCCATTCACACAACTGCCAAACTACCTTGACATATAATCTCAGTTCCACCATTGCAACCACATTCATTTAGTCCCACCGGTTGCCTCCTGTCAATTCTGCTAAATGGAGGTCTTCCCGAATCTTTGAGGATGAACAGTGTGGGGCTCTGACTTTTGAGTGAATATATGGATGACCTGCAGTATGCTGGTCTAACCTATTCGTAAATTAAGAAGGGAACAATATGTTCTCAATGGATTCATGAGGGTATTTGGGAAAATGTTGTACACTGTGAAAATAGCTATTACATTTTATCCAGCATATGGGGCTTTTTGAGTCACAGATACTAAGAAATGAGAATTATGTAGAATCATGACCGACGAATACGTTCGACCAACAATGTTTTTCCAAACTGAACAATTAATTTATATTGAACAATCATCATGCATTGCATTATGTGGTTAGTATTATAGATTGTTCGTTGTGCTGCGTCTTCTGTAGATAACCTGGAAATAATATAAGTGAACACAAACTGTAATTAAAAAATACAAATAGTAATGTAAGGACCTGACATTTTAATGCAGTATCATGAGAAAGTATTTTGAAAATAAATATACAATAATTGTGGTAAACAGAATTAGCGTAGTTGAAGGTTTGGTAGGATTTATGTTTTAGCTTGTTTATATGTTGGAGTGCCTCTGGGCTCACTCTTGGGCCATATTACTTTTTAAACATTATGAACTACCAGGTCTGACATTTCTCTAAAAATCATAGTTTACACCCTGTTAATTCAATATTGATAGAAAAAGATTTGTGATATATTATTGCATGAGTGCAACAACACAGCACTTTTGAAAATGTGGCATGTGTTGACGGATAGTTTCTTTTCAAGAAATGGCTAAAGACGCATATTTTTCATCAACACTTGACCCTTTTATACTAACACTATACTACTACTATACTAATCTATTTATTTGTTATTTATTAAAAGACAATGCTACGTGTAATGTGCTAGACTAACTGGGACTAGTCACAGCACTTACATATTGTTGCCATTTTGTTGGTTTGGTTGCTTCTGTTGTTCTCCTCATTTGTACGTCGCTTTGGATAAACGTGTCTGCTAAATGATTAAAACAGTTTTCTCCTAAAGGAGAAAACAGTTTGACAGACTTTAGTTATTTTCAGGTCTACTTTAAATTCAATGACAGCATGATTTCTCAATAGGCTTTGACATGAATCAACTCCACCTGTGTAGAGTCCCACTGGCAGGGTGTAACCTTTATCTTTTCTGGAAAGAGAAGAGAGGAAAGAAGCTCTTTGAGTGACACTAATTCATTCCTCTGTGTGTTCTTCCTATTTTACTCACTTTCCCAACAGAGATTCAACATGGAACTGTCTGTTTGGGTTACCATTAAACACTCAGCAGCTTGCATAGGATGGATTTAGTGTGCAAGACAATATACTTGACCAAATCATTTTTACCTCAGTTTAAAAATGTTGTGCTCTGATAGACTGTTATAAAAGTTTCTGATGAATCCAGTAGTTCCTTTAAAAAAGACGCAGATGGTAATGCATTGGTGCTAGTGCAGTGGAATCTGGACTGGGTGATTTGTGGATCCCATTTCTCCTTTTTATCTTTCTCTTTCTCTTTCTTTATATGCCTTCACTTTAAAAGCAAATGAAGGCAAAACCCCAATACATTTAAAAAATGATCAGAGCTGTTACAAAGTGGCTGGTGCATGTAATCCAGGGACACTTTGAGCCATGGTGCTCATGTAGGAGATGCAGGCTTGAATCTAGCCTCAGTCATTTTCTGGTGTGTCTCTATTCATATAAATGTGTCAAAAAGCCAACAAATTGAATTTAAAAAATAGGTCAATTTAAGTGAAATTTGTTATGAAAGTTATTGCGGAAGAAACAGATGTTGACTGAATCCCGCTATAGTCAAGAATCCTAAATTGTCTCTCTTTGTAAATATAATACAATACTGTGGAAATATTCAAGGTTAAGTTCAGTAACCTCTTTAGTATAGCTTAACATTTTCATGGGTTTTACTATCCCCCAGTTGATGAGATTTGGTCATAATTAATAGCATGTCACCATGCCCTCCCACAGTGGCTTAATGATCCTCTATAATTAGCATCTGTTTTCAGTGTGTCTGAGTTGTCGTGAGATGGGTGCAGCCCACGGGAAGGTCCCCATGTATTTGCCATTGATTTAGCCTTTCTGGGTTTTTTTCTTTCTTTCTCTATTCAGTCTCTCTCATACTGCGAGGAGGGTGGAAGATAAATGTGGCAGCATTCTGAATGTGTTCTTGCTCTGAGATCAATGTTCATGGCGGGAACTTTGTGTAGAGCCAGTGGGGATTTTCTTGCTTTATGACTTCTGCACTAAACCAAAAAACCTTGATTGATCAGCATTCCCTTTATTTTTAATTCAAATAAAAAATAATTTTGAATTATTTTTAACGGTTAAGTGTGTAATTTTTATACAGCTATCTTAACTAAACAGAACTATTTTTAAAACCAATTTCTTGGTCTTTACAATTTTCATCACTCTCAGAAAAGTCGCCATGTTAATATGAAGGAATTTTCCATATAGATTTTTCACAGTTGTTTTAACTATACCCCTATATATATATATATATATATATATATATATATATATATAATCAAAATAATTACAACACATGCATAAGAAATAAAAATTACAATCGTATTTAACTAATGGCTAAAATACTCTTCTGACTACCTGAATCACTAAATTCAAAAGAGAGCTTAGAGAGCTTCGGTTCGCAAGACACACTGCTAGCAACTTCCCGGCTTCCTAGTGACCTCCTACCCTTCAATACGGAGGAGTTATTCCAACACATTCTGCCTCTGATGGCTTCCAGTGTCCCTCTGACCCCTCAATGGATGGAGTCATCACCAACCGTCTGCCTCTGATGGCTTTCGGTTATAAGAAAGATATGTAGTAATGTTTTAGGCATATTTCTTATAAGCTTGTTTATTTATTTATTTATTTATTTTATTTAACAATATCAGTTTACACAGCTTGTTTATTTCTTAGGAGTGCCTCTGGGGCCACTCTTATGCCACATTACATTTTAGCCAGTATGAGGTACCAGCGCCTTAATCTTTCAGTTTTATTTAAGGTTTTATTATTTTGTCTCTTTTATGAATTTAGTATGACAAATTATTGCAGATTTAAAGGTGACGTGATGCATTGTTGCTTTTCTACCATATTTAAGTAGAATAACTTACTAATAGGTTGTTTTGAAGTACTGTACCTTATGATTTATTATAAGTATGATTCCTTAGCAAGAAACCATGGTGCACTTATCAGAAAGATGTATAGTAATGTTTTAGGTGGATTTCTTATTTTTGAGCTTATTTCTCTTGAGCCACAATACATTTTATCCATTATGAGGTATACCAGGCCCCGTATCTGTAAAATCACTTTAGCATTGTTAGTATTCCCTTTGACTTTGGTGGTGTTTATTGTGCAATGCGTGTTCTCTATTTTAAGGATGAGAGTCACAGTCTGTCTGAATCAGTCAGCTTAGTTTGACTCTCTTTCATTAGTGCTTTCATCTCTGGTAATTAATGCACCTTCTATTCTCCAGACCTCAGCACGCATCTGCACCTACTTTGAAGATGCTTCAACAAAAAAGAGGCACAACATATGGGTGGCTATAAAAAAAAAGCAGTTTCCATGGTAACCACCAAATTTGATGCTGGGATCTAAATAATTAGCTTAACGGCATATAATGAGTGTATGTGACTGTAGGGCAGAGATTGTTGCATGCTGTTATGTCACTGTTTCTTGCAGCTGTTTTGCATGTTGTTTACCTTCTCCACTTACTAAAGACTAGCAGAAAATGAACCAAATCTGTTTTTTTGTTTGTTTTGTTTTTCACATAGTGCCTAGAGCGTCACTTGAAGAAAAAGCTGAAAGTTTAATTTAATTTGACGTGGAGTGAAGAGTTTTGAAAGTCAGTGACATTAACTGTGCCAGGTTACATTTTAAGAACAGTAGAGCATTTTTTATGTACTGTAAAAGTGATCAGTGTACTTCTTCTGTAATGTTCACAATATCAACAATGTAGAACTGTTGATCACGACAGTGAAAAATTGTTACTATGGCAGCAAAACATATGGAATTTTTGAAAATGGGTTTCCAAGGTGATGCAGTTTCCGTGGTGTAGCTAAATGACTTAGGGTGAATGACTAGAATAAATCTTACAAGATAAACAGAACACATTTGTAAATGAGGGTAAATATATTAACGATTCAGTTTTTGCAGACAGGATTGTGGTCCTTATAATTTCAGTATAGTTTCAATAATTCTCCCTCTTTGGTTTTCATCAATGCATTGTGTGTAGAAAATAATAATAATAATAAAAAATGTAAAAATAAATATATATATATATATATATACATGTTTTTTTTGTTTTTTTTACCACCATATTTAGGACATGTTAGAGCTACAGTATGTTAATAAAATGTTGTCATTGAGTAAGCCTGAATCAACTGTTAATTTTTGTTACATTACAATCTAAAATCCATATGCAATATTATTATCTAGCTGATTAAAATTTTGTCTCAAACACCCCTTCTGATGTATACTCTACCATTTGGAGTTAGTAAGATTTTTTTTTTTTTCTGCAAGGATATATTAAATTGATCAAAAGTGACAGTAAAGACATTTATAATGTTACAAAAGATTTCTATTTCAGATAAAAGCTGTTCATTGAACTTTCTATTTATCAAAGAAACCTTGAAAAAGTATCAATATTTCCACAAAAATGTTAAGCAACACAACTGTTTTCAACATTGATAATAATAATAAAAAATTCCCTGAGTAGCAAATCAGCATATTAGAATAATTTCTGAAGGATCGTGTGACATTGAAGACTGGAGTAATAATTGTGTTTTTTTTTAAATATATTACAAAAATAATTATTTGTTACATCTGAAAAAAAAGGGTTTGCAACCATTTATAATATTCATTCTTGCTTCATTAAAAACTAAAGATGACATTGTTTGACAGAGAGCATCACTATCTGCCGCCCAACAATTGCTCAGAGTGAGTTTGAGTTTCTGGTGTATTACTCACACTTTGACTGTGTCTGGCATTTGTTAATAGAAGCTCCTTGCTATAACATCAATCAACACTTTTATTACAAAAGCCAAGTGTTCTTGTGACTTCAAATGATTGGGGACAACATTTTTTCAAATGTGACAGCCATTTAAATCCCCTTGACCACCTCTTCTTACACGGCAAAGATGGCGCATATGAAGTGAAGAACATATGCTCAAATAACTGAATTCACTCTATACTTTTCAATGTGGCAAGCGCTAAGAAATATATTCCTTTGTATGTTTTGTTACAAATGAGCTAAATAGATTAACTATGAGCTAAAAACCTTAGCAATGTATATTATGAAATAATAACTATTTGTAAAATCAAGGAGAAGTTTTTAATTAGCCTCTGGACAGAAGTTAATCTCAGTAATAACTGTTGATCGAGAGAAATAAAATAGGGGCTCTGATCAATTTTCAAAACATTACATTGTAAAAACTATAAATACATTTACAGTAAAAAAAAAAAAAAAACTGGCAGCTGTGATGGCGTAATGGTGTGTGTATATTTTACCATTTATAACATTCATGAAGTGATACAATGTTAATATACCAAATACCAAAATCTGCTTTTTATCATTGTAAGTGACTGTCTATAAAACACTGTCTATTAACCCTGTGCTCGTGTAGACGGTGCACAGGGTTAAACGCACAAAGACAAAACACCATCAGGGTAACACACATGACACTTAAATAACGCAATAAACACAAAATGTAACACCAAACACCCTAATGTACATTATCAATAACAAAATTTTTTATAAAATATATCATATGCAGGGACTTCAGTTTTTCACTGTAAATTGTATGGTTATTTATAGTTTTTACTTGCAAAAACCTTGATAACTGTCTAACAAAATTGTAAAATAGCATATAATGTGATGTTAGACATTTACAACTTTTCACTGTATTACTGTAACTTGCAGTAACCTTTTACTCTAGTTATAATTACAGCAGTGTAATATCAAACTTTCTCAGAAGCATTATGAATTCACTGATTCCCATAGATGTGTAGGGCTTCCTAATATAGCACAAATGGGAAAAGGTAGATTATTTATTGATGCGATCACACACTTCCAAGCAGATACAGTATATGTAGAAGCTCATAGTCAGAGAAGCACTTTTAGTTGGATGTGCCATCGACTTTCTGTTGACCTTCTAACATTTTTCATTGTGTGACTTGTCACATCATTTTAACCTGACGCTTCACCTTCACATGAACCTCTGTCTTCATTAAAAAACCATTGCAGGATTTTGCTCCCTATGCACTCGGGACCGCTAAAAGTTCAACGTTTTTATTGTTGCCGCGCATTTAAGGCAAAGGGATCGAACGCATCCTGAGAGAGAAAGCCAAGTCTAGAGGGTGAATGTTTCATGTGTAGTTTTGGGATGTTTTACAGCCCTTCTGCCCTTTTGTCTGACAGAATCATCAATCTGAATTGTGCGATTCCCTCGATTAAACATTCATGCTGGATTCCTCGAAGGCAGGAGTTGCTGAAAAGATAACGCTGGCCTACGGGACTGACTCTAGAAACCTGAGATTGATGGGACAGCAAAATACACATATTATAGGACCCAGATTCTTGTCTTTAGTGCTGTGAATTTTAGCAACGACCCTTAATGTGTCTGTTGTTTTTCTTCAGCTGTTTAATAGATGAAGACTTCCTGGCGCCGATGTGTGGGTACTTTTGTTTGTGAGTGTTTGTATACCTGAGATGTGGCGTGCAGTCTGAGCGTCTCGTCTCTGACTCCGCAGACGAATGTGATTATGTTTTTCTGGCCTGCAGAGCGAAGTTAATCATCTCAAACACAGAGAAATCTCAGAGCTCAAACCACAGCACTTTTCTGACAGCTTTAGACTGGAGATAGAATGTATGTGCATGCATATGAAGCAGGATTGGGAAGCTGCTTTGAAACTAACTAAACCACAGTCAAGCTACCCTTCTGAAAACGTATAGTTAGTTGCACTACAAGCTACTTACACTATCGTTCAAACGTTTGGGGTTGGCAAGATTTTTTTAGTTTTCAATAAAAAAAACACTGTAAAAACAGTAATTATGTAAAATAATATTACACTTTGAAATAGCTGTTTTAATATATATATATTAGGGCTGTCAAAAGATTAATCGCATCCAAAATAAAAGTTTGTTTTTAATAATATATGTGTGTGTACTGTGTATAATTAAATTTGTATATATAAATACACACACATGCATGTATATATTTAAGAAAAATGTGTTATTTATATATATATATATAAAAAAAATTATATATAATATAAATATATATACAGTATATGTATGCAAATATTTCTTAAATATATACATGCATGTGTGTGTATTTATATATACAAAATAATTATACACAGTACACACACATATATTATGTAAACACAAACTTTTATTTTGTATGTGATTAATCGCGATTAATCTTTTGACAGCCCTAATATATATATATATATTTTTTTTTTTTATTATTATTATTTATTCCTGTGATGCAAAGATGGATTTTCAGCATCATTACTCCAGTCTTAAGTGTCACATGATCCTTCAGAAATCAGTATAATATGCTGATTTGACGCTCAAGAAACATTTTTTACTATCATCAGTGTTGAAAACATTTGTGCTGCTTAATATTTTGTGGAAAACATGATCCATTTCAGGATTATTTGATGCATTGAAAGTTCAAAAGAACAGCATTGTAACATTATAAATGCCTTTACTGTCACTTTTTATCAATTTAATGCATCCTTGCAGAATAAAAGTATTAATTTCTTTAACAAAAGAAATTTGCTGACCCCAAACCTTGGAAACTTAAGTTTGAGCCCAGTGTAAATGCATTATTTTAATTATAGAAAAAGGAATAGAAAAACAGAGTGAACTGTATTGTCCGAATCAGACCAATAAAATAATAGTAAAAATTGCCATTTTGGCTCAAGCTGATATTGTCACTTATATCATTTGTATCCATCTTTTTATCCATTTGTTCTTTTTGTGAATAGGCCCTTTCTTCCTAAAACTAACATAACTGGAGGTGAATACGGCTGCTTCATTCTAGACTGTATGCATTACACAAGACCATTTTTGTAATACATGTAGAAATAGAGAACGGAAAAATATAAAACTCATGCCCATTTGTCTCTGCATTGCTTTTTCCCAGCATTCTCCTGTAGTACAGCAGACACAATAAATCCATGTTTTAGTGAACTCCCCTTATAGCTAGCCAACCGTGACAGAGGTTTGGATGTGCGGAAAGGCCCGCTCACAGTGCCCTAACTAATAAACAAAAATAGGGAGGGAGAGAGAGAGAAGAAATGCTACAGTGGTGCTGCGGTTTTTGGTGTGCATCATATTTCGATATATAGTTCACCCCAAAATGAACTCATGCTGTTATTTTTGCATGGAACAAAAAATATATTCCTGCAGAAACTGAATGCTTCAGCCAAGTGAAAGATTTTTCCTATTGATTTTTCCCTATCGTATGACTTCAGAAGACTTTGTTTAAAGTACTCAAATCACATGGACTATGCTTATGGGTTTTTTTTTTTTTTGTGGAGGGAAAAGTGGAAATATGCTCTAGACAGAAGTAGAAAAAAAATTAAAGTTTGAACAGTGTGAAAATGTGAAGTTTCAAAGGAGCAGTGGGGTGAGAAAGTGAGTTGTGATGTGCAGAAAACTGCAGGAGAAATCTAAATCTGGAGGAGCAAAGAGGGTCTAACTGGATTCCCAGTAGGAAAACAATACCTACCAAACCTCTTGAGACATTCCTGGTGATGCAGAAGGGAATAAACCCTCCCAATTCTGAACCTTCGCTGATATCTGCTGTCAGAAAAACACTCCCGCAAAGCAACTCATGTCTTTTGAAAATTATAGCCCAGTAGAATCAAAATCTTAAAAATAACTGGTGAATTAGTGGTTTAATGGACTCCCAAATGGAGCCATCCGTGCCGCTGTGATGTTGAATCCTGCAGAGCTCCTGTGGGGCTTGAAGCACGTCATGAGCGTGTGAGTTTGTGAGAAAGTGGTTTGGCATTTGCCGTATGAGATCGTAGATCATCAGTTTCTTCTCCATTGAGCATGTGCTGATCCACCACAGATTTAGCTTTCACCACAGATGGGCGTAAAGAATTACAACATAATGTGCAGTATAATTATAAACAGTTAAATATTACTTTGTTTCAAAACCCTCACTTGCTGATGTATTTTCACGTTTGTTTATTTGCTTGTTTTTACCAAACATGAAGAAATGGTATATTGCACACAATTTGAAGGGATAGTTCACCCAAAAATTCAAATTCATTTCATTTACTCACCCTCAAATCACTCTATGCCATAAGATTTTTGTTCATTTTTGTTTGTCTGTCCCTCCACTGAAAGTCCATTCCACAAAAAAGCTCAAACGTGCTTGCTTAACATGTAAGAACCAATGAGGTTTGTTCTCTCATGTCAAGCAAGTACTATTTGGTTAAGCTTCTGTTTACCATGTTTGATTTGCTGTATGTACGTGTTTAGCAATGTTTATATGTGAATGAAAGCCTAAATTAATTATCTTTATCTTGTAAAGCATTCATGTCTCTTCAGAAGATTAATTCAGAGGATAAAACCACTCTATTTTTGTGGATTTCTTCACGATGTCTTTACGAAACATTAAAGTTTTTTTTGGGGGGGGGGGTGGATTTTGAATGGAGGGGCATAAATCTCTCAGGTTTCCTCACAAAAATCTTCATTTGTGTTTCAAGATAAAATGAAGTCTTATTGGTTTGGAACAACAGGAGGGTGAGTAAATGATGACACAATGTTCATTTTTGGGTGAACTATCCCTTTGTGTGCTTATAAAATGAATATCCTGTTTAAAATAAAGCAAGAGTGATGTATATCCAGTAATGCCCTTCAGATGCCCACTTCAAGTTTTCTGCCCTGTTAGAACATAGTGATGCTCACTTTCAAATGGATGTTTTATTAGGCTAAAACCTTAACAGATCCTCCCCTGTGCTTGAAGACCTTTAAGAAAATGCCAGAGATTCACAGCTGCAGATGTCACGCTAATGCAAAGTGAACACTTGCTTCGGGCCCCGGCACTCCTGCCTCTTACCTTTTGTGTGTGTGTCTGTGTGTCTGTCTGGCTGTTTGTAAGTGTGCCACTGCCAGTGTGTATCTGTCAATCGGTGAACAAATCTGATTTAGCATTGCACCACTTTGCCTAATAGTGGCCATAACTCTAGGTGGCAAGAACGAGTCCGTCCTGACCTTTCAAACTTTATTGGCTTGGCGCAGTCTGGCAGGACACAGGCAACTTTTATTTACGGACCGTCTCGCCTCGTGTGACGACCGGCCGTTATCCACAGGGAACTTCCCAGTGTGTCACAACGGCTGCCACACTTTATTGCCTTAGAACGCCTTCAATTTATGTTAGACTCTCATGACACGGGCCGACCGAGTGCCAATCGCAGACTATGGGAGAACAAGCTGGGCAAAGAAGATAAGCTCAGAGCGCGACGAGAGGCCGTTAACTACAACAAGAAATGTGGATCAGAGTGGAGGTCAAATCCACGGATTAAACAACATTGTAAATATCATCAGAAGCCTTGACGGTTTAATAAACGCTGGTGTGTGAAGTTTGTGAAGATTGGAGACACAAAAGTCAAACGTTTTATCTTGGTCATCTGGTCTTTTAGTGATGCAAGTTTTTGGACTTGATTTGAATAAAACCCTATCCTTAAGTATAAAAGTTTGGTTGATTGATGACCTATAGATAAGCTGTTGATTGATAAGCCATGAGTGTTGCTTCAAGTCATATTTTTTCTCCACTTATATCTGGAGACCAGACTGTGGTTGCTTTTGACTTGGACCAGTATTTTTTCACAGTTGTCTTGTATAAAACTTGTCAATTCGGAACATTTCCTGAGGCCGTGATATATTAAACATGTAGTTAAACATGCAATGTTGGGACAGTTTTTGAATTCCATATGCTTCATTTTGTAGAGTGATCTGAGCAGATGGTAGTGAAATTCATTTCTTATTGTGTTAGAGCACAATTTAAATAACTTGGGGTGTTACTCAGCTGGTCTGTTTTTACTAGAGTTACTAGTGCCTAAGCTGGGGGATGACGGGTGCTGTAATTGCAGGCAATTAAGAAATGATCCACTGTTTGCAGTAGATGCACTTTCAACGGTTCAGTAATTTGTCCACAATTTTACATTTCAAGTTGTTTCTTTGAAAGGTAAAACCATCTTTGGCTTCCTGGAGTGCAACTGTGTAAAATCAATTGGGCAGCATTTTTCAACTTAGCTCAGGGGGAGACCCATCTGCGCCTGGTACGAGACGTTCTTTCTTTTTTCAAAACACTTTCTCTGTCGTCTCATTTTTCAATTGAGTCCTTTGTTCTAAAGTAGAGTGTAATAAGAAAAGGTATCAGTGTGGCCCAGCATCAAGAACCCAATGAAATGGACTGATTTCATAGATGGGCCTCCGCAGAGACTGACTGAGAGACAGAATAAAGTGAGGGCAAAGGTCACCCGAGTGCAAATGGCCAGCGTTGCAACCACTGCTCCTCTCATCCAAAAGAGAGAATTGCCTCTCCCAAAAAACAAAAAAAAACAAAAGTAATGTTTAGCGCATTGTCTTTCTAAAGTAAGTCAGTTGACAGAATGGATTGCTGGGGGTGTACATTTAGAGTTCTGAATATGTGGGATGATGTGGCTTAAAGGGATAGTTCACTTTGAAATTAAATTTTGGTATGTTTTAGCTTACCAGAAGGGCATCCAAGATGTAGGTGTCTTTTTTTCCGCAGTAGTTTCAATTTTGATATTTTTAGGTCAAACCGTTCTTGTCTGACAGTCATGTCATGCAGGTCTATGGTCACGGTCTCAAAGAGTCCAAATTAAAACAATTCCCCATCATCCAAATTAAACAATTCCCCATCGTAAGTACACATTGATGGCCTAAGACACGAAACGAACGGTTTGTGTGAGAAAACGAACAGTATTTATATCGTTTTTACCTCTTACAACACAACCACGTCCAAGTGATCTGAGGGCGCGAGCGCATCCTGCTGTGTGTCGTGTGCGCAGACTGGTGCATAGATATATACACTAGATGTCGCCTTGGCTACGGCAGTTCATTGGAACGAATGTCTTTAATGCGATATCTAGTGTATATATATCTATGCACCAGTCTGCGCACACAACACACCAGGAAGCGCCCGCGCCCTCAGATCACTTGGACGTGGGTGTGTTATAAGAGGTAAAAACGATATAAATACTGTCCGTTTTCTCACACAAACCGCTCGTTTCGTGTCTTAGGCCATCAATGTGTACTTACGATGGGGAATTGTTTAATTTAGACGATGGGGAATTGTTTTAATTTGGACTCTGTGCATGCTCTTTGAGACCGTGACCATAGACCTGCATGATATGACTGTCAGACAAGAACGGTTTGACCTAAAAATATCAAAATTGAAACTACTGCGGAAAAAAAGACACCTACATCTTGGATGCCCTTCAGGTAAGCTAAAACATACCAAAATTTAATTTCAAAGTGAACTATCCCTTTAATGGTTAATATATATGGATTGGTTGCCACAGTTGTAGGTTCAATCCCAAAAGAGCTGATTTAGTTAGTTTTCAGCGCAGTTTAGTGGTTAGTTTTAGTCATGTTATGTGCTTTTGTCAATTTTATTATTTTACATTTCTTTTTAGCTTTATTTTTCAGTTTTAGTAATTTTAGTACTGTAAAAAATGTCAAAACAGTTAACAATAGTTTAGTTAACAATAACAACATGAAGTTAGCTAACTAGACAGCTTATGCCATGGATGAAAGCTATGTTGAAATACTTTCACAATGATTTAATCACAATTCCTTGCTACGAGGAAGGTGGTTTATAAGGAAAAGTACATTTTTACTTGACAAATGCATATGTTAGTATGCAAAACGAGACAACTAGACATTTTATCATGAACCTAGCATAGAAATGGCCTCAAAACTATCAGACATTGACCAAAAGCCCCAATATTTTGATTTTTAAATAGGATTCAGCATAGGGTAGTTCTGGACAAGACCTGTCCCTTTATTCTGTGGGAACATCACATGAAAGTCATGGATGCAAATACCATCTGTCCTAGTTGTGTGGCTAGGAATTAAGATTCTGTTCTACCCTGCTTTATATCTGCTCAACATTGTGCAATAGAGCAAGCAGAGAAGATTTACGCACGTGTATCTGCTCGCATTCTTTATCACCTAAATGACGTGGCCTTTCAGGCCTCAGTCTCTGATTAACAAAGCATTTTTTAATGATCTACGGAAGGATTTCTCACCGCACGTGAACTGAGTTCTCACAAGTGAAGATTCTTAAACCAATCACGACGGCTTCTTACGCCTGCTTGTAGAGGTGATTTATGGGTACGTTCGCCCTTTTGTTTTATCTGCCTTATACAGAAACATTCACTGTGGTTATCTAATCTTACAGTTATTGGTTTCCGGTTTTGTCCACTTTCAAAGGCAGGCTGACTTTAATAGCATATACATAAGCAGCTGCCTTCTAAGAGAGCGTTCTATATGGAACCTCATAAGTCACTGATTTGGAACTCTCTACATAGTCAGCAACTTTATGTGCTACTCAAATAGTGCTCCTTACATGAAACACACTGGGGATGTGAATCGCAATTGATCATTAGAGCTTGACGTTAACATGCTGCTGCTTTACTGTGCATTACAATAACACATTGTCATTCTAGAAATATATTAAAAAAGGAATTTTACACAAAACAAAGTATTGAAAAAGTGAGTAAAAAGTTTAAATATTTTAAAGGTAAAGAGGACATTTGTACAAAGGTTTTGTAGAAGAAGCTTGATCAGATGGGTTCTCCTTAAAAGTCAGCAACTTCAGGCTCCATTCATCTTGTTCATTGCTGTTATTCACAGCTGGTTAATGGGTGATGCATGGGCTGACATTTGCAGAATGTGTGAGTGTGTGTTCGTGTGTGTTCTGCTGCCTGACTGCTCCACTAGATTGGTTTTAAATTGAGAATGTGTGACACTCATTACACGAGGGTGGGCCTGTGTTCTCATTTGTCCCTCAGCTTTAGTGCCCTGCAATTCAAAGATTGGTTTCTTGAAAAATAAATGCAGCATATGTTTATGAATAAGTCAGTGATTTGCTGATTTTCCCATTAAAAAACTTGCAGAACCTGCCACATGTTTCACAGGGGAATATAAAGGTCATTGCAAATATCTAACCTTTGTTTTGCATTGGAAAGGACTAAGGTGGGCCTTCTCCTCTCCTCTCCTCTCCTCTCCTCTCCTCTCCTCTCCTCTCCTCTCCTCTCCTCTCCTCTCCTCTCCTCTCCTCTCCTCTCCTCTCCTCTCCTCTCCTCTCCTCTCCTCTCACTATTATTGCTCTGTCCTTGTTACCCTTTTGTCTCCTGCTATTAAAGTGAAGTTAGCAAGCTGTGTTGTCACTGTGGGTTGCTGCTAGAGCATGCTGGGTTTTGTTTCCTTAAAGACGGCACAAAACTGGAATCAACTAGCTTATTTTAAGTTCCACACAACCTGCTGCTTTATTTTTTTCTTTTATCCTAATGTTTATCACTACATGCATCACAAGTTGACTTTTCTTATGGAAAAACCCACTGACACAAGACTAGAATGTTGTGAGTGGTTTCCACAGAGTGATTTTTAGGGTCTTCTGGGTGGTTTCTAAAATTCATTGCAAGTCTGTGGAATATTTTTCACCAGTTTTATCATCCAACAGTTGACAGTTGTTAGTCCGATCCCACCTCTCCTCAACAAGCCGCATAATGTGAGGTATCATTCATGTCCGTCACAAACGATAGAGGATTCGTCATCTGATGAAGTTTAATATTTCGGTTAAGGGTTTGTAATATTAATAATGGGGCTTGCAAACTATTGCATCAGCAGATGTTAATATAGTTCCTTTAACGTGGTGGTACTTCCTGATTTTGTTTTAACTGTGGATCAACCAGAATAGCATCTTTGCACTGTCACACTGGTCCTGTGCTTGTTAATGACTCTCATGAGGAGGACAAAATTAGCAGCCAACGCCCCGTGAGAAGCACTAAATCCCTAGGCGATAATTACCCCCTCTGCAGATTTATGGGCGGCTCTACATCCAAGTGTTGACCCCTCTGTTGAGTTCTGCAACCAAAGGTCTGAGTAAATCAAGCCCAGTGGTCGCCCCATCGCACAGACCCTGGGTTCATACGGACACACGAGTCAGGGGACAGCGCTGGAGTGGGTCTGTGGGCTGCTGATGGATTTATACAGGTTAAACTTCAAACTGCCGTCCTCCTGCTGAGGGAGAGATGGTTAATACAGGACGTGCGCACGCTGTCAGGGGACCAGGTCTACAGGGGAGCCTGTGTTACAAATTGCCTTGGATTGAGGGGAATCAAGCGCTTTGCATTAGATTTTTCAGGCAATTAAAAATGAACGATTAGAGTGTTAATTCAAAGTTGACTTGCCCTCTCAAAGCATTATGTTTAATTAAATTATAAACTGTTGAGTGCAGATCATCCCGTTAAAAAAGAATATAGTTTCTGCCACCATTATTATTAATTAACAGTTCGAGCCATTATTGTGAAACATTAAACAAATTTCCATGTCTGTACCCTCATATAGAGGCTGACATTGACCTGTTTCTGTAAACAACCTTCTGAAAAAAAAAAAAAAAAAAAAGCTTCTTCTTTTGCTTCTTGAAGAGATGCTGTTCGTATGTGACCTTCCTAAATATTTAAAGAAGGGAATAAGTCATGCTGAGTGCTGATGGTTATATAGGTCTTTTGCCATATGTAATGTCATTGGTTAACTCTGGCTAGATGCTTTACTGACCTGGCCAGCTCCAAACGTGTATGCAATTCGAAGAAGAATTATGCCATTGCAGAGTGTAAGGTTTTAATACTGATACATTGGAGTGTTAGGAGTGGAAGCAGATGAGACATATCGGAATTACTATCGAGAAGGGTGAAATATTACTGACATTGGTATCGAATAGTGACAATTGTGCATGCATGCATGTATAAACTGGTCATTAAACAACTGTATCATATAAACTTGAGAATTCTGCTGTTACTGTCTAAAGAACTAGTTTCGAAAGCCTTGCGTGCAATGCAGACAAAGGCAGGAGCACTGTTCGCCACACGATACATCTGTGAGATTGCATGGACCCCATGGGACATTCTGTAAATAAAGCTTTACAGCCTCCATTAAAGATTCATAAAATGCAGTACACATCCTCAATCTAGAGTTTAATGGGTCTGTGGTTATATATCATCCATGTAGCTGTTCAAATTTCTGTCTGTCTCTATAGTTTTTGATTTGTTTATGATGAAGCATGACTCCACTTCTCTGCAGTTTTTATTGTATTTCTTTAGTTATTGTGCTACACAATGGGAATGCTCTATCCTTCCAATTTACATGAACGCTTCTCAAGAGCCGCAGGTGCATTTGAAGGTTATCATTACAGAGGCTGTTTGATTTAAAGTCTTAAAAACTCTCTCTGAGTTTGTAAGGTTCATGTCCTACACAGTCTTTTTATCCATTCCATGCTTTAAACGGCCCGTCGCTCCCAGGAGTGTGTCTTATCCTGCTGAAAAAGAGTGTTTTTGAGTCAATCCAAATAGAATGAATGAGATGTGCCAGGGCTTTCACACCGACTGGTTGGCATTCTTCGAGAAATTTCTTTGTAGGCCTTGTCAAACCCAAACGTCTCAAACTGAAGTGCTATTTCCTTGGGGGAGACCAGGTTTGGTCTGTTTCCACAATGCAGTTCTTGCATCTGCCTTTCAAATGGGGTGGTCTTTGTTATTCAGACTTTACACTGAGGGTGCTGTCAGTGTGAGATTGCTGACCTACATGGTTTTGGTGCCTTTTTAGATTACATGAAATGGAGTTAAATGAATAGTTCACCATCCTGTTGTTCCAATCCCATATGATTTTCTTTCTTCTGGGAAATACAAAAAGAAATATTGAAGAATGTTCACACTCCTTTACTTACAACAATACTTTCAGTGAGCAGGTGACGGTCAAGATCCAAAATCGAATAAAACTATCATAAATGTAGTCCATGTGACATATATATCAATTCTAAAGATATATGATGGTTTTGTGGTATAGGAACAATCTAAAATTTTATTAGCTTCTGCCATAGATCTCATATCTCATTGACACTTCTGCATACAACAAATTGGAATAAATGCAAATGACATTTGAGAGCTATGACGGAGTGGAAGATTTTCAGAGCTTGACAACCCCCAGTCGCCACATGTTTTTGTGGTGCGAACATTGTCCAAAATGTCTTGTTTTGTGTTCTATAGAAAAAAGAGTAATGGGTTTCAAATGACATGAGGGTTAATAAATGGTGACATTTATTTTATTTTTTTGTGTGTGTGTTTCCAACTCACCTGTAAAGCAAAGCCTAAGTAAAAGACTGTTAGTATGCACCACTTTGCCATGGTAAAACCCCAGGAGGAAATAAGTTAAGCTTTATAGCTCTGCTTACAGTACATTGACAAATGTAAAACGTACCTCTTTAAAACTGGGTTAAAATTAACATTCACACCCTGCCTTGAACATTTTAACATGTTTATCCATTTTTTTCCTCTCATCGTTGTTTAAAGCGGTGTAGAACATGTTGTAATTATGCCTGTCTCTCCCCTTAGACTAACACCTCTGCACCACCACCTCTCTAATCAACACTTTTTAATTAGCGCTTTGCTAACTCATCCACAGTGACGTGTGTGCCAAACTGAACCGAGTGAATTCTGCTAGACAGCCGTGTCGTCAACATGCCCATTATGGGCATCTGCCAGCAGCGGCCCTCTGGGCCCTGGCGCCGTCTATGTATTGGATAACTATGTTGAGGAAGGAAGTTGCTTTTCATGAGATATTCTGAAGTCAAAGTCCTCAGACTGGTTGAATCCTTCCAGGCTTCTTCTCATTACTCTCTATGAGGAGGAGTAGTTATGACATATTATTGTCTTCAGCCAAACAAGTAAACTGTCATGATAAACCAAAGCACATAATCTGCTCCATGGTAACCTGACTTATTGTTATAACCAGCTGTGATCACACAGTAAGACAATTACTTGGTTTCTGTTTTTAGCTTGTCATCCACAGCGAAATCTCATTTGTCCAAAATCAAATTATATAGCTGTGTATTAAAGTATGTCCTTATTGGCTGTGATTATTGTTGCTTCCTAGAAGAAATGCTCTGTATCTAGCTCTCAGAGGTTGCTTTTTAATTCAATTCAAGCTTATTTGTATAGCGCTTTTTCGCTATACATATTGTTTTAAAGCAGCTTTACTGAAAATGGTTGTTTCAATGTTATAATTTAGAAAGTATTCTGTTATCAGCCAGAGAGTATTGTACTAAAGTAATGTAATTTGTAACCTGTAATCTGGATCCAAACTAGAGCTGGCACAATCTGTATTCAGGGATTGGCATTTCTAGGTAGAAACTGTGAAGCAAAGGAGAAGAATTAGCATAGCTGTTGTGCATAGCATTTTAGGCAGAAAATTATCTTGTGTGTTTGATACTATTTCATCAGATATCATTTTAGTACAAGTTCTGAATTATGCATTTTTCGTTTAACTATCAACTTTGTCTCGTATGTTTAAAATTGTTTGGAGAAATAATAATAGACGCTAATGAGAGTGTGCATAAATAACGAACTTGGATAATTTTGTATTAAAAGAATTTGAGATATTTTGAAATCTTCACGTTGAAATCTCAGACTTCAGAGAGCAGTTTGAGATTGCCAGGAGCTTTCTGAAACTAGATGTGAGATTACTGAGATAATTTACTCGGGGGAAAAAACTTTTGAGAAACAGGAGACTAATGAAAAAAAGTCTGATTGCTCCATTTAATCTCATGTCTAGGGGAAACAGTTGAGATCTTATTTGTGATTTTTCTTTTCTTTCCTGTGGCTCTGCACTCAGTTCACTCTGCTGGAAATTTGTCAAGTTGTTACACGTGGATCTTCTCTATGCTTTTCAAACTTTTTTGATCTTGAGTTAATTGACTCTGATTAAGCACCACACATAACTTAATTTAACACAACTTTGCTTATAATTTATGAAGCCCTGCGCCAGAACAAGTTTGTGCTGAATTGCGGTGCCATCTAGCCTGGGTTTCCCCATGCTGCCTTGAGCGCAGCGCGATTTTATTCACGCTGCTAGGCAGCCTGGACACCATGGACCAGATTTTCCCCTCAAAAAGGGAACCAATCACAGAACGGGGAGGGAGCAGCAAGACGATGACGACGTCTATGCGACACACCGAAGCAGTTTGTTTATATCTATGGATCCAACATGGAATCAGACGTGAAGTCACCTTTCGATGCAGCCTTAGATAGTGTTCTAAGTAGTTTAGAACGCAAGTTTATTTCGTCTTCTTCCTCGTCGAATTTCTGTCGCTCTACATACGTCATCTGGTATAATTGAAACGATTGGCTATGAGCTACGTACAGGCGCATTTGATAGACATTCGTAGCGCCCAATAAACGGCTCTGGGCATTCGTAAACCACGCCTCAAATACGAGAAAATGAACATGTGGTTCCCAGACCACGTCTCAATGAGAAGAGGTCTGACGTTAGCCAGGCGAGGTGCCATCTGTAATCGGTGTAAAATGTAAACAGTGTGAAAAATGATAATTCTGGACTTTGTTATCCAATCATTCAAAATTATCCTAAATTATTTTAATGCAGACAAAAGAAATGCATATTTCGAGCCATAACCAGGCTGGAGAGGTGTGAATGTGTGCAGGGGGAGACTGAGACTGAATGGGGCTCGTTTGCACCACAAAACAATAGAGACAATATACTGAATTGATGTTTAGAAGATGGCAATAAACATCAGTAGCATTTTAAAGTAGCAAATCAAAATAAAGTCATTGACATGGTCTTGAAAAACATTTAACTAAATACAGAGTTTTGGACTTATTATCTTCAGATTTTAAATATAAAATGTTTAGACATGTGGCCTTAGCTGTAGTGCATTTCTAGATTGCTCCAGTGCCAACTTCAATTTTATTTTCATGAGGATGTTTCATAAAAATTAATTTCTAATAACTTTACAAAACTTTGAAGCTATTTATAACAATTTTTTTCATTATGACAATAATTAATTCTACATTTACAATAAACTGCCAGGTGTCAGCTTTCAAATGAGATCATACTTGTGCTTTTAGTACAAAGGGTTCATGAACTGTATCTGTTTAAGTTTGGGTATGTCATTTCTGGGGATTTTTCAAAAGTGGCGTTGCAGCTTAACAGGTTAAGTGTGAAAATCCCATATTTAGTCTTGATTTCAGTCTTTACACAACACCAGTAACATGGTAGATTGTCCAGTAATGAGATATACTTAATAAACTTGAGATGAGAAAATATGTGCTCACCTTTTACACACTGGTGGGACCTTCGCACACTAATGAGTTTGTCAGATGTTGATCCAATGCTTTACCCACCCCACATTTACCACCTAAGGGCAGCATTGGATCCCTGCTCTGTGAATGTGGTTTGATCTTGGATCAGTGACCTTTGACTTCAGAAAACACTTCAGGGAGGTTTGTTTCAGAGACAGAGCTGCTAGAGGGAAGTTTTGATCATAACTGATTGGAATTCTAGCACATGTAGAGCTGGTTTGTTGTTAGTCTGTGTTTCTCTGCATGGGTTCACTGGTGTATGTTCACAGCAATGAACCTTAAAGCTTCCCAAGATGCAATCTGTGAGATCACAGCTTATTTGTTCTTTGAAGATTTTAAACGGGATTTACTTTAGGCAAAGCTACATCATCAAGCCTGGAAACTTCTTTGCTCACACACATTTTTTTCTGTTATAACAGCACATAATATCTGCAATCAATACATCACAGCAAGAGATGGTGGTTGCGTTAAGATACATAATGGAAGACAGCCTCATACAATGAGTTCACACTCAATGCAACGCCTCACAAACTAACACAAGACTTCTACTGGGGTCTTTGATGGCCAGCTGGGTTGAGTCATGTTTGATTATCTCTCTATAATCAGAGGAGCCTTGCAACAGAGGACAGGCTTAGATCAATACCACAGTGAGTTATTTTTCTAGACAGCTACCTTTGCACGATCCCAATCACTCCTGTCTGGTGGTTGGGCGGCAGGGTTGTCATTGTCTACCAAGTTCACGTTTATCAATCGAGGTGTCCGCTATAGAGATTTCAACTCTTGCCTATTTAAATAAGACCTCTAATCCTTGCCATCAGTCAAGCGCCAGACAGACTCATCATAGAGATAATAGTCCAAAAATGTAATTTTATCTGGCTGTACCCCTATCCATCATGAAAATAGTGATGCCCATTAGATTAGACATGTGGCACATTTTTAGCCCACTCAGTCATAGTTGAGAGATGGATGATGAAGGGAACTTTTACAGTAAAATTTGTTGTCATGTATGGCTTGTTTCCACCGAGCGGTACAGTATGATTTGGGATGGTAAACCCTGATACTGTCTGCGTTTCCACCGTCAACAGTGCCCTTACTTTATAGGCGTGGTGTTTGCTGGAAAGAAGGGATCGACGTCATTCTCGTGCGAAAAAGAAAGTGACTCAGTAAACAACAATGATACCCAGGATATGCACCTGATGTGTCGACTATGGTACATTGCTGCGTGCCGACATTGTGTTGCAACGGTATTGTGTTTCAACTGTATATTAAAAAATGGCGCCTCTTTTGTTGTGATTTCACTTGTAGCACGCTCAAGTGACGATTCTCTGTCAACCAATCAACATTCTGCGGTGAGTCTAGCTCCACCCTTTAGATACTGGACTACTGTGCTAGGTACCCCAACGGAAGGGTCACAAAAAAGTGGTATGTTACGGTTCGGTATTTTGGTATAATTCACAGCTTCTGACAATCGAAACTAATAATTGCATATCGTACTCTACTGTAACGTACCGCTCTGTGGAAACGAGCCATTAATTTCATAGTATATTCAAACAGGTACAGTTTTGGCTTAGATTTGGCTCTGAATTGATTCATTGTCCTTTTTTTTTTAGTTCTGCCTGTCTCTAGGATGATTCATTGTGCGTATTATTAAACTGTTTCCAAGGTTGAGGTTATAGGGTTGCAGGGTGACTTCAATCTGTATTGTTCATCAGGTTTGCTTGCAAAACAATTTCATCACTATTTGCGTCTTGTTCCATATACAGGCCCTAGTCAATTCCTGGCCCCATTCCTGCCATTTCTGAAATCCTCTTAGTGGCACTGAATTTAGATTATTACCATGAGTACATTGAATCTCTACCTTTCACTTGTGTGGGATTTTGCTTTCCCAGAAGCGAAAAGTTTCATGTAGTTGTCATTTCCCTCCAGTCATGGCAGTTGCTGCAAATTTCATGGCCACAAAAGTTAGTGTCTTTGTCCAAATTCCCAATTGTAGTGTTTACAGAATTTGATACTGTAGAACATACTTCCCGACTGCTGATGAAATGTGTTCTACAGGTATGAAGGTGTGTAGTATGAATACATCCACTATGTTGGCATTGTTCTACATTACATTGCTGGTTCAAATGTGTTTGATTAGGGTTTGAGCTAAACTGTTCGATGGTAGCCCTTCAAGAGCAGGGCTGGCTACCCTTAGTCTAAAGTTTAGCCATGAGCAACCACATCCTTGGTACCTATACCTCTTATATTTAACAAGCCAGCCAGCTCACAGTTTTCCACCATTTCATTTTATATTACTCCTCAACTCCTGTTACCTTATGGCAGTCAGATCCTGCTTTGGGAGGGACAATGTCCTGCAGGGTTTATAGCTCCAACCGGACCAAAATTACTTGCCTAAAAAGTTCCTAGTAATCCTGAAGACCATTATTAGATGGTTCGGGTGTGTTTGATTAGGACTGGAGGTAAGCTCTACAGGACAGTGACCCTTTAGGAGCCTGCCTCATGGGATAGCAAAGTGTCCACAAGTTGCACACTTTAGAATCTCAGCAGATGCTGAAGTGTTGTCCTTAAGCAAACCCGTGTCCCCTCACTCTGTGTATGTGATGTTCAAATGTCTGTTTGGTGTCTTGCAGGAGTTTGCCGCCCTGACGAAAGAGCTGAATGCTTGCAGAGAACAGCTGCTGGAGAAGGAGGAGGAGATTTCAGAGCTGAAGGCCGAGAGGAACAACACCAGAGTGAGTTCACACAGTGTCTTCCAGGCACTTCAAAGAATTGTGCTCCTCATCCATCATCCGCCTCGGAAAGTTGTACTTGTTTACTAAAAAGTCAATAATAGAACTGATGCCCATCCAATGACTCGTGCATCTAATTCATAATGTTTTTTGCTCCATAATGACTGATGCATTGCAGAGTCGACAACAGTCTCTATAGATGAGCTTTGGTTTAAATACTTCACTCACTGTCACATTAGCTGCTCCCTGTGTAAGATTGACACCCGATGACTTGCACATGTAATTCATGATGTTTTGTTAGAGACAAGATGCTTGTGATTGCTCCAAACTGCATTTACTGAACTGAAACCAGATTTTGTTGAGATGCTTACCATAGATTCACAGCGTGTAGTCACAACATTCACACTTTGATACATCTGCACCAATTTTCCTGGGGTTTAATGTCATGAGATGACAGTTGAGCGATAACTTTATCCTTGTAGCGGTTAGATCATAATTCCCTGAAAGTCAAGATAGCAGGCAGGCTGGTATTTTTCAATAAAATTGTCACCAATCATTTGCATGGAATGCAGAGAAGCTGCTAAAACATCTGACAGGAACCATCACTCTGGCTATCCATTTCACAAGAAAGTACTCATTCTCACTTCCATTCTTTTCCTGCACCTCTCAGTTCCTGCCTGAGTCACCGTGCTAATGCAGCCCGGCACACCTGACTCCACGCTGCAATTCAATTAATTACTTGCGTTACTTATCCGCAGCCAAACGTTTGAAGAGTCAATTATGGAATTGAGGATATTGGAGGTATTAAAAACCAGAGGGGGAAGCATTGATCAAGGGAGATAAGGGGACGTAGTGGAATGGAAAAGAGGAGAGGTCGAGTGAGATTAGAAACAGACTCATTTGACTCAGCTTCTAATCTTACACAGGGAGCAGCTAATGTGACTGAGTAAAGTATTTAACCCAAAGCTCACCTAGAGAGACTGTTGTCGACTCTGCAATGCATCAGTCATTATGGAAAATTATCATATCTTAATCATTTTTAGATTGCGTCCCAATTTACATACTTGTAGCTTTACTAAAAGAGCATTAGTTGCTGATAATGCAGAAAGTTCATACTTTTCAGTAAGACATTGTAGAAATCACATTTTGCCCACTAGGCATACGCAATATTCTGTATATATATATATATACTTTCACTGTAAACTCGCTTTTGTTTATTTTTCCAATATAGCCTAAATCAACATTGTGAATATTCCAGACTTTTTAGTGTTTATTTCTGAGTATTGATACTAATAATAGGGGGTTACCAAGTGAGGTCAAGTTATCTCAACACGGTGGCCACCATGACGGGTCGACACGCTTATGTAGATTAAAACTTTTTTGGAAACTTACATGACTGTGTGTGTATTTCATATGAGTGTACAACATTTTTAAAAGTACTTTTATTTACTAGTAAAACTTTGGTTATAAAGTGGGAAAAGTTTAAGGTGCACTTATAGTCATACAATGTCAAATTATGTCAAACTGGTCATGTAGTCAAGTAAAGGAAAGTACAGCATTAACAGAGGAATTATACTGATTTCAGTATTAAAATTAAGCATGTAGGTGAAATATTCAGGATGGATTTTTAAACATGGCACCCCTTTAAGTTAAATGACATGTTACTGTCCATATATTGATTTAAGATCATTGCTGAGATTCATGTATTAACTAATGTCTGTGTCTGCTGAAGGCACCAAAGTTAATCTGATCCACCAAAACAGACTCACGCAGAGGTAGAGAGAGTAACCTAACCTGCATTATCCGGCTATAGGGTTGTTTTAGTGCTGAGCTGGCGCTGGGAAAGACAGAGGCTGGCACAGACTGAGGGTTATGAATGAGAGAGCAAGGAACTGAGCAGAAATAGAAAGGTCAGCTCCTCGATAGGTCTCTAGAGCAGCACTGCTACAGTACTGCCAGTACAGCCCTCAGGCAGGTACATGTGCTACTGCAGCCCTAATGCTGTGTTACATTCAACTAGAGAAGCCTGAATTTCCAACTACCTTCTTGGCAGAAGCCAAACTCCGTGCTTGGAAATTTGGAAACTTGTGGAAATCAAGTAGATTGATTTCACCGGCATGCTAAAAATGAATCTAAAACAGTTTACTTTTAGCTATAATTTTATATTTTTGTCTTAGCTTTAACTTTAGATGTATTTAGATGAAGTGTCTTTCCTTAAGCTTTAGCTTGAGATATTATTTTAGTTTTAGCTTAACTATTAACTTTATAGATTAAGTTTTTAGTTTGAGATTTAGCTAAAATGTAAGTTTTAGAAATCGTCTTAGTTTTAGCTTTTAATTTTAGCTTTTAATTTTAGTTAAAGCTTTAAAGTGCCCCTGTTATGCTATTTTAAAGGTTCCTAATTTTGTTTTGGGGTTCTCCGTAACAAAGTGGGATATCGTGCACTTTCGACTTTACAACTTTCGTTCACCTTCACAGACAGCTGCTTTACACATTGCATGAAAGGGAATAATTAAAAAAAAACATAATAGGGGCACTTTAACTTTGAAAGTATTTTAAATTCTGTTTTTAGATTTTATTTAGATTTAGTTTTAGCATTAGTTTAAGTTTATGTTTAGATTTAGTATTTACTACATCCAGCTTTAGATGCAATTCATCATTATTCTGAGCAGGTTTCTTGAACAAGCGCATTTCAAAGCAACATACTCAATTTTACTTTGCATTCTCTGTTTCACATCCATAGCTCTGTATGTCCACTCCACTCATCTAAAGCCAGACAGGTCTCGCTCGCTCTCTCTCTGTGTCCCTGGGACTTTGGGACCGAATAGATTTTTTATGCTATGTACCAGACCAGAGAGTAACCACATTAACATAATCTTCTTTGTGCCGGGTCCAGGGGGTTTCAATTTGTTGTGTCTGCTTTATTGTTTATGTAATGGGTTTTCTTGTGTGTAATGTTGTTAGCTGTCTAAAAGGGTTCCCTTGTAAAATGAGAAAAGACCAAATGGTGTGTTAAGCACATATCATTAATTTTCCATATGAAGAATGTCCTTGAGGGTTTAGTGATATGACCAAAAAATGTTTTTACCTCATGTTGCATTTAGTTTAGTTTTGATTTTATATTTATCTGTATTTGTATTTATACTCAAATTAATTTTTAAATTAGGTTTTATCTTTAGCTTTAGATTTACTTTTAGAATTAGTATGCTTTATATAGTTTCTGTAAGTTTTATATTTGGCTGAAGTTTACGATTTAGATTTTGTTTCCCTTTTAGATTAGCATTTAGGGCTTTCTTATAGACTTAATTGTGGTAATTTCAGCTACAAACTTAGTATTAAATTAGTTTTATATTTAGTTTCAGTTCTACATTTGGTTTAATGTATTATGTTTGTGATAGTAATTGAGGATACTTCATGAGATGAACTCCTTATATGTGTCACAGCTGCTGTTGGAGCATTTGGAGTGTTTGGTTTCGAGGCATGAACGTTCCCTACGCATGACAGTGGTGAAACGACAGGCCCAGTCTCCTTCTGGCGTCTCCAGTGAGGTGGAGGTCCTCAAAGCTCTCAAGTCCCTCTTTGAGCACCACAAAGCACTGGATGAGAAGGTAAACCGTGAGATCAACCTTCATCATCCTTTTGTTATTTTGTTGAATTCTTAAAGCCAGCACAATGCTAATGCTATGTCTATGCTTTACCACTGTGCATTGCAAATGTTAATGTACTGCTTATGACAATTTGATAGAAATCTAATATAAGTGTATATGTGGCATTCCAAATATACAGTACCACAAACGTGTTGATGTTAACCCATATAATACATAGGCTGACTGATCTGTGACTGATCTATTTTAGTAATCAAAGTAAAGTTTCTCTCCTGATTTTTTGACAGTGATGTTGAAGTACATTTATTAAACAGTACAGCCCACTGTCCCACCTCTCTTTTCCTTTATCCAGTGGTGTTTTATTTATGGATTAAGCCCTTGTGTGGCAGTTCATCCAGCTGTAATCCATTCTGCGGCCTTCTCCAGACAGTGTCATTTATAAGGCGTTTGGTAACAGACGGCAGGAAATTGCACGTGATTTATGGGACCGTAGTTTTAGTGACGACTGGTCGTCCAGTGATGAAAGACTGAACCCACTGAAATGATTCCAGTGATCAAACAGGTCACCAGAGAGACTGATTAGTGTTTTTAAATCAATAATTTTTTTTTTTTTTTTTTTTTTTGCCCATTCTGTTCTCTGTAGAATTTTGACTTATAATCTGATGTAAGACAAAGAAAGAAAAAATGCTTGACATTTGTCATACAGAACCACAACAATAGCTTTATGAAAATAAAGATGTTGTGTGTACAATTCTACTTTCTTAAAATCTGTAATTTTGCTACCTCAAATTCGATTCTAAATCAGTAATATGAGAAACATTCTCACTTCAGTTGTGAGTAGAGCTCAACCTTGATGAACAGTGAGTGTTTTTTTCTTCTTTCGTTCAGGTACGAGAGAGATTGCGGGTGTCACTAGAGCGGGTCTCTGCCTTGGAGGAGGAATTGGCCGTAGCCAATCAGGAGGTGAGGCACAAATGCTCTGATTACTTAATTATACAGCAATCTGCACCAGAAAGTAGTTTACTCTAAGATGAATATACTCCATAAACATGCCAAATATGTTTAATTTGTTGCTATGCCATGTTGTTTTTTATTATTATTTTCATATTATTATTAGTGTGAAATGCAACAGAGCAAACAGAACATTGTGTATTTTAGTGTTTATTCTAGTACTGTCAGTCCAGATGGTGCAGTTCTAGCTGAACGAGCTTCAAACTTCTCAACAAGAGCCAAATTTATTTATTTTTCTTTAAGAGATATTTTATATTGAGAATATGTGTACTGATCTTGAGCACTCTGCTGTGTGTTATAATTTTCTTAGTTTCTGAATTAACACTTGTGTGTTCTCTTGGGGTCATGGGAGAGACTGGTGGGGTGACTTCATCTCCTCCATTTATATTTCTTTACAATAAATAAATATTAAATAAATAAATATTTCAACAATTCAATGATTGAAATTAATACATATACCTTACAGCTTTTTGTTATCTTTTTAACAACTTTACAATTATTCTAAACATTTCTAAAGAATGTACAAAATGTAAACTATGCATTTCAAAATTCACCACATCTTAAATAAATTATATGTAAAAATCTAACAACTGCACAAATCAAGACCAACAGCAAACAGACTGGTGAGAACATTCTCACTTACATAGACACAGTGCAGTTCTTCTCGCCAGCATCAACCATGTGACAGGAAGATTTGTTATGAATTCTGTTTCTGGGAAATGAAAAAACACAAGGATTTCAATTGAGGCTGCTTTTAAAATTCATCCAGCCTCTAAGCTGCCCAAGTTTACTTTGCAGAAAATATTTATTTAGTATTTTTATTAGTCATTCAAAAACCTCATGCTTTTGAATAACTGTTCATTGATGTTATAAAAGGACATTCACACAACTTAGTGAATGGCAGAGGCAGTTTGGGCATGTTCAGATTCCAGCAGTGGCTGGTGCTTTTGGAGAAGTACAGATGTCACTTATTAAAGCAAAGTGTATGTACTTAAGGTTATTTTAAGATGTCTTCTGTCTGTGTTAGCAGTGTGTGAACTGTAGAAGATCTGAAAATACTAAAACAGTGAAAATACTTAATGAATACCCAGAACAACCTACTATGTATGCAGTGTAGATCCACAATACTCTATGACAGTGGGTCTCAACCTTTTTTACTTTAAAGCCCCGCATTGTCCAATACAATATCCAGAGCAACCCTAAGCCTTCAGAAATACTCTGAGCCAGTCGCCTTGCCATAACTCAGGTCTTTATTCCTGCCCATTTCTCCAGCATCCAACATGTTGATTATGAGAACTGATTATTTGCTCACCATCTGATCTACCCAGACATTAATATGTGGCCTTGTTAGGAGGAGATGATCAGCGATATTCACTTCACCTGAATTCAGGTTGATTGGGATACTTTTTTCCAGTCATCTCAATAGCAAAATGTGTCCCAATCAACCTGAATTCACTCTAAATATATTGTCGCCGTCAGGCAGAAACCTTGCGCCCATTCTAACTCCTTTGAGCTTGATTTTGGTGAAATGTTAATGTCTAATGACACATGCAAGTGTCAACTTTGACGACGCTGTGTTTAATTATTTAAAAAATATAGTGTTTTTTTAAATTTCCTGAAAAGTAGCTTTTTTAGAGATACGAGGTTTCCACCCGACAGCGACGATATAGTACTTTGGATAATACATTTGATTTGATTCGATACATTGCTGTTATATGTTATTATTCTGAAGAGAATTTTGAAATTTGATTAGTTCAGCTTTTTCTCCCTTTATAAATCTCAGCTATGCTCTCAATGCAATCTCAGATTTATGAAGAGTGCTTCATTTCTGCAAAAGTATAACTGAACCATCTGAATTTCAAGTTCATGTTAATATCTCAGTGTTAGATGGAGCACTTAACCCATTCAGGTGCGTCACAAAGATGAATCCGGTTTCTGTGAAGTAGTTGTTTTGTTTGAAACAAACCAGCGTTTCAGGGACAGCCGCGCTTTTACGTGCTCCTCTTTGATGAGACCAAATGAACGACATCAAAGCGTCCATGCTCACTTTCATTGGGCCTCCACTTCTCATTTACCTTCATTTGCAAGTTGACTCAATATTCCGGCTCTTTGTGGAGTCAGAAGGTGCGGGATTGTTTGATCTTCAGACCTTGAAAAATGGCAGACAGTTCCCTTTCTGTGCCTTCAAAAGCGAGAAGCCCCTTAATTGCCGCCTCATTAAAGGAATGCGTGGCGAGCGGCGATAAACCAAACAAAAGAAAGCGGATGTCTCCCTTATTTCCATCCATCCATCTATCCCGCTTTCTCTGTGTTCACAGTGGACAGAGCGTCTCAACATGGGAGTGGAATAATCTCCCAATGCCCTTTAGCCTGGAGAGAGAACAATGTGTGTGTTGGTGTGACAGTGCTCATAAGTCAGATAACCTGCTTAAAAGATGCTCCTGGAAGAATACTAGGTTATTTTATTAGGGAGCATATGCCAGCTGACATGGTCAGCAACTTCTTCTTCTATATTTGTATGCACTGCAGTTTTACATTATTGGGCTGTGGCAGTTTTGTGCTGGTCTAGATATACTGAATTTTATCATTTACATAATAATGTAAGATATAGCGGCATTCAGTGTTGTATACACCAACAAAAAAGTACCTTGTTATTTATTTGAAGTTTCCTATAACTGAATGATAAAATCCTGTGGGATCACTTCAGAATGTTAACACACTCATTTAAGAATTCTAGTCCTGTGACAGCAGTGTCATATGACATCTCTAAAGAAACACTTGACATGACATGCCCTTAAAGGGGTAATAATATAATAAAATAAAACTTTATTTGTTGAGGAAAAAGTCATCATTTAGTTTTTCATCATAATTTTCCACCTTCTCCCTGTCTAATAATTAAACAGGCTGTTTTGTGCTGTTGCTGTGCCTTTAAGACTTCCCTGGAAAATCCTTCACCATAAGCAAAATTACAGTAGTAACATAATTTATGGTTTGCGGATCCAATACAGTTGGTCCTCCAAAATTCTTAAGGTTGGTTGTTAAATGATCACAAAAGGCGCTCGTTTCTTAAATTCCTGCCTCTCCACAATTCCTGTCAGAAGGAATTGTGGAACTCTCAGTGCCTTTGAAACTGTACATTTGCAATTAAAAAAACTGACGGAAAAGTTTCCGTGCTTGCTGTTGATGTGCCATATGAAGCGAACACTTCTAAGCTGTCTGCTGTAAGTCTGATTTATGATGCTATTTTGCTGTATGCTTGCAGTTTAGGGAGAATCAACATTATATATATTTACATCACACAAAAATTACCCTGGAAAACATGCACGTACATACACTCCAGGAAAGATACGGTTTTTTCTGCTTGTTGAAAGAGTATGGATATCTGGTTTGTTGTTTCCAGGCTATACAAATAAAGCTTAAGACTTGGTTTACCAAATAATGATAGTAATCACTTAGAATGTGACATTATATGTGTAGCATCGGCTACGATGTCTTGGAAACTCTTGGAATACAACACAAATATGCATCCGGAAGCACAAAGCAGAAAAGTTATTCTAGTATTAATGTCACATATGAATATCCAATTTTAGGATTTGTTGTACCAGTGATGTCTGTGTCAGATAAAATTCTCCTGTTTTGTCGTTACTGTTTGGTATATTATTTGCCATAAAGTGTCCTGGTAAACAACATAGTACACCATGTTTTGATATCAATATTGCTTGTTATCTTATCTTATTATCTTTCATTATTTCTCTTTTATATTGTGCTTTTGCAGATTGTGGCCTTAAGGGAGCAGAATGCCCACATTCAGAGGAAGGTTGCATCAGGAGATGGGGCAGAGGACTTGTTGGAGGGAACTGATGCCCAGAAAGTCCATGGCAAGGTGGGCACTTACTCCTGACTGGCTCCGTTTTCTCAACAGTCAGATTATGTTCTATAAATGTTTATATTTTCCAGAAAAATCTTACCAACACCAAACTTTTGAACGAGACTGTACATAATTGGTGCCTTGATGTGATTTATTTTGATGTACGAGTCTTTTTAAGTCCAGTAGAGAAGAAAGAAACTACTGAAAATCAGTTTTTGAACACAGAGGTGTACAATAAAATCAATAAGCCTTCACTATGCAGTCAACACACACACACACACTCAACCTGTCAAACTGTATTTCTAGATGACATTTAATGTCCCGTTAAACCGATCGTAGCAGAATCTTGCCTCCTGATGAAAAGATAACAGGATGAAAGGATGAGAGAAGTGTCGTCCTGCTCTCACTGTCACCGATGGGCGCCGTGTTGTGCGGCATTACATTGTGTTGGCATGGTGACAGTGATGGCAGGAATTTGTGGCCTCGTAGAAGATAAAGGTTGGCACTTTGACAGTGTATCTCAATTGGCCAAATTAATCTCCCATGATGCTCAATAGATTTAGTAGCAGTGCTGACAATATCCAGGGCCTCTGGCACTGATGCATGGGTCCAGCCGACCAACTAGAGGTCAGTGGATTTGCCTGTACGTTAAACAAACAAATCTGACCCTCCGAAATAGATACAGACAAAAAAAGAAGAGGGAGAAAGAGAGTGAAAAAAGTGGCAGTGAGTCATTACCCTACAGCCGCTCCAGAATAAACCACTGCTATTCTTTGTCTTGTCATTCACATCTATTTGCGATCACAGAAGCTGTTCTGGTGAAGTCGTGTCAATCTCTCGTGGCTTCACAGCTTTGACGGAGTAAATTCAGAGTGCTCTGCAAATGATTTTATCACCCTTCTGTCTTACAGTCTGCAGCCATAAATTAAACAGGATAAAGTCTAATTTTAGTGCGGCATAAGACGTGTCAAGTTTTAGTGTGAATATGTGACAAGAATCTTTATTTTAGGCATGGCAGAGGAAATATCTGCTGAGCCTCTGTTTCACACACTCAGAATGCAATTAGACGGAAATGAGGATTCTGGGAATTCAAAAATCCATATAAAGAGCCGCACAAACTAGTTGAAAACATGGAATCATGGATCTTGGATTGAGTGATTATTGTGTTTCTATCATGTTATATGTTTGGCAGCAGTTCTTCTAACCCTATTTGATGGAGTGTGTAGCTTTTCATTTCTTAAACAACTATGTAGGAAGACACATCACGGCCATATTCCAGGATGACAATGTCAAGATTCATCAGGCTCAAATTGCTAAAGAATGGTTGGGAGGGAGCATGAAGAATCATGTTCACACATGAATTGGCATCTCTGAGTCCAGACCTTAAATTCATTGAAAGTCTTTGGGATGTGCTGGAGGAGGCTTTATAGAGTGCTGGACTCTTGCATTGTCAATACAAGATCTTGACCAAAAATGTATGCACGTCTTGATGGAAATAACATCACATCATTTAATTTCATGTTCATGTTTAGATGTTTATTATTTTTCAATGAGTTTTATATGGTTTTAGTTTTATTTAAAGATGCTAACCCTGATAATAATGTGAAGTTATACTGAATTAGTTAATTCTATTTAAAAATCCTTCATTTAATTGGTTTAATCGATCTCACGACACTAAAGGAAAGTGTATTGTGTGTGTTTGGGCGGCAGCGGTTGTCTAACGGGTCGATGGAGGACGAGGCCAGTCAGGTGGTGGAGCTGCAGGAGCTGCTGGAGAAGCAGAACTACGAGCTGGCTCAGATGAAGGAGCGCATGTCCTCGCTGTCCTCCCGTGTGTCCGAGGTGGAGCAGGAGCTGGAGACGGCCCGCAAAGACCTCATCAAGAGCGAAGATGTGAACAACAAGTTCCAGAGAGATATTAAAGAGGTGCAGTATATGGGTGTATGCGAAACCTCATCCGACAGTACACCGAATTCAATGTTTGAAGCTGTGCAACATCCTTTCTACTCATTGAGAGTTTTCTTAAAAGGTGCCTTCTTAGAATATTCTGTTCGTAACAGCCCTGACTGACCAGGTGTCTTCGATTTTGGACACTGACTCCATCTTGATGTCACATTGATAATTAGTGACAGCCGGACAGAGTCTGGGAAATGTCTGTTGAATTGTAGATTCAGCTATTGATGGAGAGAGAGGTTGTGGCAGCTCAAGGCAATGTGTGTGTGTGTGTCTCCATGTCCGAATGTGAGCATTTGCCTTGATATTTGTCCTCAAGCCTGTATGTAATTATAGGGCAGGATTTTTGATTGACAGCAGACTATTACACCTGCGGGCTCCTTAGGTGTGTGTCCACTAACCAACAGTCTGCCAATATATTTGTGTGTTTATACAGGCTATGTGTCAGAAGGAAGACATGGAGGAACGGATCGTGACTCTTGAGAAGCGCTATCTCAGTGCCCAGAGAGAGTCCACGTCGCTACATGACATCACAGACAAGCTGGAAAACGAACTAGCCAATAAGGAGGCGTTCCTCAGACAGGTCAGGTTTTGACCACTTGTTTTCCAATTTCCTTCTCCATTTCCCTTTTGTATTATTTCAAATTGCTTTGATATTTTGCAATTACTTGCCTTCCGTATTCATACATGTGTGAAGGCACAGATGTTTTGAACTTGATAATGGACATACAGTCATTCCATTCGTAACTGAACATTCCGTTCCGCTGATGTCATGGTCAAGATGACACCATTTCTTGTCCTGCCAAATGATCATTTACCAACATTTCTTGAGTGCCTAAAAAGATAAATGTTTTGAACATATTACAGATATGAAAGGGCATGGCAAACTTGACAAACCATCAATTAACTATCAAAATGAATAATTCAGACATAATACTCATTTTGTACCAAATTTGTATGACTGAATTTTAGAGAATACCCTTTTCCATATTAGTGTTATTTTGGCATTATTTATATACTATTGTAGTATTTATTGTTTTGAATTAGTTTTTAATTTTTTTTATATTTTCAGTTTAAGTTTTAGTAATTTGGTTATGTGCTTTTGTCATTTTTTTATGTTTTTTATATTTAGGTTTAATTAAATTTAATTTATTTTAAAAAAGAAAAATTTTATTATAAATATAAAGAAATATTTTATTTCTTATTTTATTTGAGTTAGTCACCATGACAACATTTCTAAATTTTATAAAAAAAAAAAAAAAAAAGTATAAATAGTATTTATAAAATTTAGTATTAATAGTAAAATATAAATAGTATTTATATTTTATTTCAGCTTTATTTCAATAAAAATTGTTAAATATTGTATATGTAGTTAACTATATCAACACTGTTCTGTATAAGATAAGTGAATTGAGACAAGTGCTGCCAAGCTTCAGTGTGTGTTTATCACTTACTAGAGTTTAATTGTTCTAAGAACAAGCAAAAAATAGGCAGTTATGTAATTTTGTTTGTTTGGGCACACTGAAAAGGGCTGATCCACTTGTTGCTCTGGAAGCTGGAACGTCCTATGATGTCTGCTATTTTACGATAAACTCTTTCTGATCAGACACTGTGTGTGTGTGTGTGTGTGTGTGTGTGTGTGTGTGTGTGTGTGTGTGTGTGTGTGTGTGTGTGTGTGTGTGTGTGTGTGTGTGTTCCCACAGATGGAAGAGAAGAACAGGCAGTTACAGGAGCGGCTGGAGTTGGCAGAACAGAAGCTCCAGCAGACCATGAGGAAAGCTGAAACACTGCCTGAAGTTGAGGCTGAGCTAGCACAGAGGATAGCAGCTCTCACCAAGGTACCACACACACACACATACACACACACACACACACACACACTAGCTGTGCATTTAATGAATTGAATACGTAAAGTGCAGGAACATCTGGGAACACTTATGAATGATGACTCTTAAATGAATTTGTGAATTGTTTTTTAACTTATTTATTGACACAACTATAGACACAAATTAATCAGACAAACAATACTACTTCAGACAGCGACCCAGACATCAAAATGTGGCCCATATTGGGCTCAAATATTCAGGCTAGGGGTTCAAGGGCCATTTTGGCCCTTGAAAGAGTGATTTCTCTTTCTGACCACTGCACATTAAGAGCCTCTAAAAGTTCTTGGTCTGGTTGGTGCAAAGCATTATATTGCACTTAGTGTACATTTATTATGTGCATTGATCAGCATAAAAACTTAAATCATCAGTAGCAGTAGAAATCTATTTCAAACTTGTGTGGTACTGTTGTGTGTACTGATCAGAATGTTTTGAAGGGCCATATGGTTAAATATATCATTTTTTTGTTGTTGGTTTGCCTGGCATGTGTTAACACATGTACAACAATCACAAATTTTCACCAAACACAGAATACTTAAATCCTTTTATTCATAATTATATGTGAATTATTTCCTTTCCACAGTGATTACTGTACATAACCAAAACAAATGTTCTTTATAAAGTTGTTATATTGTTTATATAATTAACTTTATAAAAATTAGCATTATTATACAATTATCTTGATGGAAAAAGTAGCAGTGATATTTTTTAATTCTTTCTTTATAAATTGTTATATTAGTTACATATTAACTTTATAAAAAATAACGTTATTATTATTATGTTAATTCTTTCTTTATAAAATAAAAAAAATGTAGGTGCGGGACTTGATTTTGTCCATTGAGAATGATTAGATGTTGGATGGTTGTGGTTTGCTGTGATGTGTGATGTCATGTGAGTGACAGGTTGTCCCGCCCTCAATCCATGCAGTAAACACGTCATCAGAGAAGAGAAGAGATGTTGCTGCAAGAGGGAGAGGAAGTTATTTTGATTAAAGTTTAAATGATATATAAGAAATGCTGCAATATTCCATTTAAAAAAAAGAATTTTGATTTCATGGTGACTTTAAAGAAAAAGTAAGCAGGTACAAGACAGAAATTAAACACCTGTTCAGTATTTAAACCATCTGATAACAAACTGCTTTGGTAACATTTACTGGTAGAAATTATTCATATGGTTCTCATTTATTAATATTGTGTGTTATTTCTCTGTATTGTGTGGTTTGGTAGTCTGATATGGTAGCTAAACTCCAGGACATGAACTGCAGTCTTAGGAAGGTGGGGCTGAAAGCCGCTCTCTCTCACACACTCTCTCTCTCTCTCTCTCTCTCTCTCTCTCTCTCTCTCTTTCATTCACTTCACTTTGCTCTGTCTGGTTGTGGGTCTGTTCACTGCTGGTGTATTTCAGCTGCATGTGATGCTCAGCTGGGATTTTCTTCGCTTTAATGAGTTGCTGACGTACTTGGTTCTTTCTGTTCACCCACGAGAGAACAGAAGCTTAAGGAAATAAACACTCCTTCTCTTTACCTGTCTGCTCAACCATATCTGTGGTGTTTGGTGTGACGGTACCTTATAAACCAAACACACACTCTCATTTTGATTCGAGCCAACATCACATGGTTCATGGGTCCTTTCTCTGCTGGTTTGGGCTAATTTGTGGATTTACATTTTCTCATCTGACAAAATACATTGTGTGTGTTTGTTGTTCAGGCGGAGGAGAGACATGGCAGTATCGAGGAGCGTATGAGACATTTAGAGGGTCAGCTGGAGGAGAAGAACCAGGAACTGCTCAGGGTCAACATCACTTAATATCATTAAATTATATCTTTTTTTAGGAATTGCATACTTGTATACTATGTTCTATTTTTACAGTATGCTTACATTGTGCAGAATGTACATTTTCTGTTTATATGGAATATCCAAATTGCCACCCACATTGCCACCCAAATATGTAGCATAAAACAGCATTCTTCGTTGGAAAACAGTATCCCACAATGCAATGCACTCTACCTTGACCTTCCATTTCCAGTATGATGAAGAAACTGGCAGCACAATCAACTATGATTATTGTCTAATTCTAACGGATTATTTAATTGAACTGCCAAAAATACAAAATATACTTTTTTTACTTTCTATATACCTGGGCAACATTTGCAAAATTAGAACACTCAGAGAGCGAGCGAGCAAGCATGCAATATATAGTGTGTATAGTATAGTATGGTAGTATTTCATTCCGAACCAGAAACATTGTCTTAACTGATTTAACACTAAATATTTCCACACATATAAACAGTATAAAAAGAGAAATGTAAAATTATAAAATATTTGATTTGTGTAAATATGTTTAAAAAAGAAAATTATAGATAAAATGGTGTATTGTGTTTCCTCAGGCTCGACAGAGAGAGAAGATGAACGAGGAACACAACAAGCGTCTGTCAGACACTGTGGACAGACTCTTGACCGAGTCCAACGAACGATTACAGCTCCACCTGAAAGAGAGGATGTCCGCTCTTGAAGAGAAGGTGGGAGACAATCCAACCGTCAGTGCCAATGACTTCCGACCACATCAATCCCTCATACCGTTTCCATTGCTTCTCTTTCAGAATGTGCTAATACAAGACTCTGATAACTACAGGAAGCAGTTAGAAGACTCCATTCAAGAAAAGGTCATTAGTTTTTATTTTCCAAAAACTAGCTTGGCTGAACGAATTTTAATGCAATGTTTTGCTACCTATTCTGAGTAAAATTTAACTTTAATGTGCTTTGCGGTTGTAGTCTCATCTCTCGGATGAGATAGAGAAACTGAGATCTGAGCTGGATCAGTACCGGTTGAGGGCCGGATCCCTTACAGAGCCCACACTGTCACGGTGAGACAGAAATCATGAAAAACTAAGAACTATCCTTTTACAATAAACAGTAGCTCTGTTCCAAAACCCAACAAGCTCAACAGAATTTTAAGGCATCATAGGTGTGCGCTCGACATGAAGGCTGTTCCACATTTGGCTGCAACATTAGCAGCAGCATCACATGTATGTAAGGGTGCATTGCTATGAGGTAAATAAAAATAAAAAAGGTGAGAAATGCTGACTATAAATAGATTAAATATTATAAAACTATGGATAAAAAAATATAAATATAATTAAAAATGTATTATTTCATCCAAAATGTATGTTTTTTATGCTCGGGTTCTGGAAGTAAAAATCTTTGTCCAATTTTGAAATAGTTTATGCTTTAAATCAAAGTTTGTAATGTTATTATTCACCTCATAGCTGGTTGGTTTGGTTCATGGCTTATAACAAAGACTTTGTGTGAAAAATAGTTCTAGATCAAGGCCACTGAATTTTTTTTTTATTGGAATCAAGAGTAAATTGTATGCTTCCCATGAGGATTTATGTGGCAGTTAGAGTTGCTGCCTGTGCTGTTCCTGATCAGTCACTTATTAAGTTCCAATATTGGTTAAGAACTAGTGCTTATGTAGACAGCAAAGCAGCTCACTAGGTTTTGGAACAGAGGTAATGTTACCCTCTTATGCATTGATATTAATTAAATTACTTATGGCAATTTTGATTCCCCTGCATGATTTTATATTGTTCTTTCATTGCAAATGACATTTTAGCATTGAAAAGTTTATTTAATGTGTCTAAATTCTAGATGTCTTAATGATGGATTGTGGTCTTGATTCCAGGTCCCATCTGGATGCTTCCGGAGATCTGCGTTTCTCTCTGGGTTCTCTTGCCGAGACGCAGTCGGACCATTATCGCTCCACCAAGGTGATCCGCAGACCAAGGAGAGGGCGCCTGGGGTTACGTACTGACGAACAGAAGGTAGGAGCTCTTCACCCCTTGTTTCTTGAGCTTTGTACTGAACATCACTTCGTTCTGCTTCTCTTTCATCTCTCTGCAGGCTAAGTCTCTGGGAGAGCACGAATGGCGCTCTCAGCAACTTGGCGTTCTGGGCGGCCACCCGTTTGAGAGCGACACGGAGATGTCGGATATTGACGACGATGACCGAGAGACCCTTTTCAGCTCGATGGATATACTGTCTCCTGGAGGACATTCAGATGCTCAAACTCTGGCAATGATGCTGCAAGAACAACTGGATGCCATCAATAAAGAAATCCGGTCAGTCTATTCATTGTGACCACTGCACCCTTTGAAGACTTGGGTTAAAAAGTCTAATTCTTAATTGTCTGCCCAGATATTGAGAAGAGGTTTTACTTTCAAATGGCTTTAATTTCTGTTATGTAATGTAATACATCTCTATAGCAATTTAAGAACATTATATTTCTTAAACATATCACCTCAAAGGTCACCAAGGGAAAATGTGCAAGGAGAACTGCAGAGGGGCTCAACACTGACCCTTGCTGCACACCTTCTTTAGCATTGTTAGGTTTGACAGCTGTTTGTTTACACTACCAAAAAGTCTAAACCAGGTAGTCACCTGTCCAAAAAAGCCGGTCCAAAAGAATGTTAATGATATCTCAAATGCTGATTTTTAGGTCTAGTAGTACTAACAGAGAAATATAGCCCAGGTTGGATAACAAAAGCAAGTAATTTGTTACACTGACAAATGTAGTTGTGGGGCCTGAAATCTGACTCTCTGTTATGGGGGAATTGTTTTTATTATTTAATGAAAAACCATGTTTGTTGTTCTTGTGATGCATTTAGCATTAGATTAAAATCAACTTTTACTAATTTTCTCTGAAAACATAAATTAAATGTTATTTAAAATATCCACAGTCATAATCTCATAAATCAGACCTCAGTGGTGTTTTTAATCTGATTAAGGCTGGAATAGACTACAAAACTTTTTTTCAGATCTTTCCTCTAATTTACAGTCTGGTGGAGTTGATGCTAGTTGCTGAAAATCAGAGAAAGTCTGTAGATTTTGTGCAGTCAGTTGACAGATTTTCCCAGAAAATTGTGCGGCGTATGATGGGCACAGCCTCCGATGTGTTTGGTTTCACATATTGATTTCTTCCACTCAGAGGATATCAAATATTTTAGATTTTAAGTAGATTTGATTTGTTATGCGTCCCCTAGCAGCGAGGTATATGTTACTGCATGAGTTTGTTGTGTTCCGAACAATTTGAAAGTCATTGTCTAGTCTAGTCGTTTTGTGTATGATGCAGTTTTTTTCTTTAGTCAATTACAAAGTCAGAAAGTGTATGATGATGCCTAGAGTTTTAAATTAGGTTCAGATTTTAAAAGTTGTTTAGTTTATTCCAGACGCATGTACGGCTATTTTTTCCTACATTTTTACTGGCGCTTACAGATCATTCTTTCAGTCTTCTCACTCACTAATTCTCCTGTAAAAATCTACACGATTATTTTATTTTTTTCACGAAAGTGTTTATTTGCCATTTATTAGATGACTTTTATCAAAGTGACTTGCACATTGATTCCTTGTACATTTACAGTGACAAGTTCCTTGACTATTATTCCAGTAGCTTTTATGAGAACATGCATACATGGGGGATTGAACTTGTCAGCTTTGTGTCTTAAAAGTGTAGATTTATCATTCAAGTTTTCCTCCATAAACTACATATAACCTTCTAGCTAATCCCTTGGCTCTTTTTTGTTTTGTTTTAACTGTCAAATTTATTAAAAGAATCAGGATTCTGCTACACGCAAGTCCTAGATTGAATTAAAAACAATAAAAGGTGCTGCAGAAAGCAGAGTTGTGCCTTCAGGCAGCGTATATGCTGATTTAAATATCAGCCAAAGCTCAGGGTTTCTCCTGTAGGCTGTCCAGTTGTTATTGAACAAGATAGGTTGACTGAAATGTAACGGCTGTTTCTGCAGTTCCTGCTGTTCATGTCTCCTCATCTCCTCAATATCACACCACTATCACCTGTCTGGCTTGATATGTCATCGCTGTGTCCTGTCTGTCGATCTCCCTCACATATTGGAGACCCTAAGACTGGATGGGCACTTGCACCTAAGGTTGTCAAAAGCAAATGTATGACTCCAATTTTCATTGAGATCTAATTTGAATTTTGTCCAATTCAGTGGAAATGTGTGATTAATATTTGATGAAGCCAGAACAGACGGCAAGTATTTCTTGAGCCTTTTTTTTATGGAACTTTAGTTGTATTTTATGTTTCAAAGGTCATTTTAAATTCGCTAAGAGCCACTCACTGCAGACAAGGTTGAATTTTTTAGTTGGTTCTGTCCTGTTATTTCCCACATTTATTTTTGGTCGGGAGCCCCCTTAATGTAAAACTGGTTTATAAAAAATACACAACCTCATATATAATGTACAGTACAGTATGTGTTTCCAACTTTATTTGATTACCAGTGTTGAAATACAGCTCACTGTACTATTAAACTATGCCTATAAAATGTGCTGGTTGTTTTGATTACCACAGGAAGAAAGATGGTCTCCCTGCGCGCTGTTTACTTTTCTCCTCCCATTAGTGGTCCGCTTTTGATAAAGCACCAGCTTTGGTGTTTGGCTAAAAGACACAAAACCGTTGAATGCCTTACAACCAACTGTAAACATGTTAAATGCTTGACAAATGGTCAATGTTTAATTGTTTGCAGCCCAGTCGATGGTTGCTTTACAAGATATTCAATAATCTGAGCCCATGAAAAACATCCACTACAAGAGCTGTCGAACATTAGATCAGCAAACTGCAGTTTGCCATCCTTGAGTGTTGTCGGTTCGTGTCCTCGAGCCTTCACTGACTGAAACCAACCGCATAAGTCTTCGGCCAGTAAAGCACAAGCCTGTTATTATTTCTCTGTCTCTCTGGGCTTGTTATTGCATTTATTTAGTCATTTTTCTGTTTTCAAAGTTTTTCATTTGGCACTATCCATTGTACTAAGGGATAATTAGAAGTTTTAACTACAGTGTTCGTAGTCTTTTTGCCAAAAATGGTTACATATTTTCACCCAGAAAGCTTAGCACTTCCAGTAATGTTGTAAATTAAAATGCTAGTAGATTATCATCAAATACTTCCTAACTCACTGTGGGCTAAACTCTTTTTCTCTTGTTTCTTCAGGCTGATCCAAGAAGAGAAGGAGTCGACAGAACTGAGGGCAGAGGAAATTGAGAACCGCGTGGCCAGCGTGAGCCTGGAGGGTCTGAACCTGGCGCGGCTTCATCATCCCGGAGCCTGCATGACTGCCTCGGCCACCGCATCCTCCCTCGCCTCCTCCTCACCTCCCAGCGGACACTCCACCCCCAAACTCACCCCGCGCAGCCCGGCCCGCGACATGGAGCGCATGGGGGTCATGACACTGGTATACGAGCTCATGCGTATCTCTGTCCTACAGGGGTCATATCATGAGGATTTACAGTACATTTTCTTTGATATTTTAGATATCAGCTGTGCTGACCGTAGATGGAAGAAAACAGTCATTGGAAATGAAAATTTTATTTATTTACTTTATTTAAAAAATGTATATGACCTCTTGAATAATATTTGTTTAATTTAAGCCACATTACTTGAACGTCTTTGGGACATTTTTTCATGCAAGTTGTAGTGCTGGTTAATCCACAAATGAAACGGTATGAAATCTCTCAATCAAATTCTGTATTACAGCTTTTCTAGTATTTTCTCTGCAGTTTCTTTAACAACACGTTGAGTTGCTTTGAATGCTGTATGACTATCAACTCCATTAACAGGCAGAAAGCTGTTAACGTTTTATCTTTTCTGTTCTGTTCTGCAGCCTAGTGACTTGCGGAAGCACAGGAGAAAGGTACTACTTAAAAGTCCCCTCACAAAAGAGCTCATGTATTTGCCATGATTATTTTCATAGGCACCACAGAGGACACCAGGGTTGGGCAAAAATTTGAATGTAAAAATTATTTCCATTTCAAATTCATGAGTTGGAACTGAATTGTACTGTACCTGTTATAGTTCAAAAGGGTGTTGATCTGGAATGAATAAGTATAACACAATATAATGAGGTTTATTCATGGCACTGGCAAATTAACTTAATTTAAATTAAAATCTCTGAAAACATGTCTTATTATTCTTCACCATTTTGCTCTTTAAGCACATTTATATTGTTTTGAGGATGTTTAGATATTTGTGCTGGTTAATAAAACAATAATACTGAGAATTATAGCAGTAAATAAGTATTAATAAATATATATAAATACAAGTAATCAATCATTTATAATTAAAATTGTTTTCATTATTTCTTATTATTAATATTATTATTATTAACATTAATAATTCATATCTAAGGTTTCTGGAATACCCTATACTGTGTGTTGTATGAAAATATCTTTATGGTTAATTTAGAATGAAAAACACATATAAAACGTCCTGTTTTCAACCCAAAAACTCATCTTCATGTCGTTCCAATCCTGTATGATTTACTTTATGATTTACAAACAACATTGGAGCCCATTGACTTTCATTGAATTGAATTGAATTTCATGACTCAAAATATCTTAATTTATATTCCACAGCAAAAAAAAAGTCATAGTTTTGGAATGGCATGAGAGTGAGTAAATGACAAATATTTCATTTTTGGGTGAACTACATTTTGGGTGAATTTAAAAAGACTTTCTTAATTCAATTTGGAATAGTGCGCAATATTGGAAGACACCAGAGTTTTCTTTCCCTCACAGATCGCAGCAGTGGACGAGGACGGCCGAGAGGACAAGGCAACCATCAAATGCGAGACCTCGCCGCCTCCCACACCTCGCCATGTCCGCATGACCCACACGCTACCCGCTTCTTCGCACAATGACGCACGGTGAGAAAGCGAAAAGACGCCTGACAGCAGCTAGACACGTGCTGTGTACAAACATAACTCAACTTTAACACTGGTGATGTGATTGACTGTCTCCAGGCTGACGGCTACATTAGAGACGGAAGCCAGTGCTCTGAGCAGTGTAGCCAGCAGCCAGGACTCCCTTCACAAACAGCCGAAAAAGAAAGGCATCAAGTCTTCCATCGGACGGCTGTTTGGGAAGAAAGAAAAGGCCAGACTGGGGCAGCTGGGAAAAGAGATTATGGGACCAGGACAAGGTACGGACATAGACACAGCACCATAGATAAAGACATAACTATTAAGGGGGTGTGGGGGGTGTGGGGGGTGGGGTCTGGTTTAAATTCAGGTTAAGCTCTATGACATGATGTTGATATATCACAGCCCTTTTCAATACTGATTGAATCTGATAAAATACTGATCTAGAGTTGAATATAAATATAATGATCACACTAACATTATCAGATGACGGGTTAATGGCTTTTTTCCATCAATAGGAAATGTATCCGATCCTGAGCTTATGGGTCAGGATATTGCTGTTGGAAAGCTGGGAACACAGGCAGAGAAAGATCGCAGGCTTAAAAAGAAGTAAGTATTTTATAAATCGCTTTCTGACAAATTCAAATTAGATGGCAAACACAACCTTTTATGAAGGTAATTAATTCCTGGGCCCAAATCTTGTAAAACTAAGTAAATGTTACTGACACACCATGACAACCTTCCTTACAAACTGTCATGTTTTTCTTCCCTGTGAAAACATATGGCCCATCTGGATGCTTTGTAGTGCCTTAGGCCAGAAACATACTTTACGCCAGTAAGCAAGCGCATTGCAAACGTGCGGTCCTGTTGTGCAGACTTGGTGTGTGTTTTTGTGTCACTTTGGCGATAGCAAGCCTCAGTGCTCATGATAGACTAATGCGATAAAGTAACTGTTATTTAGGTAGCTAGCTATGAGCATACTGACACTATAACTAACGTAGCTAAGTTGTGAAGCTAAAATATCTTCAAACCATTGATCCGCCATGACAGTAGATGACCTGATAGAACAAACAACCATTCAGTAAGACGCAAGGCTATGCCGATGCTTGTAGTAACACTGAAAATTTTGTTGCATTTTGTTTCGTAATGAATAATTTTCCAATAAATAAATGTTTCTAAACTATTTTTTTTGCGACATTTGAAGCATCGATATTAAGTTAATCTAAAATGTATATAAAATGAGCATTTCCATCACCATTTTGATGCACTAAAACTTTTTTGCCAAAAAATCCTGAATGCTGAGCTTGCGTAACCAACTGCCGTTCGCACATTTACGGATTTGGGTAGAGTATGTTTCGAGCCTTACGTTAGCTCATTTAATAAAAAGAACGACTTTTCATGGTCAGTATAGTTTTCATTCGTTTAAGTTTACAATAATAATACTGCCTTATTATCTATATGCCACATGTTGTACTACTAAGATAATGTAATTGTGTTGTATTTGTATGATTGTAAATTGTATGTTAACATGAGAATGTGCCTTTCATAGCAAGCTTGTGAGTTTGTCTCATACTTAGATGTGTTTACAGCATGTCATGATGTGATGCTTGCCGAATATCACGTTTCTTTGCCTTAACGCTAATGGTTGAGTGTGACCGTTTTATGTAACTTGACTCATGTCGGTCTCATCCATCGTGGCGCCATGCGAGGACGACTCTTCACCGTTTCCATTGCACACTTTTTGCATGCTGTATGATATAAAAAAAAAACTTTTAATGACAAGATCTGTTCAATTGTGACGGACAAGTCAATATCAAAGTGCAAAAATACAACAATTCCCAACAGTAATGCACGTGTCTGAGCTGAGGTGTTTTTCTAAACTACATACAGTATGCTCAATAACAAGCATTTAATTTTGTCTCCCATCGCTTTCTCTATTTTTCTTTTCTCTCTCTCTCTCTCTTTCTCCTCATCTGACTCTGTATCAGCGGGTAAGTTTAGTTTGTGTTGCCGAGACTTGCTGCATTTTCCACTGTCGACGCTCTGTCCGTGTCTGTCGTCATGCTCCTAAAGTGTGTGTCTATCTTCAGGGGGGTCCGACGCATTTCCTTTCTGTCCATCTAGAGACCCCTGCCTCTGCCTTTCTTTTTCATTTGACTGTAAATGTGATTCTCCCCCTCTGCAGTTCTATAGAGGATGCATCTCTGCCTGGAGAGAGAATGTGTGCCTTTATAACAACCTGTTCTCGATCTGCCATGCCGAGGCCTTTCTCCTCTCGTGTATGTGTGCGTGCGCGTGTGTGTGCATTGTGTGCCGTATTCAATAACCAGGTCTCGTCTCTGGTTATGGACTGTCAACTCATTGACTACTTCCCTGCTCTCTTTTTCTTTTCATTTTGTTTTCTCTCATAACTGTTTCTCTCCCTCCCCAGCGACAGTATGTTCAGAGGAAGTCACTCATACGCATTACATTGGACCTGAACATATGCAGTCCAACACGTAAAGATGAGGAGAGATACATCATAACCACCACCATCACCACGAAGGCCTTATTGCCTTTACAGCACACAGACACGAAAGCTCACGGCCACTGGATAGTTCGCCACCGACACGGTGCCGGTGCCCGATCTGGTTCTGTGCTTTGTGTTTACATCAAAGAAAAGGTGGTTCAGGAAAATTAGGCCCTTTAAACCTGCCAGTTTATACTAGGAAACCTTATTCATGCATATTTCACCCAGTCTATTTTCTAAATGCATGTTGTGAACAATTCATCCATGCAACAACAAACAAATCTTAATCAAAATGTGATAACTCGAACTTCCAGTGAAACGACAGACTTCTCTCCGGTGACGTATGCCGGATTCTCCACTCATTTAGTCCGCTTAAACCCTGCCCACAATTGACTGCAAGCTCACATTAAGATCTGCCTCCATCTAATTACTGGTGGATTGAAAGAAGTCCCTGTCCTACATTTTTTTTCTTCCAATAATTAGTTTCACCTGGATGTCAGTCACAGTACGGAAGAAAAGATCTGTCACTACTTCCAACTTTAACTCTCATTGTAAAGTCTGGTCCACTTTATTAGCAGCTTATTCAGACCAAGAGCCGTTTACTTAAAACTGAGGACCAACAGGTGACATTTTTAATGTCTTTTAGGGTCAGGTTTATCTGAAATAGCTGATACTACAATAGAACATCATGGAATTGTGTTTGCTTAGAATGTTTTTATCCCCTTTGTTCCGAAAATACAAAGTTGCATTTTCACAAGGTGCCATTTCAAAAAGGGATCAAAACTTGTTAATAACAGTGCCATTTATGTACCAGGGTTTGTCTCATAGTGGCATTTTCCAAACATTTAAATTAATATTTTTATTCAATAGTTTGATTAAAAACCAGCTTTAGTTGTACAAACAATCTGCATAAAGGAACAGAATCACTTGGAATGCTAAAATATGTTCCCAAAACAAGAACTAAGACTTATAAACAAGCCCCCAAACACACACACACAAACACAGAACCGGATCAGACACCATTGCGGCGCCATTTCGGTGGAAAAAATATATCAGTGGTCACGTAAACGGTTTTGAGATATATTTTTTGCAGACAGAACCATATCACTCACTACAGCATGTGTTAGTACTGTACCCAACAGTTCATTCAAGTGGCCTTACTGTAGACCCCAAAGATGCAGATGGATTATGAAGCTGCTCTGAGGGAGGAACATCCAACTGTCTCTGCCTTAAAGTCCACCACAACATCCGTGAATCGTAAAAATATTCAACTGTACTTGTTCTGTAGCCAAATGCCCTCAGAATTCCAACACAGTTCCACCAAACATAAAGCCTTGCCTTGGAATATCTCTAAGTTACGGATCCTTGGAGACGAGTACATTCTGACGTTAGCAGGAGAGATATATTGGAACATTGCTGAGGACACACTCTGTTACAAGTCCTTCAGCCCCTGTAAAACCTTGGAAAAAGCTAAACATATTTCCCACTGAAGAACGCTGTAAAAAAAAAAGCGTATGTGTGAAAGTCTGATGAGAGTTTATGATAGCAGCCTTGTCTTAAAGCGCAAATATTTATCAAGAAAAAGACGGAATAGGGTTCAAAAGAAAAGGTGTTTCTGTTTTCCCTCGATAAGTCACAGCATTCCAGTTTCCTTAAGCTCTCGGTTTTATAGGCGAGGATCAGGACACAGCAAGGAAATGTCACGATATGTTTATCTGAGAAACTGGAACTTTCAGTTAGTTGGCTTCTCAGCGTGATCGACTTCAACCTTAGTTTCTTTGTTCGTTTTATCCCACCGCAACCTGGTCTTTGATTCATAAACAGAAACCCAGACCATTTTTAAGAGACGAGACGGACCTAAAATTAAATCATGGAGCGATGTGAACTCAAACCAAGCATTATATTGGCTTAGGTACTGCTTATTTACAGAGATTGCATGAAAAGGTAGCATTCGTCATGCTACATGCTAATTACGGACTAGTAGAAGTGGGTATGAAAGAAACTTTTAAAAAGAAACGTATGCATTTGGTGTTCCATGTTGCTCTGATAAACAGATAGTGGCCATTAAAGCACAGGAAACCTGGCAGAGACAGATAAAGCATCTCACTTTCTCTCTCTACATGCCCCTTTCCCTCCCTCTCTCTCTCTGTTCAGTTGATTATCTCTAAGCTAGTTCTGTCTTTCTCCTTATCTTTCTTCCTCTCTGTCTCGCTTTGTCTCTGCCACCTGCTCTCTCTCTAGGCACGAATTGTTGGAAGAAGCCAGAAGAAAAGGGTTACCTTTCGCTCAGTGGGACGGTCCTACAGTTGTCGCATGGTTGGAGGTGGGCAGTATTAATTTTCGGTTTGGGCACATAAACATGAATATTAATTATGTGATGTGCGTCTTAAGTAAATGTCTGCCATAGTAGAATCGAAATGTTTTCATTTGTCATGCGTCTCCTAACAATGAGGCGCATGATTCTTCATGAGTTTGTCCTGTTCGAAAGGACTTGACAGTTGTTAAGTGTAGGATGTTCAGAAAACTTTTAAGTAAGCAAGTGTATTATGCCTAGGCCCGGTTTAACAGACAGACCTTAGTTCAATTAGGACATTTAAGTAGCTTTTATAAATGTGCCTTAGAAAAAACATCACTGCCGTGCATCTTGAGACAAAACAATGGCAGTGATATATTTTAAGATATGATATTAAAACAGCTCAAACATGCGTTTTAGTCTGGGACTAACTTAAGCCTTAAACCGGGGGCTAGTGTTTTAAAAGTCCTGTAGTGTATTCCAGCCTTAAAGATACCATTTGTTATCTGGTTAATGTTTTATATGTCCAGCTAAGCAGCCAAAAACAAAGAAACTAATATAGAAATAAATGTGATTCTTGCTCCAAAAAGGGAGGCCTGGGATGGTATCCTTGAAATTATTTATGTATTTTTTCCATATAATGGCACAGATAGGCAGTTTATTGCATGGTTAAGATAACTCCAAGGCTCTTTAATGGCAGCTAAATAAGGATCTGAGTAGTAGAACAGTTGCATATTACATACTGAGATCAGTCTTTCCTAGAATGATGCAATTGCAGTATTAAGCTTTAGAGTTTTCCAACAATGTTACATATAAATATTCAGTAGAGAATGAGTTGCATGAGTTGGCCATGGTGCTAAAACATATTTATGTTTGTTTATAGTCAGAAAAGACTTACACATAGGGCGATGGCACCATCTAGTGGTGAAGCTTGCAATATAGATGTTTTAGAGCAGGGGTCTCCAACCCTGCTCCTCGAGGGTTACCATCCTGCAGAGTTTAGCTCCAACCCTAATCAATCACACCTGAACCAGCTAATTAAGGTGTTCATGGTATAACAGGTAAGTGTGTTGGAGCTGAAGTCTGCAGGAAGGTAGCCCTCCAGGAACAGGGTTGGCTACCCCTGTTTTAGAGTCATTATAATGCAGTCTTTGTAAATCATGCAACAATGTGCGTGTGTGTTCAAAGCTGTGGCTGGGGATGCCAGCATGGTACGTCGCAGCGTGTCGTGCCAACGTAAAAAGCGGGGCCATCATGTCTGCCCTGTCGGACACCGAGATCCAGAGAGAGATCGGCATCAGCAACCCACTGCACCGCCTCAAACTGCGTCTGGCCATCCAGGAGATGGTCTCGCTCACCAGCCCCTCTGCTCCCCCTACGTCTAGAACCGTGAGTACACACACACACTTTGTTTATTTGCTTTCTTATCAATAAAATACATTATTAAAAAGTACAAACTCCCTCTCAAAGTTTCATCATCAAAGTACCTTACCTTGTTTGGCGAATACTGGGCCATCGCCATAATAGCATCCTTACTGACAGTTATTTTTAACCCATTTGCAGCTTAATTTTTTTTCTGTTGTCATGGTAATAGTGTTTTGCATCATCTGTGACAGCTGATCAGTGACTGTATTGTGTGATGACACATTCACAGACTGACACACACATACACACATCCCAGCTGTCAAACTGCAGCTTATTTAAGTTTTTCTTTCTCAAAGGTATTTGTATGCACACTTTCTTAAAGCATCTCCTGAAAAACTACTAATTACACAAAGTCTGGTGCACACTGTACGATTTTGTCCACAACTGGCCATCTGACACATATTGTGCGTTCAAGACATGTCGAAAAGTACGCCACTGCAAAGTCATAAATACGGGTGAGAAGCTCAGGATTCTCTTTCAGCCCCGATCTTTACGGGCAGAATACCACAATATTTATAGGTATTTAGCAGTGACGTTGTCAGGCACAAAATATAATAGCATTGTAATATGGCAATATTACAAGTTTACAGTGGCTTCTTAAATGAATAAAAAAAAACATAAAAAGCAAAACAAACCTGATGCACATTCTGTTCTTCATTTTCTAGAAGTAGTTTAAAAACCTTGCTGTATTTTTGTGTTGTTAATTTAGAGAAGGTACACCGCCATCTTGCTCCAACGAAAGTGACTTGAACGCACCTGACGTCGTAAACGCGTCGTATTTGACAATAACAAGCTCACAAGCAAGGAATTGCGCAGGGTGCACAAGACTTAAGGCATCAACTAATTTTGCATGTGAAACGCAGTTTTCGTCTTCAGCAGCGGCTCCCGTCCCATCAGAGAGAACGATGTTTGGTCTCCCCTGACGTGCGTTTGTGCGTTCAGTATGTGTATCTCTGGCACATATCTCTGGACTCTGTGTCTCGCTAATGATCTGACTGTGATGCTGTAACACTATTGGCTTACAGTGCTGCTGCTCTTCTTCTTTAACACTGCTTGCCCTTCCTGTCGGATTCATCTCCGGGGCCGCCCACATAGCCGTCGGGTAACGTGTGGGTAACCCACGAGGAAATGGAGACCCTTGCCGCCCCCTCGAAAACGGTCAGTCACCTCATCCTTTTCAACTGTCTAACAGAAAAAAAGCCCACCCATATGCTCTTTGCTTACCCTTACTTACATTTTTTGCAAATGTTTTTGTTTCACAGAATCAGGATAGAGCATGAAAGTCGACATGAAATCGAAATGAGCATCATTTACTTTTCTAGTACAAGTTCCTGGTCTTATTGTGCTCAATTCAAGTCGCAATAATGGCAGAAAACAACAACAACAACAACAGAAAAAGAAACGTTACGGATATGTCAAGATGCTCTCGAAGGGGACTTTGACCCACTTTAAACATTGAAATACATCAAATTAAGGAAGTAAAATGATTTGCGAATGGGGATTCATGTCGACTCCAAGCTCTGGTCTTTAACTGGGCAGAGGAAGATTTCCTCAGTTCACGTCTGAATATAATCAGCTCATATGTGCCGCCATCAATCACATCCAGCGCTAACGATCTTTAGATGGGTGAACCAGCAGCGACAGAGGCCCTAATTTCATATAGAACAGCTCTCAATGAGGCTGAACGGACGTGACGATCTCACGTTCAAATGGAATGTAATCAGTCAAAGGAGAATAAAACTAGCCTCGTTATTCTCCATTGAGCCTCATACAATCATCACGGCTCACCCTCATCAGCACATAACCATCACCGAGAACACGAGTCTGGAACGGAATCAGACCAATGCATGTTGTGAATCTGATGCACAACCCCAAATCCAGAGAAGTTGGTCAAGAATATGTGATTTGTTAATTGTCTCTAACCTTTATTAACTGACTAGGGTACAAAGATTTTCAAAGTTTTCACTGATTTGATGGCTGCAACACACTCCATACAAGTTGGGACAGAGGCATGTTTACCGCTGTGTCACATCATCTTTCCTTTTAATTACACTTTTTAAATGTTTGGGAATTGAGTTTACAAATTTTTGCCCAATCTCCCCTGATACAAAACAGCCACTCAAAAGTCTGTGGTTGTCGTTGTCTGATTCTCAGTTTCATGATGGGCCTTACATTTTCAATGAGACAGATCTGGACTGCAGGCAGGCTTTAGCATGTGCTGAATGAGGCCTGGCATTGTCTTGCTTCCCAGGAAAGATGTCATCTTGATGGCAGTTTATGTCTCTGTACAATCCAAATATACGCCTTCACCTCAATGGTACCCCTCACACATTTGCACCCCCATTCAATTACAGATGTTTGCTTTTGTCTGAGTACTCGATGTCCGTTTTTCCCCAAAAACAAGCTGACCACATCACACATTCCTTCTGTCTTTTAGACCATCTGAGATGAGCTCGGGCTTAGAGAACTCGGCAGCATCTCTGTATTGAACAGATCCATTTCTAGATGCGGCGGCAGACTGTGTTAAGTGACCAGGGTTTTCCAAAGAACTCCAGAGGTCATGTGGCTATATTTAACAGAGTAGCACGATGGTTTCTCACGCAATGCCATCTGAGGGCTCGGAGCTCACGCACGTTCAACAGAGGTTTCCTGCCTTGATTTCTCTGGATTCACTGAATCTTTTTGCAATGTTATGTATGGTAGAAGGTAAAAGAATGAAATGCTTTTAAAATGTTTTTAATTGTTTGATAATTCTCTCATGAGGTTATGAGCCATGACCCATCTTTGCATGCAAAGACTGAGCTGCTCCTTTTACACTCAATCACAATCCCCTCACCTATTACTAATTCACCTACTTTGTGGACTGTTTCAAGAGTTTAACTTGGATATTCCATAAGCTTTTCACTTTTATTTAGCCTCTGTCCCAGCTTTTTTGGAGTGTGTTGCAGCCATCAAAATTGAAATGTGTTAATATTTACCTTAGTTGGTCAGTGAAAACTTTGATAATTCTTCTTTATACTTTTGTCATTTAAATAAAGGTTAAATAAGAACATTTAACACATCACAGATTCTTGATTTTATTGAATTTTACTAAATGTCCCAACTTTTCTGGATTTGGGAATGTAGTTTGTGTGATGTTTTATTGTACTTGCATGCAGAGAGAGAGATGAAAAGGTTTCTTACATTGTTATAGTTTCATCTACTGTGTGTGCTGTTGTGTTACATGTTTAATAATGTTTAAACCTGTCAGAAGCATCCAACAACTTATTATAAAACTAAGTATGTATGTGCTTTGAAAAGTAAACTGACGTACATGCAGTTAAATACAGTTTGCAGACGTAGAGCTGATACAATCGCTTCCTTGTGTCTCCGCAGAAGTCCCAGTCAGAGGAGGGGAGCTGGTCGCAGGTGAGAGCGTGACAGTCCACACAGATATACACTAATTCATTTCTTGCACTAATTCACATTCATTAGCAAATGTTATTTTACATGCATTTGCGATAGAACATTGTACTAACCTCGTCTGCGTGCGATGTCACATCCACATTATGTTGCGAATATGTAAAAGTCAGTAAACATGGTCATTTTTGCTTTATATCCGCATGAGGATACCTGGATTTGACGCAATTATCCACCAGATGCCGTTGTTATGCATACCAAGGCTGCATTTGTTTGAGCAGTAATATTGTGAAATATTATTCCAATTTAAATTTTGTGTTTTAATATATTTTAAAATGTAATTTATTTGTGTGATACTAAAGCTGAATTTTCAGCATCATTACTCTGGTCTTAATTGTCAAATGATCCTTTATAAATTATTGTAATATTCTGATTAGGTGCGTAGTTATTATTGGTGTTCAATTATTTATAATATTTCTAAGTATTGTCAATGTTGAAAACTTTTTTGCTACTTAATTTTGGATTTGTCAGAATTCCCTGATGAATAGATAGTTCAATAACAGCCTGTATTTGAAATTGAAGTCTTTAGTGTGACTTTTGATAAATGTAATGTGTTTAATTAATATAAAGTTATTGAAATAAGAAAGTTACAGCCCAATGAATATGGAACTTAGGCTTTATAAAATGTCTAGATGAAACAAAGTAGCTCTTTTAGTCAGAATCACATGGTTGTTAACATGGTTGTGTGTGTGTGATTTAGACGCTGGCATACGGGGACATGAATCACGAGTGGATCGGGAACGAGTGGCTGCCCTGTCTCGGTCTACCTCAGTACCGCAGCTACTTCATGGAGTGTTTGGTGGACGCGCGCATGCTGGACCACCTCACCAAGAAGGACCTCAGAGTGCATTTAAAAATGGTGGACAGCTTTCACAGGTCAACAGTCCAAGAACATTGGCGTCAAACTATTGGCTTAAACATTTCCATCCGATCGAGCGATTAAATCCGAGCAGACTCGACCACATTTAAACTGGCTTTGTTTGTAATATCAATGTATTGTTTGTAACAGAACCAGTCTGCAGTACGGCATTATGTGTCTGAAGAAGCTGAACTACGACAGGAAGGAGCTGGAGAGACGCAGAGAGAGCAGCCAGCACGAGATAAGAGGTAGGTAATAGTCCCCCGGGGGCCGCCAGCAAAGGCGTTTGTGATATTCCAATGAACAAAGATTTTGTGTTTGCATAGACGTGCTGGTGTGGAGTAACGAACGGGTGATTCGCTGGATCCAGAGCATCGGTCTCCGCGACTATGCCAACATCCTGTTAGAGAGCGGCGTGCACGGGGCGCTCGTCGCACTCGACGACAATTTCGACTACAGCAGCCTGGCCCTGCTGCTGCAGATCCCCAACCAGAACACTCAGGTCTCCATCCATCCACACACACACACACACACACACACACACACTTTGCAGCTATTACATGTTTATTTGGAGGGGAAAATATTTAATTCACTCTTTTTTCCCCACAGGCTAGACAAATTCTGGAAAGAGAGTACAACAATCTGCTGGCACTGGGAACAGAGAGGCGATTAGATGAGGTCAAGCACTAGTTTCTTTATTTTATTAGAACCGAACAATCGACAGCAGTCTAAAATCTTATTGAGCTGCATTGCTGTGTACTGCCTACATAGGGAGTGTCATAAAAAAAAACGAACCTCAAAAATGAGCAATTTAGAACGAGCGCTTTTCACAGTCAAGTTCCAAACGAAACTCAAGAAGGTGTAAATGACAATTGTTTTAGCATGTTGGTCTGCATAAAAAATACAAATTTAGAGTAAAAACTGTACTAAACAAAAAAAAATTACTGAAAAGCTGATGAGGGTTCATGAATTCTAAGTACATTTATTAGAATTTAATCAACATTTTGTTTTTGTTTTTTTCCACTGACCTTGACAGTGAATTGTGCAATGAGCCAATGTAAGCTTACATCAATTGCACAGCAAAGCTAAAAGCATATTGTTTATGTAATTATTTGCTGCAATAAGCAGTGTAAAATAGCACTTTGGTCTAAATTTGTCTTTGGACCATCCGTAGTGCGACGAGAAAGACTTCAGAGGGCCGTCGTGGAGGAGGCAGTTTCCTCCGCGGGATGTCCACGGGATCAGCATGATGCCCGGCTCAGCGGAGACCCTGCCCGCAGGCTTCCGCCTCACTGCCACCTCCGCACACTCACGCAGACTGCCACCAGAGGGTGAGACCCGCGCACGAGAACTCACACAGTACTACTACTCGTAGCAGATAACAGAGCACAAAAGTCGGCTAGGGGGCAAAAATGCACGTGGTTAAAAGTGGTTTGAGATGGAATACTAGCATTGTGCTTACTGCTAACTTGATTGACTTGGTTAAATTGAACTGAATTATTTCTTTAGTGTGTGTGCGCAGTTGATAGGGGGAAAAAAAAACGGTCTGTGCGATGAAATTTAGCACATTAGCACACGTCCGATTATTTGCACGTGTGTGTTAGTGGCGTGTTTGTATGAAGTGAGTGTTTGTTGTGTGCTTGTTTGTGTGTGAGGTTAATGTAGGACTGCACAATTTAATGAAATGAAACCGAAATGGTGCTTTATCTTATTTCATAAAAAATTTGCCAGTTCATAATCGCACTGAGTATATTTGCAGTGTGTTTCATGGTGAAGTGCAGCAATGATCAGAGCGGATCGATCGGTTTGCAGTAAATGCTGCTCCATTTCTGCAAGCGCTGTAAGTTTGAATAACGTGCATTTGAAAAATCAATTCTTGACAAACATATTTAATTATCGCAGAATTAGGCTGAAATTATATAATTTTATTGTATTCTATACAGTGATAAAGTCGATTAGCATTGCATTATAAATATACTTTATTCTTGTAAAATAGGTGAGATGTCTAGAAGAACACAGATAAACCATATCTTACTGCAATTGTATGTTTATTGTCTTCATGTTTCGTCAGTCAAAGCAATCTCTCTCTCTCTCTCTCTGCGTTTTATTTTGCTACAGCTATAGCTGGATGCCTTTGTCCATATAAGGGATTTCCTGGAATGTCATAAGCGTTATGAATTGTATGCGTCTCACTTGTGGATTTCAGCAGGAGGGCGCCCTCCGACTACCAGTATGAATGAAACAGATATTACATTATATGTGTGTTCGCAATATTGAAACAACTCCCTATTTTGGGTAAAAATAATATTCCTAAGAAATCTGAAGTAAACATGAAAATAAGAAATTACCATCACAGATTTTTATCATCATCATAATAATAATAATTTTATATTTTTTAATGAAATTTTAGATCTTTCTATGACTGATAGGAAAACAAAGTGGTATTTTGAAGTGCTCAGCCAAACGGATGGATGTGGTTTGCAAATGTTTTGTATTTGTCTGAAAACAGTTCTTGTTAAGGTTTGTATTTTGTGTGCCCTGTCTGGAACATTAATGTGTTTTATCAGTCACATGCCTGTTTAAGTGATGAAGTGCACTACTTGTTTTTAGACATGGGACAGACTTTTATACTTGTGCTACAAATGTGTGACCTGTGCTACAAAATGAAACTATTTATAGTTAGTATAAGGGCTGGGAAAAACAATGTGGTAATTTGTGCAATTAATAGGTTAAGTTAAGTTAAATGATTGGGACACACAGGTGTAAGTGTACTGATAACAAATGGTTTAATTAGTCATTTTACAACTTAGGGTTTAAGTTATTTATCTGCGTTATTGACAGAAACATCACTAAACTATATAAAAAGGCACATGTAAATGTGATATTATAATGGACTTGAATATTGTGAATATCGTTTTAAGTACACTAAATTGAAAGTTATTTTGTAATGTATGATAATTGTTCATAAATAATGAATAAAATGTGATGATAATTTTATAAACCTGATATTTGATCATTTGCAGTTTAGTCGTAGCTTTCAGTTCTACTGTAATGTTGAATTGTTATAATTAGTAATAAGATCAATCAATCGATCAATCAGTTTAACAGAGCTGTCAGTATGTAAGGTACATACTGGCCTCCATTTGTAGTACTCTGTAAAAACATTAAAGAAATAAGTAAAATATGAACTGTATTATTTCAAAAGTGAATTTTCAGCAGCCATTTCTTCAGTGTCACATGATATTTATATGTGCAATTGGTTTGTGTCAGAAAAAGTGAAACTGATGTTTAATATTGCTGTGCCTTTGGTGTTTTCCACATTCCGACTTGGGTGAACTATTCCATGAATACATATTTTGGTAAAAATGATAGGAAAGAGAGTCCAAGTATTTTTAGTATGGTGGGACACTATTCCAAACATAGCCAGTTGCACACAAACAAACTTCACCTCAAGATGGACAAACAAAAGTAACACACACACACACAAAGGTTGACTGTGTTTCTGTTGTTTCCTTACGGTCGGCTGCCGGGTAGTCTTGTACGAGGCGATGGACGACAGTCCTGACGACATGTATTTGGACTGGTTTCAAGGTCAGATATGACAGCGCCTCCAAATGTGTGGCTTTCCCGACCCTCGTCCCTACAGTGTAGTGTACTCGTACCCCCTTACGTGGTCTCAATGTCTCCTGTCCTTTCTTAACCGTCAAATATACCTGTGAAGTGTATGTCAACAGTGTTTTGGAGCAGCATCACGGCAGCCTTGGAACGGAGAGATGTGGCGGATCCCGTAATAGCAATAAATGCATTATGTTGGCCAAACCGTTTTGGAGTTTCCTTTGTGTCTTTTTGTATTCAATCAAACATACTCTGTTTGAGAGTAAAACGAATTATTTTGTAATAAAAAAAAATTAAAGATGGCAAAAAAGTCTTCTTAAGGCTCAAAAATAAAGAAGTTGATCAGATTATTTGCAGAGCGTGTAAATCTTTGAAACCTTTATTATTTTTCTTTGTGAATTTCGAACACTTTGCTTGAGAGTTGAAAAGTTTTGCTTGCGAATGAAGCCGTGTCTCAGTGGGCGGTCTGTATCAACCAGGATGAAAGGCCCTTTTCTATTAGGATTGAAATGACATGTTGACCACGCCCACTATGTTTTCCCGCTGCTGCCACGCAGTCTGAGAGAAGAGCGAGCGAACTTGTAACATGTCGAGCAACAGGTCGTTTAGTGAGTTAGATAACCGATTTAAAGGAGAACTCCGGTCAATTTTAACATTGAGCTCATTTTTTTGTACATTTGGAGTGCTGTCAATACAGAGAACAACGACAAAAATCGGTGTTGCCTACACCGAGTTATTCTATTTTTAAAATTTGCACCCTGTTGACTTCAATGGGGCAAGTACTAAACCTGCTTTTAGCCTCTTAACATCCTTGATGTGTCATTACAAGTGCACAGAAAATGTGAGTGATTCCTTCTGAGTGAACACGAGTGAGTCTGACAAGGGTGTAGATTTGGTTTGAACATTGGGGGGGTTGAAATTTGGGTCTGCATATTTTTCATGTGATCATGGTATAAATATTGGGGGGGTTGTAATGCATAGATTTAAATATTGGGGGGGTTATCTCCCCCCCAACCCCCCCACAAACTACGCCCCTGGAGTCTGACTGCAGTAGATGTGAAAGAAATGTATAAAAATGATGTTATTTAAGCCAGCGCAAATACCTTTGTTTACATCCTGTTTTTCGGTTGAAGTCCAAAGTAGTCGATTGCAGAGTTCACACGCATAGGTTTAATACCTATGATCACGCGAAATAACATCATTTTTATTCATATCTTTCACATCTACTGCAGTCAGATTCACCCGTGTTCACTCTGAAGGAATCACTCACATGGCTGGGCACTTGTAATGACACATCAAGGATGTTAAGAGGCTAAAAGCAGGTTTAGTACTTGCCCCATTGAAGTCAACAGGGTGCAAATTTTAAAAAGAGGATAACACGGTGTAGGCAACACCGATTTTTGTCGTTGTTCTCTGTATTGACAGCACTCCAAATGTACAAAAAAATGAGCTCAATGTTAAAATTGACCGGAGTTCTCCTTTAATATCATAAAATCAGTGACAAGTGAACTGAATTATTCTCTTCTTATGCTCTCCCATGTAAATACTTAACGTTGGCTAAACCAGTGAAGTTACTGTTAAGCCTGGTTCACACGGCAGGATAATTAGGCCGATTTTAGCCCCACCCCTTCCGACAATCTTAAGGATGCACCGATTATCGTAAAATAATCTGATCAGATATTCCTGCCATGTGTGGTGTATTAAGACTGCTCTCGTCTGCTCGGAAGGACGTCGGGACCGCTCCGATCTCAAATCGGGGATATCCAACATGTTGGATTTTTTTGGCCCGATTTCTCCTCGTGTGTGGTGTCCCCCGGGGACAAACGAGCACGCAGCCTGTGGACTGTGGCGTGTAGCCAATCAGAAAGCGAGGTGACGAGGCAGCGAGGAAGCACCGGGAAACAAAATCATAACAGCCGGCGGCATCGCGCACCAGAAAGTCCGGTGTACGTCGGAGATTTTCTGTTGATAATGTTTTTTTCCCGGTTAAAAACAAACTACAAACTATCGCCACTGCATCCTCTTCGTCCACCATGATTGTTTACTCTGAAGTCACGTTTGATCTCGAGGGATTTTGCGAGATTTCCCGTCTGACCTGGGAATGCTCGGGAGTCAATTCGGTTCGTGTGTGATGTGTTGATTTTGCCGTGTGGCTGCGCACCACACACTGTACGACCAAAACGGTTAGACCCGTGATTTTTTTAGCGCCGTGTGTGGGGTCTCCCAGGTTTGGAAAATCGGCCCCGTGTGAACCAGGCTTAGCTGCTGGTTTATAGGCATATGTCATGTGCACGATCAGTCTGTTATGAAAACTGCATGTCTCTAGAGCACCAAAAGGTAAATAGTGTACCTTTAAGTAAAGAAATAACAGTGATTATATTTTGTGATCAGTGATCTGAACGTTATATATTTGTTACATCAGCTAATTTTGGAATGTTTGGAAATGTAAACTGATATTTCCTACTGACACACTACAGTAAAAGATCAAAATAACTGGCTTAAAGGAACACTCCACCGTTTTTTCATATTAAACTATGTTATTCCCTTAACTAAGACGAGTTGATACATATCTCTGGCGCGCGGCGACACTTTGTTAGCATTTAGCTTAGCCCAGTTCATTCATTAGGGACCAAACAGAGATGAAGTTAGAAGCGACCAAACACCTCCACGTTTTCCCTATTTAAATACAGTTACACGAGTAGTTACACGACCAAGTACGGTGACACAAAATAAAACGTGGCGCTTTTCTAAGCGGGTAAAAAGGATAACTATAATGTATGGCGGAATAGCACTCGGGAGCACTTTGACTCGGCGCAGCAATATCATCACTCCTGAAAAATCCTCTCCCCCTCTCCCTCTCACTTCTGTCATTAGAACCAACGTGACTTTTTACTGCGCCGAGTCGAAGTGCTCCCAAGTGCTATTCCGCCAGACATTATAGTTATCCTTTTTATCCTATTTCCTTTAGTTCCTTTAAAACCAATTTTTGTATACTATTGGTGGCTCTGGCTGCTAGCTATGCTGTTGTGTTGGCTAATAAAATCTATTCAGCGACAACGTCAAGTATTTAAATAGGAAAGCATAAGAAGAGAATAATTCAGTTCACTTGTCACTGAGTTTATGATATTAAATCGGTTATCTAACTCAGTAAACGACCTGTTGCTCGACATGTTACAAGTTCGCTCGCTCTTTTCTCAGACGCACTGCGCGGCTGCAGCGGGAAAACGTAGTGGGCGTGGTCAACGTCATTTCGATCCAGGGTGACCAGTAGAAAAGGGCCTTTCATCCTGGTCGACAAAGGCCGCTCACTGAGACACGGCTTCATTCGCAAGCAAAACTTTTCAAGCAAAACTTTGCAAAAATTAATGCAGCACTGTAAGCAGCTGACGAGGAACTGCTTCTTTCAATTAAGGAAAATATGTAAACTTAAAAATATGGTCTCACGGAATTATTTGGAGCTTATCATTCATGCTTTTGTGTCTTTGCGTTTAGACTTTTGTAATAGCTTATTTTCATTTCTGAACAAGAAGGAGCTCTCGACTGCAATTAGTGCAAAACTCTGCAGCCAGAATTCCGACCCGTACTAATAGGAGGACTCACATATCCCCTATTCTAAAAGAACTGCATTGGCTGCCAGTGTCCTATAGGATCAAGTTTAAAATTCTGGATCTAGTTTTCAGAGCCTTGCATGGTCAGGCTCCTTCTTACATCAGTGATCTGGCTCTGAGGTCTGTGGATCAGAATCTGCTGAAGGTTCCACGCACTCGTTTTCGTACTGAGGTGACCGATCCTTTCAGGCTGTTGCTTCTAGGCTTTGGAATGATCTTCCGCCCTCCTTGCGCTCTATTGACTCTGTTGATACCTTCAAGTGCAAACTTAAGACTCATCTATTTGTTCAGGCTTTTAATTAGCTACTTTTGGGTTGATATGATCTTGTATTGTCTTGGCCTTTTATATTGTGTGTATATTCTGATGTAAATTTTGGTTGTGAAGCACTTTGTGGCTTTCTGTCTGTGAAAGGTGCTATATAAATAAAGCTTACTTATTTCCTTTTCAACTCGCAAGCAAAAGATAGACCGAGAAAAGAGAGCAAAATTTGTGCGTTTGTGATGAAAAAGTGTTCGAAATGCACAAAGAAAAAAAAAAAGTTTTCATAGATGTACATGCACTGAAAATAATTAGATCAACTTGTTTATTTTTGAGCCTTAAGACTTATTTGCAAACCTTTATTTTTTTATTACAAAAGAATCAGTTTTACTCTCAAACACAGTACATTTGATTGAATAAAAAAGAAACACAGGAAACTCCATAAAGCAAAAAAAGAAATGGTGTTCATTTTTCCAAATATTTGTAGTAGTTCTTTTTTGCTACTTTTCATGAAGATATTAAAAAATGAGTGTAAATATTGGGTAGTTGTTGAATTTGGCACACACACGTCTCGTGAAGATCCTTTCGGGAAGCCGTCTTCAACGTTCACTCTAATATCCAGCGGCAGCGTGCCAAGGTGGGTTCTTTTCAGGACAATATGTGGAGTAGCTCTTTTTTCATTTTATTCCTAGATGCCAAGCGGTTTCCAAAGGTCCAATCCTTTGCGGTGGTCCTGGTCAATTTACTGACGTTTGTGTTTCGCCCATCCAGTAACGAGAAAAGAAAGAAAGAGCGAAAGAAAAATCCCTCTGTCTTACGCACGTTTATAGAGAGGGTGCACGTACGACGTCAGAACCCGGAAGTGTAATTCGCCACTGGTTCCTATTTTCCAATGTGATGTTATAATGGGGTTTTCAAATTTACGAGTAAAATGAAGCCTGTGGTAAACATAACTTAACAAAAAAACGTTTTGTTGTACAATGTAAATTACACAGACTCACACCCCAAGCTGCCATACGTAGTTGAAAAAGGAACATAACTCCTCCAAAATTGTCCCTATTGGTGCGTGTAATTTATGTTGTAGAACAAAACTTCAATGTATAGTGAATTTATGTTTATCACAAGGTTTACTTTACTCATTCATTCAAAAATGTAGAAGGAACCAGCTACGAATTAGAAGTCATACCTGTGCCACTCTATACGGAGTGTCCACACTGCTCTGCGTTCCCATTTAGAGTATCGGAGCGCCAAACGCGAGTCGTGTCCATGGATCTTTTTGAAGGAAGAAGGACGATCGCTTGTGTCTTGGAGGTGGACACGGAGGATGATGAAGAGGATGCAATCCTCCCACACGTCCATGGACTCGGACCTTCTAAAGAACGTACAGGAGATCAGCCGCCGAACTCCCAAGCGACTAGCCGTCGCAACAAGAACAGCAGGGTGCCGAGACGAACAAAGCCCGATTCCTGGCTTCCCTACACGTGTCGCAGAGATGTGACATTTGTAGAACAAGCTTTCTTCTCAGAGTGCCCATTAAAGGTTTTCGAAGGATGGCACAACACACGAGCTGCGGACTCCCTTTGAATCGTCACCGCCAAATCACCGCCACCCCAATTGAGCGACTTCATCTTTGGCGAAATGCCGAGGATCCGTTTGCACTGCGGTCAAATGCACTGCCTTGTGCGTTTCTCAGAGATGCTAAATCAGAGTAAGAGAAGATAATACAAGATAATGCAGCTCCTGGGTCAACAGCCCTGGCCTCTCCTGTTCCACAGGGACCACCTGTCACGAGCACACGTGGAGAGTAGTTCTCTGGGCCTTGGTCATTTGTGTTTGAGGTATGGTGCCCACAGATGCATTGTTGTCTTTGTTCCGTTGCAGATTTGTAATGTTTTGTGCAGGAATGAGAGCAAAGCCTTTGGTGGCACAAAGGTACACGTCGTCGCAATTTGTGCGCGTGTCGTGGCGACTGACAGAAATACCATAGGTCAACACCTACTTGCAAGCAGGTTTACGGAAGGTGTGTGGTTGTTGTGGAACGTGTTATAGTTTTGTTAAGGGCTGTTTTATTAGTGGGCATATTTAGTGGACATCCTGCTTTGTCTGTTCATAACTTGGTATGCTGTTTGCTGTGGATTACATGAGAGTAGCTGTCAAAGGTGCTCCAGCATTTGCGGTGAAGGTGGGGGAGCCCCTGCTCGTGAAGCGGTGGATTTACTGACTTGGGTTCACAGCCACTTTTCTTTTAGTGGAAGAGGAGCGGCTTCATAGTTTGTGCCTCGTCAGCGCATCGGCTCTCCTCACTATGCGGACAGAACAAAGGCACTTAACGAGGAGTTTTTGTGTCATAGGTTTAGGACTTGTTCTACCAGAGGAACACTACGGCAACCTCACGGTTCACGATATATTTGCGGCTGTGAGTTGCGCTTGGCTTCCCGTTTGTGTGCGATTTATCATTGGTGCATTATGTTCTGAGTGTTTATAAAAGAAAATGGTGACAGTGGCACTTAGTTGGTTGACACGCAAGCTTTGGACAGCGTATGTGCAATCTAGGAGCTGTGCATATCCCAGCTCTGCACTTAATCTGACTCTAATTTGAAATGATTATGACATTGATATTATGTTTGTAGTTATAAAGTAATCATAAACATTGGTTATTGATGAATGTAGATATTTGAGTATTGTGGGTATCCCATACTTTCCAGAGTCAAAAGCCCTATGTTACGTGGATCTCATGAACACAAATTTGCCAGTTTGATCTTGGTCAGAGGGTGTAGAGTTAGCTAATACCTCTTTAGTCAGTTGCCCAGTGCTCACTTGTACAAAAAAGTGTCGTTTATTTAGCCATTTCTGTAGAACTTGCTGTACAACAATGGAAGTCAGCGATAGACAGAAATGAAAAGGTCTTCAGATGACGTGCCTACTGCTCCCCTTTAGTTTGGGCTATCCTGGACACAGATCTGCAGTAGCATCAGCCTCCTCATAAGCTGCTGGTCATAATGATTTCAAAATGTATTTGTCAGGTAAAAATGTGTCATGCCAATTACACAATTAAACAATTAGAAGGCAACAGAGAAGTAATAAATACATTTGTACAATTGCTGAAAGATGACCCTAAGAGTAAGAAATGCAGACCTGACAGAGACACGGTGGTGTGTGTGAGTTTTGTGAGTGCATAAATGGCTGTTGTGCATCTTCCCTTAAATATCCAGAGCAGAACAAAAGGGTTGTAAATATTTGACTACACAAGCACCTGGTTTTGTGGAGAGGAGAGGATTGTCAGAATTCTCTAAAGGTTTCAGTTTTTGTCATTATACCAGTGACTGCAAAGAAATTGTGACCATTTTACCAATAACAGTTTTCAAAGACATTTAAAATGATAGCAAATAATAGATTGACAAGACTTTCTGTGACTTGAATCAGGGGGAAGGGAGGGGGGAAGCATACATAAGCAAGGAGAGATGTTTGTGCAAGGTGGTGTCCTACACTCTTTTTCTGAGGAGATCTCTCCAGATTAGTGAGTTTGTAGTTTACAGAAGAACCAAGTCTTCTATGAAAGAATGCCTTGGTTGATTGGGGGGGGGGTCCTGTGAATTTGTGGTGATTGGTGTGTTAAGTGGCAGTGTTAAGCAGCTGGAGACGATGTTGTATTTAGTTAGGAATGTGTGCTGGAATGTTGAAGAGAACAGTGTATTGTGTATATGGATTAGAAGTCGTGTTCCTGGAGGATGACAAACCTGAAGAGTGTAGCTCCAAGCCTTGCGGAACACAGAGAAGCAGCAAGTAACGGTGTGAAATTGGATCCTGCAGAGAAAGCAAGCAAATACCTGGCAGAGGAGTTGGAGGTGTAGTGAGTGTGTAAAGGCAGTAGAAATGAAGGCAAAGAATGAGAGAAGTACCTTCCTTTGCCCGTGTCCTCTCTGGTGTCGTCTCTCGGGTGAGTCGCGCAGGTAGAGTCGCTTGTCTTTACACGAGCCGGTCTTCACGCGACGGCTGCCCCGCGATGACTGCCGCTTCCGCTGCCGCTACAGCTTCACTGACTGCTTATGTACCTCACACCCAATCAGCCGCATCACAATCTCATCTTCAATCGACCAACCGCGCGCCTTCTGCAAAGTCACCTGACGCTCTACACACCATTTACTCGTTACAGATTAATAACCCTGGAAACAACACGCTGCTGCTCCACCTCCTCGTTACCTACGACCAATCACTACAGATACTGTGTGTTCCAGGTCAAATATCATTCTTGACCCACTGCTCATACACTCATTTTTGTGTGCTTTCTCTCAAAAGCACAGATGACCATTGTTTTATTCATGTCCCCCCTTTAACACCTCTGTACTCTGTGTTTGGATGTTGACCACTTACACCAAACACACTATACTAACCGTGTCATTGTGCTCTACTCATTTCTTTCATATCACCTCAAATACAATAAATATCTACTTATTCTAAATCAAGCCACTTGGCTCCCTTTATCCAATGTGCTCTAAATAACTTTATGTATTCCTTATGGGGGGGGACATTAAACAAAGTCTCACAGTGATGCTGATAATACTCATTATACCACATCATCCTGTTAAATATACAACCACTCATTCAGCAGTAGTTGAAACCTGAACCAAAAAGCTACAACACACCTCCAAGGGGCCTCACCATCATTGAGGTACTCTCATTTTCAAAGTCTGACTTCCACACCTGAAAAACAGGTTATTAATGAAAACAATCAAAACCCAGAGTGCTTTCACAAACTTTATGGATGGATGGTCGGCCAGGAGTGGAAACAAACAAACAATCACACGCACATTTTTTTACTACAAACACACACACTCACTCACTCACTCTCAGTATCTTTGTTTCTGTGCAGTTGGACCATCAGCAGTACAGCGTCTGGACAGCTCCACTGTGAGGACCTACTCTTGCTGAGAGAACATCAAAACTTCAAGCTGTGAGTGACTCCCATACACATAAAACAACCAACATTGCCCCTCTCCTCTGCCATCTGCAAAATAAAATCAATATACCTAATAAGTAACACTTCACGAATTGCATTCGCATCGACAATCCATCCACTGAAGTGACGAGAGTGCACCAGCATCTGCGAGACAGTGTTCACGCAATTCAAACGCGCTGGCCTTTATGATCGCACCGACCGTGTCTGCGAGCAAACGGCCGTGACGTTACGCTCTTATTACATGGAACTACGACTTCAGCCGACAAAGCTTGACACAAACACTAAAATTACAAACTTACAGGAGTGGAATATTACTACAAAAAAGGGACATTTTTATCCAAACAACCAGCAACACATTGCTGCACCAGCTTCCTCCACCCCAGATACAGCTCTGATAGTGCATAACTCCATAATCACAAATATCAGCAGCAGGGATACAACTACATGCTGCTTTCCTCGAGCAACAGTTTCTGATGTAAACAGGACACTTCAGAGCATTCTGAAAGAGCGGTCAGACCTCCTTAAAGGTGATGATACACAGGGCAACTTTTTGAGCAATTGTTGCTTGGGCACTTTCCCATTGAAAATGGCCAATAAATTTCTATCTGATAATTTCGATTGGTCGTGGTCCCCGTGTCTCATCTGGTTGCCCGTTGACGGCAACATTGCTCAAAAAGTTGCCCTGTGTATCATCACCTTAAGAAGACCGCTTCGTCGTTCATCAGTGCACCGCTCCCAACAAGCACAACAAACACGTTTTCAAGGTTGCTTGCTTTAAATACAATTCGAGCTTTTCTTCAGTCAAAGACAATTGTTTCAATCAGATAGCCTTCACCCAAACAAACTTTGTGCAAGACTGCTAAAGGACAATAGCTACTTCTCCCCACCCGCCACTCCACTCAACCCACAACACACCTGGTGAGTGTTTGAATGACCACAGGACTTCACATCAGAGCCTGAATGTGAATGAAAACACCAAGCGGCCACAACAACCACTGCTCAAAGACACATTTCCCAGCTGTGACCAGCTATTACTTCTCCAAGATTCAGAACCGAGCTCTTCCACTGTCTCCTCCTCCCACGCTTACGTTCCACAAACTCTGGAGAGAAAAATGTTACATAATAAGTACTGTCATTACTTATCACGGTTCAAAATCCACTGACTGCCTCTTTGTCGTACAGTGTCATCTCTCGTCGAGTTCCTTTCCCCAAAACTGTTTGTGTTCCTAAATCCAAACGACCGCTTGTGTTCATGTAAAACGTTACTTTGATGTTTCTTCCAGAGTCGTACCTTCAAGTTGGCCCGAACAAACGATTCTGACGAGTCACACTGCCAAGAGAACAACGGAAGCCTGCGGAGGACAGGGCGAGGAGGGGATGGTGAAGGCCCGCCGACCTCCCCCGTCCCGCTCCTCCGCCGCAGATGCCGACGCGCTCTCGCCCTTTCTGTCGTCTTCTACGCCACGCGCCTCCTTCGGCTTGAGTACTGTGTATTTCTTCTACAGGGGATGTGTAAGTTCAACTGTAAATCACTATAAATAAAGCTCTTTTATAAATGGAAATACATAAACGAATATAAAGAAATATATATATATATATACATACACGTGTCTATATATAAAAAGATAAACCACACGTTCAGACTTTGTGCACATTGCGTCTTTTAACGTCAAGGTTTTCAACGCTGCTGCTGTTACGCCTTTTCCCCCAACACCCGAGAGACGCTTTTCATTCCGTTCTTCGTGCGTTTTGAGGAACGTTGCGGTTTGCCGATTGAAAGCCCCTCGCCCGAAAACGATACGTACCCGTCCGAGTCTACGTGACGCAAACCCTTCAAAAACACACATCTGACTGGATTTTGTTCGGAAACTATGTCCAACTAAATAATAAGCATAAACTCAAATAACAGACGTACAAAACCTAAAAGTGACTCGGCCCTCCTGAAACACCCTCGACGCTCACCCCCGCGAATGGCTACGTTACTTTCGGGAGCCTACGTTTTTACATTTTCCGCAAGGACGTCGTTAATTGGATATGTTTAACTCTCGTGTTGACTTTAAAGCGTACGCTCGCACGTGTTATTGTTTGGTTTGGTTAGAAACAATGTAAAACACGTATAGTTCGTGATCAAATTTCCCGTCGCGACCGCTCGGCCAGCTGACCTTTGATCGGCCGGCCTCGTCTCGATAGTGTCCCGCGGCCTCTCGTTAGGGGAAAATCTCCAAAAGACAGGCTTAGCTCGTAGTGATCGTACACTTACTTGCTGTGACTTACTTTGGTGTAAAAAATGTTTCCAACTCTTGTTTGTGTTCAAAATGCAGGGAACACCTCTTGTACAGCCCTCCACTTCCTGTCTTTGAGTTATTTCTGACACTTCGACAGTTTGTACATCCCTGTTTTGCACGCACAGAGAATCGTTTTATTTTGTGTCCATTTTTTTATTTATTACTGATTGTATCTTGGTCAAAACTATGTGGTGATCAAAGAACTTTTAATTGTCAATAAAAGTACACTCAAATAGGTTTTCTTTATAACAATCGTTGTCGGAAATCTTTTTACAATGCATTTCTTCAAACTGATACTAAACTGGTTCACCTTGATTGATCCATTCATTTTTTTATAGTGCAGTGTGTGTGTTGCAGGGTGAATCTCACAAAAACTGTCCAGCTTATATTTTACCAATCAAAAGGAGGATAACAATATTTCACTTCATGAAAATGGAGCCAACTTTTAGGACAACTAAATTATTTTTATTTTTTTTACATTACAATAGAAAAACATTTCTTTACATAAAATAAATCTAACTTCTTATTGTTTCTCTTTTCTCCTGATATTGGGGTGAAATAAATATAAACCGGACGTATTTTTGTAACATTCACCTATTCAAACAACTATTTGATTGGTGTTCATTTGGTCCAACTAATACAAAACCTTAAACAAATACAACTTATCTTATCAACAAGCATTAATGAAATACTTTTTTGTTGTTGTTACAATTTAGTATACAATTATATAAAAAATTAGACATTATTAATACATTCTATTGGGAACCACGTTCCTCTATTGCAAATAAATCTCACATCTTAGAGAGGAAGGTCTGTGTGTGTGTGTGTGTGTGTGTGTGTGTGTGTGTGTGTGTGTGTGTGTGTGTGTGTGTGTGTGTGTGTGTGTGTGTGTGTGTGTGTGTGTGTCCATATCTGATGGTAAATTATTTACCAGGTTCTTTTACAGTTTCTCTCAGCATCTTTTCAATGTCCTTAAAGACCTCAGGATCCTCTATGGTGGGACTGATCTATAAATTTCACATTACAAACATCCAAATTAGAAAGCTCTGCAGTCCCATAATATTTTCACTGAACAAGAGCATTTGCAGCTGTCCACCAACTTAATAACAGTTATCATGTCAAGAAAATACCTTAAAAGGCTTGCCGTTCACCAGGTTAGCGAGAGACGATCGTGGAATTTTTCCCGAGCGGGTTTTGGGAAGAGCTTTGACAAAGACGACCTTCCTGAGAGCCGCAACCGGCCCGATGGTGTCCCTCACCAATTTCACCATCTCGTTCACCAGCACTTCTTCACTCTTCTGACACCCTACAAACAAACACACACACAAATATACATCCAATAAAGTGTATTCTTTTATATATATATTTATTTTCTTCATTTCTCACCATTCCCGAGCACACACAAAGCCAGAGGCACATGTCCCTTCAGGGGGTCCTCAAGCCCCACCACAGCACAGTCCACCACGGCAGGGTGCAGCAGGACAGACTGAAGGACGCACGTGGACACACACAATATATGGTTTGTTAGTATGGCAACAACAAAGATGCTTGTGGTGGTTGTTATTTGTGTCGTGAGTGAGACCTCTTCGAGGGCCCCGGTGGACAGCCTGTGACCCGCCACGTTGATGACGTCGTCGGACCGAGACATGATGTACAAGAAGCCCTCCTCGTCCACAAACCCTGCGTCCATGGTGTCATAATAACCCTAGGAGGGAGTACAATAAAAATACTTTTCAATACAAAAACTACTACTTGAAGATATTTTTTAATACTAACATTCATGACTGGTATACGTAATATTTCTTTGAGCTGCTGGATGGCGCTGCACCCCATAAAAGCACACATCACAACATGTCAGCTCAATCCATTTTGCTTATTTCTACAATAGCTATTTCATAACATGCCAGTGATGTCTATTAAAGTATAAACACCCATATACAAAGACATTTTACCATTATACTACATTTTTCCAAGGATACCACAACAGTGGAATATAAAGCCTACTCATAAAGCCTTGAAATTCTATTTCAGTAAGTTTTGTACTTACAATGCAATGAATGTACACTACGTGCTTGCTTATTCTCAGGCCGCAGTGTACTTCTGTCAGGTTCTTATATTCAGTACCAACAAAAACATACACTTCTAGTTACATGTAATGTAAATAAAATGCCTAATATACCACCTTAAAAACATTACTTCTACCAAACATTGTCGGTTCATTTCTCTTACTTTAGGACTTCCTAATACTCACAATGTAGTGTGCATGTCATATGGATCACTTTTGTGTCACATTTTGGGCCTTTTTAAAGCCTCAAAGTTTCAGTTCCAGTTCATTGTAACTAATTACATAGAACATAGCAGTACTTCATTAAACATACATCAAATGATCAAAACATCTTTTACACCTTTCGTCACGATCAGCGTGTGGATTGAATGCAGCCAGCCGCAGCTGAGATGTAATGATCAAAAGCGCATGCTGAGTGCGTCCTCTGATGAGATTATGACTGTCCTGCCTGATTATTTTCAAAAGAAATGGATATAGACATCCTGATCAAACTGCGCGTTCACGGACCTGCTGACACGTACCTGGAAGACGCTTGTCGGAATCATTAATCGGATAGCTAGGCGACTTCCTAAAGTTGGGTACGCAGCTTTCATATTACGAGCACTCATAAAACTAACCGCTGGACTCCAACCTTCTCAGATCCTGATTGAGGCACAAAGTATCAATTGACATTCATTAGATATTCTGTCTATGACAAAATTCACTATTTCATATTTTACACATACAAATTCAAATCACAAAGGCACAAACCACACTTATTTGATTATTTTCTTCATTTCTTCATTATTAGGCTATGGTGTACGCCAGATAAACCTTCCCCTAATCCGCATATAAAAACATAAACTGTGACTGGTCACTTTGCATGTCAGTCCCTTACTGCCTGTCTGAATGGGTCTGTCTGAATTTTGCCCACAATAACTGGACCAAAGTCTGCCTATGCTGATGATACAAAATGCTGCTCAAAAAATGAAGGAAGATACTTGGACTGGAAGGAAGACTCTTGCATGCGTGTCACAGTAGAGCAGATGGTGAATATATGCGTGTATACAGCTGAATGCTTACAGGGAACTTGGTGAAGTACAGCTTCTTAAACAGCGTCTGATTCTGCCAGAGACTGAGAGCCGCCCCGGGAGGCAGAGGAAGCCTGACGAGAGAAGAAAAAGACATGTTTTCACAAGAACAAAAAAATGTCAAGATGTGAACTTGCTTCTAGGAATAGGATGTTTTCAACCTTTCAGGGTCAGAAAATGCTTTCAAGTATAAATATGAATGACAATATTCAGAGAAACAAAAAAATTGTGATGGGGGATTAAAAATTCAGAGGATTAACAGCAAACACAGATTTGCTCACCCTCATGTTGTTCCAAACCTGTATGACTTGCATTCTTCTGCAGAGCATAAAATATGATATTTTGAAGAAATGTTTTGGTGTTATTCAATAACCAAACTGTTTGGTTACCAAAGTACGTGTGTGTGTTTCGCAAAATAAAGTCATAATTTGTTTTAATGATTTACATTTTATATTATATAGAACATTTCACTATACATTCTATTTTTTACTAATTCCTCTTTTTTTTAAAATATATAACCCTTGATGGGCACGTAAATCAAAATACTTAAAAGAAAAAAAAAGAGGTATGTGCAACTCCTGAAAGTGTTTATGTGTCGTCTTGTTTTATAAGACACAATTTCCTTTTAATCCGAGCTTCTATCCGTCAGGCTTTCAAACAAACACGCTCTTGATTAACATCAAATCTACCGGAGAACAAAAATGACAACAACACAGACAAGTACAAGATTAGTTCCCTCTCTCAGGACAGACGCGTCGCCAGGCTTAGACGTGGGTTGCACCTGAAGAAGGCCTGAAAGAACACTCTTTTCTAAGCAGACGGTGTGAGACGAGACCCCATTAGTCATTCCGCTCAGGCTCTGCCTTAATGTCCCTCGTACAAAGACTGAGATTTTAAAGTCAGATCTGTGATGAAAAGATTCTCTTCAGCTTTGGCTTTGTGTCAGTAAATCTTTTATTGTGTAGGGAAGATGAGTGGACATTGAAGTGGAAAGCACAGAAAAGGAGAGTTATTTTTGAAGATCAAACAAAAGGGCTGTGCTGTCATCTTAAGGACACGGCGGAGGCCTGGATGCCCATTGGACCTGTCAAAATATGACTGGCTGTCTACAACAGGGGGAGAGTTCAGTAGAGGGAGAACAGAGTATTGATCTTTTAGTCTTATTATTGTGTATTTCATACAGTTTAATTAAAGAAGAAGCTCTGAAATCAGCATTGTTTAGTGAGATCAGAGATCACAATTCTGAACGCATTTCACCGGTTTCTACATGACCTTTTGATCTAAAGGTGTACACTTTTGACGTTTAAACATTTGAAATGAGTACTGTACTGTAACTATTTATACCAACAAAGAAGAGTAGGTGAAGGAAAATCACCCCAGGATGCACCTCATGAAGTTGTGCCGAGTGTCCTTTTGCTTCTGCACCTCAATTTGGAATATTCTACAGTGTGTTTTACAGTTTATACAGTACCTGTCAAAACTTGGGAGACATTAAAAAAAAATGTTTTGAAAAAAGTATCTTATGCTCACCAAGGCTGCATTTATTTGATCAAAAATACAGTATAAACAGTATAATCATTACGATTTAAAAAATAACTGGTTTCTATTTTAACATATTTTAAAATGTACTTTATTCCTGTGGTGCAAAGCTGAATTTTCCATCTGAATGCAATGGCTTGGCAATTTCGTTTTAAAGAGGGAGCAACTTGTTACATTTTGATGAACTGATTAATTGTGAATTAAAACAGAGAATGGCTATTAGAAAAAAAGTCCATTTTAGTTTCACGTTCATGCTTTTGAGGAGTAATGCATCTTGATGCTCCATGACGTTTGTATCGTGATGTGGCCTCACGGTAAGTGCATAAGCTCCAAACACACTGAGATCTCCTTCATCTAACCTGATCCTACTGCCATTCCCTTCTGTCCCCTTCCTACTGTCTCGATCGATGAAAACAAAACAATGAAAGGATTAAAATAACTCACTTTACCACAATATTTCCCAGAGTCCTTGGTTTCACCTGTTGCATATCATCATCAATCACTGTCACTATGAGACAAAGATAAAGAAAGTGCTTTAGTCATTTATTGAATTATCTAGCTATTACAACCTCAAACATCAATCAAAAGGAGCTCTGAGACATAATCGCTCATTGATCAACAACAAAGAGTTTGTAATAAACAAATGGTCAGCCTCACACGTGTCACGTGAAGAGTGCCACAGAACAATGTAGAGGGATCTCACCGTCGTATCCAGGCACGGCTTTCCCGGCCGTACCGGCAGGGGGAGCGAGTGAGCAGCCCAGACCCACACAGGACGCAGTGATGGAGGAGCCGCTCTCTACAACAGAGACAGGTGAAAGCTGCATAAGCAGGTCATTCAGAAGGAGGCACTCATGTCACAAACATAAGCTCATTAACATATATGTCTACCGATATTTGCACATCAATGACTTTTCATCGTTCAGCGACTTTGAAGGGGTCTTGTTGCTCATTTCCCATGCAAAGAGTTTAACTAATCAGAAGAAAGGGCATCTATAGACATCTTAAAGGTACAGTGACGCGTTTAATTCTAAAGGTCAGAGAGAGGGTAGACAATAGTGATGCAAAACTACATTCAGACTGTTGCATAATTGTAACATGTAACACCAGCACTTGAAACATGTTTAATCTGCGTTTGTCAGGTCGTGGAATGTCAGAGTTTGAAAAGACCCTCGCTGAGCTAGCTGCCATTTAAGTCATCATGAAATGGAAATTCTATTTATTCATCTTTTAATAGCAATAATAATAATCACATTTATAAATGCATCTTAATGTGAAAAATTCAGTTGAGTTATTGTTCACTAAAACTGTAACTATTACAAATAGTTTTCAGTCATTGAAATACAGCTGAAATGAAATAAAATATCAAATAAAAGTTACAGATAAAAAAAATTTAATTTAAAAAACAAAATCATTAATAAATGAAGTTTTATAAAGATTAAAACTGAAATAAAAATAAAGCTAAATAGAAATATTACATGAAGCTAATTCAAAATATTCATATAACAGTATATGTGACCAGTCACCCATGCTGGTTCAAAAATGAGTTACAGGATTAAATTACTGTGGAAATGCCATGAAAAAGGTCCATCAACTACAAGATCGCATTCATATCCGCCTCCATCCAATCAACAACTGTTGGATTAAAACAAGTCCGCACCCTATTTTCTTTCCGTAATCAGTTTCCTCGGATGTACGTCACTTCAGCAGTTACCTCAAATGACACATCCAGAAGCACAGACACTTCAAGGAAACTCCATCAGGTGTGTTTCTGCCACAGTAATGCAAGAACGTATAGTAAGTATGTACTGTAAAACAGGACAGCACGTTCACATTGCACTGACCCAGAGTACATATCTGCGTTTGTGTACCTGCATAAATTACGTCTGGCTTATAAATAAACATCACAAAAGTTAAAAATATTTCACAATCAAGTAGACGACACAGAACAAAGCATTTCCCCCCCAAAAAGACTTGTTCGTCATCTGTCTCGGAGCCAGATGCTACAGGAGAGCTGTGAACAGCATGAGAGAGAGAGAGTGATGAAGAGTGAGAGAAACTGGTAAAAATAGGGAGGCAGAGAGTGAGGCAGAAACTGTTGGCATCGCAGCGTGTGGCGACACGAGTCTGTCTGGCACCGCTGACATATGTGAGTAATGCAGAAAGCTCAAACACTTTTCACAGGTGACGCACAGTGTGTAGATACACACACACAGAGAGCAGAAAAGTCTGCTATTTCTGAAATTAGGATGTAGGTCATTTACTCTCACAACAATTCCATTCCAAACCAGTACAATTTTCTTGAAGAAAAGTTTGAAGAATGTGCCTGTCCCTCTTTTCCCTGCGATTATAATGCACGGGCACTGGAGCTTTTAAGTGTCAAAACAGATGCAAAATCATCTTAACAATTAGGCTGCATTCAAATATGTCTACTTCACTACTTTTTACGCAAAAAAAACAGGTGAAAAACACTGTAAAATGAATAATAATGTCCAAATGTCGCTCGTGTCGCAGGAAATCGCCCACTCTCGTGTCGCTTTGTCGCTTGTAGTGTAAATGCACCTTAATTCGCAGCCGGTTCCCTCAAGATTTACTTACTAGAAACGTATGTTTCTAGAAAGTAACTAGATAAAACAGTTTGGGGTGTGAGTTTACATTGAAGAACAAAACATCAAAGTATCGTCAAGTTATGTTTACAACAGGCTTTATTTTACTCATAAATTGAAAAACCCCATATAAAACCTGTCATCCTTGCACCACTCTATAGACCCCTTTTCAGTTAGTAAACATGAAGTTTTTTGTGGGCGGAGCTTAAGTGGAGGCAGAACGATTCCCCTGGCCGCTTCACTATCCCTAGTTTGCAAGTTTTGTTAGCTTGTTTTTTAACAATGACTGGAGAAAATCAGATTTTATCTTAATGTGTAAGGTCACTCACTGTCCAGGACCACGATTGTCATTTGCAAAAGTTCATTTTAACAGACGGAACCAGATTGGCCGACCCGTACACGCTCACTCAATGGATGGACGTTCTGACAGGATTAACGTTAACACTACCTCAAGTTGAGTGGCCTGACATCTACACCTACCTGATAGAGAAACTGAGTGTAAAGAGTAACCGAGGACATATAAATCTTTAGATGCCTATAACTATGTGCTGAATGGTCACGTACAAAACTTGTGTTGTGTGGTACGATCCGAAGCTCTGCCTAGTCAGCGCCAAGGCCAGAAGACGACCATGTAAAGAGTGACATTACAGTGCAATTTTAATGATGGGAATATTTTCTAGAAATAAAAATTCCAGATACAGCAAATTCATTTTTTAACTATATATTTGATTATTCTTTCTGACCAGGTTCTTCAAAAAATCTAGTCACAATCAAACACAACAATGCAGGCTATACAATCATAGATGATTCACAAATAATCACAATAGTTTAGAAAACATTACGCGATAAAATTTCAAATTGGAGCCTGTACTCCGTCGATTCTTGCACCCAACAACACAACAAGAAGACATTTAATTATAATAATAACATTTTAAGATCCTTATTATGTAGCCGAATCAGTGCTGGTTTGTATTGGCTGCCTATATTTAAGTTACGTTTTTTGTCTAATATTTATAATTTATTTTATTTTACCTTTATTTCAATCAATAACAAATTACTTTTTAACAGCTTACGTTTTAGTTAACAAAAAACACGGATTCTTAAGCAATTACCACATAATACAAGTATACCAAATTTAATTTCAACATTATTTTATTAATTAAAATAAAAAAATGTCATTATGATTACACAATATATTGGTACCATGTTGATTATTGTAGATATTTGAGTATAATTTGTTTTATTTACATTATTATGAAACAGGAAGGGCAAACTATGCAAAAACGGCTGTCCCTCTAGTGCACTAGGCGTCCGAATTTCATATTGGTTCATCCCTATAAAATTCTCATAAATGTGAGACTCGTGCACTACACCCTAAATCATCCCATAGCTTTGTGTTACCAACATACATTTCTTACACATTTTTTTCTCTTGTGCTCCATTGTTAGTCAAGTCAAATCATGCGGATTCCTTTTTAAGGTACGGTATAAAATACAACATGTTTAATTGTAAGGTTCAGAAATAGGATGGAAAACTACAACATATGTTTTGGGTGCAAAAAACTTGAACATTTTAAAATCTAATCAAAGAAAAGGAGTGAGCAGGTGTGCTTAACCGAGTTTTGGTCAGAACGCTAATTAAATGAGAGTCTTTTGACACAAAAATTGAAGTTCATGTCCTGCCATCACCAGTTATTGCCAGCCACCTGCCATCAAGTAAAGTTAATTTAGTGGACTGATAAACTTCACCAGAGTCAAAAACCGACAGACTGTGCCAGGGTCCACGCACACGCGGCGTCCAGCTCAAAAGACAGGTGCCAACGCTCACGGCCACGTTAAGGTCGTTTGCAAAGCCAGCAGTCATTGACACATACTCCCAACTGGAAACATACCAGTTGCCCGGCAACAGCGGTGACATCAGCAGCCCTCATCACCAAAGCCCCCCACCTCTTCACAGCAGGAATTGCGTCTTAAAATAGCACACAGATTATTATCAGGTCTCAAAAGCGGCAGCCTTTCTTTCATTTTCTGTGTGTGCTAGATGAGTGTTGCCGCTGAGAATAATAATTAAACAACACATTGACGTGTGTGCGAGTGTGTTTGAGATTGCAACCAAACACTGTCTGACTTAAGCAACACACTCCAATTTTCAATATAGCCACTAAAAGGCATATTTATATACTATTATAGAATGTATTCATATTTTCAATTCAATTTGAATAGTATCCCCTTTTTTTACCAGTGTTAATCTTTAAAAACACTTATACTTTAATAATTTTAAATGAAATCTTTACCCAATTATCCATTTTTCATACTGTACACAATAATGCTGTGATGCCTAAATTCTCTTGTTGCATTTAAAATGACGGATTTTTAGTAGAGATGCACCGAAACCAATACCAGTATAGGTATCGGACCGATACTGTGCTCGTGTATTCATACTCAATGCTCTGATACCAATAACCGATACCAAGCAGCATGTGCAGTAGTGCTTGTGACAAAGAAACACCCACAACAGAGCAAACAGAGAGCAGAATGGATATATCAGAGAAGGATGTCTATGAAGTAAAGTTATCGATTAATAGAATGTTGAACAAATGAAATATTTACGCCTATATATCTGGTGTGCGAAACACGCAGAGTGGATTGAGCACGCAGCGGCACAGACGCCCGAGCTTGTCGAGCGCATTCCACAAACATAACTGGAAAGTTTGTAGTTTGGTCAGATATCACAATAGCAAAGAAGGTAAAACAAGGCACATATTACTAATGTTAACTAACGGTAAAAACAGAGAGAGAGAGAGACACTTGAGAGAGCTCTTAATTGCTGATCACTCACTCATGGGTCATTTGGATTAAAACTAAATCATACATGCAAGTAAAAACTTAAACTGTTACGTGATTTATGTATAACAAGTGGTTCCCAACATTATTACAGGACAAGAAGTTTACTGTGTGCAAACATCTCATGCACTTGAACACTGAATTGAATTCTCTTTCACGTCTTCTTGCGCTTGAACTGACAAATTCACACAAAATTATGTAAAAACGCCAGTCTTGGCCGGTATCCTAAACATAGTTGGTAATGCCTTAAAGGGATGGTTCGGAGTAAAATCAACCTAGGGTTCTTTGCACCATGACCTCAAGCCAAACACCCCCCAGAAGCTTTTTTTCCCCTTGGTCGAACATTATTAAAGTAGGGCTGTCACGATGTTAGATTTTTCACACCACGGTTATTGTGGCCAAAAGAATTCACGATATCGATATATCGCGATATCTATAGAATCTATGGGGGGGGGGTTATATAGTTTTTCTTTTTTACCCAACAAACATAAGGATACTGATAAACACAAGGCACATGCATTTTTACTTCTTGCGTACTCAATCTATGGCAAATTTTTGTGAAGGAAGACAAGCATGTGAAGTTTATCTGGTTTCAAACTGAAGCCAAACACTGTCTGAAGGTTTCCTGAAGAACTGAAAAGCTCTTAAACCTATTGTTGCACCAGCGCCAATAAAGTCATGCAGATAGCAGATTTGAATAAAAAAAATCAAGTGCAAATACAAATACAAAAATAAGATGAGTAAAGAAAACGGGGTTCTTAATTTTAATAATCACCCTTTATTAAATATATGAACACAGAAACCCCCCGTTAACAGTTAATGTCACGTTTCCCATTCCATGATGACTAGTAAAATAATAGCCGCGTCGATCGCGTCTATGACAACTCGAGGTATTGCACACCGGACACGCACTTTCTCAGTTTATGGCCAGCAATATCATTATGTTTAAGGACATTATGGAATTGAGATAATGTCTGTACTATGTTATGATTATACTGTACAATTAAATACAATAGTTGCTGAGTCTGTGATCTGAACAGTGATTTTTCTGCGCTCTGTCGCGGCAAGATTTTGAACACGGTCCTGAGCCGTTGCTGGGCGCCGCGGACAGACGCCGAATAGAACCGCGCTGTGCTTCTCGTCCGGTGTGTGTACACTCATACAGAATGTGTTCGAATTTTAAAGACGTGGCGCTGCGCTTGTGCGACCACCTCTAAGGTGCTGTTTTCTTTGAAGCCGAAGAACTCTGTTGTTAATACTGGCGAGCTCAGCTTACTTTTTTCGGGTGTGGACAGAGTGTTTCACTCTAGCTGCGCGGGCGCGGACGAGCGCTGCGTCTAGAAAACGCCAATATCGCCAATACCGGTATATTGTATTGCTCTAAATTAACACGATGTCGATATTTCATGCTTTGAATATCACGATTATCGTCAATACCGGTATATTGCGACACCCCTATATTAAAGTTAGATCTTATTTAGAGATATCAGCCGGATGGCTTAGTGCAGGTGCTAATGGATCCAAGGATGTATCTCGTAAATTACCCCACTAATAATGCCCAGAATGGTACCAAACTTATACGGTAGTACAAATAGGTTCTGAACTCATAAAACGAGGCATTGGAAAGTTTGTAAGTACATCAGGAGTTTATTTAAATAACACTTGCCTGACGGCTCATGCTACCGCTAACCCGGACGAAAACGTCACTTCAGGGATTTGGGAAAAGCACGTAAAAGTCCTGGCAGAAAGCGATGCATAAGGATGTACAAACTTTCCAATGCCTCGTTTTATGAGTACAGAACCTATTTGTACTACTGTATAAGTTTGGTACCATTCTGGTCATTAATAGTGGGGTAATTTACGAGATACATCCGTTAGCGCCTGCACTAAGCCATCCGGCTGATTTCTCTAAATAAGCTCTAACTTTAATAATGTTCAACCAAGGGAAAAAAGGCTTCTGGGGGGGTGTTTGGCTCGAGGTCATGGTGCAAAGAACCCTAGGTTGATTTTACTCTGAACCATCCCTTTAAGTGAATGTAAACAGTTGAGAAATAAAATGCGTGTGTAACCGTGCGTTTTTTTTGGATCTGTGCATTCGCGCTTAAAGGGACAGCAGCTTAATAACCCCGCTGCTGTGTTTTTAATCAAAGGACAAAGAAAAAATCACATATTTAATAAATATAGTGAAGACTATGCAGTGTTATTTTACATTTGATAACTTTATTCAAATTCTGTACCTGAAAACCTATTTCATTTGCATCTTTGTTCTATTGAATTTATTTGTGCTATTTGAAATTGGATTGTTTGTTTTTATTTTATTACTGACTGTTTACTTGCCTTCAATAATGTTTTAAATTTACATTAATTAGGCTAGTTTTTGCTGTAGTATCAAAATAGTAATAGAGAATTGTGATATTTCACTGGTATGTAAACATTTGAACCGCTGACCCAATCCTTAGCACTGAGCCCTGCTGGAGAAGCTCTAAACAGGCGCTGTGCTATTAAAGGGGTGGTATAATGCCCTTTTCACAAGATGTAAAATACGTATTTTATGTACCCAGAGTGTGTATGTGAGGTTTTAGCTCAAAATACCCCACAGATATTTTTATATAGCATGTTAAAATTGTCCCTTTTTGACCGTTTTTGTGTCTGTCCCTTTAAATGCAAATGAGCTGCTGCTCCCGGCACAAAGGGCGGAGCTTCAACAGCTTGTGTCCTTTTACCTCACACAGACATGCACTGAAAATGTCAAAAACGTTTAGCCTCTTATGTAGGGCTGTCGCGGTGAAGGATTTTCCCTTGCGGTAATTTTGAGTGTGGTATTATCGCCATTTATTTATTTATATATATATATGTATTTGTTGCTATATAAATAAGTGTTATGATATGGTCAGCATGCACAAAAACAACTACATTTTCAGTAACCAATGTAACCGAAACTAAACAGCGTCTCTGCACATTGAAAGGAAACGGACCGTCTTTGAGTGAGTCATTAAACCGTTCATTCAACGAACACGTTCAAAAACGCTGATTCATTAAAAGATAGTAATGAAACATGGTGTTAATTATTTTTTAACTTTGAGCTCCACTTTTCAAGGCTCAGCTGACCAGCAATGCGTCGCATGGGTAACGCTGAAGCTGATGATTCACTTAATAGAGACCAATGGCAGTGAATGCGTGACTCGCTGATTTTTTTTCCCGCGGCTTTCTGGCGCTGTGGAATGCTGACCAGCGCTGTCGCTGATGCCATTCATGGCAAATACCCTTAAACGTTAAAAAGATGACACGACAAATATTTCGCTTTCCTTGGACACGGCAACCTTTTCACGAATATGACTTGACCTTAAAGACAGACGCAGGCAATCCCACGCGCTCAGTCGATCTCTCTCATTCACTGTCTGTTTAGGCTTAAGTGCAAATCCACGAAGCCTCTGTACAATCACCATGATAAAAACAGTCTTGTTATCATTATTAACTTATTTAACATTCAATACACATGCACGAAGTTCAAAACAAGAAGGCTATAACCATATGAAAAAAGAAAACACGCGAATATCGCGGTTGCTGCGGTTACTTGCATTCCTCTGCGGTTGGCTTGTCAGTAGCACGGTTATCGCAACAGCCCTACTCTTATGTTCAAACCAGAGTCAGACAATGATGGAGAGACAAGAGAGAAGAAGTGACAACATGTAAAATGCAACAGGACATTTCTGAATGGTTAGTTGATGAATTTAGGTAGCTTATGTGTAGCTATCGTCTAGTCATTGATTAGCATATTCTATCATGATAATCTGTAAATCGCGTACATTTTAGGATTGGTGATGTCACTAACCCGGGAGGAATGTCGTGTAGTCCCTACCAGCCGTTTGTTGTAGTCCTTAAACAGTCCCTTTGCTTTGAACTTTGAGCGTTGTAACTTTGCAGATGTTGTTTATGCTCAAACAGCAACATTACACACTTACTAAAGTTAGAAAAGTGAAATCATAATCAACCATCCCTTTAAATGAAAGATAAAATACGATATAGCAATAGAATGAACAGGGAAAGTAACAGAAACTCATACAATACATTTTAATGCATAATTAAGCATGAAAATAACTGAAGGAAAATATACATTTGCTAAACAAATTAAACCAATGAATATGAATCATATTTTTTTTATCTTCTCTACCTAATATATTTGAAATTTACAAATGCAATGAAAATACAGGTATTGTTATCGGCAAGTACCATTTGAAATATAATTATCACCTTCTCATAGCATAATTATCAAAAATAGTTGATAGCAGCGGCACTAATATTGACCAATCAGCATTCAGAATTCATGTTATAATAACGTCTGTATTCATCCTTAAGATAAAGCATGCAAGTGTGTGTGTGTGTGTGTGTGTGTGTGTGTGTGTGTGTGTGTGAGAGAGAGAGAGAGAGAGAGAGAGAGAGAGAGAGAGACTGTCACAGCAGCTTGACTTCTGATATTGCAATCCACGCATGAGCCTGGGGAACTTTGTGCTAGTAATGACATTGATAATGAAGGTTCAAATCACTTCCACTTTACTTCAGAAAAGCTATCACACCAGCGCAACCAAACTGCTGTTACACTACACCTCATCAGCTCTTCTAATCAAATCTCGCTCTGTGCCGCTGAACAATTCAAACACACCGTGGCGTTTGTGTGTTTGCACGCCGAAGTGGAGACGTGCCTGTTATTTCAAGATGTGTAATAATATGACTCGTCTTGTGGCGATGCATAAACGTGCTTTTAATCATGAATTGGATGGAGAGAGGGTGAAATTATAAATGGAGGACAGGACACACACAAACAGTGAAGACAGAATCATTCATCACATTAAGTACTTTAGCCTCTTTGAACCTGCGCTCACACACAAACACAGACGTAAGAATTCATCGTTGTTCCCGTTCATGCATTAAGATCTGACACTGGTTTTAAATTTGTGCTGTCGAATGACAAACAAAGAGTTTACAAGTACCGACTAGAAATATGGATGTGAGAGCAAGGGGAGAGGTGATTCGGTTCATTTTGTAAAAATACTCGGTCAAGCTCGGCACCTGTTTATTTCTCTGAGATATTTATGAGCTGAATATGTTTTGCGGCCAGTATAGAACGAGGAGGTAACCCAATTCATTATGTATGTGATGGCTTATGCATCATGCTGGCAATAGGGGTTATGAATATCAAACGAAGTGTACTGTTTTTCAGACAATCCATTTCAGGCTTGCCAGAGAAATAAGGGTGATTTTAAGGTCAGGAACTTGCAACATGAATAAACAAACAACAGAAAGTTGCACCTTTAGCCATCTGCCACTTATTTTAGTGAAGCGTACTGAAACTTAGAGTTGTATGAATCTGTTTTGTACTGTTTTCAGTTATTTCTTTTCAACTAAGGCAGGGGTGTCCCATCCTGCTCCTGGAGGGCCACTGGACAGTTACCCTCCAGAACTGAGTTTCGACACCCCTGAACTAAGCTGTTACACATTATGACTTTTTTTTTTCTTGTTTTTTTTTTTTTTACTTATGCCAGACTTGTTCATTTTGTTATAATCTTATCTTTGTAAGATTGTAATCAAAGAAAATCGAATACGAGTAAAGAGTAAAGTATGTTCCATTTAGGTAGTCATTTCCACAAATATACAAAACATGCTTATTTTTGAATACGGTGCCACTCAAACTTCAATCAAACGAGTATTTGATCTGCTTAAATCAGACATTTCTTTGACTCATAGTCTGCTGAGAGGAATCACATTGTGCCAACAACTGATATCAATACCAGCTGATTTTCAACAGCTGAGGATCATCCTTCATAGGATTTGTTCAGACATTTTTTGGCATATTTGAAAGAAATCTATTTGTTTGTACTATGAACAGCAAAAATAAAACTCTATGAAATCCTGCTTTGAATTCAAATAAAGTAAATGTGTATGAAATTACAACACAAGTCATGATTGACATAATGTACAGTCCTCTCTTTTCACAATGACAGCTCACAGTGGTTATGAATAACGTGTTGTGCTGATGCTTAAGTTATTACTATGGCAACCGATGTAGTGAACAATCAGTCCTAAAGACTTAATCTGAGAAAACAGATCTGAATGACTGTGAACAGTGCCTTAAAAGACAAGATGACATTACGAAACATGCAGCAGGAAATTACAGCAGAAATGAAATGGAGTGTAGCAGTGACTCACCAGTTTGCCACCAGTGATCCAGCACTGGGACTCCAAAACTCCTCTTGGCCCATTCAAGGGTCTCTATGTCACAGCGCTCTCCGGCTACAAACAAGTTCCTCAGCCTACAGAAAAAAAAAAAAAAAACCTGCTCTTAGAAAGTCTGTAAACTTCAGAGCAGACTCATGTGTCCCCAAAGATTTTGCAGAAAACAAATGTGTGAAGAGCAAGAATGCAGGTCTGCATTAAATATTTACTGAACTCATTTTTGGAGTAAAGAAACAAGAAGAACTGACAAGCGGTGATTGGATGAAGCACAGCGGGTGTAAAGGTGAGGACTCACTGTTCCTGTCATCAACGCTCCAACAAGGATTGGATTAAACCATGCTGCGGGTGGTCACATCACACAATCCTTTCATCTGCTCAAGTCTACAGTAAACTACACCTGATACCGAAGGGACACTCACTAAGGAGCGAAGGACAGTAAATTTTTCATCCAAAACCCACATGGTTCTTGAGTTTATTAAAAATATGGAAGATATATACTAGTGCACAATCACATTCTTAAGACTTATTTTATTTCACATTATTAACATTTCCATAAATAATTTAGAAAAAAACTTTGATGTTTGTAATAGTATTTGCAGCATTTGGAGGCAAAACTCTTGACACATCTTACCCCAAAGCTTCTGATACAGCTATCGTTTTGAGTGAAATGCTTAATGGCTATTCTTTAGCCACATAATTTACCTGGTTTTATAAACTAGCAATTTCACCAACGAGTACTGATATATATATCAGGGCTCCAGACTGCGACCAAATGGTCGCATTTTGCGACCAAAATTTGAGAATGTGCGACTGAATTTTACATCCAGTCGCACATGTGCGACCAGTAAATTTCATCTCGTAGGCTATAGTGTGTCATAGTGGGCGACAACCGACGTCGCGTCTGCGATGCTTTACGACATCATGACAAAAAGACTAGCATGTTTAATTTTTTAACGGTCCTCTATGACGGGTTCCGTCAAGAGTGAATGTGTGTGTGTGTGTGTGTGTGCGTGCGTGCGTGCGAGCGCGCGTGAGTGAGTGAGTGAGTGAGAGTGTGTGCCTGAGTGAGTGAGTGAGAGAGAGAGCGTGGTGAGTGTGTGTGTGAGTGAGTGCGCGTATGTGAGTGAGTGCGTGTGTACGTGTATATGTGCGAGTGAATGTTTGTGTGAGACGGCTCGTTATGACTGATCGTAAAGCAACGTGTAGTCTGACATGTTTCTTGTCCACGACATGACTATATTTTTAGGAGTCAAAAATCGTGTAATCTATCGTAACATACAAAAGAATTGTGTAATCTGAACCAGGCATAACCATAACTATGGTAGCCTATACTATGGTTATAAAAGTAGCGTACATCTTTTTCCAGCACTTCAAAACTATATCATATTTAAATGTTATTTTTAATGTGTTGACCAAAACATTTTTGTTCATCCTTTAAAGATTGTCTCTATTTATAAAACTGAAAGATTCAAGAAGTAGGAAAACTCACACTTATTTAAAATTACCATAAAATTAAATTACCATTGTAAACATAGCTGCTGAGGGCGCTTATTGGCTATTTTTACTCCCTAATATCTATTTTGTCACTCATTTTGCTTTTGAATTAATATTATGAATGATTATTAAAGTTAACTTTATCTATACACCTCAAATTAAGCTCAGTGCTTTGTCATCCCATCCCACAGTGCTACCAAACACTTTCTGTAGAACTTAGTGCCGCTGCCCTCAGATGTTAGTCTGGAGCCCTGTGATTTTAAAATAAAACTGCACCATAATTTCTGTACGTTAAGTCTATTTATTATCAAAGCATTTGTCTGTAATAGTTATTTAGGGGGGAAATGTGAAGGTGTGCCCCTAAATTTTCTGCTTGCGCTCCTAAAATTTTAAGTCAGGGGCTACAGCGCTCCTAATAAAAAAAGTTAGTCTGGAGCCCTGTATATATATATCATATTTTATATATTAAGACCTGAATAAATTAGCTTTACCACAAAATTAATTTCACCTGCCACAGAAAATGTACTTTGACATGCAAAAAAACAGTTGTTACCCCACTCTCCCCTATATGATCCCCCTTCAGAACTGCTTCTCTTTGAGTCAGTGTTTATGATCAAGTAACCATAATAAAGCTAAATTCTTTTCACTGTTTCACTCCAGGGTCAAACCATGCAGAAACTATTCAATTACCTGGAGTCAAGGTCACATACAGTATGTGTGATCTGCATTACAAGAAGCAGGAGTCTGTTGGTGGGGCCAAAACATGATACACCTTCTCCCCCGCACCCCCCATCCCAATGTCATTGCAGTTATGCGTATGGTGTGAAACAAGCCTTATGTGATCGTTAAAATGGCCCATTATGCATTTTTTGGGATATTATCTTTCATGTATTGTGATAATATCTGAATATGAAAGTGAACATGTTTGTGAATATGAAAGTTTCAAAGATCAAAGTGCACGATAAATTAAGTTATTGTCTCCCAAAACAAAGAATCGATTCTGAACTGCCTGAAAGGAGTCGTCAGCAATTCCAGTCTTACTTCCTGCACGAACCTATGTAGCTTTGTAATAAATTTTAAATAATGCCAGCCTATGGTCTTTGGCCTATGGCTGTCGGTGAACAGCGTGTACTTTGTCCCGCCCTCAAACACTGTAGTTGTAGCTGAGATTCGAACACTTTGGTTTGTGCTGTCGACATTTCAAGGAGACGCTGTTTTCTGTGCTACAAAAGCAAATCCACTTTGCGTGCACTTCAAAACTACCGCGCTGTAAGTGGTAGACCAATCACAACAGACTGGGCCGACTGACCAATCAGAGCGGAGCAGCTCTCGGAAAGGAGGGGTTTAGAGAGACTGAATCTTTTATTGAACTGTTGCAGACACTGTGAGAAAGAGGTGATGCTGCAATGTATATTATGAGAAAATTAAAGTGTTTTTTGAACATGGATGCATGTAAACATTGTAGTAGATCTCCAAAACAAAATGAGGAACCTTTAAAATATCATTAATATGGGCACTTTAATGAAATAAAAACAATAAATGAGTGCCATTGCAGCTTACTGTAACGAAAAAAGCTCACGACAACATGGAAATGACGCACTGATGTATATCAAGACAGGATCATTCACTAGTGTAAGGCTGGAAAAACTGGAAGAGAGGGCAACTCTCTGAGAGAACAAAGGAAATTAACATTTAAATCACTCTTGTGCACTATCGAGACGCAAGTCTCACCTCACAATCATCCTAATTTACATTTCTTTCCCTCTTCCCCCATCCCTTCTCCCTCATGCTGAAATCACCAAAATTCACCCAAGAATCTATATGGTCTAATGTGAATAATTATCATACAGTATTACACATGTTTGGTATCATTTGAAATGTCTCAGTGCAACTGGTACAAAGGTCTCATTCCCAAAGAAGTAAAACAAAAGGTAATAAGGTTTTTAAGAGTTTAGAGAGAAATTGCACACAAAGTGTGCACTTCCAGGCAAATGGCATCCTGCTCTTAAAGGTGTAAACTCTGAATGCAAATTCTCATTGTTAGCAAATGTTTCCATGTAAATCAACTTCTACTCCCAGTCTGGGATGGTGATTAATGTAAATTCCCACTGTAAACTCATGTTTACATGTGAAAAGAAGTTTCTGTCTATATAATGAAATGCAACAAGAGGCTCAGTGCGATTTGTAGCTCGAATTGGCCCCTGATCCTGACCAAGTCTCTCAGCATCATGTATTTCCTAATGTCAAGGTTTGCATCTCTCTTTATTCCAGAGCATTTGATGTTTTTTATCTATTATCTTTGAACTGATTATGAAATTGGCATGATACATTTACCTGACATAATAAATTGTAAACATCTGATTTTATTCTAATGGACTCTGACATTATTTTCAGTAAAGAGTTAAAAAGAATAGTCAAACATTCGCTGACATTTCATGATGCACAGATATCAATAAAACCTTTCCATTTATCAGATGAAATAACGAGGTAATGCATATGAAAAAATGTATTTCATTTAATAAAATTACTTTGCCACGAGGAGAGATAGTAACACGCAAAAACCTTCACCGGCTGACCAGATGCCTCCATTGGGCCGATCGAGTCGGGCTTACAACTATATTGTGTAAAAGTGTGTAAGTAGGCGAAAAGATAAGGTACCGTTTGCAACATTATTCATGTTTACAAATCCATGGATGAAATAGATTCAGGAATCCATCTGAACAAATCTATCACAGCGACCCCCGGCAGGTGTGGGTTAACATCGGCCTTATGATCTTGGTGAGAAGGCAGATCTTGATCTTACAGCTTCACTGTAGATTCTCTGAGCTGGAAAATTCTATTGAGTCAAGTCATGCCCTCTGGCATGCATTTAAACCCACGCTGAGAGCCGCAGGTTACAGCGCTGACACGAGAGACACACTCCTGGACTGAGAGCCTGTGCTTTTGTGTAAAGTCACGCATTGCGTGGCTTTTTTTGGTCGAGCTGAATTGCCCTTCCTTACATTTGATCTTTGCGTTTGTTTTTCTTGCTTGTATCATTTAAGTTAAAAATTTAAAGTGGCTTATATATTCATTAAGGGTCATTTTAAAGAAACATAGCATAATAATAACTGACAGAGCCAGAGCCACATAAAGCTAGTTTAAATGTATATAATGGCCATGTGTTTGTAAGTCCGACTAAAGGTCCAATGGCGGTCTCCAATAATACGGGGAAGGTTTCTGTGCGTTACTGTCTTTCCTTTTACGCAACACAACAAGATTAAATGAAATACATTTTCTCATATGTATTACCTCTTTATTTCATCTGACTCCATAAATGAAAAAGGTTTTAATGATATCTGAGCATCATTAAAAGTGAGCGAATGTTTGATTATTTTTTAAAACTCTTCAAGTATATTTTACCTGTTCCAGAAATTATTAGTTATTATTATTATTATAATTATTATTATTAGGAAATTATGTCACTCAGAGGACCTCACGTCTTTTGTTTAACACGGGTCTCACGTACACAAGCTCATCAGTTTTGATCATCATACAGAGGTAACTGCTATATACCTGAGATCGGTCACATTCACGCTTACACAATCAAAGATACTTTGGTATAGCCCCCATGGAATTGCATACACTTGAATTTAACATAACGTTTACTTCAGTAGAGGTATGGCCACTACTACAGATATAAGATCACCAACATTACTTCTCTTATAATATCTTTGGATTGGCCATGTCGTGGTTTCCCACGTACACTTATCTAAAGTAATAACATTACATTAAAACAGAGATAAGACACACCCAGATTTAGGTTGGTCAAGCAGCACTTTTGCTGCCCTAAACAGAAATTCAACCTCTTATCTTTGCAAACCAAGTACACTTGAATTAGTGCCAAATATTAGTCGTCACTAATCTGACACAAAACTTGCGGGAACATACAAATCCATTTAATCTACTTGGGAAAACAATTTCAGAGTCAGTCAGAATAAAATCAAATGTTTACAATTTATTGACCAGGTAATAGAACAATAATTCAAAATCCAATTCATAGAATAAAATCATCGGCCAATCAAATATAATAACAACAATTCGGAAATCGAGGAATTATAGAAATATTTACCTGGCAACGAAAACTACACACGGCGATCGTGTGGGAAGTCTACCTACAGCCTCCTCGAACCTTTTGCCAATTTTCCTTATAAACTCAGATAATTCAGTATGCCAAATGGTGGTGTCTGTCATTATAATTAGATTTTGGTCCCCTATTGAGGGGTTCACAACTGTGAGATCAGAATTTGAAATTGAATGGGTTCTTGATATCTGTGGAAGGGAATACTGATTTATATACAGGAGGTAGTTTGAATGGAGGATCTGGGGGAGGGAACACCTTTAAGGGACACACCACATTTCTCATATTTTATAACTTCTTTTAGCTTTTCATTATCGCTGGGAGAATGAGACCATTTTACCAGGTGCACTGAGACACTTTAAATGATACCAAACATGTATAGTTACTTTCTGTACACACTTAACATTGCATAGGTTTTCAGTGAGTTTTAGGTGAGGAGGAGAAGCGGGGAGCAGGGGGAGATTGTAAAAGTAAGGTGTGAGCTGCACTCTGTGGTGCATCTCGGATGTTGCTGTTACATATGCAAGAGAGAGTTCAAATGTTAATTCTCAGGAGAGCCTTTTGTTTTCTCGAGGAGTAGCCCAGACTTGCTGGCACCCACCTTACATGTTTATTTTTATAGTGAAAAATACAACTTCATTATTGCTACTATGATTTGCATAAGATTTTTATGCAGCATAAATATTCATGAGGTGTCAAAAAATGTAAACGAGCACCATCTACTAAATGACAATACCTATTATGCTATTATTGGACAGTAATGATGTTATAGTATTTTTTGATCTAGCTGGGTTCACTATGCTGGTAAAACTGTAATGCATTGTATTTTCAAAGCCAGATAATGTGTGTGTGTGTGTGTGTGTGTGTGTGTGTGTGTGTGTGTGTGTGTGTGTGTGTGTGTGTGTGTGTGTGTGTGTGTGTGTGTGTGTGTGTGTGTGTGTGTGTGTGTGTGTGTGTGTGTGTGTGTGTGTGTGTGTGTGTTTTGTTCATTTTTATTTATTGCCTGTTTTTAATTTGGACATTGAGTCTGTAATAAAGTTTGATGATGATAAGTCAGCGAGAGGATGAAAATGGTCACGTAGGTAAAGCTTCAGTTTTTTGTGCAATAAAACTTGATGAACATTGTAGATCACAGGGATAAAAGGGTAAAGCTACAGTATACCTCCAACGACACATCAATGCAATTCCTTTTCTGGTTCATTTTCTCCAGAGTGCGAGCTTTCATAACCATCTATTAACTGGACATTTATGTAAATGATTAATGGCCATGTGACTGAGCCTTTAAATGGGCACTGAATAGTTATTACAGGCAGAATATCATTTGAGTGCAAGGAAGAAGTGGAATTGATGCTCCATAATGGTGCTTTATTTTAAATCAAAGCCATAACCATTGTATAGCAACTCTATACTGCTTTATTGAAACACGTCCATTACTATCACCATGGTAACTGCTTTTTTTTTTATCCCCCAAATGCACTTTCACAGCAAACAGCAATATAGTGTTTGTACACAGAACATCCACACTAGAATCAACACTGTAATGGCATTTCTATTAAACTAGGGCTTTTTAGTGAAATTTAAAGATTTTGAAAGCATTAAAATCTGATAACAATAATTCAATTCACATTACGAGTGACTATATGCTATATTTTGTTAGACAAAGTAATGATTTAAGGGACAAAACAAAACAGTGGCAACAGACATTAGATAAAATGGAAAAATGTGTATTTAATTTAGGTGTCAACAATGTAGCTCCCCAAACTGCGACTAAGCAGGGAAATGTCATGTTACATTTACCTTAAATTTACCTAAAAAAATAAAATATAGAGAGGAATATTTTGCTAAATATATGCACTATATAACATATTATTTAATAATATAATTTAAAATAGTATAATGTTATTATTATAAATCTACATTATATTAGATTGAGCTGTTAATTTTAACCTTTAATAATAAGCTGACAGGGCTCCCTGTATGTTTACGGCATTAGCGATTTTTTCCTTGAGAAAAATTAACATGCAGCTACTGTACCTGATATTTATTCAAATGAATCAACATTGAATCAAGATCGTAATTGAATCACAAGCTTTTCATGATTTTAAATCGTGAAATTTGAGTCAAGCAATAATAAAAACAGTATCCTACCAGTCATTGTACCATGTAAACATTGTAACATGTCGTCACTAAACGTCATGAAATTCTGTTTAGTTACCAAATGTTTTGACAATTACAACACACTTATCGTGATGCAAGGTTTTTTGTTTTGTTTTTGATTTGCATTATTTAAAAATAATTAAAGGCAAAAGACAAGATTATGAAAACTAAAATAAACGTGTTATGAATAACTGCAACTGTACTTCCGATGCTGTGCACTCCGCTTTCCATATCAAACAGTTACTTACTGACATCACCATTAACATTACTGGGCGTTCGTTGCTAAGTCCTGTCCATTTGAGATCTCACTCAATCAGATAATATAGAAGCCTTGCTTTTGCATGGGAAAGAAAGGATAAGTAATTTTCATTATCACTCTGTTTGCTCAGTTTCTGTTTTCCTGAGTTCCTAGTTAGTTAAGTTTAGTTCTATGATTGTTCATTAGTCCCTCACACGTTTCTGTTCAGTTTGATTACCCAGTCTCCATGTATTTAAGCCCTGAGTTTCAATCTGTGCCTTAGTTAAGGTGGTTGTGTTAGTTTGTTCTCCTATGATCTCCTATGATCTCCTCTTTCTTTGTGCACTTCATTATAGCCAACGTGACACTGAAAGCCTGATGTCCAATAAGTCACCATTTCTTTTGAAAAATAAACGGTCAAACAGCACAATAGCAATGTGCAAAAAACAGTTCAATGTACCAAGGCTGATGTTTACATTGTAAAGTGGCCCCAAGAAGTATTTGGACACGTAAGCCACAATTAAAAATGTATTTTGTATTATATAACAATTTCTTTTTTCAAATTAAATTTTTTTTTAATTATTGTTACATTTATCTTAAAGGAATAGCACTTCCTTTAAAAAAAAAAAAAAAAAAAAAAAAAAGTTTTTCAAAAAATTATGGTTTCAAAATATAGACAAAAAGTCTTTCTGGTCAAACACTTTTAAAGTCACTGGCCCTTGTTTACAAACCGAACAAACGGCAGAAAACAGGGCGTACGGTCGTTTCCACTAGGGCTGGTTACTGACACAAATTTCACAATTCGATTCGATTTCGATTCACAAGCTTGCAGTTCGATTCGATTTGATTTCGATTCGATTCAATATTGATTATTTTGGATATCAGGTACAATACATGGCAAATTTCCTCAAGGAAAACAAATGACTTAACTAATGCTGTAAACTATGGGAGTCAGTTGTAGCCTACTAGGCTTCATTAGCCTACTATAATCTTGAAAGTAAAAAATTAACGGATTTGTATACAAACACTTAAATTACACTTTTATTTATTTTTATAATAATAAAGTTATATGAAATATAAACATTTAAATGGTGGCTGTCATAAAAACCTGCCAGATTTATTCAAACATGCATTAAAAATGTAAGAATATTAAAAATGATAATGAATATGTAATATGGTGCATATATTTAGCAAAATGCTCCTCTGTAGAGTTAATTTTTCAAGCTCACTGACGAGTTTATGGTCACTGGATATGGTTTTTCTGAGGTAAATGTGACGTTACAATACATGACATTGTTTACAAGCTGTTTTACTAACGTCTTTCCACTGCTGAAACACTGATTGAGCGATTCCATGTCACATGATACGGATTTCGATAAGTTGTAGCCTACTCTACCTTTTAACACACTTTCAGATGCTCATTCATGTTTATTTTGCGCTGTAACTAGTGTTATTAAGACGGAGGAGAAGATCATGTGCTTCTGCTTCTCTCGAGCTGAGCTGCGCCAGAGCGATCTCACGCCACAGCGCCAAAACGGTAAATGTTTTTGAATTTCGTAAGAAAATGGACGTAATTTCAAATCTGAGACTTTGTTTCATATCAATAGTAACAAAGCACAAAGATTATTGCGATTTATTGGATGAGATGCGCACTACAATGTTACATTCATTCATCAACTGAAAACAGCATGACTAATGATTCTTGGGATTTAAGAATCGATATCGGTTCGTAAAAATGAGAATCGATTAAAATCGAGAAATCGATATTTTATTTTTACCCAGCCCTAGTTTCCACACAAAACTGGACATTTATCAAAATGGGTGTGAGCGGTGGCTACGATCAAATCTCACGTCATGTTTCAATTCCCATATGCAAGTTTTTGCGTCCAGCATAGTAAATCTGGTGGAGAATTGTTTTTGTTTTTTGAGAAAAGCATTTTGACTGGAATGAAAACATATGAAGCCAAGCCACATATTCATCATTTAAAAAATGTGTTGCCAATGGTAAAATATTTTAGTGATAGTGTGTCATTTAGTCTATCCATAACATTAATAAAGTATTTTCTTGTAGTAAATAATAATTTAATTGTTTGCAGTTATGAGGTTAACAGGTGTTTTTGGTATAAGATCAATTTCTCTTTCATGAAATTACTTCCTCTTCTTGGCCAGGTTAAGTTTCTCCATGTCATAAACTCTTTATATGGACATGATATTTAAATGACAACTGTTTTCAGACGCCACATTTATTAAGGTACAATCATTCGTACGATGGGATTGGTGGCATACGAATGTTTCATGAATCACACATGAACCCTGTCGTAAGATGATTTCTGCACTCATTTCTACGTTAGATTGGACCACTATGAGGGGAACTGACTTGCATCTATGAAAAGCGTCAACTTGTTCAGAGTTAAAATAATTAGATAAAAGTTAAAAAGTGTCTCAGAAAAGTACTGTTACCTCTGAGGAAAGCAGAATTATTTGCCACTTGGTTTGATGCTTTGTATCTAATGCATTGATATTCAGATATTTATTATTATATTATTATAAGTGTCCAAAAACTTTTTTTGGGACCACTGTAAATACATAGAGATAGAGATTATTTAAATATACTGCACGTAAACATGTCATTAAATTTTAGGGGAAGCCGTGTTTCCTGTGTAGTCGCCACTGATCCAAAAATAAAACAAACTTGTTTGCAGATGCCTCACTGCATGTTACATGTCGTGGGCCATTATGTGAACAGGTACATGTACAGATTTAAGTTTACCTGCTGAGCGGGTACTGTTTCCCGTGTTCTGCCTGAGGGTCTTGTTGGCGAATGGCTCTGATAGCAGTGGGAGCGGTAAACATGGAGGCTGTTCCATGCTCAGACATCACACGGAAAAAGGCCCCAGGGTCCGGAGTCCCCACAGGTTTACCCTGCAGAAACAGCAACTGCTTAAAGCAGGGTTCACCAATCTCGGTCCTGGAGGGCCGCTGTCCTGCAGAGTTTAGCTCCAACCAGCTCCAACACACCTGTTTGAAAGTTTCTAGTATGCCTAGTGAGACTTGATTAGCTGGTTCAGGTGTGTTTAATTGGGGTTGGAGCTAAACTCTGCAGGGCAGCGGCCTTCCAGGACCGAGATTGGTGAACCCTGGCTTAAAGCCTCAGAATGCATAAATGAGGCCAATGTCTTGAGAAACCATGGGAAAATGGTTCAATATTATGTTAAAAAAAAAATCAACAAAATTACTAAAGATTTCCAATTAAATAACTACTGAAGATTTCCAGATAGAGTCTTTTGAAAAAAAGTAGAATTTTATATCCTACTGAAGTTGCTAAAGTTTAATATTTTGCGCAGCCCTTTGTTGCAAGTATAACAATTTTCCCAACAATTTTCCCAAGTCTCCCAGTGTCAGACTGGATCAGCACAGGCATTTTCTGCAGTTGGAGAGTGAATATTAAATCAAGGATGTGTTTGAAATGGAGAGTGGTTTGAAAAGGTGCCTGGGTGGCAGATGGCCAAAACGTATGGCAAAGGAACAGAATGATATTGTTGCAGAGATTGCACACAAGTAGCACTGCACAACGCTGAGCTGTTCAAATATTCATGTTTCTGCCATGCTGCTCAGAGAGAATACTCTCAGAGCTAAACGAAGACTTCATATTACAACAAATCAAACGGATTGCACACAAACCTCTCTTGTTTCTGGAACAGCGTTTGTGTTCAATTTAGTGAGAAAAAAAATGGCCAATCAATTTCAAAGTTAGACAAGCTTTGAACATAGATAACTAATAATTATTGTGACATTTAGGTGTTGTTATAGAAACAAAAATATAGGTCTACCTACGGCTGATTGATTCCAAAGAAAGAAAGTAAAGGGGGAAGAAACATCAGCTTCCCATGGATAATTGTTTAACTGAACAAGAACAAGAACAAGGTTTTTCCTTGATTTACAATGTTCAAAACAAGTATCTGCATCTGTTCCACGTCGGCATCAATCAGTAATTGGCAGGCGTTTAATGTTTGTTTTGTTTACCCTACTGAATCACTTGCTATGTAATATAAATTAGCCAATATTAAATAGATTTCTGATTTTTGAAGTGAGTGATGTTTGCTCAGACAGGTTTTGCCAGGTCTTTGCTTTGCGGTTGCTAAAGTGTTCTGAGGGGTTTTCAGTGCATTGCTAGGTGGTCTTAGGGGGTTCTTCGTTATTGATAGGGCACTGATAGGTAATTATTAGTGTGATCTGGATGGTTACTTACTAGCAAAACAGCCCATAGTCTAAATACTGCTGGTGCTGTTGTTTTTTTGCTTGCCCATTTTAAAGTCAACCAGGGGAAAAACGTATGATGGCCAGTTGCTTAGAAAGTAAAATCCCACCTATGCTGTCGTTCTATCTTGAAAATTCTGTCATTGTCTGCTCACAATTATGTCGTTCCAAACCTTTCTTTCTTCCATGTAACACAAAAGAAGATAATAGGAACATTGGGGTCCAAACAACTTAATGAAAAATAAATATATACAAACATTTTTGGGTGAACCAATTACATCAATACCTTCTTGCTAGTGCAATTTTAAGATTTAAAATTTTGAAATTTCAAAAATAAGAGAAAAAAAGAACCGATATTTATTGTGATATGCACTACACAAATAAATCAGAATGATTCATATTATTTTGAAGTAATGATATACAGTAGTCACCATTTGAAGTGGATCAAAACCTTTTATCAAAGTTCTACATGAATTTTGAACAATACCCGTTGTCACGTTATACCAGGACAGGAGACCAGAATACAATTTAAACTCAAACTTTATTTATACACGTGTGCAACCCCAAGAATCCCTGGAGGCAACTGAAGGTCAAACTCAAGAGGCAAATGAACTTAGAGTCTCTTGGAATGCTCAAACCCAGGAAATGTCTTTGAATGCTCGAACTCAGGAGATAATGGGTTCCATAGATGACAGTCTCCGTAGATAATAGTCTTCATAGATGATAGTCTCAGTCTCCGTAGATCCTTGAAACTTAGATGTAGACTCGTAGATACACTGAACTTGAATGCAGACACATAGATGCATGGAACATAGATGTGTAGATACACAGAACTCAGACGCAGACTCGTAGATACACTGAACTTGAATGAAGACTCACAAATGCATGGAACATAGATGCAGACTCTGTAGACACTAGAACACCGTAAACACTGGAATCATCTCGAGAGAGGAAACATGGATAGACGTGTAGATACACAGAACTTAGACGCAGACTCGTAGATACCCTGAACTTGAATGAAGACTCACAGATGCATGGAACATAGATTCAGACTCGGTAGACACTAGAACACCGTAGACACTGGAATCATCTCGAGAGAGAGGAAACATGGAATCGCTCACCGATGATCTTTGGAACCAGCGACAGATAACCAAACTAGACCCAGAACATAACATCAAGTCACATTAATACCCGGCAGTGAGTGCATGTGAAGGAGCTGAATATAAAGGCTGGTGGGCATGACGCATACTGCCTTGGGCTCGGCAGGTCTGGCGTGAAGTGCGGACTCGGCTGGACTGGCGTGAAGTGCAGGCTTGACTTGAGGGGTCTCAGGCTTGGCGTGGCGTGACTCGGACATGGCGTGGCACCGAGGCGGGACAGGCAGTGCAAGGCACCAAGGCGACCAGGGCGAAGCAGGCAGTGCAGGCAACCAGGGAGGAGACGAACCTTCAGGCGGCCAGGGCGGAGCAGGCTGTGCAGACGGCCAGGGAGGTGACGACCCTTCAGGCGGCCAGGGAGGAGACAACCCTTCAGGCGGCCAGGGAGGAGACGAACCTTCAGGCGGCCAGGGAGGAGACGAACCTTCAGGCGGCCAGGGCGGAGACGAACCTTCAGGCGGCCAGGGCGGAGACGACCCTTCAGGCGGCCAGGGCGGAGACGACCCTTCAGGCGGCCAGGGAGGAGACGACCCTTCAGGCGGCCAGGGAGGAGACGACCCTTCAGGCAACCATGGCACATGAACAGACACTGGCTCAGGAACAGGGACAGACACCGGCTCAGGGACAGACACCGGCTCAGGGACAGGAACAGACACCGTGACAGCGGCCATCTCTGCTGAGGGCTCAGGTTCAGGTGTGTCGGCGGCCATCTCTTCTGAGGGCTCAGGCGATGTGGCGAAGAGCCATCTCGTCCGGAGACACTGGCTCGGCGGCGGCCATCTTGTCCGGAGACACTGGCTCGGCGGCGGCCATCTTGTTCAGAGACACTGGCTCGGTGTGCGTGACCTGAACAGTCTCTGGATCGGCAGAAGTGACGTGAACATTCTCTGGATCGGCAGAAGTGACGTGAACAGTCTTTGGATCGGCAAACGTGACATGAACAGTCTCTGGATCAGCAGACGTGACGTGAACAGTCTCTGGATCGGCAGAAGTGACGTGAACAGTCTCTGGATCGGCAGAAGTGACGTGAACAGTCTCTGGATCAGCAGAAGTGACGTCGTGAAGCTCTGGCTCGGCAGAAGTGACGTCGTGAAGCTCTGGCTCGGCGGGACTGACGTGAAGCTCTGGCTCGACTGGGCAGAAGACTGGCTCGGTGGGTTTGGTGGAACGTGGAGCAGACCTGCGAGCTCCCCGGACGGACATCAAAGCAGGGTCAAATAACTTGGACGTCAGGTCGGCACTATTAGAAACCAGTTTTCGGGCTCTGGGCCAGACAATCCCCGTGTCTGGTCCGGGACGAACACGGAGTTCCTGCTCAGTGGGTTTGACTGGGCTGATGAGGTGAGCGGGCTTGGTGGGTCTAATGGGAGGTTCCGGCTCGGAGAAAACCGCATACTTGGGGGTAAAACTGCCTCCTTTCAGTTCATACCCGAGACATCGGGGAGCGGTATCTGGCCCCGATCTTGTAACAAGCTTTTATGATCTCGTCACTCAGGTCACAGTCAACAGCCAGTGAGCAAAACTTTATAGTGAACTCAAAAAGATAGCGGCTTTCCTGAGCTATCGCCGCGATCTGATCCCAGCTCATACTGAAGGAGGACGTGAGATGTTGCGATGGGGAGCGAGGTGACCTTCAGTGCCGTTGGAGCTTGCACGGTGTTTGGCCGGGTATTCTGTCACGTTATACCAGGACAGGAGACCAGAATACAATTTAAACTCAAACTTTATTTATACACGTGTGCAACCCCAAGAATCCCTGGAGGCAACTGAAGGTCAAACTCAAGAGGCAAATGAACTTAGAGTCTCTTGGAATGCTCAAACTCAGGAAATGTCTTTGAATGCTCGAACTCAGGAGATAATGGATTCCATAGATGATAGTCTCAGTCTCCGTAGATAACAGTCTCAGTCTCCGTAGATCCTTGAAACTTAGATGTAGACTCGTAGATACACTGAACTTGAATGCAGACTCACAGATGCATGGAACATAGATGCAGACTCGGTAGACACTAGAACACCGTAGACACTGGAATCATCTCGAGAGAGGAAACATGGAATCGCTCACCGATGATCTTTGGAACCAGTGACAGATAACCAAACTAGACCCAGAACATAACATCAAGTCACATTAATACCCGGCAGTGAGTGCATGTGAAGGAGCTGAATATAAAGGCTGGTGATGAGGTAATGATGAGGAGATGGGATTCAGCTGCGGTGATGAGGGAAGTGAGTGCAGGTGTGGATCCAGGGGGATGCTGGGAAATGTCGTACGTGACAGGGCCAGGGAAAACCAGGGAAACCGTGACACCCGTTCTTGTCTTAGGACAACTTTGATGAACTTTTTTGATTAACTTCAAATGTTGACTACTGTATATTTCCCAGATATTACTTTACTAATTTCTTTCAGCTTTAGTCCTGTACAAAGACAACATAAATATCTACAATATTACACTATTTTTCTTACAAATATTTTACAAACAGGATCACTTGCAAGGGGGTGATTATATTTGGGGTCGTTTGCATCAAAAAGTTTGAAACCCGTTTTCTTAGCAATCACCACTACTGAATAAATTAGATCAGGTTTGGCATGTTGCATTAGTTGATAGTATAAACTCAATACGACCATAAATGTGCATAATTACAAAAGACATTAATTAAAACAGCCTGAGGGTTTTTTGGTCTGGGCTAAATTTCCCAAAAGCATCGTAAGCCTAAGTTGATCGTAGAACAATTGCCACCAATGGTCTCTACGATCAACTTAGGCAAACAATGCTTTTGGGAAATGCAGCCCTGGACATTAACATTGTATGAGAGATCTGTTGAAATCAAACTTCCATTACAGCAGCCTAATAAATTCTGCTAGCATCTCCCATTTTCTCATGTGGAGCGAAACAACATCTAATCAGCAGAGGAGATGCCAGTGCTGAATACACCTTGACAGAAAACCAAACAGTCTGATCGTCTCCCACCGAGTGCAAATGATTTTAATATTCATGCTGCGATCTCAGCTAAGACTCAATGAGGAGAACTAATTTAATACTATAGGAGCTTCTTTGTTACCAGTACAAAAGCTTACGAAAAGCAACAGCAAATCGAATGCTCAACAAAGTCAAACTGAGCCAGTGATTCAGGAATTTTGCTTAAGAGAGTCGTTCTTCCTTGCATTCATTCCCCTCGAGAAATGAATGTTAGAGCCTGTAAAATTCCACAGTACGGACATCAGTTCAGCATGAGTGTCAGGATACAGCAAACCACAACAGCAGGTAATTGAGTGTTAGCTGGAGCGGTCCACAGGTCAAATGCTGGAAAGCACTGACACTCATTTCACATTCGCACATTTTTGCACACACATGCCCCGTACCTCGTAGAGCACGGTTGTGTTGCCGTGTAGAAGCGGACCGTAGCAGATATACGAGTGGCCCACCACCCAGCCAAGGTCAGACGCGGCCCACCAGACCTGACAGAGAGAGACGTGAAGGTTGAACGGTGTGAGACAGAAGCTTTTTAAAGGGGTCATGTCATGCATTTATCATCATTTTGGTCAACCAAGGTCAGAATAAAAGCTTGTAAACTTCAGACGAGAAGGTGCTGTCACAATAGAGAAATTATGACTATTCAGAAATTGGACAGGCAAAAAATTCCATTGTCTATAGTCAATAGAGTAGCGATGTATGAAGCACAGCTCACATATAAGTCACTTTCAAATCAATCAGCTTTCCAGCTTTCTGTAGGACAATGCGACGAATTTGTGCTGGAAATCTTTTGTGCCCATTCTAAATTTCAGATGGTGTGGATTCCTATTGAAATGACTAAACAATGGTAAATGTGACCTTCCCTTACCATTGGAATCCTCAGAATGGTTACGTAGAGCGGCAGGTGCTACACAATTTTTCCCCATTTTACTTGTATGCATTTTATGCAACTTTTTAATGAGCACTCGGTTTAGATAGGGGAGGAAGTATGTTTTCAAAGTACATCAAATCTTTTTTCTTAACAAAATTTATAAAAATGTAGTTCTTCATGACATTACCACTTGCAAAAATCACACATCATGACGTACCTCACCAGGAGACAGTCCATAAACGTTAGACATCGTCCAGTTTAACATCACGGCATAACCTCCTGAATCTCTGACTACACCCTGAAGAGAAGAAAGAAAAGAAAGACATTATTTACAGGAAACAAACATCACTGTTAAGGCCCGTTCATTCCAAGAACGAGAACAAAATGTCAAGATAACTATAACGATAATAAAATATACATTTTTCTGTGCACCTTAACGGTGCAGGAATGCATTGTGTGAGTACGCCAAATAAATCTGGCTTTAACCGAATGCATGTCACAACGCTTTATTATAATTTTCATGTAATGGCAAATATTTGTGGTCAGTATCATTTTATTATTTGCGAGTTTCACTTTAACTTTTCATTCAAGTAATGGCTTAATTATGTGTGAAAGCGAAAAATGTCATTTATAAATTATTTATAAATTATTATTCCACATTTTAATATTTATAACAACAACAACTATACTGATAGTGGCTGGGCTACAAAATCAGCGTGAATGGAAAGTGAACTGAAGTGGGTTAAGTTTTTGACCCTTCCACAAGTTTTTTGTTGTTATTTTTGATCAATTTAATACATCCTATTATTATTCATTTTCTATTATTCATGTAAATAATTATTCTAACTATTTTTTATTTACAAAGCTTTCAAGACAATCATGTAATCATGTTTTATTTCATAATCATGTGAGATGAACAAAACACAATTAATCGCCATTATCTGTATTACAATTCATTTTGTCCTTATTGTCAGTAAATCATTATCAAATCAGGCTGAGGATTGATACTGAGGGACACATTTTGAGTTGTAGGGTGATAATTAGATCCTGTGTGTGCCAAGCAGACTTAGATCCATAAATCTGAGGGGTGTGTGTGTGTGTGTGAGGGCCATTAGCAAGTGTTTTATGTACAGAGCAGCATTGCCTTGAGCAGTATATTTCATACTGGCTGAAGACAGGGTCAGTGGAGAGCCGTATTTGTTCGTTCTGCCTTCAGGCCTTGTAACTTCCTCCTGTGCTCCTTGTACTCCCTTCTCTTGTCTTGCTTCTTGTTCAGTCAAAGTACATATAAAAGTGAGTTGTTGGGGATTGACAAGACCCTGAGGCATGCTGACGCAAATTTCAAGACGCTTTTAACCTCTTGGACAATATTAAATAGACAAAATAAATATTTTCTTGGGGTGGAACAGTAGAATAAGTAAGGTGGGACATTTGATGGGATCATGTAGGAATTACAAGTTAAAGAATACACTGCTTAAAATGGTTAAAAACAACCATTGCTGGGTTATTTGGCACCCAGGTTCTGAGTAAATATTGGACATAGATATTATTTCTGGGTAAATATTGCATAGAACACTTGCTGGGTTATTTTATTTTGGGTTTTATACATTAACCAATTTTCTAGGTAGTTGCATAGTGCTATGCCAAACAACCTCATATTGAAGGGTATTCTTTAAAATAATAAATCTAAAATCACTCTTAAATATATAGGACAGGGACAGTATAAAATATTAAATCATTTTTATTCAATAACAAATCAGTCTTTGACAATCATAAAATACTCAAAAACATATTGAAAATGTTTTAGAACGTGTCAGGATCAGCCTCGGAGAATCTGTGGGAAGAAAACTGGCATCAGTAGAGTATCAGTCTGTTCCAATTCATTAATTAACAATCTTATGCTAATAATCGTGTTTGCAAAGCTACATCAAAAACAGCTTTACCTTATGTCATCTCGTCTGCCAGACATTTAAGTTTCAACCCATCAAACGCGACACTAGCTAGATATTAGACCAATAGAGTGCTCGCATTGTAGTCAACAGAGAGGGACTGTATAAACCGCATGAGCATGTCAACTTTGTTGCATAGAGCGTTGACGTGTCTCAGCCCCGGTTGCAGGATTCGTTTGGCAGGGGGTCAAACTTCCATTTGACGACACGTGACGTCGTTTACTCTGAGTGTAGATCTGGTGTATGCTGCGTTTGTAGAAGGAGAGCGTTCCAAGCAGGCGTTAGCTGTGACGGACATGTAAACAAAAAAGGTATAATGTGAGAATACAGATGTTTTTACTGTTTCTACAGTAAAAAAAAAAATTTTAGGAAAACAATGTAATACAAACCTTAATTTCATTCAGGAAGTTTCCCTTCAGGACGTTTTCTCTCAGACCAGACCACAAATGACCATTGGCAAATTTATCCAGTTTTAACCAGTTTGGCACAGACTACCTAACATTGGGTTACATTGACCCAGCGCTGGGTAGGTATGTAGGGGGTTTCTTCATTTGTATTGTCAGTACAACTGACCAAGCAGAGTTACACAAAAACTACCCAGCACTTGGGTAAAAATAAAAATAAAAATAACCCAATAAAAATTACCAAACAGGCTGAACCAAAAATATAACCCAGCATTTTTAGCTGATATTTTGCTGATCATCAAAAACACTGAGAATATCGCAATGATTTTAGGGCATTTTAACTAGACATGGCATATTTGAAAAATAAAAACAGCCTGCAGCTTGGAAATACCCAGTCAAGCCAGCTGTGACAAAGTTACTGTTGCATGCTTATTAAAATAATTACAATATTTTGCAGAGAGAGAGAGGGATGAGTGTTTCTTTCAGTGAATTGATCAGCTACTATTCACATAATGAGAAAACATGATACCTTAAATTAGGAGTTCAGTGTTTTTTAGTTGTTGTTTTTTTTACTTTTGTAACAGTGTCCTATAGTGAGGAAAACACACACACAATGTAACGGCCAAAAGGCCTGTTCACACCGGGACGAATTTCACGCGCGATATTCGCCGACGTTTAACGCCTCGACTAAACAAAGGGCGCCAATGTGAGTGTGCACACTTGCCGAGCACACACACGTTACGGAGAAGATATACGCCAAGTAGCGTCTACACTGCCGGGAAGAAATAAGACGAGGAAGATGCAAGGTAATATGAATGTAGAGCTGCTGGTCTCCTTGGTGTCGGAACATAAAGAACTATATGACAAACGCGACAGCGACAAAAATCTTGATAAAAGAGAACTGTTATGGAGTGGTATTGCACCTTGTGTACCGGGGTATTTATGTTTTACATTAAGCGCCATCTAATGTCAGGGAATGAATTTGCATGTTCACTCGGCTCATCGTCAGCGAAAATCGCTTGGGTGTGAACACAAAAAACGCGTTGAATAACGCGCGCCGATATTCGTCCCGGTGTAGGGTGCTAAAGGCTATGGAATAGGGATGCTCATAATTAACTGGTTAACCGACAAAAGCATTTTTCAAGATATTTTGAACATGTTTACTGCATGTAGCCTACCTCTCTCATTTGGCACAAATTCAAATGTTTCCATATTCGCTTCTATATGTTATTCCATATTTGGATGCTAATCTATTATGTATTATGTAAACTATAGGCTTTGTACTTATGTTCCAATAATGTAAAACATCATCCTTCACGTGCTTAGCTTGGCACCACAGTGTGGCGGTGATCAAAATGCTACCAACATTATATTTGCATTGTTTTAAGAATAGATTTAAGGTTTGGGGTAGGTATGGACGTTAATAAAGCCTCAAACCACATGAATGTTGTGCTCTAGTAAGCTTCTTTTTGTTAGCGAAAAGCTTACAGAGCTTCAGGCAGCATCACAGCAACAGGCTAAATCCTTTATACTAAAACAAGCTTCTTCCTTCTTATCTTGAATACACAAGAGAGTTTATAAAGACGTATGGCTCATAGTCTCCTGCTAACACAATAAACAAAGCACCAAACAGCATGGATCTATTCCACAGTAAACAATTTCATTCGTTCCCCCAGCTGCGTGCTTTATCGCTGTGTACTACTGTCATAAACAAGATTTTACCTTAGGAGTGCCAGTAGTGCCGGAGGTGTACAGGACGTACAGAGGATGATGAGCGGGGACGGACACACAGTCATGGGGGCGGGCAGTGGCCATTTCCTCCTCCCAGTCCAAACTCAGGTCAGGACGCGTGGACACCTTTTCCTATGGGAAAGAAATGGGTGAAAGCATGCAAGAATGATCAGAGAATGATATTAGGAAGCAAAATGCTCAGTCCAGACAGCAGTTATTTTAGTATTATTTAAATAATTGTATCATTTTTATTAATATTTGGAATTAGCTTTTATTTTTGTTTGATCATTGTTTTTGTAATTGTTCTTTCATCTTTCATCTAATATTTAGATTTTAATTTAGCTTTATTTCAATTAACAAAAAAGTTTTAATAGTTTTAGTTTTACTTTTGGTTTTAGTTAACAATAGCAACACTGCCAGGCAGACATAAAAGTTATTTTGTTTCAATTTTATTGGAAGTCCAAAGTGAAAATCCAGTGTTTCAGGCGCCTTAAAGGAATAGTTCACATAAAATATTAAATTCTGCCATGATTTATGCAACGTGATGCTGTTTCAAAGCTGTATGACTTCCTCTTTTGTCCCCAACTTGTATTTCAGGCATATCGCGTTCAGTTGTGAGAAACACAAAAAAGCTTTTTATTAAGTCTTATGACTCGTTTTACGTTAATTTGATTAATTACAGGTTTTTTTGGTGCAATGCTCAAATATTGTACAATATTTGCTCGCAAATATCAAAATGCAACAATTGATTTTGTTGGATAAGTGTGTAAAACCGGTGTTTTGGTATTTGTTGTGGCAGTACATGGATGTGTTTTCATTCTAATCAAGTAGTTTTGAATATTCCAAAAACATCTGTAAATAAGATCCTGTTATTGAGTAATCTTCTAAAGTTCTAACGGGATGTACACTTCTGGGGCTGGCAAATTCTCCTCTCACATATGATTATTTATTTATTTTTCATTTCCAAGACGTGTTCGTCTTCACCAACCATGTGGGATTCATCCTGTATCCCAAACCGCTGGAAAATCGAAAAGCTATTTGCAAACAGTTTCCATGACAACACAGGATGAAGCTTAAGCAATTTCCTGCGTTGTGAAATCAACATACTGATTGTAGATGTAGCAACATGAGAAAACACATTTAAATTAAATTTAGCTAGAGTTTTTTGAAATGCTTAACGCTTTCAACATTTGATTTCCTAATATATTTTGAGTGGTACAATATAAAGTACAGCTAAACAAATGAAGAAAGACTAACTTCTACAACGATTTATGTTGGTTGAGAAGGAGGACGTGAAGGTTAATAGGATCAGTTAATAGGCAGTACAAACTGTGCCAGTTTGACAATGAAACTGGCATCCAGGTGCCGTGGGGTTTCTGGTAACTCACCATGCTGGGCCGGTTGTAGATGAGGACTTTGTGTGGTTTGTGAGTGCTGAGCTCCAGAGCTTTCTCCACCAGGGGAATGTACTCCACTCTTCTGCCTGGCTCGATGCCATATGATGCAGTCACCAGCAACTTGGGCTGCGGGGAAAAAGATGATTTAAGAGAGCAAGTGGTATTCGCAACCTCAGCAGAGATATGCATTTACAAAAATAGCTTTTTATTATTAATTTTCATAAAAAGAAAACCCAATGGCTTGCCTTAGCATGGTCGATACGGACGGAGAGCTCTTTGGAGGCAAATCCTCCAAATATGAGGCTGTGGGTGGCACCAATACGGGCACATGCCAGCATGGCAAACATGGCCTGAGGAACCATAGGCATATAGATCACCACCAGATCACCCATCTTCACGCCATGCCTCACCAGAACTCCCGCCAACCTGGACACCTACAAACAGGCGTGTAGAAGCTGAACTTTATGGATACGTATACAACCTGGAGTCAGAAATCTTAAAATATCAATTAATCAAAACAACAGAAAATGTACACTGAATGCAAATTGGTCCAGCATTTTATGAAGTGTAGGTTCTTGGTTTCAAAGACTTGATGTGCAGTCAACATTTGATCTTGTCCGGTGAATTTTCGTGGGCAAAATCAAGTCATTTCAATGACCCACACAATTGGGAATTTCGCTAAAGATTCCCCACACAGATTTATCCACGGGTTCAAGTTGGTCACGCAAATTCACTCCATTGACCAGCAGAGAGCTGCTTTTTTTGAAAGGGCCTTCTGTGTGAGCTGTGCTTCATACATCACTAAACTATTGACCACAGACAATAGACCATTTTTGCCCGCGAAATTTCGCTAATGTGACCAACACCTTCTGTGTTTTACCTGTTCCTGCATTTCTCTGTATGTGATGACCTGTTTAGTGCCGGTAACTGGACTGTCATAAATGACTGCTGCTTGATCACCTCTTCCATTCTCCACATGCCGATCAACAGCATTATAACACATATTCAGCATTCCTCCAACAAACCTGTAATGGAAACATTTGTTCTTAAATAAATAGTTGAACAAAAGTAATACTCATGTTATGATACCTTGACCATGATCAATTTAAAATGCTTGAAAAAATACCAATCAAAATGTTCAAAATACCATTCACCATCAATGCATTTCAATAGGGTAAAATAAAGGCCATCCACTATTTCAGCTGCCTTGGCTTTGCAAATATTTTTTCCATTGGAATTTTTTTTTCAAGTCTTTGACTATGTCTATATAATGGGGGGCTTGAATATACAATATATTACACAGTATATATTTTACTTAACTACATACATTCGCATTTATTCAATGTCCTTAAATATCTTAAATATGTTTACCACTTTGGTTGTTACTGGCTAAGATTAGAAAACACTATTCCCTGGTTCGCGCTGTTTTTGATTGGCCTATACACACATGCGTCAGACATACGTCATTCCGGTGCGTCACGCGCCATTAGCGTTGCGTTTTTAAAAGTGAGGTCAAGTCAAGTCAAGTTGAAAAGAAATGCAAATTGTCATAATTTACTCTTCCTTGTTTCTCCCAAAAGCAATGTTTGATATATTTCTTTCGAAGAATTATTTTGAAGAATGTTGACTAAACGGCTCAGTCACTAACTTTCATAGCATTTATTTTTCCATACAGTGAAAGCGAATGGTGACTGAGTCTGTCATAGAGACTCAGATCATTTTTTGGTGAACTTTCCCTTTAACAACAGGTCTCACGCCTGACTGAGACCCATGTGTTCAATTCCATTATGTTACACGTAAACACATAATGTCAACGCCCCCTAATACTGTACTTACCATTTTGGAAACACTGTGTCCGTATTATCCAGAGTTTTGGTCCAGTGTTCAAACCAAGTAATACCACGAGCCGCTTCACTCCAGAACTTTTCGGGTTTGTCACGTGCCAGGCCAAACGCGTCCTCGTACGTGTATTTTGATGAAAACGCACGAATAAAATGTTTCCTGTATGCGTTATAATTTGTGTTTGGCTTATAAGCCACCGGTATACACCCATGTCCGATATTTGTCTTTACCTTTTGCAGGTAACATGGTCCAGACACACCTGTGCAAGAAAACTTCAGACCCAACAAACCTCTAGAGCCAGCAGCACTCACTGTTTTGTTACTTTCCTTCACTCTAGACGCAGTTACATTTCCAAAGCAGATGGGTTTTAAACGCGTAGTTTGGAAAAGACGCATGTTTTGGGGTTATCTTTTCAGAATATCGTCGTTGCAGCTCCAATGTTTGCTGACGAAGAACGCTGAAAAGAGCGAGCTCCAAATTTCCCAACTCAAAAATGGCCGCGCAATAATTCAATACTACAGATCACAGGCAGAGGCCACTCCAAGATACTGCAATCCATGCAATGAGACCGTTACGTAATGTTGGGGCTTTCTGAGGTGTCCTGCATGATTTATGAAACACAATGTTTAAGCACTGCTATAGTATGCATATAAATGCGTCTAGAAAAATAGCCTATACAATTGTTTTCGTCGAACTGTTTCTAATGCCAAGAACCTCAAAATATGAAGGCAGCTATATATTATCATGTACAGACATTTTTATAGGCTACTATGACTGTGAGCTGTGTGAGAACAAATGTTAAGGGTCCTGCAAAGCCTGAAACACGAAAGAATAGTCAAACAATCTAGTAGGAGACGAGATGCAAAAATAAATGTTCCTCAAAAGACTGATGTATTTTAACACAATGTTTCTAAAAAATTATGTATGGATAATCAAATAAACCTAAGTTGCTTCAGGTTGGATAAGTGATCTTGTCTCTCGAAATATTACTAACATTCTTACGTTTGCTTTAAAAAAAAAGGTGGGAATGGCATTTTTAGAATGGCACTAAAACATTTACTTGCTAAAAAAGTAAAAAACGATCAATCTAACAGAAGGCATGTGGAAGATTGTGTACAACAGGTTTTTTGGCAAAGTGTTAATCATGTTGATGATCAGTTTCAAATCATATAAAATATGACACAGTAGGCTTTATAGGGTTAAAAAAGACAATGTTTTTTTTCCAAAAAATTAAATGTTTTTATATTTGCACAGCACTGTATTCAAAGACGATTATTACAAATATTATGTGGAAAATATTTACTTTGTAATAAATGTAGTCTTTTTCTACTCTGAGCACTGTTAGCTTTAAATAAAATAAAAAATAAAAAACACAATTCAATGGACAGAATTCAATTCAATTTTTCACAATAAGTATTGTTCCAAAGCAGCTTTGCCTTAAAACCCCGTTAAGCAAGCTGGGCAACAGTGAACAGAGGAAACCCTAGGAAAATACAACACACTCTTTAGAAAGCAGAATGAAACTGTAATAATGTCAAGGGTTTGTTTTGTTTTACACTATTGGTCTCTGAAATCTTCCACCTGCAGTACCTCATCTTTACACACTTGTGGTTTGCTTTTTGGAACAGATTGTAAATAATTCTGTCACAGGAAAATGCTTAAATATGTTTTTTTTTTTTTTTTTTGTCTTTTCAGTGAACAGTATTCCACATTCAACATTTCGGTTGAAATAATAGATTCCACTCACATTTTCACTCACTGTCTACTTCCATAATGGAAAAGAGCAGATTGGACAATCTGCAAAATATCTCATTTTGCATTTCACAGAGGAAAAAAATGTATGCAGGTTCAGAATGACTTGAGGGCGAGTAAATGATGACAGAATTGTAATTTTGTGAACTTTTTGAATTCTTTTAAACTGTTTTTCGGAGGCAATGGCTTATGCAGGGCTCTTGCAAGACCAGCTATTTCAATCATTAATGCCTGCTGTCCGTGTACATACACCTCTCTGACTGCTGATTGCAGTCCCATTTTAACTGTGCAACCTGGACACTGTGATTGAGTCATTCATCAATCTTGCTGGCAGTTAAGGGATGATGTGATTTACAAATCGCTTGTGCAATGTTTTCTATTAGAGTGGCTGAGGCGATTAATGCTAAGTGGTCCTGGTCTTGTGTGGCAGATTGTCCGTATGCAGATTACGAAGCGAATTGCTCAGGATTTAATAGAACTGAATAAGATGAATATATCTTGCAGAATGATGCACATTGCTAGATTGATGACATTTACCCTTTTTGGTTGCAAAACAATGATGTAACCAACTGTTACTGCAAAACAGCAGCATAAAAAGCTGGTAAAGAAATAACTACAGTGTGGTGTCTGCTGAAAAAGTATATATAGGGGGCATATCATACATTTCTATCAATATTTTTGCCCCACTGGTTCCCACTTGAGGCCCACTTGTAGCTTGTTGAGCCAAAACTGAAGTTACTCATGTGGTTTTTCATAACCCTTTTACATTTAAAGGGGAATAGAGGACTTAATACATTTTTTGAACATAAATGTGTGTCGGCAGTGTGTGTACACAACAGGTGCCGAACTGTAACTGTAAAGATAAGCCAGGTATCCTTGAGCATTCTTTCCTTTTAGGGTTGCATTTTGTGACATCACATCCTGTTTTTGGTTCGTTTAGATGTCTTTCGTCCATGTTCCGTTCATATTTCAGTGAACCGCACTAGAGTTTATTTGGAAATGGGCCGAGACCCCCTAGAAATTTGGGTCTCTGTCCGCTTGTTTGGTGCACACCAGGGTTCGAAATAACCCATAGCAACCGCACCAGAGTTAATTTTAATCAAACCAAACCTACTAACTGTATACACATCCTAAACGTGCCACATTCTGTTAAGATCAGACTGACATAATCAGGAACACTGTTAAATAAAAACTTCAGTCACTCTTTCCCAAGATTGGGATCCTTCTGAAGAACACGCAGAGTTGTAGGTGCTACACACAGCCAGAAACAGCACAAGGTTTAATAAACGTCATCATATTTTAGTTTCATCTTTAGTTATTCTACGGTGTTTAGGAATAAGAGCATCTATCTGGCTTCCTCCTCCTAAAAAAATGTCCGGAACAAGTTTCTGAACGCCTAAGGAGTCATCGATGTGTCTTAAGTTTAGAAAATAATGCTCTCATTTCAGTAAATGTCCTCATTGGACTGGAGATGTTTTCCATTCTTGAAGTTCAAGTGTGTCTTGTATCTCAAAAGATAAAGGAAAAATTGATTCCTTATAATACAACCCTTTTTAACTTGTGCTGAATCATCAAATTACTCCATTAAAGTCTCTATTCTGCCTGGCATCTGACATTTGCCTCAACACGCTGATCTCCATTTGCATGTATTTGTTTTAGCTTTTGCATTTTCAATGGTCTCACAGCACGTCTTCATCTCTGATCTGCATTCAGCAAGCACATCACACGAACTGTACATCTTCAATTGGTTTTTTTTTTTCAATCTCCCTTTGTTGCAGGATTCTAGACAAGAATCAAGCCTTAGAACTTAATGCCCGTCAACTTGCTTCCGGCGCTTATTTGTCAGTACGAGGACTTTCTAAAACAGAGCCATTCATATTACCATAACTCCCTCTCTCACTGGCGGTAATAGCACAGCTATTGTTTGACTGTAAATGTTTCATTTTTATTTCGTCTGCTGCCCTGATGTGAACATGTGGAAGGGTGTCGTCCCGATCTGGGGTCAGCCCTATGTTCCCACGGCCCTATGTTCCCACATTTCTACGAATTTTTTTTTTACTGAACATTTTGAAAATTAGGCCCTATGTTCCCACAACCATATGTTCCCACAGCCCTGTGTTCTCTCATTTAACCCCCCGTCCCCCGAACTTAGTTAAGCAGGAAGAGCCAAGTGAGGGGTAGGTTTAGCTATGTTAACTAATTAAGCCCTAGTCCCCTATGAAGGGTAGGTTTTAGTGCTTGTGCTGGTACAGGGATAGCCCAATTACATCCCAGACCAGTCTCCCTACTGTGAGGGGTAGGTTTAGGTATGTTAGGGTTAGTGTAAGTGACTACCAAATTGGGAGAAATAGGGATACATAAGGCTGTGGGAACATAGGGCTGTGGGAACATAGGGATGTGGGAACATAGGGCTGTGGGAACATAGACATGGTCCCGATGATCTTACTACATTGGCTATTTTTACAACTTTTGTTTCAATCAGACTGAATTCATTCCGATTGATGAATCTGAATGTAGTGTTTACATGAACGCTGTGATTGGGTTGATGTGCGTGTTTATATGACAAGCTTCAAATTGACATGCACACACTGCATGAATATACAGAGTTTCCTGCTATTTGCGCATAATAACCATTCTCCCACATTGGTTCTTTATTTGTTTTAAACAGCAGACTTAATATTTATCCATTTCTGGTCATAATTTGGAGACAATGAACATATGAACCGTTGTGCCGTGCTGCTTATATTTATCACGCAGTAGAAATGGCCCAAAACCGTCGTCCGTGGATGAGAATCTGAAACAAGGACTGGTGGGAAGTTGTCCTGCTCCACTTCACAGACGCTGAGTGAAAGGACAATTTTAGAATGACGGGACATTCATTTATATGACACTTTATTCAACAGGAACAACAGCTTGTTCCGCACATCATTACTCTATTTCTAAGTCATTGCACATGCACAGTCCTTTCAGTTTTCAAATCAATCCGATCAAGTGTTTACATGTCCTCTCGATTGATTTAGAAAAGACATAAACCACCCCATTCAATCTGATCGAAATTTCATTCGGATCGAGCTCCGTCGGATCAATTAAGGTGTTTACATGAAGGCTTTTCAGTCTGATCGAGCCATCAATCCGATTACTAATGGATTATTTGGTTGCATGTAAACGTAGCCAATGTAAAGGCACTCAGTGCATTATGTAAGAGCCTGTATCGCTTCCTTTCCTCTATTTAACATCTGATTTGATGAGTGGCAATTTAATTAGTGCAGCTGAAGCTGATGGACAGCCACTCTTGCATGGGCTTTGGTCTGAGTCAGACATGGAGAGAGAGCAAGATGGGTGTAAAATGCTTATAAGCTGGCTGAGAATTAATAGTGGAAAAACAGACATCATTACACACTGAAAAAAAACAGTGTAGGATTTACTTTGAAACAGTTTTCACTCAAAAATTTCTAGTAAGTTTCACCAAATATTAGGCTATATGTGACACTTGCCTTCACAAACACCACTAAGAAGAGCATTCGAGCAGGCCATGTTTGACATATCCAAATATCACAATGACATGCCGTTTGGTTTGTTTTCTGAGACGTGTCAAAGTAACACGCACACTTCCATTCATCTCGACGTTTCATGAACCAGACAACAACATCCGCCTCTGTCGTGCTAAACGGGGGAAAAGAACAAAAGTGAGCTGTCTCTCAAAGCACGCATATGTGATCAAACAGCAGCCGTCTTGTGTCTGCCCCCTTCAAGCCATTTTTATCTCACGATATTCTGTCCTTGCACTGAACACGTCTCTGTTTGGAAGGCGTCCTACAGGGATGTGGTGTCATGTTCCAAAACTTCCTGACAGCCAAATGACTATAAGTGCTGTTTTCTTGAGGAAAATGCAGATACATCGAACGAACGATAGTATTTCTAGTCTGAATAATAAGGCAGCTCTTCCTTGGACTTTTCTGCTCAAAAAAAGCTAAAATCAGGCATAAATAAAAAAGGAAACATCTTTGCTAAAGGCCATAGATTATACTCTGTCCTCACTTGTTGCATCACACAATTGCGTGCCATTGAGACTTTAAAAATGCCTTTTAAATTCTTGCATTTGCAGAACAGTAAGTCAAGTCAAATTAAAATGGAATTAAATTCAAAGATTTTTTTTTTTATAATAATAAAAATGTACAGTATTTATATAAACCTTTTGGTTATATATACATTATGTTTTGTCACACAACTAATTTATTTAACTGTGAGTAAATTCCTCATCCTGCCATTGATAAACATGCTGTTGTGAATTGTGAATTTGATTCACATTAACTCAAACTTAAATGGAGGTAATTTTGATTAAATCCTGCATTTTGCTAAACCCTGACCTACATACAGGCCTAAAATAACACATTTCAGAGAAATATGAATCAGAGTTGTTATACACATGCGAGCTACTACACCTTCCCACCTCTTACATGGCCTAAAAATAGTCTCTTCTCTCCACTTCTCATATTTGCACTCAAACATTCCTTGTCAGTTTGCGCATCCATTCAAAAATCAATTCATTCTCATTGGGAAAGCTTCCCAGCGCACTCTGTTAATCAGACAACTTTTTTTTTTTTCCCAGCAGAATGTTTTCCAGAGGCGGTGTCCCATATGGCCATGAGAGCATAATCTCCCTGTGGCCTCTTTCTCTCTGGCTTTAAGCCCTCCATCCATCCATCGCATTAGTTAGCACATCTGTCTGCAGCTGGAGGACTGACAGAGCAATCCATCAGTGTTGTTATTTCTGAAGCCAGCCTGCAAACTGCAAGTTTGAAGCATCTGAACATTTTTCTTAAAAGAATAGTTCACCTAAAAAATTTAATTAAAATAAATTAAGTTTACACATGAGAGAAGTATGCTATCTAATCATGAATGAATGGTCTACAAATATAGCACACCTCTCCAGTTAACGGTGAGGCCTAAAATATGAGCAGTTCATTCTAACAATACATTTATGAAAAAATGCATACAAAAAAGCTGAAGAGAAGTTCCCAAAGACTTGTCTAGTGTTCATAATTACGTTCACTGTGCGTTTCACAGAAACTAAACAACTGGATATGAAATACAGGCATGCATTCACACTGCAGGTGCCACACTGTCTAGCGCTCTGCTGCTGTCAGTTCACTGGAAAGGTCAAAGGTTGTGCACGAGATTTGCCTCTGCTTAACTGAAGTCTAGTTTAACCCTGCATGTGGACTGAGATGCAGGCATTGCATATATTCATGATTAATGTAAACCCTCATCAGTGAGATTCTGAACACTACTCCTGCTATGTGAGCTGCAATGTTTGAAATTTGGTAAAACTAACGAACATGAAATTATAAATAAGCCTACATGCAAATTCAGCACCAAAATTTAACCAATGATTGACGCGCATCACAACTTCAATGTCTTATTTATCCATGTTCAACAAGCATTAGAAATGTTAAACATGTATTTATTTAATGTTAAGGAATTACAAATTGTAATGTCTGAATCATCTAAAGTGTCAGTTATTCGATTTTTTTTTTAAACACAGTTTCTCCCACAAACTTGAAATAACCTTTCTTATTCCACATTCAACAAAAGTTTAAATTTAAATTTGAAACACCTGATTTATTCTAATTTCGAATTTGAAATGTAAACGTTTATTCCATGTTCGATGAAAGTTAGTAATGTAGCCTACGTTTAATTACACATCCGAATTAGGCTACTAGAGACACTCCAGCTCCATCCGATGTATCCCATTCAAAATCGTCCGCTACACAATGCGAGTGGTAAATAATCCCATTCCCCTCCCAACCACTCCCATCATCCGCACGGGCTCCAATCCGCGCTCACTCGCTCTCTACAGTGCGTGCGCTGATGCCGCAGCTCCATCTCTCTCTCTCTCTCTCTCTCTGAGCGATAATAACACAGCACAGTCATGGCGACAGTGACAGTCCAACCGCTCACCCTGGAGCGAGGTGAGTACTGACAAACCACGTCCATTCAGTCCTCGCTGCTGGAGGGAACTTTAAGATTTGGCGCTATTGGTTTCTCGGATTTTTGCGTTGTTGGACTTGGCTCATGGGCTTTTGATGTTTTGGTGATGTTGCCATCTCGGTTCGGTTTGTGTCCGTCAAGTATGATGATGATGATGAACAGAACATGCTCTGTGATTCAGGATCCATCAGTGTGCGTTATAATAATGGGATATGTATTCGGTTTATTTTTAATAAAGCATAAGGCGCTGATTTTATACATGCTCAAAGCAACGATCCGTATTTTCTTTATTTCGTCCTTATTTCACTTTACAGAAGATTCTACAACTTCTCCGTGTGCAAAACTGAATTTGAACCGGAGCTGTTTTATAGGCTATACTTCAATAAAATAAAACCGGATTAGATTACAAAGAAGCGCTCGAATAATCTACTGTACGCGCGATGCGTCCTACAGTCTCACATTACATCTGAAAAAAAGAGAAATATGTCACAACGTGACTCAAGTCATGTGAACAGAAGCTTGCCTTTTTGACATTATCATGGCAGTCCGCTTAATTTATTATCAGCGGTCAGTGTCCACTATCTGAACTGTCAGAGCAGCCTGAAGAGACGGTGAGTGCAACAATATGGGCCGTTGTGCGCTTAAATCACCAACAAATGAATTGCGTTTCATTTACTAGGCTATATACGATTATATAGCAGGTCAAACAGTAGCCTATGGCACTAAAGCCATTGCAATCGTCACTCAAGCAAAGCGATGGAGATATTTATAGAGAAATGAGATGCCTCTGGGCTCTGGCATGTGCGCGCGACGCGCTGTGGATATGTGGAAACTGTATATTGCAACTAGTAGCGATGTCCGATTGGTGAACGAATTGTTGTGTTGAGTCGGGTCTTTAAAACGAATCAGTTGAACCGACTCACATACGGCGTGAACCGATAAAATATGTTTAATAGAGCGGACAAGTAATAGCCAAACATGTAAAAAATAAAACGTAGCCCACTGTTTATGAATTGATTATATGACAGTTTTATTGTCGTACAGAACGTGTTGTTGAAATGTGCATGAGCTTTTTAATCCAGGAACGTGTGAATTTGTTTATTGTTAATGCAAATTATATTTAGATTCTAAATAATTATTTATTATGAGCTGAATCAAGTCTGCCTACATAATATGGCTTTATTTTAGCATTTTCATGTCAAGGAATGGCATGAAATCAATAGTTCCGAAGAACCAGTTCATGAAAATTAGTCTGTCTTCCATGACTAAAAACTATACTTATTATAAATAAAGACACTGTTTACACTGTACAAGCAATGCAATCATGACGTCAGCAACCCATTCAACCAATCAGGAACGCTCTAGGTTTATCACGTTAATCAATATGGTTTGATTTGTTTTCTCTGTATGTTGTCCAACATAATAGATTATGTACTTAACTATAACTACCTGTAAATAACAGGAATCCATTGGATTACATTGTTGTATTGCATTAAAATGTGTTCTTGATGGTCAAGAATCATATAAAGGGTTACAATAGGGTTTTGTTTTTGTAGATTTAGTATGGTATATTGTGACGGGGCCGGGGCAGGTATCAAAAATGACCACCTACATTAGGCTTCTAAAAAGTGTGCAAGAGAAACTGCAAATGGGGGCTCAGTAGTTCTTATTCATTCTTATTATTTAAACAGAACCTCCAGAAACAATTACATTTAAGTGGAAACGGATTTATTTTGGTGACATATTTTGAGCATTGCCAGAAACCCAAGGTAGTTGTTATGCTTAATGATAGCACATTTAAACAGACAGCTTTATGACAGTAGAGATCCAAAACAGGCACAGGCCTCACATTATTCAACATCTCGACCAATAAGACTGCTATGCTTGAGGTTACACAGGGAAAGTGTAGAGCAGGGATAGTAAATTGTAGCTATAATTTGATCACTGAGAAAATAACCTTGTGTCTGCCTTCGTTTTGGGTGCGGACGGTTAACTGAAGATTGTTGTACTTTCCTGCTATTGTATTCAAATACCAGATGTTCAAAGATAAGAACAGCTCTCTGTGTGAGTTTTTGTGTAATCCAAGACATATGAAGGTGTCACTAATGTACAGTATGGAACTACTAATCTAGTAAACTAAAAAAATCAATACTTAATCGACATTTGTACAGTATAGACTCATGGAAGAAACTTCAACCAAGATCTTAGATAAGGATGGAATGCTTGTGTTTTGAAAACAGAACTGTACTAGAGTTATTCAGAAGGAGAATATTAGGATTTTGGAGTAGTGAAACTTGAGAATGACCACTGACCGCAGTGCTGCTCTGGCTTTACTTCATTCAAGGAATGGACGGGCCTTAAGGAGCTCCACAAATTTTCTCAGTGGGTCAGTGGGCCAGCTGTCAAAACCAAATTTAGATACAAGGAAGATGTATAAAAGATTAGAAGAGAGAGAATTTTTTTGACAAAAGTATTGGCATTTTTAGGCTACTGCTGCATCTGATTTCCATATAGTATGCGAAAAACAGTACTCCAAAAGACTAGTATGTCAAAATTTGGAAGACAGTAGGCAAAAAGTACGCGGATGACCTATTATTTCCGCTGAGGTTCTGGAGTGTGCAGTGAAGCAATGCAACTGATGCTGTAGGTCACATGACAAGGCCAACATGGCAGGTGTAGTACATCTGGTTTGCATTCATTTCGCCAAATGTAGTGCCTACTCGGACTCTTTCCAATCTAGTTTTTTTTTTCCAACTAGCCCTTCATTCCTGTGGAAACATACATTATGGTTCTTTTGAACTGTGCCAGATGATTCTACATCTCCGTTTTCTGGTTTAAAAAAAATCAAAACTCTGCTTTGGTTACAATTTTACATGTAAATGTATGCATTTGGCAGACGCTTTTATCCAAAGCGATAAACATTGGGATTCAAGTTTTCAGTTTGAGCATTCCCTGGGAATCGAACCCATGACCTTGGTGTTGCTGACACCAGAAAATGTAGGGATTCACTCCTGCATTTAAATACAGATGTCACTCCCAAAACGTTGCCTTCTCTATGGGGCACAGGGAGACTTTCTGCACAAATCCCTCGTGTTATGCTAATATTGGTGTACAGTACAAGACAAGTTAATCAAATCAGTAAAATCACAAACATAAATGCAATTAAATATGCCTCCGAATCTTAGTTTATTGAAAATGTCAGTATAATCATATGGGATTCAAACATGGTTCTCTATGATTAGCATTGCATGACATATTCCTCTCAAACTAATTGCTTTTCCTCTGCAATGTAAAAGCAATATTTCTGAACTACACTACAGGAGGTGATAGTTTGTATCAGGCTAACAGAGGTTTCGGGCTGTTTTCAGGGCATCTTCCATCCCTGCTTCAGTCTACTAATGCTTTACGCTTCCACAAAATGGATTTCTTTATTTTCAAGATCTTGGAATACTTACTTATGTCATATTGATTTTGGTCTGAAGTACTTCAAGTTATTCAAAAAGACAAAATTCTTCCAAGTACTTTGCTAAATGAAACATGAAGTGTTCCTCTTTGACACGCTAGAATTTGATCAAATTTATTTTGGAAGTATTTCAGCCAATATTGACAATATCAAGAGAGCTGTCAATGTATTCACTAGTTCAAAAGCTTTCAATACAATTTCCAACCATAGTATGGTTATACAAAATATGGGATAAAACAGCAGTAATATAATCTTTCCTTTAGGCGAAATTGATTCTGAACATTTTCTGTCCACTTTAGTCCACCCATTCGAAGATAAAAGCCCAGACCAGACTGAGATCAAGATCAAGGGATTATATCTAAGACTATTTTTATCCGAACAGAACCGTCTGTGTCACCAGTAATTGTGTGCATGAAAAAGAAAGGGTCTAGAAAGACAGACAGTGGTATCAGTCCGACATCAGCGGATAGACGCTCTGTGAGGTCATTTGTGCGGGTCTCTGTCTCAGCTATTATACTGCAAGGTGATTTATGTGCCCTTTGCAGTCGGGAATGTCACAGTTGGGCCAATTACTGATAATTCACCGGGTTTGATAAAGTGAGGTCCTGGGATATGAGTCGGACACCAGATGTGGCTACTGCTTTGTGCCTGCACTAACTCCTGCTGTTTTGGCAGGCCTGCTGTCCGAAGAGCAGTGTTTTCTTCAGGCTTGCCTGACCCGTAAAGGATGGCCGTCTGAATTTGGAAAGCAGCAGATGGCTAGCACTCTCTCAGGAAATTAATTCTGGCATATAAAATGAGGAAGACAATGCACTCCTCAGGAAAATAGTTCTGTAAAAACATAGACTGGAAGTGTCTTGGCTGGCCATGTTGTCAGTCTAGAAGCACGTAGATTTTTTATCCACTCTAGCTATAAATTAGTTTTTTATCCACTCTAGCTATAAATATTATTATAGTATGAGGCAACCACAAAGTGTAATGTAATGAATGACAAGGAGATTATTAGAAAAATAGCTTAAAGTCATCATGAAATGTACCTTTTTTCCTTACTGAATAGATGTTTATGGTTTTACTACCATCAAAACGTAATAACTTGAACCGTCTCTGAAACAAGATTCCTTTTGACTATTAAAGTTCTGTTCACAATAAGATGAATGCTCGGTGTGGAAAACCGATGCGATGAACATAATTTGAATGAACGCCTGTTAATGATAAAATTCTCTTATCATTCACTCACCATCTCTCAAAAACAATCCATCTCTGTGAATCCATATAATGCAAGTAAATGTGTGACCAAAAGTTGACGCTCAAGAAACCACACAAAGCGATCGCAATGGTAATCCATACGACCCAAGTAGATGAATCTGAAGCTAAACAATAGGTGTGTGTGTGTGTGAGAATTTTTATAACTATAAACCATAATTTCCAGGCAACTGTCATACTTGTACGTTCATGAGAGCATTGTGAAGCGCCATGCCAGCACATTTTGAAGCGTGATTCAAGCGATGGCCGGAAGCGATGGTTTATTGTTTAATACGTTTTAAATATGAATATTTTCTATACACACATTTTCATTTCAGAAGACATTGATTCATCACCTGGGGGTCGTATGGATTACCATTATGATCACTTAGTGTAGTTTTTAAAACATCAAGTTTTGGGATACAATCCACTTGATAGAAATATATATAGAAATATATGGATTTTTTTTTTCTATGTTTGTGTTCATCTGAAGAAAAAGTCATATACATCTGGGATGCTGGAAGGTGAATAAATGATGAGAAAATGTTCACTTGAGTAGAGTATACCTACAGTATAAGACCAAGTTGGAACGTGGTGTGGATGTTCCAATCAATTCCTGATGTATAAAATCAAGTCTAGTCCCAAGTTATTTTTGAATATCCTGTTTCACTACGAAATACACCTCATTACAAAAGTAAAATGAGCATTTTATGCTGACATTAACCCAAACCAATATCCTTTTATTGGTTTTTATACCTGTGTTATTCCAATCTTCAGATTTTCTTGTTTGGTGCAGCTAGGCCTTTTTTTCCATGTTACACTGCGTTCAATTTAAGTTAAAAAAATGACACGTAAAGAAGAAAAAAACTGGCTCCTATTAACTTTGCAGGTGTTCAGTTGTCAACAAGGATGTCTCTTGGCACACTGCACTTATAAACAATGCTATGCAATGCTAACATTTGCAGGTGTCTAATGATCAACAGACATGTTCATTTACCCTGTTTTACACAGGTTCCTCTGCAAACTTGCTAAACAGGTTTTATATTGATGTACTGTAAAGAGGGAATTTTGAGTCATTATATTATTAACTGTGTAAATCTCTGTGACAACTAACCAGGGACGACGGACTAGGGCCGCAAATTAGCTTGCTGCGTTCCATTTACCTCAGAGGAGGGATGTCGTAGCTGAGAATGATGTCACACCCGAGTTGACCGTATTCCAGTAAACAGGCCAGAAAACTAAGATGGACCTGTCCAGGCAAACATTTGTTGCGTTTGGTCTTTTGGAATACAAACACATACATAATCAGTATTTTGCACAGATGAAATTAGATTCTAAAGGTGACAGAGGTACAATGTCCACAAATAGAGGTTGGATAGTACTGTGTGCACTACTGAGTTCTAGACACAGACAAACAGAAGTGCTAATGAACAATGTACTTTTTCACTAAGGTTGATGTGCTGAGTAGCCATATTGAATTCTGAAGTCAGGACGGTTGCGCTTCCCCATTACAACTCTGATTTGAGAGGGCTTTCCAGTTAAAAGATCCTACTGGAGAGTGGGGACTAGGACTTTCCCACTTCCGAGGACAAATGGACCGCACCATTAGACGTTGGAATTTCCAACTCTTCAAGGTGAATGGAACAACAGACCCGCAACTCTTTGCAGTTAGGTTATATGCAAACTATATTGCACTATATAGACAGAGCAGATTATATGTCAGCAAGGAAATTGTCATTCAAATACTATACACAGAATGCCATCAAACCTTCAACAGAAAGTGTCTTCAACAGAAAAATAATTTGCTATGGACTCAGTCCTTGATATTGAATTGTGGGATTGCAATGTGTACGCTCGCCACAATCTTGCCACAGAGATTGATGTCTTTGTTATTAAATCCTGCCTACAAGAGGAAACCTCAACAGTGATGAGAGATATGAGTTTTAGTCTCACTTGAAAGACAACACTGAGTCTCTGAAGAGATCTGGTCACTCCTTTAGACAAACAGCGTCCCGCCACATTTGATTTGTAGTGTTGAGGTTTCTTTTTCCACTGTAGGTATTTTATTTTGTTTTACTGTATATTTTTTACTTGTACAAGCAAAGCTCCTTTTACCTTTGAAATTACTATAACATCCGTTTCTGTTAAAAAGTTACATTTTTGATTAAAAACGACCGCTCTATGTTTTGCTCTACATGTTTTTGTCTGATTTTTGCTATATACCAAGATCAATTTATATTCACGTGTTCCTCTTAAGTTAATGGGTTCATCTAGCTATAAATTAATTAATAATCATGCAAATGAATTCTAGAAGACTGCACTGCGAATATTTAATATAATTTTCAATGCAAAATCTGGTCTACTGTCAGCATCATTGAAATTCACATCCTCATAAAGAATGTGTAACCCAGCAGATAATTGTTTTGCTCTTTTAAACCTTATGAGACTTTTAGAGTTCTCAGTTGAATTTTGGCATACAGCCCCACTGGTTTTAGCTGGTTTAAGTTGATTTTAGCTTGTTTAAAAATAAATTCACAACCCGGTTAAGACTAGTTTAACTGGGCAACCAGCTGAAAAGTGCATCCCTTTAAATACAGCTAATAGATCAGCCATAGATCAGCCTTGCCAGGTTGGGAGACCAAGTAAGACCAGCAAACCGGTAAGAGTATATTTAGTTTGTAGGAAAAATTATGAAATCTCTGTCTTTTTGTTACAGACTTTGGTATCTAACTTTACAGACTCTGTTAATCACACATGTGATAATAATGGGGGTATTTTCTCTGGAAAATAATCTGAAAAAGTCTCCATTTGTTGTCAATCTCATAGCTGTCTAGGAGAAACTAGTGAAGTTTGTGACTCAACAAATTGAACATGAATTAGTAATAGAAACCTTAAAACAGACATAAATGTCTGTTCATAGCGAGCAACATCTTTTTGAGAAGCTCAATATCTCTCACAAATTATTTAATACTTCGTTGGCACTGTTGCTGAGTTTGTATTTTGTCAGATAAATTCAACAAAATGTCAAATTATATTCTTCAAACCTCAAACTTGCCATGATAGGATACCATAGTTCATTGGTACAGAGATTCTAAGCATGATTGCTGTGAAAACTGTATGATAATAGTCGAGCTAAAGCCTGTAGACAATAGAGAAGTCTTCTGTGAATTATCTCTTGGTCTAAGCTGTGTTTTCACTATGTGGTCTCAATCCACAGTGTGTCTGTGGAAAAAAATAGGATCATGGTGGCTCTTACACCATTAGCAGCAATGCTGAAGGCTACAGTGGTTTTTGAATGGAGAGTCGGGTCACATAGACGTAGTGTAGTTCGGTACACTGGAAGGCTGAATACTCTCTATCTCTGCGCTATCTTTGCCCCTAATGCTTACTCACAGATCCGTGTGGGCAGGCAACCCCATGTGGGTTTTACATTTAAAGGTGCGAAAATTACACAATCACTCTGACTTATTTCTTGTTGGAAAGACCACACATTATGAGAACAGATAAATAATAGTGTACTCTTCCATTCCATTGCCAACGCATTTGCACCCCCCTCCGCTGCACTTACCGGTCTCCATAGTAATGTAGTTTAATGTACCAATCACAAACCTGGAGTGTGAACATCACCAAGCCCTTTAAATCTCCTGTTTGTGAGCCTGCGCTAATAGACGTGACGTAAATCCCAGGCAAGATCCACACAGGGCCTTGAGCTGCCACCATGCAAATCTGAATCCGACGGATTTAGCCCGTGGAATAACAATGTGTGCCACGATCTTCCTTTTTTCTTGCTAAATGATGACATGTGTCACTCAGATGTGTGTGAAAAGACTTTACTGAGATGAGACTAATAAAACCAAGCCCAGGTTGGCTGTTCACTGAAAGCTGAAAGAAAACCCAGGGGCGCCATGGAGAATTAATCCTATCTGTAATAGCTGCGCATGATGCAGGAGCTTGAAATGCTTTTAGAGGCTTTTTTCATCTTATAACTTTGTTAATGGATGAATTTATCTTCGAAATGCTGTTTCGTGTTCCCTCGAAGATATAGTCATTACCAATCTCCACAAATGCATTAATAAGTCCATTTATTTTTTATAAATAAGTTTGCCCACTAAATTATATTATGGTGATTGATCTTTAGACAGTTAATATTAAGGCATTAGACATCATATTCTTCCATGAGGGTATAGAGTTTCAGCTCAATATAGTTAAAGGTGCTGTAAGTGATTACAGCCGTTTTGCTAACTTCCACTATAATTAGATAATCCCATCCCTTCAACCACACGCCCCATCGTTCCAGCAAACCAATACCTGTAAAAGGTGGTTTGTGATTGGCAAAAAAAGCATGGGCTGCTCTCCTACCCTTTTTGCGATTTACAGAGCTAATGATAACATAAAGTAGGGATATTTTAAGCAAGTCTCAAATACGCAATTGCAAGATACATTGGCGTCAAATATAATGGGTGTTCCTATTACTTTCTGCCAAAGCTAATTGAATCCCCACCACTTTCTGAAATCCCTACTAATGGCAGGGATGTATCTAATACATCTTACAGAGAAAGCATCACCAATTGTTGAGCATGATTCATTTAGTTTCTGTGTTATATTGAGTAATTGTTACAGTTTTCATCAGCCGCACAAAACGACAGTGACAAATTTTCTCCCACATAAAGTTCTTAGACGTGCTCCACTTTATCACTTTTCCACAACTCTCTATCCATTCTAGTGAAATCACAAAACAATATGTAAACAAATATGTTCCCAAACAAATACTGATAAACATTCACTGACATACATCTGCAATCTGGAATCCCAAACCCCCAAATTCAAAGTGAAAATATTACTGCCAGACCAAAATTTATCATCTGACTCTCAGGACTGAATTTGATTCTGGATTTGAATTGGTCAGCATGAATGGCCCCTATTGAAGTACAAGGTACAAATGCAATTCAGCTAAAGAATATCCAGATACTACCTGGTTATGAAAAGCATGTATTTATCGAAACTTCAAATTGTTTGTGCATAACCTAATTAATATTAGGTTAATTTTATTAACTCCCCCCCCCCCCCCCAAACAGAATACAAAGTGACACCCATGGTAAGATAACTATGCTATGCTCATTATAAACAGGAAGGAAGGTCTTAGGCAATGTGTACAGCACAACACATCTTAAAGTTGATCTTTAAAGCAGCTTAAAAACAGTAGCCTAAATTTAGTAACTTTCTAAAAAACTGTTAATGAGCGAGAGAGACCACGAACAGAGACAGAAACATCCGAATCAAGACACACAAGAGAAGTATGAGTCACAAAGAGAATATCATTCATGGTCATTCTCTAACCTCCCGGTAATGAGACATAAATGTGAAAAGGAGTGTTTACACAGTTTCCTGTGCTGGCTGAAAGGACACCAGTATGTTCAATTCGGCTCATTACCCCATACACGACTCCAGACCGTCCTCTCGGTAGAAATCCGCCGGTAATGATGGAGCTTCAGCTCAGGATTAATGAAGAAAAGGCTGTCACACGCTGTGGAGCGGCTGTACATATGTGGATCTGTGAAAGCTGCCACAGGACATGACTCCAAAGGTCACCTTCACTAATCTGATGCCATGCACTCTGTTGTTGGGAAAACAGAATGAAATGTCCAGTGAGTGGTGCTAAAAGCTCATTCAGTTTTATCCAGATGAAAGTTAATCTGGCAACATTTTATACGTTGGTTCTCATGTATTGAAGCAATTCGGAAATTAAGTGGCGCTAGAAGGTTAATGTGATTGCATATAACATAGCACCTACACTAAACCCTACTGTAAACCTAACCAAAAGCAAACTTGTGGTAAAAACGCATTTGCTGAAGTAACCATGTTCCATCTACAAGTCTTTGAAGTCTTAAATCGTGACTCTTGTTTCATGGGACTCGTACCCACGCGCTCCGCAATAATACTGCTGTACCAGCTGAGCTACTGAGCAAGTTTACTACATCAGAAAGGCCACACATATGGAACTATGTATGTGATGAAAATGTAAAAATGTATTAGTTTACAAATCATGTACTTCGAAAAAATGTGATAACATAGTATTGTGCAAGAAATAAGTCTTTATTAACCTATAATCTGCCCCTGAAATCATCATTTGTGTTAAAAGGAACAGCCGTTGTTGGCATTATACTGCCTCTAGTGTTAATTTTAAACTGGAAATTGCAGTGAAATGTATGTATAGGAATGTTTTTGGAGTTGTATGTAGAGACAAATAATCCTAATGAGCCTCTGCTGGTATTTTGAGCATCAGATCTGAGGCAAGGACTGAGATCTCAAAGTTGGTCAATTATAATAATTTGGACCTTTATTCTGAGCATACGCTCTAATTACATTGTCAATATTATGAAGTGTACCATTGAGCCTATGGCTCTGTCCCAAAACCTATAGAGCGGCCCCTTAAAGAATCATAGGCACATTCCCAACAGGGAGTCTGTTTCAAAGGTCATGCGTTATTTAAGAAACTTTCTAAGATAGCATAGATAATGCAAACGTGTATGGACGTGTATAAGACGAGCATGGTGAGGGAGAGTGGAAGGAAGTGAAGACTTCAAAATTGTGTCAAATGAGCACTTCTAACAATACAAATCAATGGACAATGCCGTTCAAAATTGAAATGGTGGGTGCTAGGCACTGAATCGCACAGAATTGATCCATTCACTGGTGAGTGAAACCTACACCCAGTGTGAAATGTGCTACAAGTCTGTGACCATTTTAAAGTGGCAATAGGCAGCACTCTGAATATGGAACGGTAGTGTTACGGTAGTGTTGATTCCCAACTCCAGGTCTTTCTGCTCTTCTCCTTTGTCATTTCCTGTCTCTTCTACTCTATGAAAGGCAAAAATGCCCCTATTACCGCTCAAAAGTTTGGGCTTTGGAAGATACAAAAAAACGGTAATATTGTGAAATATTATTACTAATATTAATTTCAAATAACTGAATAAATAAATGTCATTTATTCCTGTGATGGCAAAACTGAATTTTCAGCAGCCATTACTCTGTTACTCTTCAGTGTCACATGATCAAATCATTGTAATATGATGATTTGATGCTCAAGTAGGATTTCTTACTATTATTAATGTTGAAAACAGTTGAGATGCTTAATATTTTTTGTGAAAACTTGATGCATTTTTTCAGTAATCTTTGATTAATAAAAAGTTCAAAAGAGCAGCATTTATTTGAAATAGAAATCATATACGAATGTTAAAGTCTTTACTGTCACTTCTGATCAACTGAATGCATCATTGCTTAATAAAAGTATTAATTTCTTTAGGAAAAATCTTCTGACCGCAAAAGTTAGTGTATCTATTAGAAATGTACAGGAGACAGGCCTAAAATAAAATATTTTTTAAACAAAAATTGACTGAGCTATGAATATTTTGGTTTTCACAAAATTGAAGTCTTTGTCTATCACTCTCTAGAAACTTTGATTCATGGCTTTACTACATCCGGAATTGACTATTGCAACAGCATTTTCTATGGAACATCATTCAAAGTCTAAATAACCTCCAGAACTGATTCACTCCCACTCTTGTGACAACATCACCACTGTCCTTCAGAAGATTCACTGGCTGTTGTTTTTCCCCCTCATTATTTCCAAATCATAAAATTCCCACACCACAACTATGCTTGGGTGGCCCATTAAATGAAACATATTTACTCATCCTTATGTCCTTATTTTGTCCATGGAACAGGAACACATTTTTGAAGATTTTTCAAGCATTTTGTTTCCATACGCTGTGCTGATTTTATGTAATAAAATGTAATACTTGTAATATAGTTAGTAATATAATGTTATTTTCATATTAATTATATACTAGTTTTATTGTTGTTTTAAATAGCTTTTATGTGGATTACCATGAACTTCACTTTATAATGAATTATACATTATGCATTATTCACATTAATTATGAGCCTGCATATAGTAGTTCTTACGTTCAGTCCTCCGGAAGGTATGACAAAAATACTAGTTATTGATTAGCTAATAGTGGACTACCACATTCAACTGAGCGCTATTACTTACTAATTTGTTAATCAGAGTTTCTTGTTAGTTAATAGTAGTTACTAGAATGTTAATATTGCATTAATCATTTGCTCCTGTGTAGTTATTCAGTAATGACGGAACAGTAGTCTAAAGTGTTACTCATTTTAGTATGTCAACTTAAACTTACTTAATTTCATTTAGTTGCCAAGACAACATTTCTAATCTTCATTTAAGTTTTTTAAGTTTAAGTTTTCATATATTTATATTTCATTTTATTTCAGCTTAATTTCAATTAACAAAAACAATTTGAATCATTTTGGTTTTAGCTAACAATAACGACAGTCTTTAAGCATGCAACAGACCGCATTTTTCACCAAAATCAGTCAGTCATCAATTTTTACTGAGGTGTTGTAGCATTAGAGTGATTAATGTCATGCTGACATTCTTCTGAGGCAGAGCCAAGTGGGACATGCCAGGACACTACTCAGTTATGGATCTAGCTGTCAGTTTTTGATAGAATCTAAGCTGCTTTAAAGGAGAACTCCGGTCAATTTTAACATTGAGCTAATTTTTTTGTACATTTGGAGTGCTGTCAATACAGAGAACAACGACAAAAATCGGTGTTGCCTACACCGAGTTATTCTATTTTTAAAATTTGCACCCTGTTGACTTCAATGGGGCAAGTACTAAACCTGCTTTTAGCCTCTTAACATCCTTGATGTGTCATTACAATTGCACAGAAAATGTGAGTGATTCCTTCTGAGTGAACACGAGTGAGTCTGACTGCAGTAGATGTGAAAGAAATGTATAAAAATGATGTTATTTAAGCCAGCGCAAATACCTTTGTTTACATCCTGTTTTTCGGTTGAAGCCCAAAGTAGTCGATTGCCGAGTTCACGCGCGTGATCATAGGTATTAAACCTATGCGTGTGAACTCTGCAATCGACTACTTTGGACTTCAACCGAAAAACAGGATGTAAACAAAGGTATGTTCACTCAGAAGGAATCACTCACATTTTCTGTGCACTTGTAATGACACATCAAGGATGTTAAGAGGCTAAAAGCAGGTTTAGTACTTGCCCCATTGAAGTCAACAGGGTGCAAATTTTAAAAATAGAATAACTCGGTGTAGGCAACACCGATTTTTGTCGTTGTTCTCTGTATTGACAGCACTCCAAATGTACAAAAAAATGAGCTCAATGTTAAAATTGACCGGAGTTCTCCTTTAATAACAGAAGAGCTTTAATTTGAATCTATCGCTTTATCAGAAAAGCTTTCAAATTCAATGCAATGTGACATATTCATGAAAAATGTACCAAAACCACCCATTTGGGGTTTGAAGATTAGAGCAAAAGGTCGTAAGTCTCCTCTCTCAATGTGACTGACAGAACGGACTGCAAGAGATTTAGCTCAGATTGTTGCATCTGTTGTTGTCCCATGAGCCCACAGGCCATTATAGCTTTTGTGTCTGCTCTACTAGTCTCACTGGGTTCAGTTTTATTAGTTTCTGTCGGGGTCTGGCCTACTTTGCTTTGCTGTCTGTGTCTGGACAAAGTTATTATCTAATGTAGGCTAATATGGGACAGAAAGACCCTCGTCTTTATGAATTTGTGACACAAAATTTCTCATTTTTCACCCCAAACAGTTACACATTACATAAAATGGGTGTAATTTTTCACGGTCCAAAGATGAACGAGCACAATTAGCCACATACTTGCCTTGACACAAAAACAAATCACCGCAAGTCGCACTGAGCACTAAATGTGACCAGAGGCTCAACCACCCATAACGTGATCAGCGATTTGTAAAACTACACTTTTTTTTAAACCATAGACCTTCAACAGGGTAAGTGACAGATATTCATCACATAAATACGATTTTATCATAGTCCTCCCGAAAACGGATTATACTTAATAGCAGGAGCATTCAAAGTCAATCTATAATTGATTTACCAGTAATTATATCTAATTTATTGTCAAAGGCTGTGGATTTTTTATTAAGGTGATGCTTTGATGCCTGTAGTCATTATGTTTAGCTTAGAGATACAAAGAGAAAGCTTTTCTATGCAGGTAGTCTAAAAGCTACTGTCAGACCAGCTAGCTAGTCAATGTTGTCTGGCACCGTATTTTCAGTCAAATTATTGGCGTTTATTTGTCCTATTTGCATAGCTGTTTATTGTTTGCATTCGTTTATTCGTTCCACCAGGGTGAAAGTTCGGAGGATAAAGGGCTCTTGTTTTTACATTCCTTTACTGGAGACGCAAAAAGAAATATTGCAAGTCAGTGTGGGCAAAACACTAGCTCGAGTATTACCGTTTAGTGCAAGAGATGCCCCTTAACGGGGAAAATTTCGGACAAATGCAACAGTTTACTAATGTTGCCGCGCAAGATTATAAGTTCATTATGACTGCCACTAGGGGGCGAATTTCGACAGTCGTGTCAAAACGTCGTGTGCAGTGGAAAGGCGTTGAGCTTCAGCGGTTAGCCTGTTCTGGTAGAGTGTGTAGTGCTGTAAGTACACAGTAACTACACCATATTGGGGGTTGTTCTCAATTATTGGGGGTTGCTTTTGCATTGCATTGCACTGCTTTTCCATTGTATATAAACATGCGCTAGAAATACTCGTTTGGCCGTTGCGTTCACGTCTTCCATTTTTTGCAGCACCTAATGCATCATGTTCTAAAAATTTGGCACTCAAGTTAAAAGTTCAACTTTGAAAAATCATGTCTCAGGACCTTTTTTTTTTTTTTTTTCACTGCCCTGCGTTTTGCATTTTGAAATGCAAAGGCAAGTTTTATATAAACAGCGTCTTACTCCACTGACTCCAAGTTCCTTTACTAATTGCTAATAAATGTAGCTTGCCTCTAAGTAAATAGTTTAATAATATACTGAATGTCTTTTAAAATATTGCTGTTGCCACCGTTTTATGCAAGCCTATTAAAGGAGGGTTAGCTACTTGGCTTAAAGCAACTTTTTTTTTTGTCACTTTGGAGCCCCCTACAGTTAAGTGAGTGGGATTCACTATCATAAATAAACTGCTGAAAGTAATTAGTAGATAGCTGGTACTGTACATTTGTTGCTCGCAAGCTAAATGATTTCAAAAGCCAAGAAGAACCATGTCAACCTTGTAAGCAATGTTCCAACCATAACAAAAAGCATAACAGAATTGACAGAAACTATAACTTCAAGACAGTGTAAACAATTTGTAGTCCTGCATTAGTTAGTTCAAATACAAAATATATGTATGTCAACATTCTCTTCGTTCTTACAGTATAATACTCCTTCACTAAAGCTATGTTGGTGTGACATATTGCGCAATGTACTGCCATAAAGCAATCCAACACTTTTGCAAAACTGTGTAACCGCCCACCAAACTTACATACACCCAGAACAGACCTTTTTTTTATGGATTTCCATGTAAAACAAACAGAAGCCATTCGCCTTTATTAGATGTCAGTGTACCACTAGAATGATTTTAAAACTGATATTTCAAGGTAAAAAAACGTACATACAGTTGCTTTAAAGAGATGGTTCACCCAAAAATGAAAATTCTGTCATCATTTACTCACCATCATGCCACACTATTATTTCCTATACAGAATGCAAAAGAAGATATTTAAAGAAGTGTTTTTGTTCATATTATAAAAGTCATCTAAAGCGACTACTTATAATATATGCAACTATTATAACACTAAGCATCTCTCTCATGGGTCTGTATTTTTGTTGAAAATCTTCATGCATACTTCTTTTATAAATATCCTTTTTTGAACGAGTCAAACTGTGCAGATTCGTAAAATAATTACGTTTTCAGGTTAGCCAATCGAGCAACTGCCATTGAGATGAATGAGAGTAGTTAAGGATAACTTATTGATGTAGCTTGATTACCCAGATAGTGAAAGCTGTGCCAAAGACCCATATGTATTTGTTGAAACAAGCCATGACTGACCCCAGCGAATGGGTCCCCTGTAGGTCTGCTGAATAGCAGGGGCACAGCAGAGTGATGCGTCTTTTGCTTCATGTAAAGAGAGCACTGATTGCTTTCAGTGGCCCTTCTGGCCGTCAGCGAGTCTATTTCCATTATCCCAGCAATCGATTCGCTGCAGCTCCACCATCTCTCTGCCCTGTACTGCAAACTTTTCCCTCTCTCTCTCTCTCTCTGAATCACAGACCCTCTGTTACTCAAACACATCTGTGTTTTCTTTCTCTCTTTCCATCTCAGATGTCACCAGGGCAATTGAGCTGCTGGAAAAATTACAGGAGTCAGGTGACGTCCCAGGTCACAAGCTGCAGTCCCTGAAGAAGGTTCTACAGAGCGAGTTCTGCACGGCCATTAGAGAGGTGAGACCTACATTAAGCATTACTGTCCCCTCCAGAGTTTAGCACCATATTCTATGGATGACACAGTTAAGATATTTTCATAATTATATTCCAGTGGCAGTTCATCCAAAAATGAAAATGATTATTCCAGTGTAAATTCAGTATATTTCACAGTTCTTTGACAGTGACAGAGGAGAATGTGTCTGAGACAGATGATAAAGTTGAGGACCCCGATTATGAGGCATCCTTCTAGTGTTGACCCTCCTGTCATCTCTCAACCACAAGCAGACACATTACCTTCCAAAAATTGAACGTTTTATGGTCCTGCTTCCCACTTGAACAACGGTAAAGCTGTGGCCAAAAGTTTTTGGCAGTGACATAAATGTGTTTTGCTAAATTTGCTGCTTCAGTTGTTATGATGTTGATTCACATTTTTCTAGATTATTGTGCAAAGTGATCAGATGCATTTTACATATTTGCAAAAAGCTTTACTCTCCAATACACTTTATCACAAAACCCCAAACTTCACTGTTTTTGGCCCTTTTACTAATCATATCATCAGCACGTGATTGCTATAAAAGGAGGGAAGAAGTGTTTCGAATCATTGTGTTCTTATTTTAGCAATGGTTACCTCCAAAGAAAGATGTGTAGCCATCATCTTTGCATCAGAATGGCCTCACATGTAAGGAAATAGCTGCAAAGAATTGTGCACCTGAGAGAACCATTTACTAGATCATCAAGAACTTCAAGGAGAGGGGTTTAGCTGCAGTGAAGAAGGCTTTAGGACGTCCCAGAGTGTCCAGCAAGTGCCAGGACCTTCTCCTCCTGAGGAATAGCTACAGAATCGTGTCACCACACCAGTGAAGAGCTGCTCAATATTGGCAGCAGTTGATTTCGAGTGCATCTGCACACAGCAAGGCCAAGACTTTTGGACAACAACCTGGTATCAAGAAGGGCAGCAAAGAAGCCACTTCTCGCCAAGAAAAACCTCAAAGATGGACTGAAATTCTGCAGGAAGTACAAGAATTAGACCGCAGAAGACTGGTGCAAAGTTATTTTGTCTAAATGAAGCATCCTTCTGACTGTTTGGGACATCTGGAAAAACGATTGTCCAGAGAAGGTGAACGGACGCTACCATGAGTCCTGTGTCGTGCCAACAGTGAGGCATCCTGAGACCATCCATGGGAATCCCAAACATATCCTTGATAACAGAATTTGTATAATATAATAATATAAAGCCATTAAAACACCATATATATATATATATATATTTTTTTTTTTTCAATTTTATGTCAATCATTGAGATTTTATGGTGATTTGCTAATTTGTCCATAGTCATGCAATTGGTATTCTGAATGTACAGTATATGGGGTGGGGGTTGGTGGTTTTTTATTTAAAGGGCTATTTAAGTAGTCAACAAAGAAACATAAAGTACCTGACTCAAACCTTTGGGAAAAAAAATCATATTCTGGGGGTTTAAATTGGAGAAAATGTTTTGGTAAATTTGAGGGTAAAAGGCTAACGTTAAGAAAGATTAATAAATACTGTAACAATTATATTACTCATTGTTAATGTTAATACATTAACTAATGTTAACAAAAGAGAACTTATCTTCTCTTATAAGTTTTACCACTAAAACTATTACAAATAAATTGTATGAATTGAAATAAAGCTGAATTAAAATAAAAACTGAAAAGTTAAATTGTTAAAGCTATTGCATCTAATAGTATTTAAAACTAATAAACTAATATTAACTGAAAATGGATAGAGGCTGTGGTAGATATACCGAGGATCATCAATTATGGGATGGAATCTCAGCATCATCCGAGGTTGACGTAATTGACAGATGTGCGTTGAGGGTGCGATGACAGGAGTGTGTCTGTCAGGCAGAGATAGTGACGACTGGAGCCTGTTTTTCTCTGCTTCTCCCGTGAACTTGCAGAAATGCAATTATTCAGAGAATGAGGTTGACCTGGGCCACTGCGGTTTTAAGTGCAGCACCAGGGCAACATCCTAACCACTTTAAGATCTCCGTTGTCCATTTTCATGCTCATTTTCATGCTCAAACACCGGAACCGCACTAGCAAACAACTAAAAACCAATCTCACAGACAGACACATTTTTGTACTTTTGCCTGAGCATATGAACAGTGTTACCCCAGTGGAATTGCCTTTTCTCATTTAGGGGTGTGTGTGTGTGCTGCACAACACATGAGCGAGAAAAGAAGCCTATTATGCTAATTTGATTGTTTATTTAATTAATTATTAAAAGGATGATTATATGCTGCCTTTTAGTATGACACCACAGCTGCGCTTTCTGTCAGTAGTGGGCAGAGCACGTATTATCTTGTGCTTGTTTATTTTGAAACAGTATGGGAGGATCGTGACCAGATATATGAAAAAACAGTGGGGAAAAATACTCACAAAACAAATATTTAGACATCAATTATTAACTTTTTGCCACTAATGTCAATGTCAAGTGAATTGAGAAAATATGTCAACACTTACTGGCTATGGAAGTGCATTTTGCATTTTTATTTTATCACTGGCTCGTTCACAAAAAGAACAATAAAGTTAACAATAATGATAACTATATTAGCATCGACACTAAGGGACAATATTGTTCTGTTTATTATAAGCACACACTGCAGTTATGTCATCTGCTGCTTTAAACGCTCAAGCTCTTTAAAGTCATGTGGATTCTGATTAGCTGTCAATTTTATTTTTCATTATCAAGAAAAAAAATAATTCTTATCCCAACAATATCGTTCCTCTGTGTCATGATCATTATAGCTGTGGTGTGGTATTCCCTACTCTTATAGTGTCGACCTTGGACTCCCATCCCTCTGGCTCCACCTCTCGGGCTCCCTCATCCCTCTGGCTCCACCTCTCGGGCTCCCTCATCCCTCTGGCTCCACCTTGGTCAATCGTCGCTCTGGCTGTGCCTCGGACTACAGAGTCTCCAGCTGTGCCTCGACTCTCCACCCCTTCATCCCGCTGGGCTCCTCCTTCCCTCTGGTTCCACCATTGTCCTCAGTTGCACCGACTCCGCCCCGGTCTGCCTTGGTCCTCCAGGCCTTCACTGTCACCGTGGGTCTCCGTCTCTGCTCCTCCTGGGTCTCCACTTTGCACGTCTCCACCTCACTCAGTCGGGCTTCTGGTTCTATCTTGGTTCCTTAATCGGTTCCACCGCGGGCCTTCATCCTGGCTTGACTCGGGGTCATCCTCTGGCTATTCCCATCTCCACCCTGGCTCTACCCACTATTGTCTCCACGTTGGTGTTCTCTTTTCTGCCTCAGAAGTGCGAAGTCTAATACCTTATGAAAAACAGTGGATCGTGAAGAAGAAAAAACTGTGTGAAACCAGATTGTAGCTTGTGATTTTGAGAAAGCTCTTGCCATTTTTGTGGGTAATATAGATCAGATGGTCCATAAACAGTTTGCTGGTATACAGTCTGTGGCTGAGATTAATATGGCTATAACTATGCATGAGGAAATGTGCCAAAACCGGGCTTGGAACATCTGTAGAGACATGCTTCAGATTGGATATGAGATTCAATTTATAGGTTGCTACACACCAGATGACACAACAGATGAATTGTTAAGTACAGTATCATTTTTCTCAAGTACACTATCATTTTGTAGCAAAGTTTCTCATCAATCAAAAATAACGGTTCATTAATGTAATAATACTTTTGGTTGGACATCAATTCACACTCCCAGGATCCATCAGGCCAAGTTTCATCGAGCTGTGCATGGATGCCCTATGAGCTCATTTCATGGCCCGGCAATTGTGCAAGGTATCATATGGTGCAATCTGTCTCTTACATTCCCATAATGAGAGTGTGAAAGGACACAGCGTCGACTCAATTTACAGTGCCAACCGCAAAGCTCTGCAATGCAGGGACAATGTCAATATGACAAAATGTGCCGTGAAAATGTCCTCAACCAATAACATCTAAAGAAGGAAAAAATGACATGAAAAATGAGAGAACTCCAAGATCAAGACTATCAGAAACGATGGTGCTTCAAGACAAGAGGTCTCACTCTAGCCTATTCAGATGAGTCATCAAGCTCACTTAGCCATGTGAAATGATTGCCAAAACGAGGACAACAGTGGCCAGAACATACCCACTCAAAATCACTTATTCTTCATTTCTCATGTCTCCTCAAAAAAAGAAGAAGAAATTTAGCATATTGAGTACAAGTTTAGCTTTACGCAGACAGGATCTACAGTATGCTGCTGATTGTTGGTAAAATATTTTCCACTCAAAAAATGTATTACAGTAAAGCATTTACAAAAGAAGTCTAATTTTAGATATTGTCCTGATTTCTAGTGGTATCTGATCTACTGCATTCTTTTTGAATGTCAGATTACAATCCCTACAATGATCTCTTTAAGAAATGATGGAATGCTTTTATGTTGTGAAAATCATTTCCCACAGTCCAGTCTTTCAGAGCACCACCACAGCAAACGTGGATGATTTCAAATGCAACTCTCAGAGGAATATGACAACAGGGCCATTATTAACTGAGAGCTTAGTCCATCAATGCCTACGCCACTGCTACAGGGTCAGAGATGTCAGTCTCTCTCTTTATTAATTGTGTGTGTTTATGAGGAATAGCCTCTTTGCGTTTGGTGGGATGGTTTACAAATGAGAAGCATTGCTGTGAATCGGGCTTCACTGAATTGCCTGACTGACTCTGAGCAGTGTGAGAAGATTTAAGGGAGAGGAGGGAGAACAAGGTTTCAAATGAGAACAACTGAAATCATATTTCTCTTTATAGACAGGGCACCATGGTTACACAAAGTATCTCACTGCGGCCTGTGGGTGGGTTTTTCCATCGGGCAGAGTAGTGAAAAAGCAGAGTGATACACCTCTGTGTGTGTCGATCTCACTGGAGGTAAAACAGATAAAAGCCAACCGAACACCGAGTGAGCTGAGAGGAAACAGAGTGATCCCTCGAGACATGGGAGACAGGAAGACAGAGAAGCAAGGACATTATTGTAGGTAGACATAGGAAAACTGGAAGAATGACACTAAATCTTACAAGAATCTTACTGATTTTTCATTGTAACATTATTTTATTGACAATTAAGTAAATTTTCCGACAAATCCTCATTACCATAATGTGGTAATGAAAATCATCAAAATTGTATTATATTATTTTATTGATATTAATAAAAGCAGGGCATTATAATCAGAGTGGAATTTGAGAACAGTGGTCAAATAGAGCCATATTACCCTTGCTGACTGCCTTATCAATCACATTACCAAACACAAATAAATTGTCTTCCAATAAAGTATGACATAAAATAGTTCCCAAGGTGTGTTTTCACAATCTCAGATCACAAATAGACGTTGACAAGCAACAATCGGCAAGATTACAGCATCAAAGACAGTATCAAAAAAATAAAATATGTTTTTTCAGAGTTGGCTTTATTTTATAGCTTTAATTTAATTGCTTATTAGTTAGTTCAAAACCAAAATAAATCTGATTTGCACATCTACCACTATCTGTTTTTGTATACAGCATATGAATTGCACACTGAAATAGCTTGACCTTTAAATATATTCATGCATTTTCAAGATGCAATTAAAAAACACACAATCCTCCACCCGTGGGAACACACATGCACGCACGTATAGCTCCTGAAAGATTTACTTAGGTCTTTAATCTATTGATTTGTTCCATCTGGTTGCATTGATCCCTCACAGATCTATTGAAGTTCAGTCAATAAAGGTAAATTGATTGAAGTTTCACTTAATTGTCATTGAACTAAACATAAGCAGCTAAAAAATTAATAGATATATTAATAGTTATATACTATAGATGATTAAGATAAAAAATGTTATTAGATTATCATATAATATGCCACAGTTGGTTGGTTGGTTGGTTGGTTGGTTGGTGGTGGTGGTGGTGGTGGGGGGGGGGGCTACAATTACTTTAACAGGGCAAGTGAGACATAAAATAATAACTACGACAAATATATAAGGTGTACAGTATGCTGTAGAATATGCTGTGCTGATAGTTGAGCATATTTCACATGTACTGTAGGATGTCACCTCTCCTTAGTAACATACTCTATTTTGTAATTGTAGACACTTAGCAACCTCTTTCATTTCTTTTCAAGCCGTTTCTAAAGGCCATCCGATAGTTCCTGCTTGTTGAGAAAGTTAAGAGTGAGTGGTTCATAGTCACAGAGTAACAGGTATATAAAGATACGTTTAACTGAAAATGTATTTTATCACTCTAATTTCTCAGTAGGAGGTTAGTAAAACAGCTAAAGATTCTGCCCAAGGTGCTGGAGGACAGATTAAAGAGAAACTTGTTATTTAGGAGAGACAGAGAGAGGGAGACAGAGCTTCCTGTAGCACCAGCTGCGTTTCAGAAGCGCTGGTTAATGAGATAAACATAGGTTCTTCAAATCCTCAAAGGACCTCAAGCTAATAGTCTCATCCCTGAGTGGTGTGAAAGCAGATAAGGGCACTGTACATGCACCTGTTTGTGAAAATATAGAATCGGTGATGAAAGCCGTTGCATGTGTGCAGTGTGCACTTTAGAAATGAGACATTAGAGTCTATGGAACTGGATTAAGCTCTCTTTGCTCTTTAAACCAAACTATAAAAGCATGATAAAGGTTTGCAGAAACTGAAAGAAGCATAAATCTAAGAATTATTCATGACAAAAATGTCAAACTAATTATTTTTGGTCATGTAGACTGAGTTCTCATTGCTGCCGTAGAATTTGAACACCACAGTGCAGCCACAGGTGCTCCTTCTTGAATTTTTTATTCACATTTCAGAAACAAATTAGCGCAAGTACATAAACACAAGAAAATGCTTAGCCAGTGCATCGCAAGAATGCAGTCCTGTCAGACATATTTGTATACACTATTGTGGTGCGGTCACGTTTCCCTTTATACAGCGAAATGCAGTAATCTCAATAGGAATCCATGCGGTTGGGAATTTTGCTTTAAGGACACTTTGAAGAATTTACCCATGCGGATTTCACATTGGATTTAAGTTTGTTTCACATGCAAATTCGCCACATTTTCCTATTAAAGCTGCTTGGTTTGGAAGTTACCTCTACCTCTGCTTCATGCACCACTATACTATTGACATTGGACCTACTTTGCCCACAGAATTTCGCAAAAGATTTGCTGCTAATGTGACCACAGACCAGATGTTATCATTCAGGTAGAGATCTATAAACAGATGGACAGTTTATCTAACTTTAACTCGCTAAGCAAGATTCTTTTCAAACTGTTTCTTTGCCGTGACAGTAGGCTGCATCCAAAGAAGTAATATGATAAGAAGTAACATATTGTTGCAGAATGCCTTATTGCTATTTAACCATGTTTTATGTAATTTTGATAACTGTAGAGGAACTGAAACTAAAAAGTCTCTTTTTCCCTGTTTATTTGAATAGGTCTATCAGTATATGCATGAAACGATAACAGTGAATGGCTGTCCGGAGTATCAAGCACGTGCCACAGCTAAGGTACGTCTGAGTTTATTTATTTCCACATCACCTACACTGTGTTTCTGTATTACGCATACAGCATAATTACATCTGCTAAACTAATAACGGCCCTTTTCTGACATCCAGAAGAAATCCATTAACTAAGAACATTTTCAAATGTTTCTCCGCAAACTATCTTGATTTGATAAACAATCAGCCAATTAGCCAGACCTGCATGCAAACACTTGTCAGTTGCTCTTCAGACACTGTCACTGAAACAGCATTCATTCAAATTCATACTGTGTAAAGAGTGCAATCTTGTGAAAAAGAGAGGAAACATAAAAAAGAATGGAGGGGGGGATTTGCTGAGTACTGGATGATCAGAAGTGCCTCGCTGAATTTTTAGTAGGAGAATTTCAGCCACACAACAATACTGGGTTTCTTTAGGGATGGGTCACAATCCCAATTGGTAGTTTTTTAAGCACTGTGTAATTCTTCCCTATCTTTCAGTCACTGCGGAGTGCCAGATGTCTCAGATTGACTATTGACAAGAAACTTGCCTTTAAATAGGTCTTAAGACTTCTGTTCTGTTCCATTCCTGCTATGTTTGAATGAAAGAATCCTGACCCTGATTGGTTGAACCTGAAATTAGCCAAATTAGGGCTCTTTAAAACTGAATAGTCCACAAGTCATTCAACTCACCAACTGGATTATTATGAAAATATGTACTTATGCACATCCCTACTTCGCATACAGGGATATACACCAATCGGCCAAATGCTAGAGCCCTGCCAGTTAAAGGCCACCCTGCCGTCCAGAGAGTTCCGCCCACCATCTCTCTCTGCATGGATACACAGACCAGCAGACTTGGATGCTGAGCAGTACCCTGCGATACCTATTTTGAATAGCTCAATAGGCTGCTCTTGTGGGTGTTGTTGTAATTGTTTTTTGATCCCAATTAGGCTTGCGTTCAGGGTAATAGTCTAGTAATTATGCAAATCTGAGTAAAAACAGATGACTTAGTTATTGAGGGCTTAGTTATCTTTGCATTTCAATATCTGAAATGTTAAAACGTCTACAGAGACAAACTAATTAATGCATTTTAAAGGGGTCATATTATGAGAAATCAAATTTTACTTGATCTTTACTTTTACATGATTCAAATGAAAGACTATGATGTACTATGGAACTGACAGTTGAAGAAATGAAAACTTCCTCCCTTGTCCAAAAAGACCATTGTTGAACATGACCGCCCACATTTACTCGTTAAGGATGCCACCAAGTCATGGTTAATTAATAAGGAGGAAGTAGGATAGATACTATTCATAATGCCAGGATAAGACGCTTTTATTCCAGTTATATTCCAGGTATATAACTAAGAGTAATGTGCCCTTCAAGTGGCGTAATTACAAGTTCCGAGCACATGAATGGCCGAAAAAGTCGTATTTAAAATTTTGGACGCTCGGAATTCTAGATGAGTTGCCGAGTTGTGATGTTGGAAGGGGCGTGTCAATTTGAAACATTTTGACCAGGAAATACTGGTCTATAATATAGATAATCTATCTATAGTGTAGAGATCAGTGAGTGGAAAGCAGGTCTGTAGTGCATTAAAATGTGATTTGGAAAGTTATTTTAATTTGACATGCTGTAATTCAATAATTTTAGAGGGGTGATGTACAAAACAACTACAAGAAGTGTGAAGTTAATCACTTGAATTTCACAAACATTTAGTTTTGATACCCTTAATAAATACATACATACATGTAATAGAAATGAATAATTTTCATCATTTTGAATTCAGATGTATGTATTTGTGTTTATTTTTCACAATATAATTATTTTGTTCTGTTTAGGCTACTTCAACATTATGTTTAAGACTTAAAAGCATGACATGTCGTAATAAAAGGTACAAGGTACAAGTTTTCCGGGTGCTTTTAAAGGCAGCATAATAAAACGGTGAGTTGTTCCTGGCTGCACATGAGGCTCTGCATAACATTTGTATGTGAGTGAGTGACTAAAGATGCAAAACAACCTTGACTAACACTATAAGTGAGCCTCAGGGGAAAAATAAAATAAAAAACAAATTTATGACCTTAATATTTAATTAGGTCCATATCCTGAAGGACACGTTTCAGAGTATATTTTGGTATTATGGTTTTATGATCTAAAATGACTTTCCTGTGCCTAATCTATTGATTGTTTGGCAATTCATGCACAGCAAACACTTTCATAATTTTTATGAATTAGCGTCCTTATCATTGATTTAGAGTCATAATACATTTTTAATGACACTTGAAAACATTTAGATCAGTGGTTCTCAACTCCAGTCCTCGGGACCCGTTGCTCTGCACATTTTGTATGTCTCTCTTATCTGACACACTCAGTTCAGTTCATGGAGTCTCTCTTAACGAGCTGATGATCTGATTCAGGTGTGTTAAATAAGGGAGACATACAAAATGTGCAGAGCAGCGGGTCCCGAGGACTGGAGTTGAGAACCACTGATTTAGACACTGTTGTAGTTATTGTCAATGACATTTAGGCTTTCGATTTCAAAATACTGAAAACAAAGCAATAACTTTAACCGATAGTGTGACTCATTTGAGTGGTATTTTAATAATATGGAGCTATACTATAGCAATGGCACTTATACAGAAAACAGCAGCACTTACTGTAATTAGTATGCTCAGCGAGCAGGTCTCGCAAGATGAGCAGAATTAGCATATCAATTAAATTTCTAATGCAGGATGTAAATTACTAAAGTCTTGGAGAGTGCCTCAAAGCACCTCACTTGGTCACTTTGAAAAGTTACTACAGGTTTCGAAAAGCATATTGGACTCGAATCACTAGCAAAAGGGCAATTAGCATGTGTGAGCAGCTTGCGTCTGGATGCCGTTGGGGCAGATTTCAATCGATGGCACATAAATAGGATGAAGAACAGTTCTAAAAGCCCCAGTTATCCTTTGGGATCCCCTGCAGCAATTGTCAATGAGCTCCAGTTGGCTACTCCGGGATGCTTTTTTTTTCATCCATACGCCAAGTGCATTCCGAATGCATTGCTGATGTAAATGTTAAAAGCCAATATTCATTACCAATGGAGATTCTTTGTCAAGTGTGTGTAATTATTTAAGATGTAATTTGTAAGGCTTACAATGGGCTTGAGTGGGCCATTGCTCAGAATATTTGTGAATACTACTGGGTTATCTGATGTCCTATAATTATTTCAGTTGGCATTAAAGGGTTACCTCACCCATTACACTTCTGTAATTTTTCTGTGGAACACAAAAAGAGAAATTCTGAAAAATGTTCATACTGCTCTTTTCCATACAATGAAAATAAATAGAAATAAAAAAAAAAAAAAATTATATATATATATATATATATATATATATATATATATATATATATATATATATATATATACACTCACCTAAAGGATTATTAGGAACACCATACTAATACTGTGTTTGACCCCCTTTCGCCTTCAGAACTGCCTTAATTCTACGTGGCATTGATTCAACAAGGTGCTGAAAGCATTCTTTAGAAATGTTGGCCCATATTGATTGGATAGCATCTTGCAGTTGATGGAGATTTGTGGGATGCACATCTAGGGCACAAAGCTCCCGTTCCACCACATCCCAAAGATGCTCTATTGGGTTGAGATCTGGTGACTGTGGGGGCCATTTTAGTACAGTGAACTCATTGTCATGTTCAAGAAACCAATTTGAAATGATTCGAGCTTTGTGACATGGTGCATTATCCTGCTGGAAGTAGCCATCAGAGGATGGGTACATGGTGGTCATAAAGGGATGGACATGGTCAGAAACAATGCTCAGGTAGGCAGTGGCATTTAAACGATGCCCAATTGGCACTAAGGGGCCTAAAGTGTGCCAAGAAAACATCCCCCACACCATTACACCACCACCACCAGCCTGCACAGTGGTAACAAGGCATGATGGATCCATGTTCTCATTCTGTTTATGCCAAATTCTGACTCTACCATCTGAATGTCTCAACAGAAATCGAGACTCATCAGACCAGGCAACATTTTTCCAGTCTTCAACTGTCCAATTTTGGTGAGCTCGTGCAAATTGTAGCCTCTTTTTCCTATTTGTAGTGGAGATGAGTGGTACCCGGTGGGGTCTTCTGCTGTTGTAGCCCATCCGCCTCAAGGTTGTGCGTGTTGTGGCTTCACAAATGCTTTGCTGCATACCTCGGTTGTAACGAGTGGTTATTTCAGTCAAAGTTGCTCTTCTATCAGCTTGAATCAGTCGGCCCATTCTCCTCTGACCTCTAGCATCAACAAGTCATTTTCGCCCACAGGACTGCCGCATACTGGATGTTTTTCCCTTTTCACACCATTCTTTGTAAACCCTAGAAATGGTTGTGCATGAAAATCCCAGTAACTGAGCAGATTGTGAAATACTCAGACCGGCCCGTCTGGCACCAACAACCATGCCACGCTCAAAATTGCTTAAATCACCTTTCTTTCCCATTCTGACATTCAGTTTGGAGTTCAGGAGATTGTCTTGACCAGGACCACACCCCTAAATGCATTGAAGCAACTGCCATGTGATTGGCTGATTAGATAATTGCATTAATGAGAAATTGAACAGGTGTTCCTAATAATCCTTTAGGTGAGTGTATATATATATATTATTTAGTAAATATTTATTTACTAAATGATATTTAGTAAATATTTATTTGGCTATGCGCACTATTTGAGTGACATAAACATAGTAAAATTGACATAAATTTCCGATCGTCCACCATAATGCGGTCGCTTTTTAGATCTAATATTGTCAGTAAACTCTCGCGTTCCCGAGGCAATGCTCATTATGGCATTCTCGGGCATTCTATATTCCAAAAAGCTCCTTTATCAGCCCCACAGTGGAAAATGAAACCATAAACGTACCAGCTGGGGCAAATCAGCACAAAATGGAATGGTTAAGCAAAGAGAATGGTTTTGGCCCGGGAAAGCGGCCTTTATGTCACTAGCCCGATTTGGACAGGACTAGGTTTAATGGAGGATGTTAGAGAAATTTGTTTCATAGGTGTACTTTGTGATTTTAATCCCATCCGAATCTACTTTTGTCTGTGTTTTTCTCACACAACCTCAAAATTCCAGGGCAAATTACCTACTGTTTTTCGGCAAAATCAACGGTCCTCTGAGAAATCTAATCCTGTCCGGATGTGAATTTCTGTGATTGCTGATATTGTATTATACTCCATTGTATTATTTCTCTTCATGAGTTTTTGACTTACCTGACCTACCATTTGCACACCAATCTTTCGCAAACTTTCATTTCATTTCAATATGTGGGTTTATTATAAACAGCCACTTCTATAAACTCATGTGAAGTTTATTTAAATAGGGTTTTAATAATAAATCAAAGCTGTATCAATAAGTAATTAATTAAAACACATATCTGTGATGCACGCAAGCACAGATGACTTTCTGTAATGCTCACATCTAGAAAACAAACACTCCCAGCTCTGTAATAAACACGGAGATGTTAGTTCCGTCCAAATTCATGATTACATGAAATCACAGATGTCGGGTGATAAGAATTGTACCTCAAACATCGTTTAGAAATCTAGTCACGTCTAAATAGCGCTATTGACTTCAATCCTGGTGACGTCTCAGCATGCTAATTTTTGAGAGCTATTTATTTTAAGAGATATTTTGGAGCTTAAACTGAGAGATTTTCAGGGACTAACAAATTAAATTTTATTCTTTTAGGGTGTTTTTTCTTTTCTTTATCCTTTTTGGGTATTGACAGCTGTTGTAACTATGAACTATTGATAGAGTTGCATGAAGATTTTTCAAAACTTAAAGGGACACTCCACCCATTTGCATTAAGCTTTGCATTGTTAGAAACCCAGTCATACTATTGAATGGTCGTGCAACACTCTCTCATTTTCCCCTGAGACGGGAGAAATCCGTTATTTACCTTTTACACTTCCTCCTACAATGACGCAAAAATCGTCATTTTGCGTCATTGTAGGAGGAAGTGTAAGAGGGGGGGATTTCTGTTGAGACTACAAGCACTAGTTCCTCATCTTTCCCAGGGGGCAGGGACCCGCTCACGCTACAGACCTATTACAGATCAGTGGGTGGGACTTTACTCTCTGAAACTGAAAGCAATATCCTCCATCTTGTTTGAAGCTAAGCTAACAGGCGCTGTGGAGACAGCTGTACAGTTATGACAATAGCGGAGGAGAGTGCTCAATATGATATAGAAGAAGATGATTTCGGAAGTCTGATGCTTGAATCAGGTGTTTGTGGCTACCTTTACAAGCCGCATTATAGCGAAGAGCAGCCGAGGCAGAAGACCTGCCTGCCGCGGACGAGGAGCCCGGACTGGCTCGAGTTAGGGCGGACTGGTGGCGCCGGTGATCTCACTATGCAACTCATAGACTGTAAGATGCAACTACGAACACAGAGATCGAGTCCGTCTGCGGCAAAGAATTTCAACGATGACAATTTCTCCTGGACGAAATCTCTGAATCAGACGAGGACACGGACGTTTGTGTTGTGAACTATCCTAGTTTCGCACCTCATATGTTCTGACTGAACATCCAGGTACCATGCAATAATTCACCTTTTCGAAAGAAATACAAACGAGGAGTAATGCACTAATGAGTTCGCCAACTAACTAGACATTTTGTGTGAAATGAATTTCAAGCTCTGGTGGTAGCTAGCCTTGTAGACGGAAGAGTGATTTCTCTTATAGGCAGATATGCGCTTTCTGGATTAGTGGGAGTGGCTTGCGGAGCTGTGCAATGTGGTGCATTGTGGGAGTTGTTGTCTTTCATACAAATGCGTCCTGAAGTTATTTTTTGTCTTTCCTCGGTCACGAAGGCACCAAATTCAAAATTTATTTTACATTTCGACTACATATATGACCCACTTTAAATAAAAAACAATGTTCAAATGGGTGGAATGCCCCTTTAAATAAATAAATAAAACCAGGCAAATTTGAGTGTGTAAAAAAAACGGCAAAAAAAAACAAAAAAAACCCCGGCAACCTGATGATTTACATTTCGGCAAAGCAAATGAAAGAGTCTAGGCTTTAAAGATGTTTGTTATAAGTGGCTAAATGTGTCTTTTTTTGACTTGTGTCTTTTTCCCTCAGAGAGGAAGTAGCTGTGAAGGTTGAGGAACAGGGAAAAGGGTGTCTTGCATGCAGAGCACTTTCAAACTGCATTTTCTTTAGCCTGACACGAAACACACGAGACAGGGAAGGTGCTGTTCTTTCAGTTTCAGAGATCAGAAAACGGCTTGGTTTGCCAATTGGGAATCTGGCGCCTTGAAAAGTCTCTGAAAATCCTTGGTGTTTTTTCTCACTGTTCCCTGTATATGAATGCCTTAATAATGAGCAAGGCCCCCACAGTGCTGCACCTGTAGCTACAGTTTGGCTCAGTGGGAAGTACTTTTGTCTTCCTTGACATTCTCAGTCTCCTGGTGGTTGCGCCTGGCTAACAAGCTCTGAATTTTCAGGAATTCAGATGACAATGCTGGCTGAATTCACAGCACAAATAGAACATGTTGAGATGCTCTTACAGGCTGTGAAAAAACTGACCAGAAATGTGTAGACATCCGGACACTTTCCCTCCGCTGATATATCAGCTTCCACAAAGGCTACTCGACCACAGTCTCAGAGAGTCAATCTAAAGGTCTTTGTAAAGCAAATGTGGAGATGTTTAATTTGGCTTTTAAGAGTATAGTATCGGAAGCTTGGTGAGAATATTGGATTTAGAGGTTACTGGTCCTTGAATATCAGTCCACCTTAAAGTGTTTTAAAACTCATGCTAGTCAGCTATACAGATCTTGTATAAGAGCCATATAACACACTAGAATTGCTGTCTTGAATGGAAAGGGGATTCCTTATTCTTAGCAACATCAACTGGTTTTTTGTTTTTTAAAGGAACAATATGCTCATTTATGAAGAGCAGGTTGGCATATTTTGGCCATATAATGTTTAGACTACATACGATACAGTATAATGTACAACTGATCACAAAACAATCTATGTTGAAATGTGCATCAATAGCTATCCATCCATTTGTAATATCGCATAAAACATTTGCGAATGAAGCACCATTTCCATCCAATGTGTCGGAGAGAACAAAATTTAGCTTCCTGATAAACTGGCACTAAATATCACTAAGAAAAGTAGAAGAAGCCACATATATAATTTTAGTATATAATAAATTACTTGCGCCTAAGAGTGTGCAGACGAAACGCAATAAACACAGTCATGTTATTTTGCTTTTTGAGGCGGATACCTGTTGTTTGGGAATGCAGTCGTGTAAGACAGTTCAGGAAGGGAATTATACTAAACCACTTTGACGATAGACTTTGCTCAGGTTATTCAGAATGACCAAAATAGATTTTCAGAAGCTGTGCAATGAAATCGGTCCTCTGATTAGTCCAGTTATGCCGTCTCATGACGCAAAGTCACATGACTTTTTAGATGTGCATCGAGGAATTTATTCGGTAAATGTGTTTCCATCGTAGTTTATGCACGTAATTTATCTGACTACATTTTTTATGTGCATCTTTAGAATGTATGTGCATGTTGGCATTTACATCCATTTTATTTAGGCGATATCACAAAATGCACATAAAAATAGGTTGATGGAAACATAGCCACTGTTAAGTTTTAAATATCTAATAAATATCTTGACGAATCTGACAATCTCAAAATGGCCATATTATCTTGTAAATCAGGCTTGGTGATATATTGGTCTATCTATATTTCTCAGTCACATTTCACATTCACTGACACTTTGAACTCTTTGGTTCCCACCAGGCAACAGTGGCGGCATTCGCAGCCAGTGAGGGTCATTCCCACCCGAGGGTGGTGGAGCTGCCCAAGACGGACGAGGGGCTTGGCTTCAATGTCATGGGTGGAAAAGAGCAGAACTCACCGATCTACATCTCACGCATCATCCCTGGGGGCGTGGCTGAGAGGCATGGTGGTCTTAAGAGAGGAGACCAACTCTTGTCCGTCAATGGAGTGGTGAGTTGCCAGGGATGTTCCTGTTATAAATAACCTTTTGTACTCTGTAACTCTATAAAATGAATATGCATGTGTGTAATTTAAGGACATACCTATTTCTATATAAATAAATAAAAGATATACAAGACTTTAAAAGCTGAGAAACTTTACTAATTATGTTTTTGTTATTCATGGCAAGAAAATTATCAGTATGCATAATTGGATGGAACCTAACAAAATGGAAATAAAGAGCAAAAGACATGAGGGTATTAACTCAAAGTTCATTAAAGGTAGCCTAGATATTTTAACCACTTTTTATTAATATACCTATATCACTATATTATCATTTCTATTCTTGTATAAAATAAGATGGAAAATTAAGACAAATCAGCTAATACCATGAAACATCACAGAATTTATCAGTGCAGTGCATTGCTAATACTTACTGTAGCATGCGCTGTTTTCACATTGAAAAGAATTGCACTTCTTTGAGGATGATGTCATCACTTTGTTAGTTGAATTGATATTATTAATATGCAGGATGGAAAGTGAAACCCTATAAAAAAATTCAAGTTAGAATATGGGAAAATTACAAAAAACGGGAACGATTAAACCTTAAAGCGATAGTTCGGCCAAAAATGATATTTAACTCATGATTTACTTTAAATATATACATATTTAAAACTTTATAAATGAAAATATCTTGCTTCCGGCAACGGTCGACGTGCGTTCACGGGAGATGGATGCCGGTGTATGACGTAGGACGTAGCGTAGGAAGCGTCGTGACGTAGAACGAAGTACAGCTAAATCAAACGCTACGTCCTACGCCGGCATCCATCTGCCGTGAACGCGCGTCGACCGTTGCCGGAAGCAAGATATTTTCATTTATAAAGTTTTAAATATGTATATTTTTACGACAAAACCGCACGAATTACCCTCAGAAGGCCTTCGTTTATCCCCCTGGAGCCGGATGGATTACTTTTGTGAAGGATGCATGCACATTTTGGGACTTGAAGGAGGTGGACCCGATTACTTGACATTATAACCACTGAAAGATCTAAGACATTTTCTAAAATAACTGAAAATGTGTTCGTCTGAAAAAAGATTGACATATGCATCTTGAACGGCTTGAGGGTGAGTAAATCATGGGTTAAATATCATTTTTGGCCGAACTATCCCTTTAAACTTAAGTAGTAAAACTATTTAAAATTCACTTTATATATTTTATCCACTATATTTAGACATGCATGAAGGTGACATGAAACGTTACTGCATGACCTGTCAGCGTTTAGATCAATTATCCTTAAATGCACAAAGGAAGCATTTCACAAAATTTAGTTTTTTTTCTTCTTCTTTTTTTTTTTTTTTTTTTTTTTTTACAGATGAAGTAGGGAAAGCAACTTAATTGTTTGTGCAACAAAAATAATTTACATTTTCTTATGTTTTTTTTTTTTTTTTAGCTGTGTAGAGCTGTCAAATAAGATGCCATCATGCTGTAGGGCCCACTGGCTTTTTAATTGATACAGATCAGTTTGGGCTGAAGTGAGATTATTAGCAGAAAGATTTTTACATTGATCTCAGTGAATTTCCAGCAGTCTCCAAGGCTGATCCCATCATGGCGTAATATGCTAATAAATACATTTTTGCAGCTGTTTTTATCTCAGACCCATTAGAGACTAACATTTTGTAATCTTTCATTCTACTAAGGCTAAGCTTGACATTTTAAAATGCTAAATGTGGACAAATAAGAAAGCTTACAGCAGGACTGTTTGTAAAACTGAAAAGGGACAGATTTCAAAAGACTTAATCTTTTCATAAATCACTGTACATTTTAAGATGTGTCAGACTGTCACTGAAGCCAGATGAGAATGAAGCTTTGAATAAATCCGAATGAATCTTTCAGTAAAAAAGCTGTCTACTGCAGGGAAGCATTTTGAAGCCAGTTTCTTTGCTCTTCTCTGCCGACATTCCAGATTGTTAAAATGTTATTACATGAAGGAGTAATTTGAGTTTATAGAAACTAATGTCCACTGCTTACTCGCTCGAAGATGACAGAGGATCCATTTGATTTCATTTGCATCAAAGACTGTAAAGGAAGGCATTTGGGACAGCATTTGAGAAGCAATTTCTCATTAAACCAAACATGTTACGGTTCCTGAGCTAATAGGAAATTAATGGCTCTTTTGTGCCAAAATGTAATTAAATGTTCATCACCGTGGAGCATTTTCTAGTGCAGTTTTGATCTGACAAAAAAATATGACTTTGGATACAATAAAGTTCCAGGAGCCATCAACAAATCATTGGACGTGCAAAGAGAGACGAAGCGTTTGTAATTCGTTCCTTTGATTTAGATGAAATGAACAACAGCTTGCTCTGAAAAACTGACAACTGAATTATTTTCTTCAGAGCGTCGAGGGTGAACACCACGAGAAGGCTGTGGAGTTACTGAAAGCAGCCAAGGACAGTGTCAAACTGGTGGTGCGTTACACCCCTAAAGTCCTGGAGGAGATGGAGGCGAGGTTCGAGAAGCTCCGTACCGCCCGCAGACGCCAGCAGCAGCAGCTTCTCATGCAGCAACAGCAGCAGCAAAACCTGGCCGCCCAGCAGAACCACATGTCGTAGGTGAGGCTTTTCATTGCTTTAAGGGTAACAGGACCTCAACAGGGTGGCACACAGAGAGGTAGCTGCCCCACCAACCCTTGAGGCCTGTGGGAGATCTGGTACTGCATGCTGCCTGTCACCAGTGGAACGTTGATCTGAAAACAGACAGCTATTGTGTCTGAAACTCAGCTGTTATGTCATAATGTTAGATAATGAATCTATTGAAGAAGCTGGCGAGGAGTGCTGATGACATCACAGATTGAGCTCAATAAAAAAGGATTTGCTTATCAGGCAGTTGTCCAGACATTGAAGGATCACACTTAAGGGACTTTCAAGGGAAAATTAAGAACTATTTAGATGAGAAATCAATAGTTTTTTATTACTGCACCTAAAGGGGCCTTTTAAGTCTGTAAATCTCACTAATGGAACCATTTGTTTTAGTAATGCTTTAAATTAAAGGGATAGTTCATCCAAAAATGAACAATCATTTAGGCTACTCACCCTCATATCATTCCAAATGTGTATTACTTTCTTTCTTCTGTTGAACACAAAAGAAGATAAAAAAGTCTCAGTAGTACTTTTTTTAGTCCCATACATTATACTGTCAGTGGGGCCCAGTGTGGTTTGGACCACAGCATTCCTCAAAACATCTTCTTTTGTGTTCCACAGAAGAAAGTCATCAGGTTTGGAACAACATGACGGGGGTAAATGATGACAGAATTTTTTTATTTAACTATTCTTGAGCCAACAATAGCCGCTTTTCCACCATCAAGCCAAACCGTTGTCGTTGCAACCGTTCCATTTCATGTGAATTTTCCACTGTGAATAAAAAGCAAGTGTTCTACCAGCATGTTTCAGCACGGTTGGCCAACAAGCTTGATGAGCATAAGAGACTTCTTTCTACAAGATTAAAAAAAGTAATGTTTCCAAACTTTCGATCGTATATATATATATATATATATATATATATATATATATATATATATATATATATACATATATATACAGGCTTATAAAATACTGGAATTTTTCTATTTGGTGCTAATTGATATGTCATTGTCAAAATAATTTACAAGTAACTTTACATCACATATTAACTTCTGAAACAGCGCCTCCGTTCTATATTAAAAAGAGAAAGTATGTCATCCTTTATCACTTCCAGTATCACTGTTCTGAAATAACAGCACTCTTATTATCTCGAGACGTCTTTCTCCTTTGCAAATGCAATACAATAGGAGAGAATTCTATTAGTCAGAGTCTTTTCCAGACAGACCAAAGCCAAAGCCAAAGCACATCTCCTTGTATTAATGATACTCGGCCCATCTCTCGCCTCATTGCCTCCTCACGCCATAGTTAGCTCTAAGCAGCAGTATAGTTGGCATCATTGTAACCTCGCCTTAGAAACCATCCAAGCCTAAAATGAAGCTATAAGCAGTGCCGACTCAAAAGCATGTCCGTGTGGATACACTTCTCACAGAGGCACTGGCCTCTGTACACTTATCACCAGAGGCCTATTGGAATTCCTTGTGCATCTCTTGCTTGTAGCTAAATCCTTGGCTATAAAATCATATGTGCTTGTGAGCTGCTGAGTATTTTTGGGACATTATGTCTGGGCAAGAGGATCATGGTGAAAGAGCTGAGCCCCAGATCATCCCCTATCAAGACTGGCATGTGGACCGAACAGCAAAGCCACAGTGACCAGAGAGCACTCTGCCAGTTGACACTAAACCACACCACACACACACATATCTGAAAAACAAATAAGATCAGTTCAAGATCTTTTGTAGATTGGGGGAAGGGGGAGGCACAAAATATCTACAATTTATCAATTTAACAATAAAATGTTAAATCATCAGAATATTATATGAATTAAACATCTGGGAAAATTACGTGACCTGCTGAGCTCTCTAACATTTTTTTTTTTACACAACAAACTCCAAAATTGTCAATTTACTAAAAGGCTTGAATTGGTAAATTCAGTTTTTTTCTCTTCAGAAAGCGAATTGCAGACAAGGGAAGTATACGTTTGGCTTAAGTTTCTGTAAATAAAAAAGTCTAATGTCTAAAAGAAACTTGTTTTTTGTTATTTCAGCAGTACAAGAGGACATATCTTAGCTTATCGGGGGTTTCAGGGGTCTACATGTATTGATTTTAACAATGGGGGACCGTGTAGTTACATGGGTTGAGAACCTAGTCTAAAATAAGCTCATATCCAATAGAAGCCATCCAAAACAGGATGCTTCCTAGCTTAAAAAAGAGGGCTGATATCTGAAAAGAAAACAACTACAAAGCATATGGGAAAAATAATATGAGATGTGCCAAACAGTATGTGAACTTTATGTAACCTGCCAACAAATAAATATCGAAATTTATCAGCAGAAAATGTAATTTTTTTCAAGGCTTTTCATAATGCATTCTGGAAATGACTTGTCTGTAAAGGAAGCATGCGATGCCACCTTTTCCCCAAAACAAGGCATCTCATAAATAATATAAAGTTTGGAACGGCCACAAAAGTCAGTAGCATACTGTCTAGACAGCATAGCGCTCTAGATTTTGGTATAAAGCTAAAGAATTGGAAAAGCCCAGTTTATGTTCAGCTACTAACATAATTGCTAGTGTTGTAGTACTAGAGTCCATACTCGTCTCACGTCTTGAGTCCAAGTCCAAAAACAAGTTTTCACGATCTTGTCATAGACTCTGGAGAATTTGTTATTGGCCTTGACTGAAACTCGACCCTCTTCATCTCAGTCTGGACTTGGACTCAAATTAGCGGGTCTCGACTACAATACTGGTACTTGACCATGACATGTTGGGCCATAGTGGACACATGGAACTAAAGGTTCAAGCCCGGCCTGTTACATTTCCCTGTGTACGTGTTGTTATATAAAGAAAATAGTCAGAAATATCAGGAAAGGTTTTGACAGTCTCTTTAAACTTGTCTCTCAGCTTTTGTCCTTTTGGTTTTTCACAGGCTGTTCCAAAAGAAGAAAAAGTAGAGGACACTGGGTGAGACTTAATCTCACAGATGTGATGTAAGGAGGTCCAAGAGATCTCGGAAGAGGACCCTTACTGTTCTCCAGTGAAGACTATCCTCTTTCAGTCAACTACCTACAACTCAAAAAGGTTGAAAACTCCATGATCTGTGTTCCAAATTGGTGCTTGGAAAAATGTGGCATGATGTCATAGAGAAAGGCTAGCACTGAGCATTGTTTTACTCTTACTTGTTCATATTTCAGTTGTCTGGAACCAATCGCAAGTTGTGACCCTCTTAAAAAGTCCCTCTTGTAGTTTTGTGATAATGTGATAAAGCGTTCAACAATTTGTTTTTATTTTCATTATGTTTTTGTTGCCACAGCTTTGTACAGTAACGAAGGGTTCTTTTGGTGCTGGTGTCTCTGTGAAAAGAAAGCGCTTTTTATGTCAGTAGTCCGTAATTGGATAACACTGAGGTATTTTATACCATATTGTAGCAAGGAATATTTTGTAAAGAATGTAGATTTAGCAATAACACTTGTTTTGTCGCATTCTACTGTCAAAGTATGGGTAAAAAGTGAACTTTAAGCGTAGAAGATTCATCTTACAAGGGTAAAGTTAATATAAAACTGTATCTTATGCACCATGTGACATAAGTCAGACTAAACCATAAACACCATTTGCACAGAATTTTCTTATGAGATCACTGTATCACAGTGCCATTGACAGAGATTATTAGAGAAATTTGGCATATTGTATGGCGGCCATATTTAAAGGAAAAGTGTGTAATTTTTGCAAACACTCTCTCTGATCCTACGTTAATATACAAATCTAACCATAAGTAAAAAGTGTAAACACTGCATTGGTATATCAGAACATTGCATACCGGTACACTATTTGTTTGTGCATCCAACCAATAGCGTGATTTTAGGGCTGGACTTCATGTTTGGAAACCAATGACATAAAGGGAGTGTTCTGGAAACCTGTTTGAAAGTAGTCGCAATTTTGTTTTGTGGCACAAGTGGGGCGGAAATTACACACTTGACCTTTAACAGGTCCTGCATGCATACAGCTGTACAGTTTTGATGCGGTTTTATGGTTGCGATGTCCCTAGTCCTGAAATTAAATTCTAATTCAGAAATATTCAGACATAGTTCATATTATGAAATTATTTACTTTGAAGACAAACAGAATGTCAAACAAATCTACAAATGGAGGTACATTTTAACAGTATTTTGTTATGTTAAAGTTCTATTTTCAAGTTTATTATCTTAGAGGTTTGAAAGATTGTTTTGTGGTGTTCAGTAATTGTTATATTTCACATAACCGACCACCTCATTCACTAGAAATATTTTAACATTGTCCTGTTTTGACAATCAATTAAAAAAGTTAATCTACTGCATTTTTTTTTATTTTCTAACATTTTTTATTGCATTTTTATTTCACAACTTCTTTCCCTGAACTCAAGACGTCAAAAGCTGGCAAAATGTCTATCCATTGCAGCGCTGTAGTTGTACTGTTAGTTGAAGTCTTATAGAAGCAAAACTGTAAATCAGCAAGTAGTTGATGACCACCAGTAATCAAAGGTAAAATTGTATGTGTTATTGTAATTTGGTTTGATGGTTTTCCTGACGTAGGACTTTGGTAGATACTTAAATTAGTTCCTTTGTTGGTTGGTTTTTGAGTAATCTCAGTCTGTGGGTAACATGTAAACGTGTCATCCTAATAGACAAAATCATGCCAAGTTGATTTGTTCCTTGATTGTCAATCAATTCATTTTAACGGATTCTCTTCCCTTTTATATGTTTACTTACAGACTTTCTTATTAATGACTTGCATTTTTCAGGCTGGACAAGCTGATCTTATTATACAGTGAAAAAAATACCAAGTGATATGCAATTGTAATACATATTATATTTGTATAAATAAATATATGTGCGTGTGTGCAAAGCTTCAAATCTTTGTTTCTTAACTACCTATAAACCATTCAAAACACCCTAGCGAACGTATAGAAACACGCTAACAACCACTTAGAACACTTAAAGCTACACTGTGTAACTTTTTTAGTTGATTCTTAGCAAAAAACACTTAGTTCTTTCAAAAATATATGTGCTCATTAATGTATATTTACTTCTTTCAAGTAATAAAGTATTCTCTTAAGTTTATAATCTGCCATTGAAAGTACATACGGGTGAGGGGTTCGAATGCCGGTCGCCATGTTGCCCCTCCATCTTGAAACTACATTAGCCAAAGAGGGACATACCAGTAAATTCAAGCTTCGCCTTTTGCGTTTTTCACTCAGTGACACCGTGACGAATGCGAGGGGGAGATTACTCGCGAGCTCGCGAGTGCCGGCAGATTTGAAAGATAGTGTGGTGTGTGTGTGTGTGTACTCACATTTGAAAGAGAGAATTAAAACGTCAACGCGACAGACAAATCAGCAAGACCATAGTCAATATTGGAGTAACTTTTCCCAGATGGAAAGAGCTCATGAGGAGCAAAGATTTTAAAACGGACGCCGAGGTTGCCTGCTTTCTTCTCGACAGACGACAGGTAATTCAGCCTGTTATTAATTAATTTGTGTAAATTCAATACAAAATACACAAATTTGTGTAATCTTGGAATAATACGGCCACCGTAGGAGTGAAAACGCCCTCGGAATTGAGAGGAACAGAAACTAATATTCACTGGGTAGTCATATACAATTTCACCGCTAGATGGGGGTAAAAATCACACAGTGTAGCTTTAAGAAACCGTATGTTGCAACATCCTGATGACCAATCAACAGTTCAATAGACAAGAAGCTAATATCGTGTAATTACATTTTAGACACAAACTGTCAGTCTCTTTTTAGTCTGCCATCAAAAACAGTTGCAAACCACAGCAGAATCTGCTGCGTGCTGTTAGTGGTGTGTCGTTCTTGAATTAATCTGTGCATTTAAATGAATCATTTGAAAGAATGATTCAATGACCCAATGACTTTCTTCATGCAAAGAAGACTTTGAGTCAAGTCTTCTTCAGAAAATGTTAAAGTTTTATACATAAGCTGGTGCAAAAGTGAGAAGAGACAGGAAAATACTTTTATCCAAAGACACAACCAGGTGATAGCCTATGTTTAACAGAGGTTGAAGTCAAAGGCTTGTGCAGTGAAATTCTTTTACACTCATCAGGCATCCAATGAACTGATAAATAGCCCAACTGCCCATGTCACATTGCAGCAGATGAACCTGACAGTGAAAGACTAATGCAGAAATTCGCTCTATAGAATGGATTATGCATTTAACTGTACTGAATTTCCCACAATTTAAAGGTGGGGTGGGCAGTTTTTTTCATAAACAGTTTTTTATTATTCTGGTTGAAACTCTCTTCACATCATAAAAGCAATTAATAATAAAAGTGTTCTCAATATTAAAAAAAATTACATCTTCTGTGGAAGTCTCAGACCAAAAAATGTTAGGATGTCTGACCTGCCTGTCAATGTATTCCCATACCTCAGCGCACCTGCTCCCACAGACATCACACTTCATCAGCTTTTTTCCGTAAGGCTATGCAAAGTTGTAGACAGCCAGTCACAGAGCACCACAAACAAACAGTGGCTGCCTTAAATGGTTCCTCCTGAACCAAAACAATGAGCTTATGCTGCGTTCACACCATAACCGTTATTACAAGATGGCAACCTGTGGCCGTGACGTTCTACCCGGAGCTGTTCATGTCCTCAGATTTATGCCTTTCTCTTTCTGTGCTTTGAGACACAAGGTAATTTAACACCGTCTCTTGTGACGCTTTGCAGACTCTGCTCTGCTGTGCGCATTCATGTGTTTTGAAGGAGGTGTGGCTTTGGAGACGCTCTGAAGGGAGGGTGGGATCTTATGCTTACAAAGCTAGCTTGCTATTGCTAGCTTCTCCGAAATTGCCTACCCAACCTTTAAAGGCTCTGGAATTTCCACAATTATTTGAAGTTCTGAAGTTTTTTTTTTTATACCCATGCTCTGTCATGATGTTATAATCTGATATAACAATGTTATTTTGATATGACAAGGTCAGGAAAAAGCCCTAATATACAATTACACCTATAACAGTCCAACATGGCATAAAACATTTAACTCATGAAACTACATGGTATGGGCACCCAAGATGTATGAATCACTGATGTGATCCAGTTGTTAAATGTGTTTTTTAATTTCTTTAAAATCTGTTCTAAAAGTGTAGCTAAACAAACGTAATCTATCTATGTAATATTTTCTGGCAGAAAATCCACAGGTCTGAGCAAAATCCTGACAACAACAGAATATCCATTGGAAAAGCCTGAAACTAGGATCTTTTAAAATATTGTATCACTAACAAAGGTACTCCCAAGGCAGCACATAGATTTACTTGGATCAAAGTGGATTTGCACTTGGAATTGTAGGTCTGGTGAATTTTAAATCAGAGCTTTAACGTTATATCTAAACCTGTGCGCAACAATCTAAGCAGATCAGGACACTTTTTGTGTTTTATCTCAGTGTTAAACTAGATAAAACATGAATACTTAAAAAAACACTTTCATGTCTATACTGCCTCATCACTTGTACAGTTTAAAAAATAGATTTACAGGCCTATATAAGTCAAGGAAATTAATAAAATCCTTTTTTTCTTCTTTTTTTTCAAGTAGTGCTTTGCTCTAAAATATTTCAATGGATAGATATTGAGAAATTGAGAAGTAGCCTAAAAAAACAATAAACAACAGGAAATATCATGCTACAGTTATGGAAATGCACTGGTAAAAAAAAAAAAAGTGCTGGAAGCTGCTCTAGGTGAATTTCAAATAGCATTTTTAGCGGAAAATCAAGCTAAGAGAAGGTTTTAGTGAGAGGACTGAATGTCTTCAAGAAGGGCCTTTTAAACGAGTCCGTCAGCGAATAGCACAGCCAGGCGATTTATTTTACAAACTATCTGGAACATTAACCAGTTATCCCCTAAAAATGTACAATTTTTTGTTTGTTTACCAAATGCCAAGAGAGACAGATAAAATAAATTTTCACTAAAGAAGCAAAAAGGCTATTCCATGTCCAACATATCATGTTTCAACAACTGTTCAATAAATAAAAAGTTAATATAGAGCAACTTACATTTTAGACACAATGTTGTCCGTAGTTTTTTTCTATTTTTGCTGCGCCAACGGAAGCAGTTCCAAACTTGCAAGCGAAGCTAAACCGATCGCGTTTGTTGTGTAGCCTAATTTACTCATGAGTCATTTTTTAAGGAATCGTCTGTTTGAGTGATTCAATGACTCGCTCACAATAAACAAGGCAGAAAGTGTTAGGTACTTAAATTCTCCACCACTAACGCACAGATTGACAGTTTGAAGGGTTGAACCTGTCAAGTTGTGATCTGCACACTAATTATTGTTTCTGGGGATTCACTTTTTATTTTACTTTCTGCATTCTCCTTACCATTGTCTCCTGTTCTTCCCTCAGACTCGTCCCCAAGAAACTGTCCCACGGACCCAGCCCCAAACCCCATCTCTTAAAAATTAATAAAGGCTGGTTTCTAAAGTACTTGCCTCTATGTATTAATGCTCATGGGTAGCCTAAATGGGTTCCATTCAGACCTATTTTACTAGAATTACTAAAGTATTTTACTGTTATGTCAACAAAATTCAATTAATGTAATTTACGTAGAAATTACTTAAACATCCAAGTTGATTGTACTTAAATATTCAAGGCAGCAACTGAAGGCCTTTGGTTACCAGGAGTCACAGCATTGTGTATGCACTTGAGAAAATACTGCGCTCTAGTGGCCAAAGGTCTTAAGTGCATTGTTGTCAATGCAGTAAGGTCAATGAACTTTATATTTTTCCTAGAGAATAAATGTAATCTCTTTCTCCTTTATTTGTCAAGACATTAAGATATACACCGTTACAGAAAATGACACACACACACACACACACACACACACAAAAGAAATAAAAGTTTTTTTTTAAGTGAAAAAAGTCACCTTTTATGGCCTACAATGAAAAGCTTTTAACATGTGCAGTCAGAGCAGACCATGCTATTCAATCCATTGAAGGTTTAAATCCTTTAAAGGGTTAATAATAAATCCCAATATATGAGTCATTTAACGGATTATAGTAGAGCTTTAGCCATGGATATTTCCTGCATTGCATTTGGAGTTATAGCCAGGTGGGCGACAGGATTGCTTACTGAAATTGAATCTACTGTACTTAAAGCTCTTTGAAAGATTCTCAGCGAAAGATCCTCTAATGCATTATTGAAACTCTTTACGAGAGCAATTGGCTCAGAGACTGCATAGGCACCTACTAAAATGTGAAAGTAGCTCCTTTAATGGGGGTTGCAAGTTTTTATTTTTTTACTTGAAGGTTGTTTCTCAATTTGATTCACTAATAAGAACACTAGAAGGGAGCAGATATGCTCAAAAAACATTGCTAATATTAATGCCAGAACTCTTCCTAAAAAATGTGGATGAGGGATAGAATTGAATTTACTGTTGTATTTCACATTTTATTCATTTATTTTTACACCCAAAGTGTACAAGATGTATTTCATATTTTACTGTTCATTTACACCTAGTTGCCTTAAAATTTTGAGTTCATTGAAATTAAAAAATTGAGTTAATGCAGTGAGGGAGATTAGTTTAATAAATAGAAACTCAAAATATTATGTTATCTTAACAACATTAATTATCTAAGTTGATTTGACAAAATATAACAAATGAAAATAATTGTTTACAGTGAAGTCTTATGTCACTGAAGTCTAAGGATGTATATGAGGATGTTTTTAAATAAATAGCAATAGTATGTACACATAAAATACATAACTTCACATTAGAGCTTCTTTATTATACTGTTATTTACTGATAATCCAGTGTAAATTTCGCTCTCTGAGTAGTTTTTGTTTAATTGCATCAAATTTGAGTAGGTTTTACACTGTTACTTGATAACACTGTGTATGATGGGCACATTTGGTCACAAAATAATACTTGTGTAGATTAATCAGGCAAAACAACTTAATATTGTGATCAATAATGAAATTAAACTAATTCTTCCTTTTGTGCAAAGACTCTCTTTCTCCCTTTCCCTCTCTCTCCATCTCACTCACTCACACACACACACACACACACACACACACACACACACACACACACACACGCACACACACAAGCAGCACCTTGAAGTGTCAGCATGTGGCCATTTGTTCATGACAATGGTATTAAGAGGGTGTGAATGATGTGTAACATTTGTTACATTAAGCAAACAGGCACACAGAGCTCATTTCCTTTCTTTCTCTCTCTTTCTTCAACATCCAACTCATCACATTATCAACTGTCCTCCTCCAACAGCAATGATTTTCTAGCAGCTGACAAATGTCGTATGATTGGGCCCAAGCTGCCGTCAATATTTACTGAGATGCAAAATGCACCCGAGAATTGGATTCCTCATTTTAAATCAAATAGTGACAAAAGGTATTATTAAATACAACTTTTTGAGATTTATTATTGGTGAAAAAGTCATTTTTATGTGACAATGTTCATTAAATATGACAAAAAACATTACATGAATACAATAACAGTCATTTAAAATTATGTACAATCTTATTTACAACACAGAGATGGTAGGTTGTGGACAACATCAAGTGTAAAGACAAAAAACAAAACAAAAACAGCATTTATTAAGTACCACAGCGATTATTATTGATAAATAAAACCAATGTCAATGTAGTTAAGCTACATAGTCAGCCAACACAGTAAAATATCCACTGTTTGTACTTTAATGTGATATATTTTTATGCATAGTTTTTGTTTTTTAAGACACTTAAGTTAAAGCCTGATGACATAAACCAAATTATAACAAGGCCCAGAAAGAATCCACAGATTTGTTTTGCATTTTAACCATAAATTTGAGGGCAAACCTTTGTAATTGTGCTGAATGGAGCTTATTGGTTTCTGAAAGCATTAACAAGTTATTCAAAATGAACATGCAATGTGTGTCTCGCTCCCTCTCACAGGACGTGATAGACTGGTCTGTTGCTGGGACTGTCTGGAGAACTGCACTGGGAATCACTTCCAGTCGGAGAAAGAGCGACCATGTTCTTCATTCCCACTGCAATTCCCGTGTCCACAGAGGACAGCCTGTCCACGATGCTGGACAGACACTGCAAACTAGACGCTCCTGGAGTTCTGGCCACCGCACTAGCTGGATTGATCGAGAAAGATTACATTATTAGTGAACTCCACATAAAATAAAAAACAAAAAATGAAAATGGTTTTATTTCTTACCAGTCTGTGCATTAAAGTTGTAGTTATTCCCACAGTTTGGATTCATGTGAGGCCATACAGGACTGTTGCAGTCAACCTTAATGAAGAACACAAAAAGTTCCATCAGCATTCACAGATATAAAGCAGTGAACGTGGTGTACATGAGGTTGATTCTTTTCCTCAACAACAACTCGAGCATCACTGGAGCCACGAGCAGCGAATGAGCAGCACTGCGTGGTCCATGCGCTTCACTAGATCACTTCTCTTTCTTTCACAGGCTGGTTATTTTGCAAGGCACTCCCACGCTATGCTGGGCTTCAGGCGTGGCGAATTGATTAAGTCAGTGGAAGCCACACCAGTTTGTGCAAGATGACACTTTCTCCGAGTAAATCTGCAGAAAATCCTGGCAGCAGCGCAGCTCATGCAGTCAGTCAGGAATGCGGCACGGCCACCACTTTCCTGCCAGTCTCTGTTGGCAGGATTTACTGAGGCTTTATTAGGCTATAAAGAGTCCAGTGGGAAAGACATTGCTATATCCACCTATATCTTAAACCCTCTACTGAGATACATAAATGTTTTGTGAATCAACATCTCACATTGTTTGTACCATTGCTGTTTGACTTCTGCGGTCTTCTTGTCCTGTTCATTTGTGTAGAACGCGTCTAAATCTCAAAGACAGTTCTACTTTATTAAAGTTTTACGAACTCATCAACTTGCTCAGAACAATTACGTCTAGAAGTCTTGGCCTTGTCAACCAATGACTAGCAATCTTTTCTAATCGGCCATGCCTCACTTCTGCAAAAACGATTTTACTCGAATAAATAAACGCTAACTAGAAAAATTTTAGTCAGGTAACCTAAAAATGTGTTTCATGGGGTAACATTTAAATGACTTTTTATATAAGCTACTGTAGTCTTTGTCAACAAACGATTAGCAAAAATATTAGCATCAAGCTAAATTCGCAAAACTACATGGCACTTTCTACATTATGAGAACCAAATCAAAGAATATGCCCAAGTATATGTAAAAATCATAATAACAGTCACCGTTAGCAAAATTCATCTGGGCGTGATTAGCAAATGTGCATTGAGAAGAAAACCTGCATGATAAACAGTGTATTGCTGAGCAAGTGAGCACTAAAACAGACACAAGTAAGATTAGCTATTTAATAAACTCTGTTAATTTTGTACCAAATATCAACCCGATATGTTGCAATACCACATCTACTGTAGATTCCTTTCAGTTCCCTGACAAACAGCAGTAAGCTTATATCTCAGCGTATAAAAAGAGCCAGATGTTGGCAGCAATTTATCGTTGTCATGCTGAGAGTGAGGCAACCCTGACTCCATTTGAGGGATAAAATCCCCTGTGTGCTATTGAGAGAAAATATGAAGATGAAAACATGGAGAGACGAGTACAGTGACCTTGTCTGGATACAGACAAAAAGATGAAAACCTACATTGAAAAGGCTTTTTCTGAGCTTTTGGGCCCTGACCTATAGGAAAAGAGTAATATTTACCATGCTTTCAGAACAGCTCGAGGAGGGGCTGGCAGGCTCAGAGCTGCTCTCCATAGGCAGGCTGTAGTAGTTTTCCACCTGTTCCCTAAGCAGGTCCTGAAGGCTCTCGATGTACTGGATGGCGTTCCTCAGGATCTCCACCTTGGGAAGACGCTGGCTGGGGTTTGCCGAGGTGCATCGTCGTAGCGCCTCAAACGCGTGGTTCACCTTCTTCAGCCTGCGGCGTTCCCTCATAGTGGCGGCTCTCCGGCGGTCCACCGTACTGGATTTGCGCTTACAAGCTTTGCAGGCCCACTGCAGACAGTGACCCGGCTGGTGCGGAGCACCGGGGGCCCGGACGTGCTCGTCCTCCTCAGACCCGGTCAGTTCCCCTCCGGGGCCGAAGTCCAAATCTTCAGGGGACGAGGCACAGGTGCTGTCATAGAAGATCTGGGATGTGGAGAATACGTCCATGATTGGTGTGGTGTAGGAGATCTGTAAGGGGGCGACCTCTGAGTGATGTGGTTTCTCTGGTGCCATACGGCCCTTCTTATATACTGGGGCCCACACTGGTCAGCCCTAATGACCGTGCCCCATTGGCCAAGGCAGGGCTCAGCGACCCCCCTTCCTTCACCACCCAGATCCCCACCCAGACCCAACACCCCTACTGAGTTTCCCACATCTGTGTATAGGGGTGGTTTCTCACTCAGTTCAACAGCGTGACGGTCATTACAAGAGGGAATTATCATCAATAAACATTCATGTGCAGAAACTCTTGCTTTAGAAGTCTACTTTAGATCTTACTTTACTTTGAAAGTTTTTTTGCACTTTAATTGTATAGGTGCAGATTTTTATCTGTGGCTACTCACGTTTTTTTCCTGCATTGTGTCCAAGACTTGTATTGATTATTAAAAGTCTTTAAGATTATTGACAATTGAGTGCATGCATATATATATATATATATATATATATATATATATATATATATATATATACATTCAATATGCACTCAGTTGTAAATCCTCTTAAAGACTTTTAATATACATATGCTGCATGGGGCCCCTGAAGAAACGATGCATTAAAAATTAAACCAAACAAATATATGTTATTTTCTATTACCTCAAAACGAAATGGTCAAGAATGACTCCAGTGTTTGCTAGCTAGTTTTACGCTTGAGAAAGAGCAGCGTTGCAGATGCGGCCCAGCTGTAAGGGCTGGTGTAGCGTTTCAGAGGCACACACTCACACAGATAAACAACTCAAGATCCGGACAGTGGATGAAGGTGTCAGAGGCAGCGTGTCCATGTTAGTTAACCCTCATTAAATTTCTAAGTAGCTCATTAGCGACTGTGTGGCAAGATTTCTGCTTCTTTTTGCCATTCGGAGCATTGTACTAAAACTATTTTAAACTGCATTTTATATAAATGTACTAAAATGAATTTGTCAAATGACTATAAATGAAGACTATACATAAAAAAATAAACAAAAATCGGACCTAAAATCAAAATGTTGAAGAAAGAAGTGATTAAATTGTCAATTGTGCATCTGTAAAAATAATGAAATTGTGACATTTATATATTTTAATATATGTATATGGGTTATTCCTCAATTCAGGCAAGTTTTCTCTCCCATCTAGGATGATATTTAAAAAACGATCATTCTATTTTTAATTGGTAAATCAAAAAATTGTTTCCTAACTAGTAGTACCCTGTCCCCTGCCCAAACTTTTCTTAACCTCTACAATAAATCATTACTAAAAAAGTACTATCTAAAGAAATTACAAGAATTTGTAAAAAGCATTAAAATCAAGGAATCAGTTTTAAATCTGATTAAAAACCTTTTTTTTTTTTTGCTTGCTTTTTCCAAAGACCTGAAATAATTGACTGCAGACTATTCAGCTTTTTCTCCAAAAACTGAAAAATGTCACTACCATCACACACAATCAGAAACCCATCATTAAAATGTATACCAGAATCCTTTCAAATGCTGAACAAGGCCATGATCACATTCTGTTACCATGATCACACGCCTGCACAGACTGTACATATACTGTAGGCCATGTTTGAGTACATTTATTTGCATAGCAGAGGGTTGGATTATATTTTTTGTTTAATCCACTTCAAATTACGTCAATAATAACGCTTACAAACGGTGCGTAAAGGTAGTTGCGCAATAAAAACACATAGTTTATAACCGTAACACTGATCAAGTGTTTTAAAATCCCCGTCTATTGCTGTATAGAGGTCATTACTCGAGCCATCAGTGTTGACAGCTAATAAAGATACAATGCGGATATTTCTCACAACGTGCTAAAACGTTTGGCCTCTCTAGTGTCTGGGAACCCTGCGCACCTAAGAAAACACGGAGAGCCGGTGTAGATTGTATTGCGCACAGCTGAAGAAGACATTGGCAAGGGATAATCCTGTTTAGCTGTCGTTCAGATCAAAGACAATTGACTGTTAACAACATGGACAACGAGAAAACCTGACAGCAGTCGATAACTGACTCCAACTCAGATTGCGTAAGCATATGGCGAGCGCGCAAAGGTCTGAGTGAGCACACAAACCTGCTCTGAGATTTGGGAATATTGCGATGTCTCTGGGGAACTTCGAAGCTTTTCTGAGGGTTGTTGTCAAGGGTCAGGAACTGTGTTAAGTGTAGGGCAGAGGGTAAGCGTTAGTGTTTCTGTCCTGTGCGGGCTCTCAGGTTTATTTTCTCTCACAAGTGTTTGTGTTAAGAATAAACGTGCAATTCAAATGAACATTTATTTGATTTATTTACTAGCCACTTCATTTCGCTTTTTTTCTCACATCTAGACTGACTATAGGCTACACCATGTAAATGATGTTATGATTTTATAGTTGCATTCACTGAAGGAAAATTCCGATGTTTCCTCCAGCCTCTTGTTATTTTTCTCCAGCCTCCTTTTGCCTGCCAAGACCGGCCATTGGCTGCACTTTTTCCGTCAGCAATAACAGTATCATATTTGATCACATGATCAGATGGTGTGATTGGCAACAGCATTTGTCTGGCAGCTAAAGGAAGTGTCCTGTATAAGCTCCAGTGATGTGGGATATCAGAATGGCTCCATAACTGGGTATTCAAAGGAATGTCAGTAAATGTTTTCCAAAACACATCTTCAGTCCTATAGTTTAGCTTTAGTTGAATGTGAGGTCTGTTTTACTCCAGACCTCATCACTACCTCAAAAAACTTTGCTTTACAGATATTTGCTTAGATAGATAGATAGATAGATAGATAGATAGATAGATAGATAGATAGATAGATAGAGGTATATTATATAGTTTGTGTCATTTTTATTTCTGATCAGGAATTGTATTTGAATCAGCCATGAGAAAGCTGAGGCTTAAACAAAGTCTCTCGAGCCCTCTGTGCAATAAAATGTTTCTCTGGGATAATTCCCAGATGGCATGATGCTATAATCACATTCATTGTTCCTCCCTTTGATGGTAACTAATGACACATTTCTAGTTGTTATGCATTTCAGAGTATGTTCATAAGCAAATCAAGCAATGAATCTGTCAAGATCTTTCAAAATTTGATTTTTCTCTCTCCTGAAGGAGTCGAGCATCACGATAAAGAAAGAACCCAAATAAAATCGCACCATCTCTGAGATCCTATTAAAACAACACTGTAGACAGAGCTATCTGGTTACAGTCTGGCTTACTAAGCGGAGAGCAATAAATCTCTTTGAAGTGTCCCAATCTTAATGCCATATAACTTATCAGACAATCACCCGAAGTGTGCAGTCGCCAAAGCATTGTTTATACTGAGGTGTTATTAATGTTACCATAAAACATGTCAAATAACATGCTGATGTATTCATATTTAAATATATTGTGCTTATTATTAAACAAAAAACATTGTATTGTAACTTTTCATCAAATTATCCAATAAAAGTCATGGTTTCCACACAAATATTAAGTAGCACAACTGTTTTTATCATGGATAACATTGAAATCAGCATATTAGAATGATTTCTGAAGGATCATGTGACTCTAGACTGTTGCTGAAAATTCAGCTTTGCATCACAGAAATAAATGACATTTTACAATACATGACAATACAAATCACTTATTTTAAATTGTAATAATGTTTAACAATTTGACTGTATTTTCGATCAAATAAATACATGAGGGAGCATATGAGACTTCTTTCAAAGCGGTAATGCACATGTTAAGTATTTACTTTCTAAATGATTTCAGTCTGATTTCTGAAGTGATATTAAAAATCCAGACATAATAAGTTTGCATCCTTTTATTCCATTTTCTGGAGGATGGAATAAAATATGAATTTACTCTTTTACGACCTTGATTCCCAGATGTGCAGATCACTGGTCATTCCGAGTCATTTGAGAGTTTGAGTACATAAGTTAACTTGTGTCTGTGATGAGGTCAAAGGTGGTAGTGTGTTAAATGGAAAGATCAGAGAGCCGGTCCTGACAGACAGCACGCTGTGCAAGATGGAAATGCCGCAGTGGATCTCGGGAACACCAGCAAATCAACTCTACCGATGGATAGTTGCCAAACACACACACACACACACACATATTCACACTTGCAAATTAAACCTGACCAATGAATGCAATGCAACCCAATGCTTCATCCAAGGGGAAAACCCTCACAGACTGTAACATTATGATAGCTGTCATGTTGCTTACAGCTTTGCGATATTTTCCCCTGACCAACCTTCTACTTCTGATCATGAGATAGACGGTGGGTTTCATTGCAGCCAATCCTGAGTCCGGCCCTGCCAGCTGGAACTAACAGGCAAGGCCAGGGCTATTTCAGGGCCAGTCATACTTTAACACTCCGTTAATGCTCGTAAATCTGGGAGAGCTGCTGGCTTGACTGGTCAAGGCTGCTGCTGGAATACGGAGGGCTTTTAATTCAATGGCTGTAATGAGGACATTTGGTGGCCAGCCATCATTGCGAGCTATACATGCCTGTTACCTTCAGCTTGGGACCTTTAAGTAAATGCTACGACTCAAAATAGATTCAACTGAACAAGTATGAAGATTTTACATCGGTGCTAAATTAATTTAAAGCTTAACAAGGTTGTATGTCTTCATTGTTTAATGCCTAGTTGAACTTTATAAGACAATAGGCAGGTATATTTTGAAATCACAAGGGAATATTTCATTGGAATGTTGCAGGCACATCAAAACCTCTGGAAAAATGATTAAAAACTGATAATAATTGTAAATTAAATAAATAAAAATACAGAGAACAACTTTGATTTTTATGTTTAATGTTGGGAATTATATCCGGTATAGTCACCAAGTGCTCTTTCTTTCTTGTTCATTTATAAAATAATTTAAGTAACAGCAATATATTACAAAATATGTACATTTTAGGAAGACCTTGACAGGAATCATTTTGCTGATATTAATGACCCTTAAATTAACCTGGAATTACCTGCAGCAACTACACTGAATGGTCAATTATGAAAAATAAATGGAACACTTCATAATTACATTTTCATTAATAATATTTGCAATGTAATAAAAACATTATTTTATACAATGCTTAACAGATCACATGGTTACATTTAATTATATGAATCTTTTACATATTTTCAGAAATATTCATTTTTTCAGATTGTGACCTGACATGACCTGTTGCGCATTATATAAGGATGTTTGTTAATGACTTATTTATGAAAGTGTCGCCTATTACATTTAAAACATTTACACTATAGCTCATGGAAATAAATACAAGTCGGAAATGTGAGGTGGGATGCTTGAGCTTCACTTTTCTGAGGTCTGGTCGGGACATCGAGCTTTCGTCTCTTCAGTGGAAATGCTGTCAACAATCGAGGAGAGGCGACGAAGGCTGCTGGATGCTGAAGACTCCACTGCGGCTCCTGGAACACACGTTATAGCCATGGATCATGTTTGCTTCGAAAAACAAGCGTAGAAAATTACACGAAATTATGCAGTGAGGATTAGCTACAGACCATTACAGAAAAACAATTACACACAGGGATTTATGTATGAAACATTTCGCACATGTAGAGAATTACGCGCAGACAGTAACGAAAAGCAATTATGCAAACACAATTACGCACAGACTTCTTCCCTACTAAGTCAAAACGCACTACACCGACACTGGAAATAAGAATAATTTCTTAATAGTTTCTCATTCAATTTTGAATTATTTTATAGCATTTTTTAAGAGAACACGAGGTTGAGATTATTGTTGCTGTAGTTTTTAGGGCACAATCATGCGCAAATACTACTACTCGCAGACCATTACGTACATCACCAGCGCATGGAACATTAATAACCAGCTATTTAAGACCATAATTAAAACCTTAAACTTATTTCTCGGTAGGCTACCAACCTTCTCTGTGACCGGCCATCGGGGAGTTGGAATGATCTGGATTCCCCTGCCAGCTCTGGCAGGTCTTTTTCCAATGATACTCATTGGGAGCCACCTGAACAGGCAATCATGATGGTAAACATTAATATTAGCCTACTCTTAATTTAATTTTTGTAATTAATATCAATAATAATTAGTTGGAAGCAGACATGTGGCACCACGTGGATCCAGCTGCTGTCAGAGCACATGGATCGGTTGTATTGGCTTGGATGTGTTCTTACATGGTTTTCTTTCACGTTGTATGTGTAAGGGTCATTGTCAGAGTTCTGTTCTTGCTCATCCAGCGAATGCAACAGGTCCTGCAGTTTCTCGATGTAGTTTATTGCGCTGCGTAAAATCTCCACTTTGGGCAGCCTCTGGTTCGGATTGGGCACCGTCTTTTTCTTTAACGCGTCAAACGCCTCGTTGATCTTTTTGAGCCGCCTTCTCTCTCTCAGAGTCGCGGCCTTCCGCCGGTCAGTGGGGGCAGATTTTCTTTTGCAGATCTTGCAAGCCCACATGAGACACTGACCATCGCAGTGCGACTGCAGTCCCGGCGGCGCGAGGACGTGTTCCTCTCCGCTGCTCTCGCACCCTGTCTCGGACGGGACCGGATCCTGTCCCGGGGACAAAGGGCTGTCAGTGCCCTCATAGAGTGGGGACACTCCTGGCATATCCAAAGTCCCATGGTCCCCCTCCAGATAACGTAAATCGTTGAAAAAATAAGTGTTGGTCTCAAACAGGTCCATCATGTTGTTGTAGGCTGTTTTGACAGTAAGACTGTTGGCATTTAAATAGCCCTGTGACACAAGTCAGGGGACTTAAATATAGAATGTGAAATTCTATCCAGTGCTTAGCTGTTGCAGGGCTTCAGACTCATTTCAATGGGCCCTCAGGAACACAGGAGTCCGAGTGAGAAATAAAGGGGACATTACATTACATTGTCCATGTTACACATGTATAGCCTAACTAACTTTGTTATATGGGACAGTCTGCAATATATAAATATATGTATTGCAACGTGCTGGAGAAAACTGGAGAAGGTGAGGGTCTAAACGCAGGGTTTTTAATAAAGTAATACATTAAACAGATAACACAGAACTCAAGGAACAAAGGAACAAAACCACAAGGATCACAGAGACAGAAGCAACCATTATATATATATATGTTATATATCTTAAATATATATACAGTACCGGTCAAAAGTTTGGAAACATTACTATTTTTTTTTATATTTTTGAAAGAAGTATCTTATGCTCATTAAGCCTGATGTTATTTGATTAAAAACACAGAAAAAAATCATATTTTAATGTTGTGAAATATTATTACAATTAAAAATGATAGATTTTCTATTTGAATATACTTTACAATATAATTTATTCATGTGATGCAAAGCTGAATTTTCAACATCATTACTCCAGTCTTCAGTGTCGCATAATCCTTCATAAATCATTCTAATATGCTGATTTGATACTCAGTTATTATCATGTTGGAAACAGTTGTGTTGAATAATATTTCTTTGGAACCTGTGATATTTTTTTCAGGATTCATTGAATAAAAAGTTATCAATTTATTCATTCATTGAATTCATTTATTCAAAAGATAATTTTTTTCTAACAATATAAATCTTGACTATCACTTTTTATCAATTTCACACAAAAAATGACTGCCCCCAAACTTTTGAACGGTAGAGTATATTGTTACAAAAGATTTCTATTTTAAATAAATGCTGTTCTTTTTTTAACTTTTTATTCATCCAAGAATCCTGAAAAAATTATCACAGGTTTTAAAAAAAATATTATGCAGCACAACTTGTTTCTAGCGTTGATAATAACCGAGTATCAAATCAGCATATAATAATGATTTCTGAAGGATCATGTGACACTGAAGACTGGAGTAATGATGCATCACAGAAATAAACTATAGGCTATTTCAAAGTATATTCAAATAGAAAACCATTATTTTAAATTGTAATAATATTTGACAATATTACTGTTTTTTTTCTGTATTTTTGATCAAATAAATGCAGGCTTGATGAGCATAAAACACTTCTTTCAAAAGCATTAAAAATAGTAAAGAATACATATATTTGCAATGCCAAGCTTATGGGTTTGATTCCCAGGGAATGCATGACGTACTGGTACACCCTTGTACAGTATATGAGACAATAAAACTATACTGTCAGGATTCGATTTGATTTATAGGCCTAAGTAACCAACCAAGACAAATAAAATCACAGGTATTGATTTTTATTGTAAATGGCATTGTGGACTGCTTTCATGAAAATTAACTTAATTTCTGAAACACGCACATAGAAATGCTGGACACTGGAAAGAGAGTCTTGTATTCACGCCCTGTAAAAATAGCCTGGAATGTGCGCAGTCAAAATGGCTTTTGAAAAGCTCACGCATGTGAAGTAAAAATAGCTATAAGAACCATTTATCTTAAATCCATAAACACATGAAAGGCCTTTCCGAAGTGTTATGTGTCCTCTGAGAATTTCCTACAAGATCAGTGTGTGATGTTTTATTGAAGGTTGCGAGTTGTTGACGGCTCGTATTGCTCTCAGGCAGATCATTTTAGTGTATACAGTTCCTAAATGTTCAAACAGAGCAATTGGGAGGATAAGGCAAAAAAAATAAAACACCCCATATGCTTTACACTTGATATTTATCCATTTCAAATAATGCATCCATAGATTTCTGAATGAATCATAATTTATTCACATCAAAGGAACATGATAAATAGCCTATAATGGGTAAATAGTTGTTTACCAAGTAAGTGCTGAAAATGGCTATACGTCAATCTGTTTGGCTCTTGTGCATTGCAAAGGGTTAAATCATTCAGTAGTTGCCATCTCCCGTATAGTGGACACATCTCCCGTTACCTTGTTGTGAAAGGTTATGGCCCATAGGCTCAAATACTGTGTCATAAATCTTACAGTTTGTGACAGAGGTGATGATCTTCTGCAATGACACTGATGTCCATTCTCTACTGCGTACCGCATGAAGATATGCAAATGCTGCTTTTGTAAATGCTAGAGCATAACTTTTATTCCCCAACATATGTGCAAACAAATCAGCATTAAAATTATATTATAATAGTACCATTTCTCACAACCCGACTGCTGTCTTCAATCAAGCTTTACAGGCATAACTAATCAGCATGGCTTCATTGCCAGTGACCAGAAGTCCATCAGCTGGTCATTCACCACTCAGGGAAGGAACATAGTTTTCTTTTACAAGGCTTTTCATAGGAAGAGCAGCCCACGCATGTTCACTTGATCTCAAGGGATTAGCCCTAGAAGCCATGTGCCCAAGTGTGATGAATGCGTTTCATTGCGTTTCCACTTTTAAAGGTATTACTTGAATCAGTTGAACAAATAGGTACAAAATGAAACGGTGAGAAAGTGATTCTGAGGAAAGCTAGAAATGTGACCAGGCTCTTTGAGCTGTTGCAAAGGGTTTGTTTCATTTAGGATGACCAGACGTCAAAGTTTTTGGTGGCATGTCCTTGGCTTGGTCTCTCCTAATCAATACAGTCTGGAAAGTGTCAGAACCTAATGTTCCAGCTATTGTTAGTTTTATATAAATATATATTATTTAAAAATACACACACACACACACACACACACACACACACACACACACACACACACACACACTGTTGTAAAAGGCTAGTCACATAAAATGTGTTGCAGTAAACATATCTTGCATTCTGAGAATTCCTCCATGTGATACAGGCTGATTCCTTTTGTTTATTGCCAGTTAGTATGCAGGGATATATTCAGGCTTAATTAGTTTCCTGTGAATAGATCCAGTTAAGACCTGTTCTTGGTTTTAGGTTCTTGGCTTCTACTGGCTTAATACATTTAATGCATTTACCATGCAAGGGCCTTGTTTTCCAAGGTGACATGAGTTTGGGTCCTGCCTTGAGGTTGAACAGGCCTTTGGGAGAATGACGTGCAGATGGAGAAAAATCTCAAAACCCTGGGCATTTTTGTGAGAATCATTATGCCAGCATGCACACTTCACAACAAAAGCATAAATGAAGGGCACTCAAATAAATGCCAACAACTTCCCAATGGATGGTCACGACTCCAGGATGGGAACATATAATCCCACATTGGCAGCTTTCCACACATTTCTTAGAACTACCTATTCTGAGGCATGTACTGTATTCAGTTATTACACATTTTCTCTATAAAGGTGATGTTATTATTTCCTCCATGTTTAAAATAGTCTGAGACACAGTATATGTCTTAAAACATCTGAACAAATATATAAACAAAACCATAAAACTGCTAAATATGAAACGTTCCTATTTTGAGTATAACTCCACAGAATAAATGAAGACTTCAGATGCAAAAACCTTTAAGCCCGTCTGACATTTTTCTTTTAATTTTTTTTTTTTTTTATCAGGCTTCTAAGTTTAGGTTCAGTAATTTCACTTTAATGGGAATGAAAAGGTTATATGTCAGTAATTAAAATGCCTTATTTTGGAGGATGAGGAGATGGCAAGGCGATGGTGAAGGGGCTGGAGAAGGGTTGATTAAACAGGCAGAGGATTTAGGAGGAAGCTCTTGAGGTGGACGGCTGACTGGGAGGAGGTGGAACAGAAAAGTCCAGGTTGGTGCTGAAGGTGGTGAGAGCCAGGGAGGAGCCTTGAGCAGGGGCACGATGGTGAAAACCCAGGCCACAGCCAGAACTGTGCTCCATGATGCCATTGCTGGAGTCCTGACGGCACCATGGGGATGTCCGGAGGCGATGATGATGGAGTTGGAGCTCACCGCGTAGACGAAGGGCTGAGGTGATGGAGCGACATTGATGACCTAGATGGCCGGGACGGATCTGCAGAGACAACCTCCCGAGATGAAAGTGTGGGTCCGGAGGCCAAAGGTGTGAAGAGGTCCCTCAGTTTCCCCTAAGCCTCTTCTCAGTGACGCTGCTACTCCTCGGACCTCCTGGGCGTGAGGAGTATGTGGCTCCGCCTCCAGCCCTTGGAGTGCTCCGCTCCACCTCGACTTGACACCCTGGCTCCTCCGCCTACAGCTCCACCTCTGCCCTCCGGATCTGCCATCTGATCCTCCGGGGTGGGAGGGGGTCATTGCTGCGGCTCTGTCACGGCCGCCTAGGTCTTCGGTGTCTCTCCACCTCATCGACTCTCCGTTTACGCAGTGGGCTCCACCTCCATCACCTTAGTCGCCTCCAGTCGTCCCCGAGGTGACATTGAGAATCTTCACACCATGGCTCCTCCCTCCAGCGACACCATCATGGAGCGCAGTCCTGGCTGTGGCCTGGGTCTCCATCCGCATGCCCCTGTTCAAGGCCGTCACCTGTTAGTTCCACCACCTGCACAACCCTGGACTTTCTGATTCTTTATCCCTCTCCTGGATCTTCACCCTCCACTAAAGCCTTCTCCATTCGTCTACCGGTGCGAGGTCGCGCCCTCCGGGAGGGGGTGTACTGTCATAGTCACACACCATTTGGACATCGTTTTTCAGTTTGCACCATTTTCCTGAGTTGAGTTTGTTGTCATGGTTGTTAAGTTGTATTGAATTTCTGTTCTCTGTTTGTGGATATACCTGTGGATTTATTAAAGACTGCCTGTTTCCCTTCATCCTTGTGGTTGTGTGCGTTTACAGCACAGCGTTGTGACAGATGTAAAAAAAAAAAAAAGATTAAATAAAAAATAACTATAAAAGTGCACTGTTAAGTTGTGCATTAAGAAGTGAATTAAGTCAGTAAAGATTAAACTGATATTAGTAAAATCTAAACAATCCATTGTACTAAAATGTTCATTTCTAATATAAACTTCTAAACATATTGTTTAGTTAAAAATCTCTTTAGAGATATCTCAGGATAATGAAATCATCTTGAAATCATATAATTCGATTTGTGTCTTCTGATTGGTTCTGTGAACTTAGAGGCTTTTGCTGGCAAAGGGAAGTGGCATTTTGAGGTTTCTGCCAACAAACCAGTATTTATGAATAGGCTGAGGTTGGGATTTAGCTGAAGCTAAAGTATTTTATGAAGGTATACTATGTGCCGAGAGCATTCGCTCAATATTGTTATCTCATTTATTTTTAATGGAGGTGGTGTTTAGCAGCTTTTGCATGTGAAGTCTTCAAATATATGAAAGAAACTCTCAACTGCCTTTCCAGAAATGGAAGCTTTAGCTAAGTTCTGCCAGGAAGACTCAATCACTACGTCATTACTACCTTCATCTCTATCCAATCACGTCTTTATACTTTCTGTATAAAAGATGGTACTTACTCATGTTTGAGTTCGCAGATGCCGACGCGACATCAACCTCCACCCTCCCCACCACCACCAGGATGGTCCTGTCTATACCTTCTAGGGGGTCGGCTGCGCCCCTGCCTTCGTCTTCAGGCAGGAGATGCAGATCCGCTACCCTCGGATTACGAACTATGGACGGGGCCTACGCCAAAGAACTTTACAATGCTTGCTGGGCTGCCAATAAAAATATGCTTGTTACATCACTTTATCTTCCGAGTCTTTCTGGTAGAAATGCATTTTAGGTCCTCAAGGATGCCTGTGATGCAATCATCTGTTTATTCATTTTCTCATGGCGTCTCTTGGTTGCTTTCTCAGAGGCCGTTAGACAGCAAGGTCATCATGCTGACTCATGGGCTGAATCCGAAATCGCCCCCTATACCCTCAAATAGGGCGTTATATGAGGGGACAGCCATTTGTAGTGATGTCTGAAACCATCGTGGATGTTATTGAGTGCACTTATTCAATCCCACATTGCACTGCAATATGAGTGTACAACCGATGTACGCTCAACGGCTGTCCGAATTCGCTCACTCGGTTTCATTAACGTAGGGAATAGTGAATGAGGGTTTAGGGGGTGATTTCGGATTTAGCCATGGTCTTTTTCTTCTTGTAGCGACCAGATTGGCTGAAGCACTTGAAGATCCTTGAAGAGGGCCTTTGGTTTCTTCATTTGGACACACTGCATTACTCATAACTGGGAAACCAGCATAATTTTTTTCCTCAAATGATTCTTCAATGTCAGTGTTGAACTCAACAACATGAAGGAGAGTAAATGATGAAGGAATTTCCCTTTTTGGCTGAACTATACTTAAGGTATTCTCCAAAGCTGCCTGCTTTCTTGCCACTTACTCAGTCAAACATTACAAAAAAAGTATTTCAAATATCATAAATATTAGGCTAATGTGTACTTTCACAAAACACAAAATAACTGCTGTACCTATTGGAACCATTACTTTTTAATGGACGTCCCCCAACTAAGAAATTTAGGGCTCAAACTAAATCCAGAGACTAAATATGACTTTGTGGTGTTCAAGTGCATTTATCTCATAAATAAGAATGCTCCAAGTCAATAGGCACATCTGTACAAAAATCCCACAAATGAGCACTGGGATAATTTTGTGCAGCAGGAAGTGTAGCCATTCAAAGAAGCGATTTGCATGGACTTAAAGGTTATGTTTAATTAGCAGTGAAAAAAGAATGCTATCTGTTTCTTCATTCTCATGTATGCCTCTCCAGAGGACTCCAGAGTGTCACGCCTCAGCTGATAAATCTCTCCACGTGTCAAGGAGCTGGTGCTTCAGCTGTCAGAGAGAATCATGGGATATCCTGCCAAGGGGCATAAAGCTCTAGGGATGTGTCGTTAGAGAGCTCATCATTCGTGGCGGAGATGAGAGTCGATCTGACCTGCATCCCAGGTTGAGGGTATCTCATGTTTTAAAATGCTCGTGTTCACACAACATAATGAACATATGCTACATTTATGAAAATAGTGATAGTAATTAGTACTGCATGTAATTAGGAAAAAACAACAACTCTTAAACGAAGCAAAAAATATTATAAGTTAATTTGAAGACTGTCTTAAACACTGTCCAAATTATAGTAGATAATTCGTTTTTATTTTTTAAGCTCATAAAAAGATAGTGCCATTATATAATCCCATAAATCTCCATTTGAGTTAGATCTGGCATTAGCGTTATTATAATATGTACTGGCGCCATTGTGTTTAATGGCAACTTTCCATTATGCAGTACTTATAATATGCTTAGGGCTAGTGTCCTTTTTCTACATTGCAGTCGAGATATAAATACACATGACAATACCTCCAATGAAGGTCATACACAAATTTAAGGGTCTTACTTCAACTAGGGGGGACTTTTATGACCTAGGGACTGATTTTAGAATTTAGAGAAAAGTATTATAAATATACATTCCATCAAACTGTAATTTTGTCAAATGATGCGCAAAGTGTGAAACTATTATTTAAAATAGTAATGCAAGCTTGTAGATTAACCTTATCAAAACAAAGGAGTTGGTTATCTTATTCCAAAAATGCTTAACAAGTTATGTTGATTACCTACCAAAGCCCATTTTGCTACAGTAAGACTTTCACATCTACATCTACGCTATTCATTATTTGTCTCTCATTCTATGTGATACATTATTTGGACTTTGCTGTTCTTGGTTAATAATGAGTCATGAATGTGGTCACACCGCATCACTGATGACACACACAGCTATACTCAGACTGTGAGTGAAGCCGAACTCTGTGAGCTTTCAGGTCAAACTCATCATCTTCTGGAGGATCTGAGTTCCAACATCATGGGCTAATTTCAGAGAAAATTCATTCAGCATGACGGACAACTCATATATTAGCTCAGTTCACACCTGGAAATCCAACCATCCAATTGGAGGTTAAGTTGCCACGTCACGGCAGTGATGACAATGCCCCACCTGGGTTGTGACCTCCCTCACCCGTAAGATCAAAGGTCAAGTCCCCCTATGAGTAAAATATAGCTCTGCTCCAATTTGCAGTGATGAAGTGGAAACAAGGTCATTCAACATATGTACAATCAGGAAACAGACAAGATATTAACGCCTACCATAGCTAATCCAAACCCTTCAACACTCTATAGGACATCTACATCGCAGTTATTTTGTAGATGCCTTCACAAAATAGACACTAAATGGTTAAGTGCACTCAGAGATGTAATTATTACTACCTTTTGAGATGAAAAGTTTTCAGGCCACGTTAGCATCATGGCTAGGTTTCATTCACATTCCATTTTCTCCACAACGTTTCCACTCCTGGCTACTGTTTTAACTGTATACAAATATGGCAACAATTGAAAACCATTTTTAAATTCAATCAGAATCTTCCTGAGCATTACCATTTATCATTCATCCAGAAAGGCCTTGGCTACATTTCAGCATTGTCAAACCCTTTGTCCTTCAAGAGGCATTAGGAGCTCAAACAGTTCCTGATATAGTATTTCTTTAGAGGCTATCACTAGTCACAGTGCAAAGCCTGACCCTTTTCTCTACCCTTTGGACTTAAGCCTGCACAAACATGGTCCTCCTGGCCTCCTCCTGGCCTCCTCGTACCCATCCAGGACTCAAGAGTCCCTGATGACCATTCTGGCTCCATTTCTTGGTGTGATAGCATCTCCTCCTTTACACTTTGGCCTCCAGTGGCTGAAACTAGCCCCCAGTCTGGCTCAAGAGCCCAGAGTGAAGCTCCACCATGCTAAAGCAAAGCAAACAGACGCCATCTCTCACAGTCATCATCACCGGGCTCCGATGCGCAGGTCAGAGATGAGGGGGTTTGAGTTTCAAAGCTAGCCAAGAAAATAATGATGGCATCTGCATTCTCCTGATGGGATAGGGCTTTGAAGGGGGTTGGTTCAAAGGAACAACGGCTGAAGTGCATCAGTTAGCACTGGAGCGAGGTTAGCGTCTCCATGGCCGGCTAACTTACGATGACCTCACATCAGATTAGAGACCGAAGAAAATTCCCCGACTGGATAGAACTAAAGTCCTCACTGGAGTAACAGAAGCACGATTCCCAATTAGTAGCCTAAGTCGGAAACTCTGCAAGAGGAATGTTCAAATTTTAGTCTGTGGCAAGTGCCCAGCATATTAATGAGCGATAGTTTCTACCTACTTTTCCACCTTCATTAAGTGTGTCAATAGTATTGCCAGTTGTTTCTTTGACCTTACTTCCGCTTGTGTCAACAACTCCCTGACCAATGACCCCTATCCAGTCTGTATCCTGTCTACTATCCTGTTCCCTTACAGGTTTGGCAAATTGAGTCTTGGTTTGTTCTTTCTGATATCCACCATGTTTTAAGGGGATCCCCCTCAATGACTTCCAACAAAACAATTCATGCAACCAAATCATTTGGCCTTCCTTCAATGCTTGTTCTTTGATGTAAAACCCTTGAAAAGATCATTAATATCTTGCTCGCCTCAGGGAGTGTATGATTCAACTGACGATAAGGCACCATAAAACCAATTAGCCAGCAGAGTGTGACCATTCCCATAACAGCAATGCAGGGAACAGTCTCCTAATATGAGGAGTGTGGAAATATGGTAACTCAGTACACCAAATCTGTGTTATAACAAAGATTATGAGAATTAAGCCATGGAACAGAAACAACAACAGACTTTTGAGGGACGCATTGGTTGCTTCCAAAAGAAACTAAAAGGATATTGATGAATGACGGTCTTCTTTAGTAAGGAGATAAAGAGACCAGCCACCACTGGCATGCGTTATTAGGTCTGTCTGCTTTATGCTGGTGGAATAACATAAAGCAGCTTTGTCCTAATGGCTTGTTGAAAGTTATCCCTGCAAAACCCCAGTGGGTAAAATATACAGTCATGTCACATAATGCAGTGTGGACATTAAACAAAACACTGGAACTCAACTTGCTCCACCACTGCTCAAAGGGGACCCACTCAGCAAGTCAAAAAAATTATTTCTTGATTTCCTCTAAAAGGTGCAATTAACTCATAGACACCATCAGAACAGCCAATTTGTCATTTGCATCGATGACCTAACTCTAAGACTACGACTACATTAATACGTATACATTTGAAAATGGTGTTTTCATTTAAAAACGCTCTCCGGCCCCACTAGCATTTTCAAGCGTTTTCCAAAAACGCTAAATTCACCTTAGAGTGCATGCGTAAACCCTCACTGAGATGATACAGATGGAATTGTAACCCTTTGCAGGAGTGTGATATGAAGAGTGTGCAAAGTACATATTTTAGCAACTGTGTGAAAGTGAATGGCACATAAACATGAATATATGGGTTCAATATGCGTCACATGACTAAACTTACGTCATTGTTTTTAAATACCTCCGTTTTGTCAGTCCACACTACAATGCGTTTTCAAATTTATCCACTTTGGAGAGTATTTTCAAAAAGCGTTGTTTTCATTAATAAAAACGCCGTCTCAGTGTGGATGGAAAGCCAAAATGAAAAGAAAAAGATGCATTTTCATACGTATTAGTGTGGACAAGGCCTAAAAATAATGCACTTACTAAACATACATTTTTGACTTTATTTTAAAAAACAGTGGAGAGGATATAGGAAAGTAGGTGTGAGAGTGGGATCAGGACATGGCCCAGTCAGATTCAAACCAGAGTCTTCATAAGGCACTTATGTGTTCTGAGCATGTGCACAGTCTACTGCACCACAGTTGTGATATTAGGATGTTCTGCCTATTTATTAAGGTGCGCTGGGTAGTTGATCAATTTCACGGCACTACAGCTCAGATGAGTTGCTGTGCTGGGTTATTGTTAAGGGGTTTTGTGTGTATGCCCATCTCAACTCCATCTACCTGACAGGCTGCACAGTTTGAGGTATCATTTATGTCAGAATTTGTTACTGGCTGAATGCTTGTTGGGACTGTGCTGCACACACTATGTTGATAAAGTGCTGTAACACAGCCTCTGTCTGGCCATCAAGGTCTGACTAAAAGCTGCAGTGTCTGTCTGTTCAGCAATGTATGTGTCTAGTCTTGGTCATAAATGAAATCTGAGTTCCAACCAGTCTCCATAATGGTGACAAACAGGATCTTCTTTATGTCCAGCCATTTAGGTGAGGGAATTTACAATGGTAAGAGTATCCCCGGGTTCGTAATTTTGACAATACGTGAATTATTCTCAACAGGTTTCCTTGAGTCTAAATTTACTGTGTAAACCTAGATTGTGAATTGGGTGGTGTGTATTTGTGTGTGTTGGGGATGGGTGTAAGGTAAGGGACGATTATCTGTCAGAGCCAACTGCAGCCACATTCTATGAATTCCTACTAGACGACAGCATGGTTGGTCCTATAGTCCATGTAATACCGGGGTGGTTCTTGTAAACAAGACTGAAAACAAACAACAAACTTGTAGAGGACTAAGACAAGAAGGATCAGCTGTTTACCCTCACACGAACACATCACACTTTAACTCCTAGTCTCTAGGTGGTCAAGCCCAGCTGCTCTGACACAGTAAAGCTTGTAGTGATACTGTGAGGTTGAGTGTTATGAGGTATTATATGACATAGGTGACTGTAGTCATAGCATGAGATGATTAGGAGGAAAATTGAGAATCTAGACTATGATATTGTCGGAGAATGAAAATATTCACCATGTTGATTATTATTTTTTTAAATCACATCTACGACCATAACAGTAAGATGAGATCATAGCATGATGAGGATGAGTTGAGTGATGATGAGTTTTTATATTTTAATATCACAATGCAGAAGTTGTCAACACCATGAAACCGGGATGTTTTGGATGATTGATAGGTGAGTACTTGCCCCTACTTCCCACTACATACTTACCCCTACTACAGGTTTTTTGAGTCCAACCTTCAATGTAGGTTTAAAAATTTTTTTTTCGTTTTATCATCTGTCGGGTAAAATAAATGCTAAATGAATAGTAAAACTAAACACTTCTCCATAACTAGCTACACAAATTGAGTAATAACTGCACAAATAGTGTGAGTTGAGTTATGCACATCATTTTAATACTTCATGTCGTTCATGACATTTGATGATGCATCGTTAAAATACAGCCAAACACGGAGATGATGAATAGTTATGTTTGCTTTTCCTCTTAGCGTGTCCTTGGTTCTTAACCTCCCATCCGTCATTGGATCTCACAGTGGGTCCCCAGTGCAGATTTCAGGTGATGTCTGTCTCTAATGGCTTTAATGGCTTTATCTGAGTCTAGGTCCTGGTGTCAGTGTGTGTTTGTGCTCTGTGAGCGGGGTCCACGCCTGACCTCAGTGTTTGGGTTAGCGGTGTGTGCTGGGGTTGGAGGCAGGGGATGAGGGTTCAGCGTGCTCACACACTGATGTGCTCTGCGGGGTCCGGGGGGACCACAGCTCCGGCTCCTGTTACCGGGGATTTAGTCACGCTCTGCTGATTTATGTGTGTAACGGTAGCGAGGCCCCGGAATCTGAGCACATACTCTCCCTCCACCCCTCTACCAATTCCTAGTCACCTCACCTTGCTTTTACACACACACTTTTATAGCATTGCCCTACAATACCATCTCTTTTTATTTATGTCTTTTCACAATATATGGGGGCCCATTTTACTGAGTGGTACTGTGTGGTACTGAATTTATGTAGCAGTCCTAGCAATATATAACATGGGGTGATGGGGTCTGACTCATTGTCACGAATTCATCCCGGTAGCGATTCAAGGATCCTTCTGAAACGGTTGTATATATTTGAATAATATATCATTTCAAAAGATGCATTATTATTAAATAAATTACACCAGGCCAGTACAGCATCTGTTAATTGGCCAATAATCCCCAAATATACCGGTCTATTAATTTGAGTGTTGGTTTTCACTAAGCATATTGAGAAGTAAGAAGCTAGCACCATACTCCGTTGTTTAAGTATACCATTTTTGTGGTGCATTGCAAATTTGTACACTTAAACCAGACTTATATGAAATGTCATTGCAATAGATACAACGTATCAAACCAAGCAGCATCCTCAAACAAATAATACTAGACATTTTCTCAGAACTTACTTCACTTTTTGGTGTCAAGGTCATTTTAGTGGATGTATGAAGTCAATTTTCTTCAAGTTCACACAGGTGTCCTAGCAGAGTAATCACATTTTTTAATTCATCACATTAACTATGGACATGTTCCACTAACATTTGCCAACCATACTGTAAGTATCCACATACTTTTTGCCTTCTTTGCAAACAGTTTTATCATTTAAAACCTAAAAACCTTTTTTGTGCTTAAAAAGTGTGCTTGTGCTTTCGTAGTGCCATTTGGTTGAAATTTTGTTATCTAATGTCATGGCATTCGTGCATTTTAAAGGGTGACTAATGTACTCAAATACTGGGCCACTGTACATATTTGGACATGCACCACTAACATGATTCCCATGAAAAAGGACAACACAAAACACATTATGTTTCTCATACTAGTTGGAAGCTACTGTGCTCAAAAATCAGACCACACAGGAGGGTGAAGAGGGTTTTTTTTTTCAAACTTGTGCTGGTTTTGGGTGTCATTTGGAAGGCCGCTGGTTAATTTGTTGTTTCACACTGTGTAAGGGAGGTGAGGACAGTCTGGGTAAGAAAAGGACAGCCCTCCTCTTGGATCACTACTGACCCTCTCCGTTCAGGGCACGGAGGACAGATGGAGAACAGAACGCCACACACAAAGTCAGCGCTTGATCTGTGAGACCTCCAGTGGATAATTTCACACCTCAAAATGTGTTGGTTTCTTAAATGTTTCTAAAACATTTCAATCAAATCAATCTTAGCAAGCCTGTACGTTTCAAATTCTCCAGTCATGATTATTCTGATATTTTTGGGGTGGCCTATTTTTCAGTTTGTGAAATTGGCTTTCTAGGTAACCAAAAACTTAGCACACCCTAGAGTGTGTCTGAGAACAGGTCACAAATAGCTAGCGAAAACAAAGATGCAGATTCCACTTTGTTTTATCTCCATCCCACCCACCGTGTGACAGTGGGGCGCTGTAACTTTAGTGTCAGAGCCACTGAGGAATCCGCTTCCCAATCATCATCACGCCCACCAACACTGAGAGCCCGCAAAACTAGCTTTTGCCGTCATTTTGTTGCTGAACAGTTTCTTCTGAGGGCAACTGTTTTCTCTGCAAGTGCAAGCTGAGAGGAAGTTGCTGATTATGTCATAATGGAGACATTCAACTCAGCAATAACATTCCCAATGACATTCATCACAATGAAGAATGCTTTAAAAAGCAAAAACTGGTGTGTGAACATTCCAGCAGAATCTGAGATCTCAGAGCAAAGGATATGGACATGTCCCAGTAGATAGTGTAAAGAGACAAATTGTGCTGAGCACCAATTGTGCACGACTTGTTCTAGCATTCCTATGGATTTGCTCATCTGGTCATGCTCCTCACAGAGTTGGCGAGATTCCCTGATTGGTCTTCAGACGTCCAGATGATGCAGAGTGGGGGGTCGACATCAAATATGCAATGAGTGAAATACAACAAGCAAGTCATGCAAACTTAAAGAGATTTGTCTTGGTACAACTACGACAGTAAACATTACTACCGCAACGTTAAGATGTTCTGAGTGGCTGCCAGAGTGACACTATGGGGTCGCTAAGGTGTTCTGAACGGTATTAGCTGGCCCAAGTTTCTATGATATTTTGGTCCCTATATGGCACACAGTGTTCCTTCAGTGTAAGTCCATTGGCAAAATATGCTAGTAAGGTATCTTAGAAAAGCATTAGTATGCCTCAACAAGCTGCAACAATAATGCAAAGTTAAAATGCATTTGCATTTTAGCATCAGTTCCTATTCGTTTACTCCTTATTATGCATCCAGTAGTTCAGTGTTGGTATTTTTAACTAAAACTAACAAAATCAGTAGTGATCAAAGTGGTTACACTTTATTTTGATGGTCCACTTTAGGCATTCTGCTAACTATTAGTAACTTTGCAATACTATAATAACACTTATCAAGTTTTGATGATTTGGGGAATTTGCCACCAAGTTTAGCAACTTTCTCATGGTTGCTGCAAATTTTATTTTGTGACAAGGAGCTATTTTGGCTATATTTCAAAATACTTGGCGGTCAGTAATTAAATATACTATGTTAGACTGGTAGGGTTAGGGTTAGAATAAGTTGACAACTTGACATGTAGTTGCAAAGTTTCTTATAGTCAGTAGAATGTCTTTCGGGGGACCATCACAATAAAAAAACAGATATTAAAGGGATAGTTCACTTTGAAATTACATTTTGGTATGTTTTAGCTTACCTGAAGGGCATCCAAGATGTAGGTGTCTTTTTTTCCGCAGTAGTTTCAATTTTGATATTTTTAGGTCCAACCGTTCTTGTCTGACAGTCATATCATGCAGGTCTATGGTCAAAATAAAGTGTTACCGAATTTTTTTAGATGGAGTTTTCTGGCTGCATCCCATATTTTCAGTTGCAGTTACATCACACATTATGACCAAAAGACAAATAAGTTGAAATTGCCCCATCTGCCCAGACACAATTTGCCGGAAGTCGACACAAACATAAAACATGAAGACATAAAAGCTGGATGAAGAAAAAGCATGCTGTGCAAGAAGAGTTTCAGGCATATTGCATCAACTGCCAGGGAACTGACTGAGGGGAGAAAAAAAAAAAAAATCAATCTTATAGGCTTTTTCCCAGAGACTCACCATCTTAAATATAATCAGTAACGCAGGTCACATCACACTATACATCAAAGATGTATGAAATAAAGATGATGAAAGGGTGAAGTGGTTGTTGTTAGATAGGTTTCTCTGAACCTTTGTACTCCCGAGGGAGTCAGAAGCACTGGGGTTTCAGAGATGACCCAAAAGGGCAATAGGAAAGTGTAATTCAGTCACAGCTTATTGAATACACCAAAGTCCTTAAAATATGGGGCAAAGAGCAGCCTAGATAGGTGGGAAAAGATTGAGCTGGCCAAACTGGCCTGCAAGATTGCGTATTGCTTTGTGCCAATTCTAATTTAGTGGGAGTATTTGCAATTCATTCGCATGGTTCCTTTAGCAAACCAGGTGCTTAAGTAACTAATGTCGTATTTCATTCTTAGTGATTCATTCCCCTCAGAGTGTTTGGCACATTATCAAGCCCATGTTCGGACTGTGCCATAGAGGACCGAATGAAAGAGGGTGGTTTCTTAGGCTGGGTTTCAAAGAGGAGCACAGAAACCTGTAAAAACAAACAGAGGTCATGGTGAGGTCAGTCTCGGGAACCCCGACCCTCTTCGAGGGTCAGCTCCTCCTCACACAGACCCCCGTGCCGGCCCTTCATAGGCTATCAAATGGTCTCAGAGAGTCTCACAAGGTCAAATCCATAGTAACATTTCACTAATGTGATATGGACTAAAAATATGTGTAAAAATTACACTGCAGTCAAAAAAAGTGTGGACATACTTGAAAACTTTTTTTTTTTTTTTTTAAAGGCTTATGATTAGTGTTTGAAATTAGGTTTTCAGACAAATGTAAATTGTGCTTCAGTATGAATTTCTTAAAATGTAATATATATATATATACACACACACAGTATACAGTATATATATATATATATATATATATATATATATATATATATATATATATATATATATATTTATTTATTAAAAAAAAAATCTATAAGATATCCCAAAGATGATTAATTTAAATTTCTGTTTAATTTAATTTTATGCACATTTAAATCTATAGGACATGCTGAAGAAAAAAAAAAAAACTTGAAAAGACGTCACATGATACTAAGCACTAATCCCGTGAATACACAGGTCATGCACCCATAAATGTAAGCTCAGGGAATGTCTTATATTTAGAGATGCATTGTCAAATCTGACAGTTTATTAGGTATAAATTATAATCTGCATTTTGCAGGTCAGTCTGTCTAACGTCTAAATGAACCTTATTATTATGGATGAAAGACTTGGGTTACATGACGAATGACACAATGATCAGATCACTTTACCTCTAACAGATGAGCAGGGTGACCCCTAAGTGAGCCGAGAGAGAGACCAGAGATGACTGAGCCACATTTGAGACAAAATCCTGATGTATCGTTATTGTTGACGTATCAAACTTTTGACCAAAGGAAAGGACTAATATCTAATGTCTGGTAGGTAATACTGTATTAAGATCCCAGTAAAATTCACTATTCCTCTAATGTCAGATCAATGGACACATTTTTAGGCAAATCTCAAATTATACATTTTATTTAAACAATGGAGTGTATTTTAGGACCATTAATTGTGCATCGTCATTGTTAAAAATATATTTATATAATATTTTAATATATTACTTTCTTTTTTTATTTAAAATAATTTAATATATTATCACATTACAGTGAGGAGAATTATGCTACATTTCTTTGCACCAGGCTACTGAGATCTATCTATCTATCTATCTATCTATCTATCTATCTATCTATCTATCTATCTATCTATCTATCTATCTATCTATCTATCTATCTATCTATCTATCTATCTATCTATCTATCTATCTATCTATCTATCTATCTATCTATCTATCCATCTGTTTGATTGATATTGATGGTGATTTTTAATATTGTGACACTCAATTAAACTAAAAATGCTTACTCCAATTAATATACAAACAATATTTAACCAAATGAATACACTGAGATACTGAAAGCATTTGTTGGGTTTAAAACAAAGCTGAAGAAGTTGTGCGAGCATTCAGAAACAGCAGAACCGCTCGCCTGCCATTACAAAGTGTTGATCTTTCGTGTGATTCATGTCCTGTAACCAATGGAGGAAAAGTTAGCCCTCCGACGGGCAAGGGCACATTTTTCTCAGCAGATTAGCTCTCTTTGATTTATTGGGATTTACCTCAGAAAGAGAAAACAGCTGGCAGAGGGACAAATACCAGTGCTGGCAACGCATAAATCCAGTTGAAGAAACCCTGGCTCATTTGTTAAAAAGTAAAGATTTCTGGAACACTCTGGCTATTTACTCACTTCCACTGACTGCAATGGCACTACACATCACTCGATTATACATCATAGACAATAAAAAAAATCTTTATATTTATATCTGGACTTCTTTTCTCATTTCTTTTCTTTTCCATGTTACAATAGTCTACAAGTCAGAGACGTATTAGTTCACTCAAAAATGAAAATTCTGTTATCAATTACTCACCCTCATGTCGTTCTAAACATATAAGACTTTGGTTAATCCTCAAAACACAAATTAAGATATTTTTAATGAAACCTGAGAGCTATCTATCTATCTATCTATCTATCTATCTATCTATCTATCTGGATGTGGGTCTGGACTGTGGAGTATCATACAGTATCTCTCTATGGACCGACTGTATTAAAGGCATCTGGGGCTCTGCTAGTGAGCCGGTGCAGTCTGTGCGATGATGTTGCATAGCTGATGTCTGACAGATGTGTTCGCTCATTTCATATTCTGCCTCTCTCTCTCTCTCTCTTTCTGTCTTAGCTCTGTCTGCCCTCCGTTTCCTTCCCTAATCATTCCACACCTTGCACGGACCGGAAACCTTCTATGCCGGTAGAGGGTGGGCTGCTCTTGACGCATATGTCAAAATGAGTGGGTCGTGACCCCATGGCAGGCAGCATTTCCTGTTGCTGTAAAAGAGGCCTAGCGGGAGCAGTAGAGATCAGAGCGGCCCAGCACCGCATCCGGAACTGGATGGGCTGCAGCCGTCCAAACTAATACATCAGCTCAACAGTAGCGACTCACAGAACCTGAGGTGGAAACATGGGGATGGAAAGTTTTTCCTTGTACAGTGGAATTCTTGGAATCAGAGTATAAGCTAGTATGACTAGTGTGCATATTTCAGATGTTTCTGACTTCTTATGAAAATAACAAGTCAATACATTTTATATTTTATTTTAAGTGTGTTGATAAAAACATGTGAAGGTGTTTTGTAGCTCCTGAAATGACTATACATCAGTACATCATTGTAATACAATGTTGTTTTAACGGTTGTGCTCTGTTGTTCTATTTTAGTTTCGTTTTTACTGTTTGCTCGTTTCCCGTTTTCCTGTGTTTTCTAGTTAGTTCCCTTGTTTGTTAATTAGTTTCCACGCACCTGTTTCTGTTCTACTCATTATCTCCTATAACCTTAGGGTGCGTCACAATCAGCTTCCTTGTTCAGTACTCAGGGCACTGATCAGGGATTCAGCCATTTTAAGGGATGTTTCAATCGCAGAATCATTCCAAGGCACTGAATGTTCGCTCCCTAAAAAGTCCCACAATGCACCGTGAAAACCAGGGTGCATCGATGCTCACTATGCTCCCTTAACGGAAGTTCTGAAGCGCGAAACTTAAATCACGTGAGTCAACTCACTGCACATAACAGCTCTGCTGTTGTTCATAAATACCAGTAATGATGTTGTACAATGAGGACGTTGTCACGAGTCATTAGTGTCCAAATGTGTAGTGAGCCAGCGTCCTTTACTGCTAAGTAACTGATTGAGACGCACCCTGGGATTCCTCTGTTTCTTTGTCCAGTATTGTGTAGTTGTGATTCTGATACTCCTGCTTGTTCTGCTTGCTTATTAAAAGACTCTTTACTTATTTTGAGTGACAGATGAGAAGTCTTTATGCTTTAAGAGCTACTGTAACCACAACCATAATCAAAAAACATTTGTTAATAAATATTATTGTCAGTAATTTTGCTGAAAAGATTATGAAATTGGGATGGGCTTTTTTTAATAAAACATGGGGAAGTTTAGCCTAGAAATCTAGATGCACCCTAGCGGCAGCAAAATGTATTTTGCAGCCAGGGTAGTCTAGCAACTCTCCGTTCACTTTCGGAGCTGTAAAAACCTAAATTGGGTCAGGCCAATCACATCGTGTATAGAGTAGGCGGGGCGGGCTTAACATAATGACGACAGAGTTGCGACGGTTCCCTGCTACTTGAAAACAAAGAACTGCGGCTGCTGCCGAACAGTCTTTCGAAACGGCTTTGGCCGCGACTCTGGAGGACTTGGAGCTAAGTTTTTCTTTGAGAAAAGAGCAAAGAACGGCACTTAAGTCATTCTTAAAAAAGGAAGATGTGTTCGTAGTTTTGCCGGCCAGATTCAAAAGTTGAATCTATCAACTAACGTAAGCTCCGCTGTTGGGAAAACGCTCTGGTTGGTTGAAGCGCTGTCCTATTGCGTGCAGAGGGAATTTGAAAGACAGCCGTGAGTTGCCAGACATAACATCTTGATGTAGGTCTGGCTTGCCAGGCTAGGGGAAGTTAGCCTCCACCTAGCAACCACACTGAAAAAAAAAGTTCTTTTTTATGTTAAATTCAGTATTTTTGTCTTGTTTTACAGTACAAATATCTAAACATTCTTAAGATATATTTACTTGAGAAAAAGACTTGAGATATTAAGTCTTTTTTTCTGAAAAAAGTATCAAAATGAAGTGAAAATTTAAAGGGAAAACAAGTTTAATTTGTTCTTACTCAACTGGCAGATATTTTTTTTCTTGTTTTAAACAAACTCATTTGTCAGAAAATAAGACTTAAAATCAATGTCATTTAGCATCTCAAGTAAATGTATCTTGATTGTACTGGAAAACAAGACAAAAATACTGAGGAAGAGACTTTTTTTTGCAGTGCAATCAGAATTTCCTAAGACCCATACACAGCAACATGCTAAACAAATAATTCAGAATAACTCAGAAACATCATGCAACTTTTGCATGGAGAAGCACCACTCATTTTTTTCTTCCAACCTGATCTCATGAGTGGTAATTTTAAATGAATTTGTATGATGTAATTTGTACGGAACCTTACGATTTAACGTAAGGAAATTCATATGAATTAGCCACCAATTCGCCAAAACGTAAAATGAGTGTACCTTAACAACTACCTTACTAACTATATTATAAATAAGCAGTAATTAGAAGTTTATTGAGGTAAAAGCCATAATGAATAGTTAGTTAACAGAGAGAATTGGACCCTAAACTAAAGTGTGACCAAATTATTTTTATATAAAATTATATAAAAAAGGGCATTGTAAAAACCCAGGTGTAATTTGGAGTTGGAGTTAGTGAGTTCCCTGACCTGGCTGTGGTATTTCTGATGCCTGTCAGTCGTTGATTTAAGATTATTTTTAAATCAGCGGTTCTGGAGGTGCAGGGCGGGGATGGGGTATCAGCACGGCCCCAGAGGTCTTATAAATTTGTGCAGTTTACTGGGTGAAAGCAGCCCTCTACTCACTCTGCAGTCCAGCTAGTAATCCCAGTACTTCCTCTAGCCCTCTCTTCTGCTCTCCGCTCCCCAGCCCAAGTCCTAATTCATTTTCTGTAACTAACAGCCGTTGTTTCCCGATTGTCACGCTCCCATCCCTTGCTGAAGGAATGTAAGTGTGTGTGTATGTGTGTGAGGTTTTGTTTTTGACCTTGGCTGTGTGAGTGCGTGATGACTCTTTGCATTGTTCTGTGTGTGAGGGGCTTTCTGGAGTAATTATTCCCCGGAGAGAGAGAGCGAGGGATTGGTTCATGTATTCCTCTTGACATGACCAGCACAGAGCCATTAAAATTACAGGGCAGTATTTGCCAGCAGATCTGGATATGTCATTATTTTAAACACCTCCTCTGAAACCCCCAGCTGCATACTTTCCTTCCATATATACATCGTCTATAACATGGCACAGGTAGAAGAGTGTTATGGCTTCAGTCATGAATAGGTTTGGTTTCTCCACCATAAAAGACCATCTGCTGATGAACCACATTTCATCAGACTTTTTCATTTTTGTAGCTTTTACTCCATCTATAGTTTTGAAACCATCTATGATCCTGTTTTTACACTGAAACAAAGTGGTCAAAAACATTGTGCAATTGGATTCTTTAAACCATACACTCTTAAACATAAAGGTTCCAATAGGGTTTGCAGTGATGCCATAGAATAACCATTTCTGTTTCCCCAAAGAACCTTTCTGTGAACAGTTCTTATTTTTCCTTAATGTGAAAAATATTTTATTAATCTGAAGAACCTTTTTCCACTATAAAAAAACCCTTTTGTGCTATGGAAAGATTCCATAGATGTTAAAGGCTCTTGATGGAACTATCAATGCCAATAAAGAACCTTTATTTTATTGTATTCAGATGTAGTTGAAAACGCATGTGACCATATTTACGGTAGCCCTATTCACACTGCGCCAACAGACAAATCAGCAAAAATCGGCAAAAATCAGCAACAGACACTTACCACGGGTTTTGTTGGCATTATTTTCGCTTTAACATGCTAAACTGCGTTTGTAAGGTTGTGTGTCTGAGAAGTGACGTACTGTAATCTGGTGATTGTCTGTGTAGGTCAGCATCCATCGGTGTGGTGGGAACTGATGGCCTTTACATTTGTAGTGTAGACACAAGTTCTTTGCAGTTTGTACCAACCGACAGATAAGATACCCACCAGTCCATTTATATGTATAGATTAAAAAAAGTAGGGCTTCACCGATATGAACATTTTGGCCGAAACCGATAACCGATAATTCTTTATATTTGAAAGCCGATAACCGATATATTGGTCGATAAATCTTAATCCAAATTTTTAGATAATTTTTGAGAGCCTGTCAAGTCTTACCATTAAAAGCCATGTACCAAGCACACAATTATAACGTTCTCATGATAATTTTATGTAACCTATATGACATACTTGGCGTGTTGCACTGAATTGTATTTTCCTTTTTTGAAGTGATTCCAATCATATTTCAAGCAATTCAAAACCATCATGGCGAACAGTGCACATCTGAAGTGTCTCAGCTGAAGGAAATAATCCATTATTTATCGGCTTTAATACATCGGCCAAAATTTCTTATTTCGATAATGATAACATTAAAAATTAACATATATCGGCCAATACCAATATGGTGGCAGATATATCGTGCATCCCTCAAAATAAAGTGTAACCGAAAAATGTGATCTGATGGAAACATTTGTAATCCGATACATAAGTATTTACAGAACCATTATCCATTAACTTTTTTAAATTATTGTAGAACGTTTTAACAAATTAGTTAAAATATATTGTTTAAATTTTATTGAATTAAATTATTTGATGTATAAAACGTCATATATATTAATAGTGTAAAATACAAGGAAAGTGTAAATCCTTATGTATATGTATAGGTCCTGTTACTTACTACACACAATTTTAGAAAGGTTTCCCTTTCATCTTATTTTTTCACTAGTTCATTTTAAAATGCCCTGCAGCAAATTATTTAAAAGTACAAAAAAAATCCATGTAGTTTCTTCATTAATAGAGATAAAAGCAGCATTAAAACAGCATGCATAATTATTAATATTAAAAATGACCAAAATGCTTTTTAAAATAGATTTACATGCACTAGTCACAGCACAGGAAATGTCAACTTGCCAAAATGATTTCATGTTGGCTTCTCATAAACGGACTTCACAAAACATCTTTAGTATGCTGTATGCAGTGATATAGTGATGTAGTGCATGATGTATGAAGCCATGAAATCAGAGACCCTACACTTGATGAAATCCGATCACAAGTGGTGATAGAAGACGTATTTGAGATGCATGTGATTACCAGGTGTAAACAGTGATATGTCTCAGCCGACCACTTGTGAGTGGATCACCCGAGACGGTATACCAATGTAAACGGGTCCTATGTGCTATTGTACTCCTGACAAAAAGGCAGACACGCCTTTTTTCTTCTAAGAAAATGGATCATAAATATTGATGACATCAGCTTATCCACATTTTTGTCCAAAAACATGATCTAACCTCTAGGATGAAAATGTCCCTCGCCCAAACGCCACCTGCATTAGCATTAGCTTGTAGAAAATCGTGGTTCAGTTCAAACTTAAGTATATTGCTTTAAATTATTAAAGGTATGCCAAAGTGTACTTCACAAGTACATACATACACTGTAAAAAAATTCTAACCCTCCCAAATCAAAAATTTCAAGTGACCGATAACATCTAAATTTTTTAATTGGCCCAAGTGAAATTCTGTAAATTTCAATTGGCCCAAGTGAAAATCTGTAAATTTTATTTTATAATTTACAGAATTTCACTTGGGCCAATTGAAAAATTTAGATGTTATCGGTCACTTGAAATTTTTGATTTGGGAGGGTTAGAAATTTTTTACAGTGTAACATTTATTTATTAAAACAGTAAAAGATGGTATCAAAATATTTGAGCATAACCTGATTCATATTCATAAGCTCCACGGCCGCCCCCACTTCAAAACTTGAGCCGACGGCTATCCCATATCTGACCGCACTGGGCAAAGGTTGCTTAAAGACTTTGGGTTTCGATTGCGGTTTTTTTCTCTTTTGGTGAGTGTGGCATTGTATGTGTTTAGACATTGCATTAGAATCCAGCTGACCTCAGTGAGACGTGTGTGTTTAGATCACTCAGCCTCCCGTCCCAAGGGAACAGAGTCATACGCCCTGTGAACTCAGGCTGAAGATCAGGTGTCATTGTGGGTTTTGTAGAGGACCCTCACCTTTCAACCCGTGACATCTCACCTGCCCTGACCTGCTTCCAGTGCCTTCCAAGGCCACGTTCACTCATTTACCAATACCAACCCTGACCCTCTAAAAGCAAGAAACGGGAAAGAATAAGAATACAACTAAATAAATTTGATTTCTACATTTTCTGAAGGAAATGTAAACGGCATTTGCCAATGCAAAACTTGCTAGCATGATGCTAGAGTGCTGTGGGTCTCTTGGTTTCCATCTCTGTGGCGTTGTTCAGGGTAGCCCCATCACTATGAAATCTGATTGGTCCAAAATCCTGTTCCACGTAACTCTATATTAAACATCAATGATCTCCTGTTTGGCTTTAATTGTGTGGCATCGTACAAACTTCACAAAATCCTCAGACAAACTTAATGAGAGGAAATAGATTTTATAAAGTGTGAGAAACAGTGCTGTTTTTGAAGACAAAGAAGGATGTTTTCAGTGGGACTAATTCCCTTTTAGTTCAAGTCTGGGCTAAATGCATTGAGAGTGAGTCAATGCTGGCCACAGTGAGCGTGACTAACCCACACTGGTTCAATAACTTGATCTCTCTAAATAAAGCTAAATCTGTGAGTTTTGGCACTGTTTCTTTCATAGTAATGCTATCTTTTCCAAATAATGTGCTTTTCCACCTAAAACAAAGAAACCTCAGTGAGACAATGCTCTATGCGGAACAAAATAGCAATGAATCAATCATCATTGTGGTTTTCTCCATTGTTCCAGTGGAGAACGTTATGGAAAACATGTGAAGCATCTGAGAGGTGGCAGTGACCAATCAAAACTCTCAAAAGGATCCTTGTCAAAAAATTATTTCCATCATAATATCAATTTTTATGGAACGAATATTTATGGTTTAAAATATAAAATTCTACAAAATGAAAATCTGCTGAGAATCAAATAGGATACAACTTGATAAACTGACAATGTTTGCTGGGTGAAAGAAATCCCAAAAGAAGACAATTCAAACATTACAATATTATGGCAGATTAAAGCATTAAAAACTTAAAACAAAGTGGCTAAAATAATATAATATAAAAATTACAATAATAATGACTTAAATGAGACACAGAGCTCAACTGTTATATTCAAATTTTCATCATTCTTTTATTTATTTATTTTAGAATTTATGTCTTATTTGATTCTTATAGAATTCTTATTTAATCAATTTAGGACTTATTCCAAATGATAAAAGCCTGGCTATATGGTCATTTAGACTGCCCAAGCTGGTTAAGCTAGTCTGTTATGCTGGTTTTAGAAAGGTTTTGGGTACTCTAGCCAAAGACCATTTTGCCGAAGAGTTAAACACCATCTTGGCAAAGGTGGGAAACCAGCAAGAACATCTTAAACCAGATAAGACCAGCAATTAGCTTTTTCAGCAGGGGTTCCATTAGCATCCATTAACATTATTTTGGAGTTAATGCATGAACATCTAACATCCATTAACATCTATTTCTCTCAATAACAGCACAAGGACATCTACATGTGACAATTCTTCCAGCATTGCTCCAACTCCACCTTTATTTCTCAGATTTCTAATTAACTTCCATTCATTAATTAAGAGGATGGAATTTACAGCCCAAGTCACGTCATGCTCCAGTTTGTCCATTTGCCAAAACTCTTCATCTGTATCATTGTCCTATATGAACATGCAAACTTTTGAAAGAGTTTTTGGTTTAGATGCAGCAAAGTGAATTACCTCAACAAAAGGATTTCGAATACAAATGGTGGCTGTTTTGAATGAACTTCATAGATCTCTGAGAGGAACTAACCTACTAAAGCAATTACCATCAACAGGAACGATCAAACCAGACTTTACAATGGTACACTTCAGTGATCAAAAGGTGTTATTAACAAGCACCATAATGAGCAAACCAGATCTGCATTTTATACCAATGTATGTATTATATGAACAAGCCAAAAAGGATCAACGCTGTATGTTGAGAACAAAAGCAAATATTGCTCTCTGACCAAGAAAGATTTTACACATGAGCTTTGAAATGAAACCATGTTCACCATATTCACACTTGAAGTGCCAAAGTTGTGATGGCACATCTGTTTAGTGTGTTATAGCCAAAGAGGGAGTGAAAGGAAGACACTGGGTGAGTGTTTGTGTGCTGGATAGTGACAGGCTGGTATAAAAGTGCTTTGGCAGGAGTCCTCATTATCTCATCGCAAAACAAACAGCAGCGTGTCGCCCAAGTGAGCTCCATTTCCCCCCACAATAGACCCAACATCTGCCTGACTCTGCTACTGTTCAGCTACCTCACACACACACACACACACACACACACACACACACACACACACACACACACACACACACACACACACAGCACAGCACAGCACAGCACATAACTTCTCCACTAATTAACACCCTTTGCTTATTGTTACACATCTCACAAGCACACCTCAGCATAAAAAGGGCAAAAGGTACCGTGAGGAAGTGTGAAATGCAAATCTCACAATCCTCTTCAAAGCAACATTGCTAACAGAGGGCGTTAAGGTGGAGGGAGAAGGACGGGATGACAAAATGCATCCTGACTCTGCACCTCACGTGTTTGTGTAATTAGTGGATGGAGAGGTAAAGAAAAGTGTGAAAGTAAGATGCCGTGTAGATGAAGGACAGAGAGAGGATAGGTAAGTAGATAGATAGATAGAGAGAGAGAGTAATATAAAATATTTCTTTTTTAAATAAATAAATCCAGTACTCTTGGGAATTTCTCAAAGACCATCAAACAACAGATCAATATTTCCAACTTTCAAATCCCTTTGAAACTCAAGTGTTCAGCGTCTCAGTCCAGAAGAAACTTGTGTTTGTTGTGTGTGGTTCAATGAAGCTGCCAGTTGAGTACCTGAAAGGCATAATTTTCTCAGTCTGAAGACTCTGATGTCCTCTTGTCTTGTTGTTGTGCTTCTGTGCCTTCAGTTCTCTCTCAGTTAGTTAGATCCACTTTGCTTTTTTTCTGTCAAGACAGTAGTGCACACTCATACACACATGGAACAGCCTTCATATCTCAAAAGAACAATAGACTGATGGGAATGACTAGAGAAAGTGTTTTATAAGCATGTGCTAACTGCTAAGATAATAAGATAGTTTCTCTATACTAAGCTAGCAGTCTGATAACTTAGCCTAGTAGGCTACTAGAATATAAGATAATGATAACAGTAATGGTTGCTTACAATGGTTATTTGCCTTTACTGATAAAGATCAAATGTATAAATAAATACATGAATAAAACCCTCATTTAAACACATATAAAAACTTTAATATAGTATATACTTAATAATACATAAAAGTCATGTTCTGTGACTATTTTGTGCAGACGTTACTTGCAGGATCCATTAATCCATTCTAGTAATTTTGCTTCTGTTTAGGGGCCATTTGACCTCAGCAAATACACATTATAGAAAAAAATACAATAAAAGAAATCATAATCACAACTGACTTAAGTACAGCGTAGTGTACAACAGTCAGATCATCTTATTAACTAAAACTAGAGAAGCTATTAACCCTTGGGGTATAAAAAAAGAAAATGAGGGTTAAAATTATTACTATAATGATTTTAATGGTTTCCTAATCTAGCCTATACAATACATTAAATTCATTAAAAGTATCACCTAAATCTGAAAGATGTTTCACTTGGTTCGCCAAACTCATTCGAAATTTCGAATGATTCTCTTGTAACAGAGCGCCATCTAGTGGCGAGGTGTAACATTTAGCATGTGGAATAAAAGTCACATCAAAATAGATAAATATAATTATGTTCTATAACATAATTTTGATGTAATGAATAGTACGTATAGCAATCAGAATGATCGGAGCTCTATTATTTTTTAATTTTTTTTCAATCTCTATTTCAACCTATGATTTCAAGCCATCCATTGAAATGTGTCTGAATAGATATGCTTCCTTCAGCTGCAAAGGAAAATGAGGTGGATCATAATATAAATAATAGTTAATCTATTTACTTACGTGAATATTAGAATTTTGTAATCTTGTGAATGTGAAGTGTTAAAAATGTACAAATATTTTTTTACAATTACGACTGTCGTAAACACAAGATTGTTTACGACAGTGCCCCTGCTTTTGCGCACGGGAAACCCTTGTGCGGCCTCTCCGAACAGCACCCGAGCTCCGAAAGGTTTGTTCCTCAAGCAGTTGTCACTAAAATACGTATTTAAAGAATAATTTATGCTTTAATTAAACGACAATCATTTTATTTTTTTTCCAGAATCATGCCAGCTAAAGGTCCTCTACAGTCTGTCCAGGTTTTTGGGCGTAAAGTGAGTATTTAAACGCTGTATGTCCTCGTGCTCGTGCACTTCGGTGATGCGGGTTTGAGATTAGCCGGCTATGCTAACAGATGTATGCGGTTGTAAATGACTGTGAATCTAATGTTTTTATATAGTTTATGTACTAAACGTAACCGTTAGAGTTCATAAAAAAGCATATGTGTTCTTAAACCATTAAAATGTAAAATAAGCATATGTCCTTTGTAGATTAACAGTGAGTGATGAATAAAGTGTTGGTAATGGCTGTTTGCTGACACGTGGGAAAGTTCAGTGTGTACATGTACAGCAGTAATTCATACAAAACAGTTGCTTTTACATCTGATTGTCATGTTTTCTGTTGTTCAGTAGTTATATAGAGGGGCTTCTTGTTTGTCTTACTAACTGTTAGCCTGTACTTGTGTCTAGTATAGCAATGGGTCTTAATTCTGATCATAAGAATATCATATAATATATAATAACCCGGTTTCACAGACAAGCCTTTAGCCTAGTCCCAGACTAAAATGCATGTTTGAGCAGTTTTAACTGAAAGCAACTTGCCCTGGCATATCCTATAATATATCAGTTCCATTGTGTCTCAAGATGCACATCAGTTATGTAACAGTAATGTTTTCCTAAGGCACATTTATAAAAGCTACTTAAATGCCCTAATTGAACTAATGCCTAATCCTGGCTTAATTTAAGCCCTGTTTGTGAAACTGGGCCTTTTAGAATATCCTAAATGTGCAATGCTTTGGTTATGTGCAATGCCAGTAGCAAGATTTAAGACCATCGTGCTATAACATCTTAATAGTGTCATATTTGATGTGATGTCTGATCTGTTTTTTCACCATCACCAGAAAACAGCCACAGCTGTTGCCCACTGCAAGAGGGGAAATGGGCTTATTAAAGTCAACGGAAGACCCCTTGAGATGATCGAGCCTGCCACTCTGCAGTACAAGGTACTTTAATTACAGATATGGAGTGCTTGGAATAGACATATTCAATCAGATCTCTATATAAGTCAATTATTGAATGATACATTGTCATCATTCATTCATGCAGTTCCAAACCTGTATGAGTTTTTCCTCTATGGTAAATAAAGGTGGGGTTTTTAAAGAATATACTGATTGTTTTTTTTAGTATAATAAAAATGAATCAGGAATTGGTGCTGTCACCTTTGTGGAAGAAAAACACAGAAATGCCAGGTTTTGTTTACCAGCATCCTCCACAGCACTTGTTACCATGTTCATTTCGTTGCCCTGAGAAGTAATAATGTCAGATTTGGGAAAATTCTGCTACTTTTCAATGTATTAATCTAATTTGCATTCATGAATCAAATCAGTCCAGTTTTCAAGTCTCATTCTGAAATAAAAATTGAGACTGATAATTTTTTTATGGAATATTGCATTGTTTATAAATGATTTATCAGTGTACTTAATTTTTAATGTTCATGTGCCCTCATTATCATTAATCAGAAACATTAACTTTCCCTTCACGATGGCATCTTTTCTCATCCGTCTGTCACTCACGTGAGATTGTAGCAATTAGCAAATGACAATGACCCATTCAATTCCTGATGGACAGTCAAGTCCTGGCTTTTTTCTTGCTGAGAAGCCGTACCACTAGGATCTGTGTCATAACAGTAAATAATAGATGATGGCAATTTCCATTGCATGCCAACTTTAAAGGGTTAGTTCACCCAAAAATGAAAATTCTGTAATTTACTCACCCTCATTTCAGTCCAAACCTGGAAGGCTTTCGTTCAACTTCAGAACACGAATGAAGATCTTTTAAATGAAATCTGAGAGATTTCTGTCCCTCCATAGACAGTCTATGTATAAAGAGATCAAAAAACTAATCCATATAAAAATATGTATTGAAGAGTCACTTTATATGATGAACAGAATGTTTATATGTGAATAAAAGCCTTAATATAATCCATTCATCATAAAGCGATTGAGTCTCTTCAGAAGATTTGTACTAATCCGCTCAATATGGATTAGTTTTCTGATCTCTTGGGAACTTTTTGAAACATCAACGTGATTGTTGCGTCGCTGTCAATGGAGGGACAGAAAGCTTTTAGATTACATTAAAATATCATCTTGTTTCGGAGATAAAGAAAAGTCTGATGGGTTTGGAACAACATGAGTGAGTAAATGACAATTTATTTTTTGGGGGGTGAATTAACCCTTAAATTGAAGTGACGTGAAGTCCAAGTATGGTAACCCATATTCGGAATTTGCCCTCTTCATTTGACCCATCCAAGTTAGTGCACACACATTAGGAGCAGTGAGTAGTGAACACACACACACACCCATAGCAGTGGGCAGCCATTCACTGCGGTGCCCGGAGAGCTTTTGCGGGTTAGGTGCCTTGATCAAGGGCCATTTCCTGCCAGTAATGAGAAATCAAACCTTTGAGTTAAGTTTAACTCTAACTATTAGGCCACAACTGTCCAACTTTAAGTGTACACTTATGTACAGTCACCAGGATAGAGTCCTTTAGCTCTGTGTGAGGAGATTTTGTTCATACGTCTACTAACTGAGTGTTTCCTTTAGCTGCTGGAGCCTCTTCTGCTGCTGGGTAAGGAGCGCTTCGCTGGCGTTGACATCAGAGTTCGCGTGAAGGGTGGTGGACACGTCGCTCAGATTTACGGTTAGTAACACTGGCTGATGGTGGAAGCTGTTTGCTCTGAATTGTCTTACCGTGAAAGTATTTGAACATGATAATCAGTGAATGGTAAATGGATAGATTCTTATCTAAGGCCGCAGTGTTCAGAAACTTCTGTACTGACATTAACATGTTTCATTCTTCTTTCAGCCATTCGTCAGGCCATCTCTAAATCCCTGGTTGCCTATTATCAGAAATGTAAGTGTGCATCATTGTAGTCATTATGTTGTGAAGATGAATGTGGAAGGTGTCTGCATTAATTGTCATATTTTTCTATTTTCTCTTCTCCCAGATGTGGATGAGGCTTCCAAGAAAGAGATCAAGGATATCTTGATTCAGTATGACAGGACCCTGCTGGTCGCTGATCCCCGCCGCTGCGAGTCCAAGAAGTTCGGTGGACCTGGAGCTCGCGCACGCTACCAGAAGTCCTACCGTTAAAATCTCTCTGTACATTTTCATATAATAAACCTGAGGGGGAACAATTCTTTTTGTCTTGAGGAGTTCTTCTTAAGACTGTGCTTGTAGTCTTGAGTTTGAATGTGTTCTGTGTTCAGTAGTCGATTTGGTTTTAATTTCCACATGATTTCAAAATAGTTCACAAGGTTTTTGAAGGTTCACTGAGTCAAATAGTATAATTTCCACTGAAATTCATAAAATTATTGGTTAAAAGATTTTATGTAATTGAGGTAGTTTACAATTAATGTTACAGGTTAATTACAGGCTGATGTATGCATGGAATGATTATGATAGTAAAATTCAACAATGAAAGAAATGGGCTGTTTCTATTCTGCAAAACGATAGTGATGTGAAATAATATATAGAGCTACATCACAACTAAGAACGTGTTTTGAGTGAGTATACATGCTGATTATTGAACCACATACTAGCATTCTATTATTTATTTTGCCATAGAAAGAATGTCAAATAATTGAATGTGGCTCTTGAGTCAACAACAGTGGTAGATTTTAAGTGCATACCTATGGAGGTTCCAAAAGCAGTGCTAACTACTGGTGAAGTACACTAAATAGTCATTTGGAATTGAGTTCAATATTTTTATTCGGTAGTGTGAATATTCTTAACTTAAAAATGTGTTACAAATTATTGTATATGCTCTATATGGAGTAGCATTATTCTTTGAATAATATTATAAACCAGAATTTCACTGTTATTTTGTTGTAAATGGTGGTGCTGCACCTCGGTCATATCAGATTCTTAACCAGTAATACAGATGTACAGAACATTTCCTTAAACGATGAAAGCGAAAGCAATGTATATTTTTATCCACTAGAGGGAGCCAAACCTATATAGCCCTAATGTAGATCACTCAGGTCAGCCGAAAGCACGTAATATTACTGATGATGATGACTGATATCTGAAATTTCCAGAAAGACAGCAAAGCATTAGTGTGAGCACAAGGGAGGAAACACTAAAGACATTCAGATTAAAGAAGCTTGCATACTTGTTTTGTTGTTTTTAATCTCTGCAATACATCCTCTGAGTCTAATGAGAGTGATTCATCTGTTCTGTAGCTCTCAGATTCTGGGTGAGGTAAGAGCAAGAGATAATGAAATAAGAGCTGTCTTGCTACTGGCCACACTGCTGCTGCTCGGTCTGATGTGATTCACTTATGGTAAATGGCTGGTATTGATCCATTACTGGCAGTTGGATCACCAAGTGGACGCAGATGGTGAAAACACCGTCTTCCAGCTCTCTTGGACATTTGCATCCTGCTACTTTGCCTGAGGATGCTTCTTGCATTTCATTACGGTCTGACTCATGTAGATGCAATGAACTGTGCTGTCATACAGATACTGTGGACCTAGAAAATGCACGGGTTTGATCCTACGATACTACATACAAATATGTGCATTAATCCCCTGTGCTTAAGGCTTGGGTCCAGAATGAAAACCAACAAATGCTGGGTTTTAATTCAATAAAGTTTTCAAATAATGATAGATCCTCTTAGAAACAAGTGTAATTTGTCAAAGCACATTTTAAAATGATAAAAATATTACGAATAGAACTTGATTCTACGTTTTGATCATTTCTGAGTTACAGTTACAATAAAATAAGTTAGTCCGAAACACATTCGCGTGTTTTTTTATTTTATTTATTTTTTAATAACTGGTTTTGAGAATGGCTTTACTTGAAGATATTTAAGGGCGCATGGATATTGCTCCCGCGCGAGAGAGCACGACGTAAGCAAGCAGGACAGAGAGAGGTGAGGACCGTGAGGTTGTATTGGCTGGGCACGCGCTCCTTTATATATTATAATGAAGATTAGACAACATAGAACGAGGATATCAGGGTGAGGGTGCGGGAACATTTACCTTTTTGGCGAATTTTCAAGGGCGAATTTAAAAAAAAATGAATCTATGTGATTGGGAATTTCGGGTGAGGCAAGTTCTCCTCACACAACGTTTAACCCTTTTATGCAGGAAGTATGGCAATTTCTTCAGTCAGGAGTTTTTATTTTTATTTTTACTTTTGGTTTTAAATGAAGAGATAGGCTACTGTATTAAGTTGGTCACGCGGATCCACCACACTGACCAACAGAAAGCTGCTTGGTTTGAAAGTGACTTCTGTGTGAGCAGTGCTTCACTGCCTACATCAAATCGCTACATATTGACAATAGACAATGGACGTTTTTTGTCCACAACATTTAAAATCTCCCTGCAGTCAATTTTATCCCTTAAAACTCATCTTTGATAATCAAAATGACATATTTAGCATAATAGTATGAACATAATTTCTTCATGCCTTAAAATATAGCTAGTGTAACTCTACAACCTTAGTAGGCTATAAGCGGAATCATGAATATGCAAATTAATCCACTCAATTACACCAGCTCAGCTTACCTTGACCTTACTCGTCAACTATAGTAAACGCTACACAATGGCAAGTGGAAATATTAGTTTAATTCAGTCGTATATATGTTTGAACCAGAAACTGATTCAGAAGAATTGGAAGAGTAAATTATAGCCTACAGGGTCGTCTGCAAGTGGTAATGCGCTTATGTATTGCTCTACAATGTCAGACATATGCTATATACATAACGATAATTGATATGATTAGCCTTTGGCTTGACTAAATAGCTAATGATGTGTTGCTAATGTTACATGAACCATGTTCCTGTTCACCATCCCAAAATCATCATCCTTAGAAACGCTTTGAAAGTCAGTGGAGAAATTCCCCGCCCCACATGTTGACGGGATTGGTTACTTGTTTGTGACAGACAGTTGAGACTGTCTTTGGACAGTCACCCTGTGGTGAAAATCAAGCTTTTAATGTTGTTTATATGTGGTGTTTTTAATATGCTTTAAGACAAACCATGTGCAAATTCAACACCATTGCTGAGTATTTTCTCCTTAAAACTGCATTGAATCAAAGACAGGCTCAAATCACAGTTTGAAATCGCTGGTGTTTCTGACGTCACAAACTACCAATTGTAACCAATCACATCAACGTGTGATCGTGGATCTCTGAGCTGGAGTGAGTGAGAGGGGGCGGGGCTAATTTGCATATTCATAGAACTGCATAAACTATAAGAGGCAAGGGTGCAGAGTTATATTCAAGCTATTATAAGACATGAAGAATTTTCTTTTCAAGGAAAAAACGTTTAAATATGTAATTTTGGTGATCATAGACAAGTTTTTTTAAAGGATACAATTATTGACTACAGGGGGACTTTAAGGAGAAAATACTCAGCAATGGTGTTGACTGATTCATTTGCATGTGTTTGTCTTAATTTAAACACCACATAGATATTAAACATCAAAAACTTGATTTTCACCACAGGGGTCTCTAAGCACAAATGTACGTGCACATGTGCTGTCAGAAATTTATGCTTAGGCCTACATAAATGCATAAATTGTGCGAAATTATAAATTGAAACAGGCCTATTGCCATTTTTTTAGCTGAAAAGAACCAAAAGTAATTGAAATACTACATGGCGCATAACTTAATAATATGGATGGAAGAGTTTGTGTTGTTAGCTGCATGCAATTGAATATCCACCCCTCTTGTTGCTGATGAGTTTCAGACGGAGACAGTCCTGACCCGAGGTGAAACTTAACCACAGAGTGCAAACGATTCACCACTACTGCTGAGCTTCCTGGACGAAGACATGAGAACTCTGCTGCTGTTCGCATGGGATAGAGGAAGTACACGGGTAAAAAAAACGGACTGAGCCAAACTTGAGGACGGAAATATTATGGTAATATCCCTTAGTAAATAGAGATACCATATTGGGTTTTGAAATGCTAGTATGATGGTATTCACACAAGGATGAACAAGTTAGTCAACCTGCTTCAATGGGTCTTTTCAGCAGGGTAGAAGGAAGCGAGCATTATGAGAAGATATTTTTTAAGTTGTTGAGAAGGTTTTTGTTCAAGGAAATTGATGGAGAGAGTTACAATAAAGCAGATAGTTGTATTTTAGACATATTAGCAGCACTAATACAGGACAATGGCAAAATAGAAGACACTCTACATATTGTATCATTGCTCAATGTGGCGCTTCCATAGTACAAATCCCTGCGTTTGGGGATTCTTACCCACTGCGAGGAGGAGCAGAGAAGGTCCACTCCTCTCTGTTTACTCAGTGAGAGGTGATTGGTCAGTCAAATGAAAGGTTGCAGGCAGACAGATATTATTTTGGGAATCTGTACAGGGTAATATGACTCATAAGCTTACCTTTCTATCTGACATTAACAGAGCAACTTAAGCTGTTTATGGAGATGGACGAAGTTGGGCAGACACCTGGCTTCTTTTGGCATCACAGATGTCTCCCTGACAATATGACCTGTATGTTTAAAGTAAGAGTCCTGGTCCAGAATCAGCTCACCCTTACCAGTGGGGCTTGCTAAGGTAAAACCTAACTGTATGTATGAAATGTAAAAGTAACTCATCCAACACCGTTTTGCGATGGAAAATCAAAATGGACAATTCTTATTTTTCTTACATAATATTGCAATGTTTATTATAAACGATTTATACGTGCACATCATTATTATTATTTTTTAATTCACATGCCTTCCTAATCTTCAATAAAAAACGTTCACCTCCCCTTCAAAACTTCTGTTCTGTTCATGACGTGCGTCTCGGTGGAGGATTGGGCTCTATACTGACTGCAAACTTACACTCAGATCTGCCGCTATTTAGTTTCCTACAAGCCAACCAATTCCCGTAGGACAAAATTAAATTCCGCCCTACATTTTTCTCATTCCAGAAGTCGTTTCATTCAGATATATATGTCACAATAGGGAAGAAAAGACTAGCACAGCTTCCGTTTCATGCCAACTTTAACTTCAGGAATATAAAACTGTAGTTAATATTACAGAACATGGTAAGAAGGCCGAAGGCTGCAAACTAAATATGAATAAATATGAATACATACTTACACACTTACTAAATGTACATTTTTATTGACATTTATTGACAAAGCTGTACAATACCAAAGCATTGGTAACATATGTATTCATGTATTAAATTTCTGTTCAAAAGTTTGGGGTTGGTAAGATTTTGTATTGTTTTTGAAAGACGTCTCCAAGGCTACACTTATTTGATTAAAAATTTAGTAGAAACAGTAATATTAAATATTACTACAATTTCAAACATCTGCTTTATATTTGACTATATTTTAAAATGTAATTTATTCCTGTGATGCAAAGCTGGATTTTCAGCATCATTAATCCAGTCTTTAGTGTCACATGATCCTTCAGAAATCAGTATAATATGCTGATTTGATTCTTAAGAAACATTTCTGATGATTAACAATGTGGAAACCAGTTTTGTTGCTTAATATTTTTTGAGGAAACATTGATACTTTTGTCCAGGATTTTTTTGATGAATGAAAGTTCAATAGAACAGCATTTATTTAAAATAGAAATCTTTTGTAACACTTAGAATGTCTTTAGTCTTTAGTCTCATGACTTTTGATCAATTTAATGCATCATTGCTGAATAAAAGTATTAATTTCTTTCAAAAAATTTAAATCTTTCTGACCAAAATCTTTTGAACTTTAGTGTACATGCAATATAAAATAAATAAATGAAAAGAACAAAAAAATCTGACTGACATTTAAACTAAAATACTTAGTTTAATAATTCTTCCTGTTTCGCAGTATCATTTTTCTATTACCATGCCATTTTCTTACCATTTTCCTCTTAGTATTTTCTCTTTAGTCTTAATAATCATAACACACAACGACACACACAGTTAAATGAGTATACTTAAACTGCTCTGAGGTTAACCTATGTTATATCCTTCCATCCTTGCTCTGTTTCTTTGCTTCTGCTTTTCGTCATTTTCTGTTCTGAAAATCACCCTCCTCCAGCCCTCCATCTCCTCCCACCCCCGCACTGCTTCTCTCACTTTGTTTTATCTATATCTAACATCTCTCTGGCTCTTATCAAGGCTGCTGTATCACAGTTTTTTAGGCAATCGTCGTAACGGCCGTCTTGTTGGACGAATACACATGCTTGTATTTACAAATGCAACCCCTGTGTGTCTATTGAGAGATTTTGCAAAGCACTATAGGCTTAAGTATTGATATCAAACCGTGTGCATTTCAGATCAAGCTTTCATTTGTGTATTTAAGTGGCGTGTGTCTGGTCTAGCCAGCCCTTGGGCTTCATTTGCATCACTTAATTACTACAGTATAATTTAAAAAGACAGTAGTCAGACTGATTTGTGGCTGATAATGGCCAGACCAGCAAACCATCTGCCAAAATATGCAGTATACAACAGAGCTCACTGTGTAGAATACTGTATCCAACAATGCAATGCACCTAACCTTCAATTCCCAGTGTGACAGAAGCTAAATCAACACCAACATCTCCTTTTCCAAAAAGCAAAGATCTTTATAAATAATAATATATACCATTTCAGTGACTGCCTTTATAAACAAGTCATTCAACTGATTTGTTCAAAACGTTGATTCATTCAGGAACAAAAGTGACTGGCTGAAATTGGAATAGGAATAGCTTCTTGTTTATTGAACTGCTGTGTAAAAGCAATATTACAAAATGTGCTCCTGCTACTCCAATAATTTACCAACAGCAGATCCTGAATCTGTGGTGAAAGAAAACCGTAACTATTTTACATGGTGATGATTTTGTATGTCGTGTTGTTGGCGTGGTAGATTTCCCCTATGCACCTAACTTAAAGGGTTAGTTCACCCAAAATGGAAATTTCTTTCATTAATTACTCACCCTCATGTCGTTCCAAATCCATAAGACCTTCATCTATTCTCGTCGCTTCATAACATTAAGGTTAAACCACTGTCACATGGACTATTTTAACGACGTCTTTACTACCTTTCTGGGCCTTGAAAGTTGCAATGACGTTGCTGCCTATGGCTGATTCAGAAACCTCTCGGATTTAATCAAAAATATCTTAATTTGTGTTTCGAAGATGAACGACGGTCTTAAGAGTTTGGAATGAAATTAGGGTGAGTAATTAATGATAGAAATTTCATTTTCAGAGTACAACAGTTTTTATAGAATAAGTTTATGGCAAAGGTGAAATGATTCATTACATTATTTTCTCTAATAAGATTGTTTTTTCTTATGTATGATTATCTGCAACTAGGTAAAAGCAAATTTAGATGCAGCTTGTTGCTAGGGTATTGAAGTTAAATATATATATATTCAAACAACTGTCTAGCTCTCTTGTTCTATTCAGACAGTATCTAGTTTTGTTTCCTTGTTATTTTCAGACACATATTCAGACACTTTGGCCAGATATTGGAGACATTTAGTTTTCAAAGCATACAAATGTTAATTCTGCACGAAAAAGCAATATATATATATATACAGTATATATACATAACATAACATGCTAAGTGATGATGTATGGATGCTTGCTTTTAAACATGCCAATGTAGTGAGGTCACGTCACAAAAATGCTTGAAACATTTGCCACTGCATCCTGGGTTCATTTTCACATACTATTTTGAGAATTAGGCAGCAGACAATGCATACTGCACAGTGCGCACTATTCTAGTATTTCAATCTGAACATAACCCGTCACAAAACCCACATGGCCTACTATCGTAAGTGTGCTGTCCCTGTCAGCCTTCTCAACCGAACGATCTCCAGACCTCAGGACCGTGTCTCATTAAACTCTCTCACATCACTGCTAAAGTCATGGTATTCCTGAGGCTACGTCAAGCCCCTGGGTTCTGCACAATCATCATATATCTGACCCATTTCATACATGGACAAAAGGAGACATCTGCAGAAGCATAAACAGTGAAGGCGTTTGCTTGCCACCTACAGAAGTGAGCTTGCGCAGTCCGCCCGTTTCAGGCTCTGCAGTTAAACAGTCACCTAGTAAAAGGCAAGAGAATGTCATATAAAGAACTAGCCATATATGGTCTTTTCCTCTGTGTGCACAGCGCTATGGAAACACATCACCTGAAGGAGCAACCCCGTGACCCCTTCCTGTCACTGCACTAGACGATGGGTGCAGATTTACGCAGGCCCAGGCGCTTTTCTAGGCCTGCCATGTCGTCTCGTTTGACCGTAATAGGTACTGCAGCGGGAGGAAAAGTAATTGAAGTTTCTCTCTGCGTTCGAAGGTCTGCCAAGTGCGGAGGTGGGGGCTCACTTTAGTGAGGGATACAGTACAGCCGTTGGCATGGCAACAGAGAAGTACTGTTTGGGCATCGCTTATTTAGCAGAAAAGCGACATCCCAGAGAGAAGATAGAGAGATGGTGTGAATAATTGTGAATTGCTATTTGCCTGCCAACAGAAATAATGGTTATAGCAACAGGTCCTGCCTCCCTATATATTTCCCTGTGACTGTCACCCCAACTGACTCTGTACAAAGTTCAAAAGCATGAAGTTTTAATAGACAGAGCTGTTGTTTAAACAGACAAGTCAAAGACCGTTTCTGTATATAATGCTCTGAAATCACTGATAATCACATCTATAGTTCCACTTCTAAACATTTTACGTTTTTAAACTGAGTGCTAGGGTGGTTGCCAGGGCATTGCAATTTGGTTGCTGAAGTGTTTTGCAATTTGAGGTGGTTTATAGTTGGTTTCAAGGTGGATGCTTATAGCCCAAGCCAAAAGAGCATGCATTCTCAAGACTCTGATATTCTAGTCTCTAGGTATGGTTCAAGTCCCTCTTTCAGTGTAAATCTTTAGAACTTTTTTGGCCCGTTTTATTGTCTGCCTGGTGAAGATCAGACCTTGTTTTTGAGGTCTACTACAATAGGTTTTCATGATTGAATGTTCAAAACACACATTATTTAAAATATTTCACACTATTGCAGCACCACTCTTCCCAGTCTGTCAGTAACACTATGTTTAGTTCTGCTCTCTATGAAGCCCCTCCTTCTGAAAAGCATAATTTGTTCTGATTGGTCAGCTGGATAAGTGTGTTGTGATTGGTCAACTGCTTCAAGCGTGTTTGGAAAATGTCACGCCCCTTAACTAACCGTGAGTTTCACACTACTAACTTAGTCCTCAACCAGGCCTCGGCCACTTTTTTGGTTTATGCCTTGGGTCGGGAATTATTTAAATGAGGAATATTGTGACGTGTACGTTTCTGGAAGAAAACTCAAGACTACAATCGAGGTGTTTGAGGGAGTTCAGAAACCGTGCTTACTGATGTAGGGAATAACTCCCTTTGGACTGGAGTGACTTTGTGCTTTGTAACTTTGCAGACATTTTTCATGCTTAAACGGCAACATTACACACTAAAGAAAGTTGAAAATGCAAAAAAGCATAACCTTTAATGCTGATTTAACTCCTTATGTTTAGTGGTTTGTTCAAATCCCTAACCTAGCTGAGCAATACTAATAGTGATGCTTCATACATGAGTGATTGAATGAACAGCTGTTGTTTGTTCACTTTGTAATTAATTTAAAATTCATCTCATAATGTTTACGAGATATAAAGTGCTTGTAATCTAATGTAATTCATTATAGTTTTGTAAGAACTAAATATAAAACAAACAATTTAAAAGCTCTATTGATTCTGGTTTTTTTAGTAGGGATCAGAGCGAACCCAAAATAATCCTCATCCAACAGCAGTAACTATTGCTGGATGCATGTGTTCAGTCTCAGACAGGGTTCTCAGAATAAGCCAGCCTGAGCCCTTTTGTTAATTTGGTTATTTTATGTTTGTACTTGACAAATCGCTGCCTGCCGAGGCAGTTGTCTCCTACACCAGGGTATTGAGTTCGTCTTGCTCAACTAAGAATCATGTGGAGTTATGGCTTTAAGTTTGCAAACTTCTTTGAAACAAATACAAGAAAACTTCTTTAGAATTTACATCCCATTTAGCGTGCTTTCACAGGTGTGCACTTTTTGATGTGCTCCTGGGTTCCTCAGGGTTCTTCTAACCAAGTGTGAAAGCACACAATTTCAGAATCAAAAGTTCAGGTGGTATGTGTATTAATATGATATACTGACCAGTTCCCATTTATTTCTGTTTAAACCTGAGAGTAGTTAATCAAAAATTAGAATGCCCCTTACAAATTTATTCAAGTGTGCTATTAGTATACTTCTTTTAAACTAAAAATAAGAAAGTATACTTTTTTGTGTACTTCTCAGAAATATACTTAAAATTACACTTAAGTATTGGCCTATACTTGTACTCAATCTTTTGATCAAGATAAAGTATAATTAAGTATTCTAAGTATAATTAAAGGAATGGTTCGGAGTAAAATCAACCTAGGGTTCTTTGCACCATGACCTCGAGCCAAACACCCCCCCCCAGAAGCCTTTTTTCCCTTGGTCGAACATTATTAAAGTTTATTTTGAAATTTAAGCCGGATGGCTTAGTGCAGGCGCTAATGGATCCTAGGACGTATCTCATAAATTACCCCACTAATAATGCCCAGAATGGTACCAAACTTATACAGTAGTACAAGTAGGCTCTGTACTCATCAAACGAGGCATTGGAAAGTTTGTAAGTACATCAGGAGTTTATTTAAATAACACTTGCCTGACGGCTCATGCTACTGCTAACTGCTAAGGATGCAGTGTAACAACGAATTATTATTTTTTCCGAAGTGTTAACAACTTAGTGTTAACTAATAATTGCTACCAACAAAATATTAGTGCATTCCTGGAACTGGGCGTCATTACACTACATCCTTATGCATCGCTTTCTGCCAGGACTTTTACGTCCAAACCACTGAAGTGACGTCGACGTCCGGGTTAGCGGTAGCATGAGCCGTCAGGCAAGTGTTATTTAAATAAACTCCTGATGTACTTACAAACTTTCCAGTGCCTTGTTTTATGAGTACAGAACCTATTTGTACTACCTTATAAGTTTGGTACCATTCTGGGCATTATTAGACGGGTAATTTACGAGATACAACCTTGGATCCGTTAGCGCCTGCACTAAGCCATCCGGCTGATTTCTCTAAATAAGCTCTAACTTTAATAATGTTCGTCCAAGGGAAAAAAAGGCTTCTGAGGGGGTGTTTGGCTCGAGGTCATGGTGCAAAGGACCCTTGGTTGATTTTACTCCGAACCATCCCTTTAAGTACTCTTTTGATTGAGTAACCTATTAAATATTTTTTTCCCACCTAGTTTTAAATACGGTCTTAAACTTACATTGTTTAACAATATTGATTTATAAAGAAAACAGATATGTTCCTAATTCCTAGTAAGTGAAGTTTTGTGTAGTTCACTTGTAGTATACATAAGAATTTACTTCAAATCTACTTAAAGTTTTTAGTGTTGTTTATAAATGTTTGTGGTGTTTTTATTATGCTTTAAGACAAACCAAGTGCAAAGTCATAAGTCAACACCATTGCTGAGTATTTTCTCAATAACAAACCAGTGAACCAGTTCAAAAACGTGGCTTGAAATCGGCTCTTTTTCCGAAGAGATCATCACAAACTACCTTGTAACTAATCACGTCAACGCGCCGGCGGGCTTTCATTAACTGGGAAGCTGGGGAGTCTCAAGAGAAGTCAGGTTATCACGGTATATTTTTCTGTTGCTGTTCAGTTAAATGTAGGCTATCTTTCAAGTAGAAATGAGTACCTAAATAGGAACATAATAGTATATTTAATGTGCAGAAATAATATTTGAATAGTAAACTATAAGTATGATGTTAAGTTCACTTAAAGAACACTTACAAGTTTACTTGCACTACTAAACTAGTAGCTTACTTAAAGTATACTTCAAAGCGTACTTTCATAAACTAAAAATGTGCTACAAATATAGTATGCTTGCAGTACAAACGAAAAATGTAGTTGCAAACTAGTTGTGTGCTCAAAGTAAAAGTATACAAAGTATTTGTTTATTCACTAAGATGTGGGCCAATTTAGTCCAAAGTTAAAAATAGTACACTTACAAGTATACTAGTACACTGATATTAGTATACTGACTACATAAAGCATACTTAAAAATATACATGAACTTCACTTAAGTATACCTAATAAAATTAACTTGAAGTATACTTTTGTAAGGGATAACAGCAAACCCAATACATAGCCTTCAAGAGCATGATGGAAAAAATGGCTCCAGTTTTACCTCACCTGGGGCCTCATTTATAAACGTTGCGTACGCACAAAAGAAGGCGTACGCCGCTCTCTACGCAATAATTGGTATTTATAAAAAGCAAACTTGACGGGAAAATTTGCGGTCCTTCACGCAAGGTCTACCCCAGGCGTACGCACAAAAACGAGTGAAATGAGAAATGGCGACACCGTCGGCAGAATGAAGAAACACGTGAAAGTGTGTGAAACTGTAGAAACTGTAAAAGAAATGGCAATACTGCCTCTCATAAATAACATGAAGACTTCACAAAGCAAGTCTTACAATTAACAGCCGACACGAACACCCGTTTGATCGATCTGCAGTGTAAAACAAACAAAAGCAAACGAAGATTACAACAGAAATGCAAATTAACACATATTTGCAAAATGAAAAGTGAAATATGTTCTGCAATAATATTGGCATGTTATGCAATTCATCCTCATAACACATCTGTAGCTTGTCAGATGCAATCAAATGGATGGTTATAAAATGCCATGATGCCGTCACAAGGCGTAATGACGTGAGTGAAGTTACGTTTCTTGGTTTTCCTCTGTGTTTGCCATGATTTTGCAATCGATGAATATTAACTTGTGGGCGTTTCACGGACTATTTATGGGCAACTATGGGCGTGACATGAAGCCGCAAAAGCTGCGCTACATTTAGAATTGATTGTGATTTATTAAGGGAAAACTGCGTAGGATGTGCGTGCGCACGGTTTTATAAATCCGAATATTTCTGTGCGTACGCACGTCCTATGTTTCATCCGTACACCACTTCTGACGCAAATCCTACGCAAAGTTTTATAAATGAGGCCCCTGGGGTCTCATTTATAAAACTGTGCGTAGGATCCTTAATAGAAGTGTGCGTGCGCCCGAAAGCCAAAAATGGCGTACGCAAAAACATATTCAGACTTATAAAACCGTGCGTACGCCAGAACCTGCGCTGAATTCCCTTTATAAATCCCAGTCAGCGGAAGATTGTGCGCACATGTGTCTCCACCCCATCTCCTTCCCGAAATAACCATATATGGAGCTTACAACGCCTAGTTTTACTATGCATATCCTTATCTGCATATCATTTGCATATGAATATTCATCCACGTGATAACATGTTTAACGGTACAAGACATTTGGAAAATATGAGATACAGATGTGCCGTCACATTACATTGCTAAAAATAATTTAGTAGCCTATCCTTGCCTTGTTTTTTAATAATAAATTAAAATAGTATAGAGAGAAAGTTTTTCTCAATCTTTTCCACTGGCCAAAAAGTATTTTAATTTCTTTATATTTCTATAAACAGATAGGCCTTATTGTGCATTATTGATCATTATTTGCGCGAAAATATTTCCTCAGACCATATAATGCGCTAAGCAATCCTCGCTGTAGTTAAAGGAGAACTCCGGTCAATTTTAACATTGAGCTATTTTTTTTGTAAATTTGGAGTGCTGTCAGTACAGAGAACAACGACAAAAATCAGTGTTGCCTACACCTTGTTATCCTCTTTTTAAAATTTGCACCCTGTTGACTTAAGTGGGGCAAGTTTTAAACCTGCTTTTAGCCTCTTAACATCCTTGATGTGTCATTACAAGTGCCCAGCCATGTGAGTGATTCCTTCAGAGTGAACACGGTGAATCTGACTGCAGTAGATGTGAAAGATATGAATAAAAATGATGTTATTTCAGCCAGCGCTCATACCTGTATTTACATCCTGTTTCAGGATCCACAATCCACAGAGTTCGGGCGCATGATCGTACGTACTAAACCTATGCGCGTGAAGCGTAGAGTTCTCCTTTAAAACATTAAAGCACAGCATGCCACAGGAAAAGTGTTCAAAAGCATCGCATCCACTACAAATATTTATATTTATTATAATCTAAAAAATGTTGTAACTTCTTGGTAATGATTTCATGTAATTTAAGTGCTTAACTCCATTAATGAGAATGGCATATTTAATCTAAATGTGTATATCAGATGTAGCCTAAAGCATAGTTTAAATCATTATTTTATTTATTTAAACAGTTATTGTGAACATGCACTGTATTTATGATTAGGACTCATAATGAAGATTTAAAGTGGTTTTCCTTCATCTGTCATTCAGCTCACCATCGGTGTCGCCAAACTGCTCCGTCTCCAAAATGTTCGTACGCATGGGTCAGAGCTTTTTCCCGTCAAGTTTGTTTTTATAAATCACAACTTGTGCGTCGGAAGTGGCGTACGCCTCTTTCAGGGCCTGTTTTGTGCGTACGCAACGGTTATAAATGAGGCTCCTGGTTTCTCAGTTGAGTCATTTCAATGCTGTTTATCTGATGGGCAGCAGTGCAGTGAACTGTGGAAGCATTATGATTCATATGACCCCCTCTAAATTCACAATAACCTACCCACTGCTAAAGCTTATGAGCAAACTTGTCATGTGACACCAGGTTTATCTGTGCAAAGACTGAATGCTAGACAAAAAAGAGTGGAATAGAATAGAATAGAATATTCTGTCATTTGTCTGTCATTGTTTACTGAAATTATGTTCATATAAACCTGTATTACTTTATTTATTTTATAGAAAAAAGGAATAAAAAGGAGACTGTTCCTTTAAAATGGTTCCTTTAAGACCCTGATTGAAGAATTGACCATGTGATTTTAATTTTTTTTGTATGAATACACATGCGACTATTTTTTATCCATTTAAAATCTACTTTTCAGCTGTCTGTTTTATGCAGCATATCCCTTTTTCAGTAATTATAGCAAGCATGTGTGAAACTGGGGCAGCTCCTCATAGACTCCGCAGGAGCTCTCCTTAAAAGGTCAGGATGGATGATGTCGACTGTCTTTTTTTCCTTCCACTTTCTCTCTCCCACTTATTTCTCTGAGGAGAGGCCCAGTAAGCTTTGGGAATCTCATCATGCACATTAGAGAAACTCATGAAATGATGACTTACGGGAGAGGAGGTGCATTAACACACATACATGGCCCTGGCCGCAGAAGAACCGTAACGCTCCATTAGCTAAAGTGGCAGAAAGACTAAACAGATATATCTACTTGTGCAATGTTTTCTTGTAATAATGCTGATCAAGATTGTAACAAAGTATCATAAAATTGATCCATTTGACTCCTTCTCTGCATTACAAGTCTTCTGAAGCGATTCAATAGCTTTGTGGGATAAACAAACTGAAATTTAAGTCGCAATTCATGGGTAATCTTATCCTCAAGTTTGCTGTTTATCGCTATGAGTGGATTTTTGAGTCAGTGAGTTTTGAGGCCTGATTCGTGAATGAATCATTTAGACCAGGGGTTTTCAGCTGGTTCTGTGCCAGGGACCACCATTCTGACTAACAAGTAATCGACGGCCCACTATTGTGTGTGTGTGTGTAGTGTGTGGATTCCTTTGTCAGATAGCACAGTCGGACGTCGAATTGAGGAAATGGCATTTAAAAAAAAAAAAAAAAGAGTTTGTCATGTCATTTTGCTGTGTACTGAACCTATTCACTGCTCCATCAACGTTTCATGCCAAATCGCTATATTTCCTTGTTTAAAATGTACTGCAAGATGCAGTTTCTTTCCAAACCGCGATAAGCGCCGAACCTATTTTTAGCCTAAACGCGATATATCCTCTCGACTAATCAGAATTCTCTCTCTCTCTCTCTCTCGCTCTCAAATAATTCGCCTCATTCACGCGTCCGCGCCGCGCTAAACGCCTCATTCGCGCCCCAGGACCTCCAGATGCGCGTAAACGCGTCTTTACATTGACTTGACATGAAAATCACTTGCGCTAGACGCTCTATTTTCGTTTGGTGTGAACGCCACTCACTCACTCACACATGGTCATGTCTTGATTTGTTTTATGTAAAGCGGACAATGGTTCTACTTTGTATGGGTTCGACACTTTACTGAATGCCAATGTATTTATTACATTATAAATACATTGGACATTTTATGGAAAAAAAGTGATTTTAATAGTGAAATTACGTAGGCTGGAATGCATGTCACGGACCACATGCAATGCCGCCGCGGACCACCAGGAGGCCGCGGACCACCGGTTGAAAACCCCTGATTTAGACTGTCTTGATTAAGACCATTAATCATGAATAACCACTAAAATTCCTCTATAACTTGTTTGTTTATTTACGGAGCCTCCAAAGATGCATAATGAAAAAAGAAAATATGAGATGGGAGAAAAAATGATATTTCAATTGTTTTGCATCGGGATTTGCTCCCGTGAATGTTTGCTTTCGCTAACAACAGTTTTGTGTTCATCCGAGATACTCACAAAGAATGCAAAAGTTTTAAAAATGACCACGTCCCTTACTCTGTACTTTAAAGCTATTGTATGCATTACAAATTTCTTCTTTTGGGTTCCTCAGAGGAAGGTCAGTCATACGGGTTTTGAACGGAGGGTGACTAAATGATGACAGGATTTTTATTTTTAGGTGAAGTTTCATGGTCAATTGTCAATGTTTCTCGGAGTGCCTGCCTAACACAGTGGTTCTGGCTCATTTGCACAAATGGATTGAGTTTAGGAAGAGCATGTCAGTAATAAAACCATAAATGGCTACAGTTCAGGCATAACGCAGCAGCACTGGACCAGGGTCAGCAGGTGCACTTTTATATAGGGAAGTGATTGTGAAATGACTTTCCCCTCATTGCAAAAGATCAGAACAGCACAGAAATTTCTGTAGAACAGTTATATTTCAGCTCTGCAAGCTGAATGGCGTGAAAACAAGATGCCGTGTCTTCCTTGATAAGTTAAGTCATGATAATTTAGCATAAATCTGGGATATGGAATAGTTAGCCTGCCAGTAAGCAAGTTTGATAAGCCGTTACACGGTTAAAGTGAGTAGATGAGTGGCATATTTCAAATGTACATATTTTTGTCCAATTAAATTCTCTCTAAAATGACAATGTTCTTCCTGTAAAAGTTCCTGCCTTCAACTAGCATTATAATTTGCAAATCAGTGTTCATGGCCGTGGCATAAACTAATGGCTATTGGCTATATAAAAACTCAACTTCCTGTTTCATGTTTATATGCCAACAGAGGAGTCTTTAATTGTAGTTCAACTGTGTCCAAAACTATTTGCCACCATAACAGGGTCTGTCCATAATAAGGAATGTGCGTTTTCGGACTACAGTTGCCAAGCTATAGCGCTTTCAAGGATTCTGACACACTTTTTCCACCAGGACCTTTGAAGTGCTTCATATACACAGCGAAAACATACCCCCCCCCCCCCCCCCCCCCCCCTGTCTGGAGGCCGTATTATGCAAGCTTTTGTGTGTTTGTGAGCAACTGCACCTTGGGCCTAAGGATGCTCTTGTCTGAAGTGTGTGTGCGGGCTGTTATTGTTTCCCGAGAAGAGGGCAGAATCTGCTAGCCATCTGCTGTTATCTCTGGAATGCCGTACTTCGCTCATGGACATATATGTACCAGTGCGTTGACGTCTCTGCTATTTTTAGCCCCTACCCTCCACTGGAGGTTGTCATGATGATGTCATAGCCCCTCTTAAAATACATCCGAATGTTTATCTTGGGTTGCTCTTTGGGCTAGCTTCTCATGTCATGTTTGTTTGTGTTATTAGTGGTTTCTCATTTTTTCCACCATCGCGGAGTTCCTCACAAGTACAGTTTGCTCTCTTCTTTTGGCTGTAACATGGACATGGAGACATACTGTCCAAAAACGGGTATTAGTAACGTACCATATTTGTGAGAATGGAATTATTGTTCATATTGCTTTATGAAAGAATTGTTGTTGTAAGATTTTGCAATTTGACCCTAATAATTGGTGTTTATTTAGAGTTAGAACATAAGTTCAAAGAGACAGGAGCCCAACTAGTCCTCTCAAGACATCAAAATCAATTGTCTAAGGAAAAATTATGGTACAACATTTAAAATCATGTTAAATCTTCTGATTTTTGCAGAATATGTAAAATACATCTGCTATACTATTTAAATATCAAGTTGTCATTAATGTAGAATAATGACATATACATTTACAACATTTTATTTTATGCATTTTGACAATTTGGTTAAGTTATTTGATCATGACAGACTGCATGCCTTTTTACATATAAATGAATACATTTATTTAGCAATGATGCATCAAATTGTAATAAAGTGTCAGTAAAGACATTCTAATAAATGCTTTTATTTTGAACTTTCCATTCATCAAATAATCCTGAAAAAAATGATGTGTCCACAAACATATTAAGCAGCACAACTGTTGTCAACATTGATAATACTAAGAAATGTTTATTGATAACCAAATCAGCATATTAGAATGATTTCTGTAGGATCATGTGAAACTGAAGACTTCAGTAATGGCTGCTGAAAATACAGCTTTGCTATCACACAAATAATTTACATTTTACAATATATTAAAATAGAAAAAGTCATTTTAATTTTAAGAATATTTCTTAAAGAATTTCTGAAACATAAAAAAAAAAAAAAATCTTTCCGACACCAAACTTTTAAATAGTAGTGTACATCTGGATTGCATTATAATTCTATGAATTATATACAAGCCTAAATTTTCAATTTAATTGATGTCATAATAGCAATATACAAGTGGTGTCATGGGTTGGCTCTTATCCATATGATGATGCGTAATGCAGAATGAAACAAGAAATAGACTTTAATTAACAGAGAACTATACACAAACCAAAGTAGCGTTAACAACACAAAGAACTGAGGAAGATTGAAGGCTTAAATACGTAGAGGATTATGATCAACAGAACAGGGAACAGGTGAGGACTAATTAGAACCCATGACAACAGCTTAATAGAACTCAGGCAAAACAGACAATGAAAAGAACATGAGAACAGAGAAACAGAACATGACTGTGGCTATTGGCTTAGGTTATGATAAATAATAAAGATGTTTTTAATGTACATCTAATAATAATTTTTTTAAAAAAAAAACAGTTCTGAGGGGGTTGTAATACTCCAGGGTTCTAACTTAAACATTTCAAAACAATAGTTTTTTACCTGCAAATCTAAATGTGTTACTTTTCCACAAATCTCCCTTTAACAAATAAACATAATAGGACCTTTTAATATCCGTAAAATAAGTTTATAGATCACTATCCAATGACAAAAAATAGATAATTTAACCTAAAAACTTTTCATATGGAATACAAGTCAAGCTTAATTTATAATTATGTTAATAAAATAAAGTGTAGAAGTTTAATCATACACAGAGAATTAACTTCCTAGAGTGGAAAAATCTGATTTAATTGTCGGCAATAAATCAGTAAAACCTCTTCAAGGTGAAGCTTGTGTTTATATTTCTTGTGCATTGTGTGAATACTAGAGTTAGTTGTGTTTTTGTTGTTGTAGTATATGATGTGTATAATTAAATGGTTGCCTCGTATATACCTCAATTTATATGGTGTTGCATAAGGTGTATGTATGTGTTTGTATATTTTGGCATGTGCATCTGTATGTGTGCATTTGTTAGCACATCTGATTTACGATGTGCTGACAGTGGAAGTGCCCGAGGGAGTTCGAGGAGTAGCACAATGACTGGTTCTACAAGTGCCGTGTCACACACACATACACACAATACTGCAGTCAGGAGCAGATCAGAACTTGTCACAGACTGCTGATAGATTCCACTGCTGATTGAGAGGCGTCAGTCTGCAACACGTACACAAGCAGTGAACTCACTGCCCACTGTTGATGACCTGGGTGACCTGACACTGTGCCCTAACCAGGCGCGACGTGACAAGTTTCTAGTTTCTTTGTAATAAATATAGCTACTTATGTGAATATACTTGTAAATTTCATTTAATATAAGGGTATTTTAACTTTGATTTTATTATGTTACATTTTGCTTCACCTTTTCTAGTTCTGATTCGACATATGAGACTGTGCAATTTCCACGACAACCAACCTTGACCTAGTTAAGCCAAGTGACTCTATATTTAAACTCTGTCCTTAAAACTCCCTTATGCACTCTAATTGTGACATGCCTGACTGTTTGTCTCAGCTGCAAAAATCATTGTGTCAGAGTGAGTTTAGTCAAGAATTAGCTGTGTTCTAACAGTAGACCATTTGTCTTGGGAGAGTTAGTGCTCATGCCCAAAGCAACAAAGGACAGTTATCTATGGTGGCCGAGAGAGCTCAACACACTGCGACTGACGAAAACACATGCAAATAGAAAAAACACCTTCAAATTAAGAAAACATCTTCAGTTTGACAATACATGAGCCGCAAATACTCACAAAGCAACCAAATACAGAAACGTGCTGCAAATACTCACAACGCAACCAAATACAGAAATGTGCTGCAAATACTCACAACGCAACCAAATACAGAAACGTGCTGCAAATACTCACAACGCAACCAGATACAGAAACGTGCTGCAAATACTCACAACGCAACCAAATACAGAAACGTGCTGCAAATACTCACAATGCAACCAAATACAGAAACGTGCTGCAAATACTCACAACGCAACCAAATACAGAAACGTGCTGCAAATACTCACAATGCAACCAAATACAGAAACGTGCTGCAAATACTCACAACGCAACCAAATACAGAAACGTGCTACAAATACTCACAATGCAACCAAATACAGAAACGTGCTGCAAATACTCACAACGCAACCAAATACAGAAACGTGCTGCAAATACTCACAACGCAACCAAATACAGAAACGTGCTGCAAATACTCACAACGCAACCAAATACAGAAACGTGCTGCAAATACTCACAAGGCAACCAAATACAGAAACGTGCTGCAAATACTCACAAGGCAACCAAATACAGAAACGTGCTGCAAATACTCACAACGCAACCAAATACAGAAACGTGCTGCAAATACTCACAATGTAACCAAATACAAAAGTGCAGCAAATACTCACAACGCAACCAAATACAGAAACGTGCTGCAAATACTCACAACGCAACCAAATACAGAAACGTGCTGCAAATACTCACAACGCAACCAAATACAGAAACGTGCTGCAAATACTCACAAGGCAACCAAATACAGAAACGTGCTGCAAATACTCACAACGCAACCAAATACAGAAACGTGCTGCAAATACTCACAATGTAACCAAATACAAAAGTGCAGCAAATACTCACAACGCAACCAAATACAGAAACGTGCTGCAAATTCTCACAACGCAACCAAATACAGAAACGTGCTGCAAATACTAAACAACGCAACCAAATACAGAAACGTGCTGCAAATACTCACAACGCAACCAAATACAGAAAAGTGCTGCAAATACTCACAACGCAACCAAATACAGAAACGTGCTGCAAATACTCACAATGTAACCAAATACAAAACACGCAGCAAATACTCATTACGCAACCAAATACAGAAACGCACTGCAAATACTCACAACGCAACCAAATACAGAAACGCACTGCAAATACTCACAACGCAACCAAATACAGAAACATGCTGCAAATACAACGCACATATGGTCAGGATGTTGAGCTAAACAAAAAACAAACTTTCAGGTCATCGACACTACCACTGATGAGTAGACATTGAACAATAAGTGGTCCCAGCCAGGTTCGTCACTTGTTTGGGTGTCTTTGAACCATTTCCGTTATGGTCTGTGCTATTTGCAGCGCATTACTGTATTTGGTTGCGTTGTGAGTATTTGTAGCACGTGTTGTCAAACTGATGAAGATGTTTTCTTAATTTACTGGTGTTTTTTCTGTTTGCATGGGTTTTCTTCAGTTGTAGCGTGTTGAGCTCTCTCGCCCACTGTAGTCATCCCTAGGCCAGAGTAATTAAGTTGCTAGTGTGATGCTTGTTGCCCAAGTGAAAGAAGTTTCTATTATATTCTGGTCTCTAGACATGACTTCTTCAATTTATCAATTTATCAATTTATCGATTTATCATCCACCAGTATACTAGTTATATTCATGTCCAAAGCACATATCTTGTGGGACGTGTTTTGTTTCAAAATTGAATACTTCTAGGGGTTTTGGAAAATCCCTAACTCTGAAGTCCAAAGTATACGTTTGCTTTGCTTATACGAATGCTTAGTGTATGCGTACAGTCTAACAGTGGCCTTTCAAAGCATACTCTGTTTGTTAGCGTGCAAGAACACAGGCGCTTGACACATGCGCATTAGAAAGTTGAATCTTTGTCCAGTGTCTGCGCTATTTCTCTCTAGAAGTTACAACCAATAAAAACGTCTGTGTACTAATTTATAGAGTTGTGGGCATCTCTTTACCCCCTCACACAAGCGTTCGTAAACACGGCCGTTTGTTGTTGTTGCATCTTCAGTAGTTTGTTGTTGAATATCCGTCTCTTACAGTTATTTTTCAACTGTAAAACAACAGCCCGTGCCAGTGTTGCCACCTTGTGAGCAAAAGAGCAAACAAATCTGTAATTAAAAAAAAGCGTGCCGAGTACGCACGGTTAAAAAACAGGCTGTGCACATAATTTGCTGATAATGAAATTTACGTCACGTACACAAACGACACTGTACGCACACTGTAGTGTTTGCGTATAACCTAAGTGTACTTTGGGTTTAAGTATACAGTATAAGCAATAATTAGAGTGATGCTTCCCCATGAACAAAATTAAACTTTGGCATGCACATAAACTATAACACAGCACATTATGAACAACAGACTTACTGTTCCTCTTACCACATTATCCAATAAATGACCACTACTGAGTTTATAGGTATAAGCTTGGTTCCAGTGTGAGTGAATGTCAGCTCTAGAATGTGAAGGACAGGAACTCTGGTGTAAAATAAGGGAAGAAGAGTCTTTTCTATTTATATCTGCAGTTAGAGTAGGAGGGTAGTGCTGTTACAGAGCCATGCAGCAGAGTTTTGCACATGTTTCCTGTTTAAAACTGGAGACCTGTTACTGTAATCTAATCATGTGGTTGTGAGTAAAATAACTAACCTACTAACCTAACCACAGAGAATTTCAGGCTCAGACGACATGCCTACAGACTGCCCACATTCTGATGACCCTCTGATGTTTACTCCACACAAAAAAGTTTTGAGTTCTGCCTGTGAAATAATCACTATATACTTACGACTTTGAGATGAACAGAAATTCATAGGCTATACACATTTTCTACTGTCTTTTTTCTGTACAATGATTTGCTATATAATAATTTAAAAAATATTATAACAATATTAAATACTTTACTGGAAACAAGTCACATTGAAAATTTAAGATTATTTCTGCAGCATAGCTAAGAAAGTCATAAGGTTACCAGGTTATAAACCAGGTAATTGTGAGCAGTTTATTGTCACCAGTGATTTGTTACAGAGTATGACACCTGGTTGTAGGAAGGATCCGTTTCCTGTGTAGTGACCCAATGACCTCTGACTCTTCACCTCTCAGAGAGTCCTTTCTGTCAACCCCACCCTTTAAGAGACAAGGACAATTTCATTGTTGCATTGCATATTTTCTGATTAGCAGCATATGAGCTTTTTTCCTAAAAGTTTGTATACACACTTCAATACACACTGACCCTTGAGACAACACTGATTGAAGCTTGAAAGAGCTTTTTACCAAGCATCCATCAAAATGGCCGTGTCTTTTCCCGTGAGATAAGTAGCAGCAATCAGAGGAGTTTAAGAGCTCTTCAGCGAGAGAGACTCTAAACACACTGCACTGGTGCCACTTATCATCCCAAGCCGATAACGCAGGAATACACTAATGTGCAAAATGTCTATTGTTGATATCTGAGGCACCCTTAAGCAGAAGCTCATTAGATTTTACAAATTACTGCTGTCTTTGCCTGCACCGTTCGAGTGAATGCAGCAATGATTGCTAATGGAACAGATGATAGATGTGGCTGGTTCACATTTTGCCCACTGCACTCTCGAAGTGTTTGCGCAAGCCACGGTAACCATGGCAATGAGTGGGCATAAGAGCTTCCTCATCAGAAATGTGCAGAACTACATGTCAATGCTGTTATCAGCATTCACAGACAAAAAAAAAACAACCTCACTGAAGAGAAGCTTTGCAAAAACTAAATAATACATACTTTTAAAGAGACTCGTTTGGCCTTGCAGTGCGAGCCTATTACTGCACTCCTCCAGATATACACTATAATTAGCTCACATCTCAATGAAACAAGGTTATTCTATCCATGTCTGTTTTAGGCTGTCACTTCTATTTCTGCCACTGCCTTCTGAGAGCTCAACTCATACTTTATACAGTACATGAATGAATACACTTTTAGCTTCGCAGACTTGATTTCACACACTAAGTGAAATTCTGAAATTTGTCAGCACACATAATGTAGTGCAAGTTAGCATTACAAAGATGAAAACAATTAAAACATTCTTCAAATTATCTTTTCCGTTTAGGATAAGAAAGAGTTGTATAGCTTTGAAATGACATAAGGGGTAATAACAGATTTTTGGGTAAACTATCCCTTTAAAATTAGTTTTAAAAATGTTTATAGCTAGCTCATGTTAGCACAAGAATGCACATCAATGTTCAGCGGCACCACATACTTAAATAGCCTATCATTTCTGTTAGCATACTTGTGTAGACTATAGGTGCCTCCTAATTTGCATGCTTGTGCATTATTTTGTGCCATTTTGTAGTATAAATAGTCCGAGTAGTGCGTTCACACTTATGATTCCAGCAAGAAAAAGCGCATTTCAAATAGACTTAACCGTGAAAAAAATAAAATAAATCATGCACTTGACTATCACAGCTTGTCTTACATAACTAAAGGAGAGTGGCTATCAGACCATGATGCTGCTTGACAAAATAACCTTATAAACTTCATACACTGGCTGGTAGAGTACATAGTGTGTAATATAAGGTCATTGTGCAATTTGGGACACAATTTGTTTATGATGATCTAGATTGTTGCATAGCAGGCTTTGCTAACATTTTTTGCGTTTACCACGTTGCTTCAGATGGATGACTGCATCGCATTTCTTTTAAAGCACATGTGGAAAGTTTGCAAACCAATTAAAGACTATTGAGGGGCATTGCGTGTTTACTTAGTCTTTAGTGGCTGTCATTAATTGTACTGTAGCTTTAAATGCTGCTAAGTGAAGAAAGCGACCCTATTTCTGGCCTGGGTTTAGACTCAGCTGTTGTCTGAGTGGGGATCAACACTTGATCACTCATTCACTCATGATCTAGCCATCCCTTGGCCTCTAATTCATTTTGGAAAGGGCCTAGCCAGTAAAATAAAAGTTAGCACTGATGGCTCCATACAGATTAGCTGAATAGCATACAGTGGCACGTCTGGCTTGCAGTCTTTAAAAGGCACTTCAACTCCAAGCAAGACGAAAGACTGCAATGTTACCTTGTGCAATATATGCTTATACCGTCATTTGATCAAGTTGAAAATGTTACTCAATCAACATTCTTGAACAAAAAACTAAATTCCTATTTGCCAATGAGGTTTTAGTTGGCCTCAACACTCTTGGATAATGCAATAGGAAGATCTAAGGAGGTCTTAGGGATCTCTGGAACAGCTGTGGGTGGGTGATGGGTAGAAGTGCCATGGATCGGTCATGTTTTGTAATTATGATCTAGGATTTAGCAACATTTATTACACTGTAAAAAGTGAACAGTTCAACTTAAAAAAATTACTTCAATTGGTAACACCTAAAGAATTTAAGTTTTCTCAACTTAAATGATCACATTTTCACAATATTTGGTGCGAAAATGTGATGCGATTTAACATTTAATTTGAATGAGTGACTGTTAATTTGTCTGTTCAGAGTTCAGAGAAAATTTGCAAGCTGTCAATGCGATTTCTTTATTTATTCAATATGGATAGTTGCTAGAGCATTGCTAGTTGATCGCTAGATTGTTCTGATTCTAGATTGGAACAGTTTCTATGATATTCTGCGCTGCATCTGAAATCGTGTACTGTCTGAGTTGGTACTACATTTGAATTTGAATTTACTTCACGATCGTTAAAAAAATATTTGATATAGTTTGAATATGGATAGTATAAATCAAATTTGGATGTACTACCGTTGCGTCGCATCACTGCCATTCATAAATCCCCTCCCATCGCCTCATGGGATAGTAAAGTGTCCACTGAACGCGCGCTTCAGAATCTCAGCGAAAGTAGTAGGTCATCCTGGGACTTTTTGCCTATGTTTTTTGAATATTTGGACATACTACTTTTTTGGCATACTGTTTTCCGCATACCATATAGTAGGGAAGTTTTCGATTTTGGACGCAGCCATGTTCTCTAGGGTCCCTTCTTTAGTGGAAGTTTGATTTTTTTATTCATTTAATCATCTGCCAGATAAATCATAAGTAACAGCATGCAAACTGTATGATTTGAGGCATCATTTGAGCCTGTTACTCAAATGGTGTGTGGTGAGTTATATATGAAGTGTAATAGGGTTACTAGGAGTTGTAAGTATAAACAATAATAATACTGACATTTGCTTTAGACTGCACCACTCATAAAAAGCCTTGGTATATGGCCATGTGGATCCCACAACACCAGCAAACCTCTGCCACATTAAAGTTCATTTATTAGGTATTACAGTCAATCAGTAGAGGAACGTTTTTGAAAACTCCATTACACTCTAAATACACCATCAAACCATGTTTATCCTCGACAGAAACAGTTACAGAGAGTGACAGAGAGGTGAGTGGAGAACACAGCTGTGTGCTAAACAAAGAGCGATGAGACTGTCTTTCCCATGCGGTCAGGTTTTTAAAGCTGTGTTACTAGAAAGCTCAACACAACAATGGGAATACAGAGAGAGATTTCTATGTATTTAGCAAAGCCTGTATTCAATATCAAGATTTAAGGCAATATATGCATATACACTACTGTTCAAAAGTTCATGCAATAAATTGATCAAAAGTGACTGTATCTTTACAGTCACTTTTGATCAATTTATTGCATGAACTTTAGAACAGTAGTAGTTGCCTTGTTTTAGTTAGTGAGTGATGAAGGCATCTAGAGTGTTTGTCACAGTGCCTGCTTGGTCCCAAATGGGAGAGCATGGCCTGATAGCTGAGAAATAATGAATTCGATCTTTGCCTTATCTGTGCGAAATCGTTGCAGTTGCATTTCAAACAGCAAGATGCATTAAAGAAGAAAGCCACTGCCACTGAAGTCTTTGCACATGGTAGAGATGAGACCAGACATCATGTGGGTGAGTGTGGGTATATATGCAAGTCTGATTAGTGACAGGTTCGGGGGAATCAGTTTGAATGAGTGGGCAGAGTTGCAGGGTCTGATGCTGGTGGAGTGGCTGAATCCTTGACAATGGTGAAGAGTTAAAATATAGCATAGTTTTTATCATGCCTGACCAATTAGAGACAACAACATGCTGCTAATTTATGCCCATTTTAATATCTACATTTTCAGGCTAATCATGTTTTCATGTAATGTAAATATTAAGTATAGAAAAACTTGATACAGCATGTTTTCAAATCTAATTCTCAAATCGTCACTATTCTATCACAAGTTTGAATTAATTTTAATAATTTCTTGAACTATAATATTTATATATAATCGGTTAAACTTTAATGAACATTTGCTCCTATCACATAATCACACTTTTGCAAAAAACAAAAAACCAAACCAGTGCAATTTTCAGAATGAAATGTTACATGTTTGGGCAAGGAAAATTGCTTTTAAGTCATTGAAAAATCATGGAAATGTATTGATCAAAAAGAGTGAGAGCCCTTGGAGATCTTTGCATAGTGTTTGAAATGGCTTACTTTGCTGGTCTATATTGTCTTTTTGACTCATTTTGTGAGTCAACACACCTGTAAACAATCAAATCCAGTGTACAGACAGTGTTTGTACTGTTCTGCTAGTTACACATCAGACCAACTCCCAGATACTGCTGATTAATAGGCCAGTTAAGTAAATACTGTCCGCAAATTTGTAAGGTGATACACCCAAACAGTGCATTGGTCGAGGGATGGGGATATGCAGTTGGGTCACATGACAGTCAATATGAGGCAATATGACCAATGTTAAACAAATGGTAAAGCTTATGTGATTAAGGAGACTTAGCTTGTGTCTTAAAGAAATATTCCAAGGTTAGAGTTAAGCTCAGTCGACAGCATTTGTGGCATAATGTTGATTACTATACAAAAATTCATACTGCGTTCACGTGGTTACCGTAATTTCAAGATAACAAGTAGTGTAAAAAAATGGAATGTATAAAGTTATTTGCAATTTTTTTTTGCAAAATTGTTGTTTTTAGAAAATTGTAAGCTTCATATTTCTGCTTTTATCCCCATTCACTTCCACTGTAAGAGCCACAACGTAACCTTGATTATTATTTGAAAATATTTTTTTTTATTGCATGAAACTGAAGTTTTGATAATCTTTTCTTCCCTATTGTGACGTATACCTGAGTGAAATGGCTTCTGGATCAAGAAAGAATGTAAGGGCGGGGCTTGATTTTGTCAATGGCCAATTGATTGGATGATTGTAGTTTGCTATTGGTCGATCTCATGTCAGTGACCGATTGTCCCGCTCTTGCGCCAGTAAAAGCACATGAAAGAAATAAAAAACATACTTTTAAAAATACTTTTTGTGGTAATGAACATTATACCACACATGCTGCTGAATGACTTTAACATTTATTGATACTGGAATATTCTTTTAAATCTTGACTCATGGATCAGGATGGTAAGGATGGAGAACATTGGCAGAGTGGTACCTACAGATGGACATCACAGTTGAGTTCTCCACCTGCTCAACTACAGAGGCCAGTTCCCGTCATTGTGTGGTTAAAATCAGCCAGATTGGCCTTTTGATCGACAGTTTACTGGAAAACGATGAGATATTTTGTATAATAACTTTGCTTTGGGTTCACCGATAAGTTGTATGATAATAATCGAATGACTAAAGAAACGCAAGCCTTTTTATAAGTAATAAATTTGTTCAAATTCCCTATAAAAGAATATTGCATGATGGATAATTTGTATTCAATTCAGATGACTGAAATGAAAGGCATGATTCCTCATGGTTCTCAAACAGGCAGTTGATTTTGGTGCACCAGTAAATCTAGTGGACCTGACGTATCCAGCGCACAGTGAGAATTTGTCTCGGAACGAGTTTCTGGCCTAAAGATGATTTTCTAATCAACTATAAAGATCAACACCCGCACCACACACACACACACACACACACACACACACACACACACACGTCTGGTTTACTATCTTTGTGGGGACTCTCCATAGACTTAATGGTTTTTATACTGTACAAACTGTATATTCTATCTCCTTACACTAACCATACCCCTAAACCTACCCATCACAGAAAACTTTCTGCATTTTTACATTTCCAAAAAAACTCATTTTGTATGATTTATAAGCTTGTTTACCCATGGGGACCTCAGTTTAGGTCCCCACTGTGACACGAGTCCCCATGAGTCTGTGTGCATTCAGGTTGAAGTCCCCACCGGGACAGAAAAACATGAACACATACACACACACACACACACACACACTTGCCAGCAGCTGATCTGAAAGAACATCTCTTGCTTAGTTTCACCAACCTTGCTGTTGCAACATATATTTTAAATACATTTAAATTGCCGTATAGGTGTGCTTTACATTAGTATTTTAAAAATGTCCTCAAATCCTAATTTCTGTCCTGCTGTTAGTGAAAAGTATAGAAGTGTCAATTACAATTAGTCATGATGTCTAATCAGCGTGTACTGATGAACCAAAACACAAGTTTTACGCTCGTCTCTTCATTGCACGAATCCGTGATGACGTACTCACCTGGATCGTGTCCAACTGAAATTAGTTGGGCAATTACATTGACACTTATTGCACTTCAAGTCATAAAGCTCATCATGATGATTATAGTTAGTAAGAGAGATGGCAAACATCTGAACTAGCTCTGCCAGCTACCTGCTCAAACCACACATACATGGGCCAGTGCCAACAATAACACACCACAGTGCCAAAAGAAAAATAACACTCTTTACCGGCCCAGTAGAGCGGGTCAAAAGGTTCCTGTCAACTCCATTACCCAGATGAGGAAACTTCTATAAGCCTTCCAGGGGTAAAATGCGCTTTTAAAGTAGTCAGTTGATGTTTCATTTTTGATATATAATATTTGATATCACCACCAAAGATAATCCAAAAAAGGATGATAATTTGAGGCACATTAAATATACAAGTAAAATGAAATAGTAAGCAATTTTGATATTGCTCATGCAATTTGTACTTTCACAGTTCACCAGTATGAATATCTGACATCTTTTTACTGTCCAAAAACAATCTGCGCTCCATTTATTTTTTAAATAACCAGATAATTGATCAACTGATTCTTTTTTGAATGTACTAGTAATAATTTCAGTTTTATTACATTTTCTTCAATGCCTGACATGCAGCTCAAAGTGCTTTAGAAACAGATTTAAATGAAGATAATAAAAAATAAACACTGATAATAAAACCATAAAATGCAATAGAAGAGACCTGATGGAAGCAAATTGAACAAATTAGAATGTCAAATAGATGTAAATATGATTTTTTTTTTATTTTCACTGATGTTATATAAGCTTATGTTAAACAATTGCTTTAATTTAGTGCTGTCAAATCGCTTAATCGTGATTAATCGCATCTAACATAAAAGTTTGTGCTTACATAATATATGTGTGTATATATGTTATAAAATTATTTATATATATCATATATATGTCTGTGTGTGTGTGTGTGCGCGCGTGTGTGTGAGTGTGTGTCTGTGCGTGTGTGTGTGTTATTTAGTATACAGTGGTATTGCCATCTAATGCTATCACTTTACTATCACAGTATTTTTGTAAGTCCAAACATCGTTATGTAATCAGTTCCTCTGAATAAGCATTGAGTCTGAGTATTGTGTGCTGTCTGCACATGTAAACATTATTAACGAGTAGTATATTAAGACTTGATGGCCATATGTTCACATTGGTGATTGTAATACTTCATTTGTCATTGCTGAGTAATATTTTTTTCCTCTTATTTCCTATAAGTCTATAAAATTTTACATAAAATCACAGCTTAAATGAATGGACGAGCTACACACTTATTAGCTGAGGTGTGTTTCCATTTCTTAAAAAGGGTTTTTAAAGGTGGGAGTTGATGAACATGTATTTGGTTACATTTCACTTGCATATAGTGAGATACTATTATAAAACAGACAGTTATTATGTAATTGTACCAACTGAGATTACTAAGCACTTACTTAGGCAAAGAAAATTGTATTGTCTTTATATGAAGACATTATTGACAAAGAGAAAACATTATGTGTATGTGTTATTATTATTTTCCATTGTTGTGTAATGTTTTTTTTCTTAATGTAAGGAAATTAACATAAAAGACACTGAACTATTTACATTCTGCAAAATAGTTAATTATTATACATACCACTGGAGTCAAATAAAAATTGAGTGATACAGATATCTTCACTTATATTTAATTATATTATTACACGGGCAGTAAAGAAAATACAGCCTTTTTTACTCTAATTACTCTAACAGGATTTTATTTTATTATTACATATTTATTATATATGATATATAATAAATAATTGAATACATACTTGCCTTTCTGCTTTTATGTTAATTGTATTTTATTTTAATTTTATTATGATTATGTTTTTATTATTTTGCAATAGCATCTGCTTTTCCCGTGTTCTGTGCCAACTCTAAACATATTTGCATATACTGTAGACAGCCTTTTTCTTTTTTTTCTTTACTGCCCCATAAAGATGACGTTATGCTGCAGAGCCGGGGCTGACGTCGCTTGCTCTCGCGATATCTCGGCGTAACCAGGTTTGTGAGCCTAAACCCCCCTCCCCTCTCCCGTGCCGTGCCGTCCCCTCCCACGCCCCAGCGCGCTGTGTTGGGATAGTGGCAGTATAAAGTATATCTTCCATTCGAGACAGATAAGAAGCGCCAGGCTAGAGGGGATGAAGATGGCGGACGCCAAGCAGAAAAGGAACGAACAGTTGAAGCGCTGGATAGGCTCGGAGACGGACCTTGAGCCGCCCGTCCTGAAGAAGAAGAAGACGAAGGTGAAGTTCGACGATGGCGCCGTGTTTCTGGCCGCCTGCTCGAGCGGCGATACGGAGGAGGTGCTGCGAATGCTCGACCGCGGCGCGGACATCAACTACGCCAATGTGGACGGACTCACCGCTCTGCACCAGGTAAGAGCGCCTCGGAGGTGGCGGTTGTGCACAGATCCGTGTACGAGGACGGCTTGCTCTCTGGCAGTGTTTACTCAGCCCAACACCACCACCACCACCATCATCATCATCACGATCTTCGTCGGGCCGTTTTGCGGAACCCCGTAGCCGCTGAAGCTAATTGGGCTGTGATCGAAACAGATATTTGCTTTTTATGCGCACTGTGCTGGATAGATGATCCCGGAATAAACGTATTTGTGTGTAAAAGAGTGTGTGAATGCAGGAAGAGGACTGTCTGAGTGATTGTCGGGTGTGTGTGTATGTGTTAGCTGCTGGTTAGCCTGTTAGCCGCTCAGCTCAGAGATCAGTGCATACAGAAGATGATCTACAGCACAATGACACTTGAATCTGTTAATAAAGGCATCGGATGAATGTGCATGGGGGTTATCCTATATATAAGCACTGATCCGACTCGTAAATGTGTTTTGATCCGCTAGTCACCATTGAAATAACGCTGAGAAGGTGCTTAGCAACCAGTTAGCACGGCTGTGTATTTGGAAAGAGGCTGCCCTGTGTTGACACGTATGTTGCGTTACAGATTATTGACCGAAATTGTGGCATTTGTGGAGAAAGACCGTCTACATTATGATTTCTGTGCGGGAGATTTAATGATATAAAATACGACTGCGAGAGAGCGCAAAAGCAGTCAAAATGCAGTTTAAAACGAATAATTCGCTCAGGAAATAAAATGTTAATTGACTCATTCTCATGTTCTTCCAGAGCCGTATGCATTTCTTTCTTATGTAAAACAAAAGATGATTTTTGGCGGAATGACAGCTCCATTCACCGTTCACTTTCATTGCAGCTTTTAATCGTACAATGGACACGAGCGGCGACTTGCGCTGTCACTGATTAAAATTCTTCTTAACATTTAGATTTGCCTTCCACATTCGAAGGAAAGTCAGAAAGTTTCGAAACATGCTAAAATTGAGTAAATAATGACAGAATTTTTGTTTAGTGAACTGTCTCTTTAAGACGTAGGCTAGTTTCTTTGGCTTGACTGTAAACATCCGTGAAAGATGTGTCACTTTAGTTTAGTTTTTCCATTTAGGACTGATTTAGGCGCAAATTACTTTTGCTAAGAATTACGTGTGGCAAAAGTTAACCAATAGAGTTTTTCTTGGTATATAGGGAAATTAGTTTAATATAAAAATAGGCTATTTGATCCTATTTTCCTGTTACCGTTCATATAGGCTCAATTTAGTGAGATTTCCACTTGAAGGGATTGTTCACCCAAAAATGATAATTCTGTCATCATTTACTCATACAGGTTAGGAACAATAAGTTGTTCCTTTAACATGTATGAATTTCCTTATTTCTGCTGAACACAAAAGAAGATATTTTGAAGAATGTCGGTAACCAAACAGGCCCCATTGACTTCCATAGTTGGGGGGAAAAATACAACTGTCTGGTTGCTGACATTCTTCAAAATATCTTCTTTGGTGTTCAACAGAAGAAAGAAACTTATACTGGTTTGGAACAACTTGAGGATGAGTAAATGATGACAGAATTTTCATTGTGGGGTAATATTTTGGACACAGACACAATCAACGTGTTCACAGTCAGATTTCAGGGGTAAAAACATTGCAAAGCAATCCTGATGAAGTAATTCAAAGAAGCTGAGTTTTTATATTTGAACTTAAGGTTCTAGGTGTCAAATAAACAAGTTTTTAGGTCTCAAAAAACATCTTCATTTTTACACAGGAAAAGGTGGTATTTGAGGTTTGCAAACCGTAATATCTACGGCCCTGCAATGAGTCTTCTGGGTTTGATGTGTCTGTAAGTGACGGCAGGAGGTTGTCTGTACAGGCTCATGCGTTTAAAAGCACTTGCCTTTTTTTGGGCCGGTGTTCAGACACGGGGAGGAAGGAATTTGGATGCAGCTCTTGAGACCCATCCATGACTGAGTGGAGAGGCTTCTTCCTCTATTGGGTCTGCTGTGTGTGTTTATGTATGTAGACGTGTGAGGTAGCGGAGAATTTTAGCATGTGACCAGCAGGCAGTGAGCGAATTCATAGCGAATGGTATTTGTTTTTAAACACACTGATCTTGCTGTTAAAGATGCACTGGTTTAGTTGTTATGGAGGCATTTAGTGAATAAATGATGTACATCTTCTGTTAGCACTTTAAAATTGACTTGGTTTGACAATTGCATCAAGAAATTTGAATTTATGTGTTGACACAAATGGTTCCTGGGTGTGTTATGATAGGGGAATTGCTAATAATAAATTGCACCTCACAATATAATCGAATATACTTTGAAGGATGACTTAAAATAGAAGAGAAAGTGCTTTCCATAGTTCGCCTCATGTCAAATTTTATGTGTCTACTCAACCTTATTAAAGCAAATTCACCTGTAACTTAGTAATGCAACTCGTATACAATCTTTATTTTGTTTTTTCCATGTGTTCGACTGGTAAATTGCACTTCAGCTGAGCAGTTGTGTAGTATTTACAGATTTGTCAGTTCTTATAAATATGAAGTGTAAGTATGTAGTAGTATTTAGAGGACTTGACAGTTAGAAAAATATATCAGATTGTCATTAAGCAGTCATCAAATATTTGATACCTTTTAACAACTTTATTTGTATACATTTGGTGTGTCAGTGGGAATACTAGATCTGCACATTTTAGAAAGCATTTATGAGAATGACTGGTTGTGTAAAAAGGCCACACAATGTCGTAATTTCGATCACAGTCCCCTGAATTTAATCAAATCATATCAAGGCTGACTAATAATGATTAATTACACTTTTATTAAGTTCCCTTCTTTAAATGCATGACAATCTTTGTGCTCTGCGGGCCTCTTTAGCGAATGATTCCCTTTTATTTATGTAACTTTAGACTTGAACTGAAAGGCAGAGTCTGCTAAGGGGTAATTAAATGTAACAAATCATGTAAAAATCATTTCAAACTTCCATAATTGCCGTAATCTTTTAAACAACGAAGAAGATAATATTTAAATACATTTTTATAAAAATCACCTTTCATATTTATAATGTATATTATTATATGATGAGATCTCTCATTTAACAGTTCAGCTATTGCCAAAATTATGGGATTTGGGGGGGGAATCAGTCAAGAATAGACAATTATTGAAAGTATTCAATTTAGGAATGTCAGAATCAGAATGTGTAGTTTGTGCATAATTTTTTTTGTCTTAGCCAACTCGTTGAACAATGTTTATTGAACCAGCGACATTTTTCAAGATTATTTATTTTCTTTAGCAAGCAGTGTGACGTATTTCACTCAGTTCCCCGATCATTCCGATTCAATTTCAGCGATTGAAGAACAAATGTATACTCGCGTGCGTTACGTATTACGTACGTTCAGTGAGTGAGTATAAATCGAGTGAGTGTGTTATGTCGATGTTTTTAGTTCTGATATTCCAGCAGATAGCCAGCCTAAGTTTTTGACGGATGTGATAAGGTGCATAAAGGGTGAACTATGTTTGATAATTGGGTAAGTATAAATGTGCTGGAAACATTCAAAATACTTCATTATACTTATTTTAGGGGATCTTAGTTTCGTGGCTTAAATAAATTACGTGTTGCTCATAGACTGACATGTTTGGCTTGTCAAAAATGTTACATTCAGCTGTTGCAAATTCGTTAACTTTTCAAAATCAAGATTATTTTATAGCTGGAGAGTAGTTGTTTTGATGCTAGAATTGTTTTATTGTCTCATTTAACAAAAATCTTTAATTTAAACCCATGAAAATGCAGATCCTGTTGTAAATAATAGTGAAAAATCACTTTTTAAAACTGTTGTTGCATTATTAAACCATTGAGGATTTGAGTCATGTGGTGTTTAAGTTATATCTTTATTTAGACATCATTATGACAGCAAAAGTTGGTGTTTTGGTCACCCTGGGCTCTCCCAGCATGACTCTAATGCCCCAAGCAGGCTCTAGAAGCAGGAAATGGACCGCTGTAGGTTACTCACACCAGTGTTTTGACTGAGCCACAATTAGGTTTTATTATTACTCATGCAAAATGATGTATGGGCTGCTAGTTTTCTCATTATTTGCCGAACTGTCTGTCTCAATCCAGTCAGCCCACATATACTCAAGGTAGAGTAGTGAAGGTAGAACAGGGACCCGTTCGGGAGCGTTTCACCGCATCTGTGCTGCCTGCGACAGGTAGTGACCTCACTTTCAGTGCGCTGCTGTGTTTATCCATGGAGGGACATGCTGTGCTGGTTCCAGTGACTTTTGTAGCAGTATGGCTGAGGTTATAAATATCACGTGCAGTCGGTCTTGCAGGCAAGAGTGCAAGAGCGCTAACTTTAGCACCCAGTCAACCCACATTCTGCACTGTTCAAGCTCATAGTTAAGAAACCTGGCACAGGCTTCTGTTCGTAGCTTGGATGTTGTGTGGATTGATGTTTTGAATCAAAAGTCATCCGCTTTGTATCAGAGCCATGACATAGGCCTAGTGGGTAGTTCAGGTACTCATGGGACTCGAAAGCACTTGTGCCCACAGGGGTCATGTTTGAATCTGGCTTGCATTATGTTGTGTTCTCTTTATTTTGGCCACAACTTACTTTGCATCTTAACTTTTGTGTTAGAAAATGCTTGAAAAAAGAATGGAAAAGATCCATAAAAGAGTGAATCTTGCAAAGCCTGTTGAGATCTGGTCCATGTCAATATTTCCCCCCCCCAAGTTTTTTTTTTTTTTTTTTGCACAATGAAAATGATTCCTATTTATACAGCCTTTGCGTTGACAAAATTTAAAAGAATGTATATTATATATTTAAAAAAAAAAATCATAATTTAGATTTAAACAGTAATATTGCATGAAGAAATTAATTTTTTTACAACCAGTGTATTTAGATTATTTTCATAATATATTTTTGTATTAAATATATTAATAACAAACTGTATTCATTTAAAACAAATACATTTTGCATAAAAATGTAGACTTTTTTACAAACTTTGCATTGCATAATATAATTTTAAAATATAATTTACAAAGTAAAAATTATAATAAATAAATTATACATCATTGCAGTGTTTATTTAAATTTATTCTGATTTAATAATTTTTTTAAAAAAGGTCCACAATATCCATCTGGACATATTTTAAAGAAATTCTCCCAGATAGGAGCGTTGGCAGAAATACGGTGCATCTTTCATGTATATAATCATCCCAGTTAACCAGTTCAAGAAAATGGTTGAATTTATCTAGTGGCTCAACAACTTTGTGGAGGCGGTATGCAAATAGAGGCGAGAAACTGCAGATTACGCCCAAGGCCTAAAGCGTTGGTGTCTGCAACACTGTTCCTTAATGTTTTTCAAGGATGCGTGTTTCTGCAATATCTTTCAAATTTACGGTTTGGCTTGTGTGGAAGCTGCAGCCTTTTAGTCCGAGACGTGTCATTTGCGGCATTGGTGGAATTGTCTGCAGTGCTTTCATCATCGGTGAGGTCAGAGTTTAGGTAGGTTTCAGTAAGAAGGTAGGTGAAGACATGCAGTCGTCCTGTGCCTGCATTCCTGCCGTGTCTCTCACCCATCAGTGGAAAGACCCAGAATTCCTCAGCTGTCACTTACACCCCCAGCCAAAAAGGTCTCCACCTCAACAGTCACATTGTTTTACTCCTCTCTGAAATAGAGGCACAATTAAGGCGCTCATTAGGGCAAAACAATAGTTCTACCATTCATTTGTGTTTTAATCTGTCATTCTGTGACAGATGTGCCACATTGTCTCTTGTTACATGAGTCTGTCTGTTCAACAGTACTGGTGTGGTATGAAGATGGATAACCTGTGAGCTGATGTGACAGCGTCCAGGAAGGGAAGCTCAAGGAAATGGTGCTACTTAAAGTGAAATTTAACATCTTGTACTCTGTTTTAATTATTTTTTTAGTCATCGTGTTCAGCCAAAAATGAAAATTGTCATTTACTGACCATGTAGCTCCAAAACGTATGACTTTCTGTTCTTCTGTGGAACACAAAAGTAGAAATTTGTACACTATAAAAGTATTCTATATGACAATATTCCAAGTCTTCCTGGCGAGTTCATGAGAAAAGCATCAATAGACAGATTTGTCTGATCTTTTCAGGAAATCAATTGATCCGGTTCACAAATCTGGTCTCACTGAATCAGATTGATCTGTTCAACTCACTTAATTTGGTTTTGAATGAATAACTACTTAAATATCCATCTTTTCCTCAAATATAATTGCCCTGCGTCTGAATATGCCTATTTCCCTATATAGGAGAAAAACAGTGTGTGAAATGCACGTCCAAACTCATTTTGACTTGAGTGAATGTAAACAAAATAACTATATGGTGATGTAGGCTATATTATCGTGAAATAAAATTACTCATATCGTGATATAAGATTTTGGTCATATCGCCCACCTCTACTACACATACATACTGTATAGAACATACTTTTTTACGATCTCGCAAAGTACGTTCCTTATCAAATGTAGTAGCTACTCAGACATTGCGTGATTCAGACACACATTTGGAATATGGCACCGGAGTCATTTGGACTACTTTGATCCCTCTACTGTCATCCTTTTTGAAGGTTCAGAGTTATTAGAATTTTTCCTTTTTTGTGGAAGAAAGGCATTCAGGTTTGTAACAACATGAGGGGGAGTAAATAATGACAGCATTTTCATGTTCGGGTGAACTATTATTTAACGTGTTTGTCATCGTTCATAGTACTGCAGTGTGATAATCTCAGCAATGTCAGCATGCATTGTGAATCCTTAGATTCCCAGCTGTGTCTTGAGCCGCCCAGTTGGAATGTCAGCTGATATCTGGTGTAGATACTCAAAGAAACACTCCTCAGGATTCTTTGCATTGTTTGTGAACCTTTGTTTGTGTGAGGTTGTTTTTTTTCTTTACGTTGTGAGTCAGCATGGGCAGCCCAGTCATTATTGGGTTGCTGTAATTGACGAAATGAGTGATTCAAAACAACAATCAAGCCATCTACCAAAGAGAGCTTGTGTTGTGCATCTTCAGTGTTTTTGGAGATTTGCCATCATCAAATTTGCTAGCTTTTTCAAGTTTTAGTGTGCCTAGATAAAACTTTTTTTCCCCTCTGGAACTCCATGAGGTGACACACATTTAGATTATTCTTCACAAGAAACAACTGCACGTGCTTCCACAGGATATACTCCATAACAATACATTTATTGGTTTAAAAGAAAGGTTTAACAGGGAGCGTTGTGGGATACTACTTATCACCTGATCTGAGCAGGAGATAGTTTGTATTAGGGCCTGAAATCTAAAACCAGGCCAAGGTAATTTGGACTTAAATGAACCTTAAATTAGCCTGCGTTCCTGGGAAACAAGGAGATGCTATTCTGTAAGAGCCCAGCCCTTACAAAAACTTGCCATGTCAACCATACTTTTTGCTAGAAAACTAGGGCTGCACTTTATAGCAAATTACATTAGGTACTGCAATATGGCTTTGTGCAATTATCAAATAGAGAAGGCTTGGATTTTCATTAAATATATATGTGTGCTTCTGGTTTCACAGTAAAACCATTGTCACTGTTTATTTGCATTTATTTTACAATACAATAATTTAATTGGAATATGTTTTCTTTTTTTAATATATTTTTTAATATTTGTATTTATTAATAAGCACCGCAAAATTATTAGTATTATTTTATTAGTAATTTTGAATTGGTCATTAACAAAATGTGGCTTATTATAAAAACTCAAGGGGAAAGAGTTTAAAAAAAAACCTTCACTTTATTGTTAATTTAAAAAAAAAAAAAAGGTTTGAGTTGGTTCTTGTAAAGAGTTAAACCCAAGTGAAACCCTAACCCAGATTTGACTCTTTTTTCCTAAATCATCTAAGCCCTAATTGGATGGTTTGCACTCAAGAAATAATTTTTTTCAGAAGTCACCATTTTTAGTTTCTATACAAAAAATGCACCACTCTCCAGCAAAATCATCCCAATCATTTTGGAATGAATTTTTTTTCTCTCCCAATTTCTAGTCTTGTGGTGAAAACTTCGGAACATAGCCTATATGGCAGAAAAACAAATAACGCAATGTCAGTTCTACAGAATACCATATTTACCACAGTAAAACCATAATAAATGAAATCGATGAATATGTAATATATCTTTCAGACAGCATAAGAAGCTTTCAGAACCTTTTTATGTCTGTGTAGTAAAAATGTACTACTTGGTTACCATGGTAAACTTTGGTATGGCATGACACAATGTTTTGTCTTGCAAAATGTGGTAGACATTCTTTGATGACCATTTGAATTAGACTAAATTGTGATATTTTTTTTTTCTTCTTCCAATTTCTCTGTATTCCATTCAATTTTATTGTCGTTTCTGCTAAATCATGATATCAGTTTGGCTGATGATGGTCATAGTAATGTTATGTAAAAGGGTGATGGACTCATGTTTTCTCTGTCGTCAGTGTATGAGCTCAGGCCTAAAGGAAATCAGCCCTGACATAAATTAGGTGTGTGGGCCATTATTTCCTCTTGGTTGGTGCAAAAAGCACGCTTTGCCGCAAGCCAAAAACTGATGTCAGTGTGTGTGCTTTGGCTTTGGCGGTACCATAATTAAGGAATTTTGGTTTTTACGAGAGAGTTAAAAGCTGAAGACAGGTCAGTGGTTTTGTGTTAAAGGTATGAAATAATTTATAGATTTAATTTAACATTGTGGGTGGTTTATTAAATTGTTAGGTCATGCGTTTTGACATTTTCTGGTCCAGTAAGTGCAAATGTTATGATGCCATATTTGTCTTAAATAATTCATGGTAATTGTTTTTAAATTGGTTTCTGATGGGGTCCATCCCATCACCAGGTTTCTCATGCATATGTTATGGACGTGTAATTTGCATGTCACTCAATTATTCATTGTTTACTGGAAGTGGGTGGGAGTTGTCAAGATGAATCAGCATGGTAAAGGTTTTAATCAAAGGTTAGCGATCTGTTCAATTGACATGTTTATTGTGTTGGCCTTTTTCCTGTGCAATATTATGCTAAGCAGAAACTAAAATGATTCTTGGCCGTCACTATGGCGTTGTGTAGTCATCAAAGTCTGTCTACTGCTTGATTGACATGCTAATATTAGAAACCAGCACACCAACAGTTCATGTTTTACAGTTTGTAATAAGCAGGTTTGGCCCTGTCAGGCAGGCGGTGTTGAGATATTTTCGGTTGGATGTTTGAAAGGAACCCATAATCAAGGGCAGGAAGTCGGTTTAAGTAAAGTTACAGCGTTGTGTCATCTGTTTGTCTCTGAACACGTTGACTTGTCTTCCATTGCATTTGGGTATCGCAGTTGGGTGGAAAAACTGTGAAGCCCAGCCTTGGTTTTGAAATTTTTGCTGGCGATGTCAATCCCTGCGTCAACTTGGTGCACAATAAAAAACGTTGTGTGGCCTAGGGGGTGAGAATCTTTAGGCGCCTTGCGATCCGATTCCGATTCTTGGAGTCACAATCTGATTCCAAAATGATTCTTGCAACGACAGTGGGGGCGGCAACCAAGTAATGTAATCGGTGTATAGCCGAACACCATGTAACACTGACTACCACATAGTCTAACTCACACTTATGCACAGATGTTTTGTTCTGTCTGTTTAATCCCTTACGATTTAACTGATTGTGTTTACGTTAATTTCCCCTCATGAAAGGATTTTGAGATTTCTAATATGTAGCCTATTTAACCACTTATACATGGAGTCGCATACAGCCGCATGCCACAAGCTCTCTACACAAAGCGCACGTGAGCATTTGAAAGCAGCAATTATCTGTGTTTATATGCTAATGTTCTTAAATTATATTTTAATTGGGTTAATTTAGTGGCACTTTAATTGTAATTAATTTCTCTGAGCTGCCACCAAACTCTGGAATGTCCTCCATTGGTTTTGATGACTATATGGCGAAGCAATTTCAGACAAGCGTCACTACAGGTTCAAACTGGTTTGCCTGAGTATTGCTGATGCACAAAATTCTTGAGGAATGTTTTAGAGCCTGAAGCCCACCTTGCAGTCCACGGACACACACTGATTGCTGTCTTAACCTTTCATACACATGATTGCCAGCATTATCCAATCAACAGGTGTGTGCTGTTATTTGATTGGCTTTCTAATTGGTTGATGCGTTGATAAGAGCCTGTTTTGTTTTGAATGTTGATTACGCTATGTCATGAACGGTAATGAGACATTTATTTGAGAAAATCACTATTGAGTGATTGCTGCTTAATGTAATTTTGTTCAAAACGAGTGAGCGAATTTGGAGTGCAGTGAAAGGGATGCGGACACCATCCTCTGCCGTTGTGTGGATTCGATTGCGACTCTTACCGTGCACAGGTATTCTGTAATGTTTAGATGTAACCAGAACTAAATTCAAGTCAGCATGTTCAGAGACAACAGATGAAACAACGGTGCATCATGGGATTGAATGAGTGGACTCAATAATGCAATGTCCACTATTGTTTCGGACACCACTAAAAATGGCTGTCCTATCATTATATACGGGTATTGTGGGTGATTTTGGACACAGTCCTGGTGTTTCGGTGTACCAAATTCCAAGGAAGTTCTCAGAAAAAGCTGAGGAACCACTTGGGTCTCCCCTCAGACATGAGGCATGTCTTCTGCCCTTGGTCCAAGTGAAATGACATCAGCTTACGTTTTCCTTTGCATGCCTGTCTTTCTTTCTTTTTTCCCCTCACCAGGGTGTAAGGGCAGAGCTCTCTTGCTCTGGCTGGCCAAGAGTCTGCAGGATAGTGATAAATAGCATGCATGGATTCTTAACTGCTTACAGCTCAATTCAAGTCTGTGGTCCCACTACAAGTTTGTAAAAGAGCCAACATGGCCTGCTTCTGGCAATAACATTTAAGTAGGGCTGGGCGATAAAACGATAACGATATGTATCGCGATAGACACGTAATCAATATCAATAAAAAATGCGTTCGATAAAACGTTCGATAATTTTTATTTATTTTTTTTCGTCGGAAGAAACCAGCAAAGCAAGTTTGATTGCATGAACAAAGGCACTCACTCTCTAGTAACTAGATAAAACAGGAAAAGTCAGCTCGCCTGACTTAAAGTCTGACCGACCGTAACGTTAGTCAGACCAATGTCATCTGCAGATTATGCAAGACCGTCGTCAGTTTCTCTGTTATTCGCGTGCTGATGCGCTGTTCTAGCGTGTGCGTTTCTCAGCGCATACATGTGAAGCTCACATGCACTAAAAGCCTGTTTACCAGCGCCTGAATACTAAGTTATCTTTCGAGTCTTATTTTGCTAATACTGTTATGGGTAATTCCGCGCAAAACTGTCACATCCATAACACCAACACAATGCCATGGTATTTAGTTGGCGTTATGGATGTGACATTTTTGCGTGGAATTGCCCTTATATACACACAAGGTTTACATAAACTAGTCGGATATGTCTAAAGTGAAAGCAAACTTGAGAAAATTGAGAAAAAAATCTGCTTGTCAAATGCGTGTATAATAGACGCGTCGCGCGCAGCTCTTAAAGAGACAGTAGTAATAGTAAACACGCTGCCGCTTGTCCTTAAAGGGATAGTTCACCCAAAAATAAAAATTATCTCATTATTTACGCACTCTAATGTTGTTCCAAACCTGTATTAATTGCCTTCTAATATTTTCTAATATTAATATTTTGAAGAATGTGGGTATCCAAACAGTAGCTGGTCCCCATTGACTTCCATAGGAGAAAAATATACTATGGAAGTCACTGGGGTACATCAACTGTTGGTCATTCTTCCAAATAACTTTTATTTTCAACAGAAGAAAGAAACTTATTCGAGTTTAAAACAACGTGAGAGAGTAAATTATGAAAATTAGAATTTTTAGGAGAACTATCCCTTTAATGTTAATAAAACAACAAAATGTAAAGAGAAAATCACTCACTGCTCTTGACTAATAACTTTATTAATAGCTTTAATAAGTATCAATGTATAATTTATAGAAAATAGAAAGAAATAGATTTATAGAAAGAAATCGTAATATTATATTTTTGCCATATCGCCCACCCCTTTATAAAGCATTTCTTACGTATTCTTTAATTTTGCACCTTAATGTTAAGAGATAATTGTTAAGTGTTCATTGTGATTTTAGACTTTTGAGTTTTCCATGGTCGTGTTGACATGTCTGCCTTTATAACTGATGGGATTATAATCAGAGGTAGGTTAAGTTTAAAATAAAAAATCTTTAAATGTAATATATTTGTCTCCTGGACTGGTCCTTATTTTAAATATGTTATAAAAAAATTCAATAATTATCGATATCGACCGATATGAAACACTTATATCGTGATACAGTTTTCAGCCATATCGCCCAGCCCTACATTTAAGCATTCTAAGGAGCTGCTGCTGAATATTTTTTAGTCTAACTAATAGGGATAGGTCATGATGGTAAACTAGTCTATATCAATTTTTGTATGTGTCTAGCAGCAGTGATTTAATTAGTGTTTTAACTGTGTTAACATAGAACCTAAAAATATATCTGATTTGGGTCAGGTGAGCCCTAAACCAGCCTAATTATACAGACAACCCACTAACTAGTCAATTTTGAAAGTGTGTAGGTTTGCACATCACTAGTACCTTCTAGGGCTGCATGATAATGGAAAACTGACATTTCAATATTCACTTTTGTGATTATATATTGCTATATGGAGAAATGCAGGAATGTTCACCAGATGAGTTGAATAGGTAGGCTGTATTTGGAAATAAATAACCTAATCAATCTAGAATCAGTGGGGTGATTTTGTTGGGGGTGTGCAAATTTAAAGGGACACTCCACCCATTTGCATTAAGCTTTGCATTGTTAGAAACCCAGTCATACTATTGAATGGTCGTGCAACACTCTCTCATTTTCCCCTGAGACGGGAGAAATCCGTTATTTACCTTTTACACTTCCTCCTACAATGACGCAAAAATCGTCATTTTGCATCATTGTAGGAGGAAGTGTAAGGGGGGGGATTTCTGTTGAGACTACAAGCACTAGTTCCTCATCTTTCCCAGGGGGCGGGACCCGCTCACGCTACAGACCTATTACAGATCAGTGGGTGGGACTTTACTCTCTGAAACTGAAAGCAATATCCTCCATCTTGTTTGAAGCTAAGCTAACAGGCGCTGTGGAGACAGATGTAAAGTAATGACAATAGCGGAGGAGAGTGCTCAATATGATATAGAAGATGATGATTTCGGAAGTCTGATGCTTGAATCAGGTGTTTGTGGCTACCTTTACAAGCCGCATTATAGCGAAGAGCAGCCGAGGCAGAAGACCTGCCTGCCGCGGACGAGGAGCACGGTCTGGCTCGAGTTAGGGCGGACTGGTGGCGCCGGTGATCTCACTATGCAACTCATAGACTGTAAGATGCAACTACGAACACAGAGATAGAGTCCGTCTGCGGCAAAGAATTTCAAAGATGACAATTTCTCCTGGACGAAATCTCTGAATCAGACGAGGACACAGACGTTTGTGTTGTGAACTATCCTAGTTTCGCACCGCATATGTTCTGACTGAACATCCAGGTACCATGCAATAATTCACCTTTTCGAAAGAAATACAAACGAGGAGTAATGCACTAATGAGTTCGCCAACTAACTAGACATTTTGTGTGAATGTGAAATGAATTTCAAGCTCTGGTGGTAGCTAGCCTTGTAGACGGAAGAGTGATTTTTCTTATAGGCAGATATGCGCTTTCTGGATTAGTGGGAGTGGCTTGCAGAGCTGTGCAATGTGGTGCATTGTGGGAGTTGTTGTCTTTCATACAAATGCGTCCTGAAGTTATTTTTTGTCTTTCCTCGGTCACGAAGGCACCAAATTCAAAATTTATTTTACATTTCGACTACATATATGACCCACTTTAAATAAAAACAATGTTCAAATGGGTGGAATGCCCCTTTAAAAGTCATTTACAAAAGCTGGAATATTATATGGATAATTTTTCTTTTATTCCTTTACTTTAAAAAAAAGAGAAGTTTATAGTACAACTGTAAAATTACAATACTAATGTATTACATCTTAATTTCTTAATTTTCATACGTTAAACCTTTGGGCTTTTGTAGATGAGTAGTGCCACTATTTATTTAATTAAATGGCAGTCTGGGTGATTTCACAATCATATTAAGCCATATTGCAATATTGATTTTATTTCGATATATTGTGCAGCCCTAGTACCTTCAATGTGTTTGCTACTCTCAGCCCATCCTCACACTCCATTTCAGGAATACATTTTGTAAATCTATCTGTTGGGATTAACTCTTATTCCGTGTTTTTGATATTGTAATAAAAGTTTTCTAAAAAGCATGTTAAAATCTCTCCCAAACCTCAAAGAGTATTAAAATAAGCGTTTCTGTGAAAAACAATGTTCTACCTGAAATTTACCCCTCTAATGTGTTTAAAGAACAGTTCAAACTATTTTGGGAAGTGAGGGACCTCTTTCAAAGAGCCAAATCGGAGTGGCTTATTTACAAAAATGAGATTAACTATTTGCAGAGATCTTTAATGATGTGCCACACATCTCTTCAAACAGCGAGAGACTGACAGCTTTTAGATGTACTGCTTATTGCCCACTCACAAATGAAATTTGCTCTTATTGCATCACGGAGACACATCCTTATATAGATCACATTGAAGCTGCCTAAACACAGAATCTTTCATAATTCTCACTCTGGCTACTTGCATACTTTAGTGCAAGATTTAACCCATCTGACAATACCAATTATTTTCTTTAATGCAGCAATATATTTCTAGAATGATATAGAGATTTTACGTGGTGTCCGGTCAGTAATAGAGGTCCAATAGAGATCTCTTAGCAAATATTTTCTTTTTAGTATTGCTCACAGCAAATTATGTGAAGTCCACCAGTTGTTTTTGAATTTGTTGAAGGTGGTGTTGTAGAAGCTAGTGCTATAAAACTGATGAACTGATGCTATTTCTAAGAGAATGGTTTTGCATGCTGCTGAGAATCTGTTTTGCACAATGTCAGCATGCTAGAACCCTTTTTGAGAAGTTGCATTATTCTTTTACACATTCCTGCAAAAACATAAAAAATTTAAATCCTCTATTTCCCTGTACGTTTAGTTGTAAATGTTGTTTACATTTACATTGTTGTAAATTGTAGATGTAAATAGCATGACAGGGAAAAACAAAAACAGGAAATGAGAAGCCACAATGACTAACACAGCAGCACCTTGTTCTTGCTATTTCACCTTGACCATGCAATTTTACTTTCACACACACCATTAAATAATGTTTAGAGCTATGCAGTCAAAATGTGTGTCCCTTACTTAACACCGATAGTTGAGTTACAACGGAGGAACGTCAGCAGTGGTCAGCGTCTTAGCAATTTGCTAATGACTGTCAGCGCGTGTGGGCGTGGAACGTCATGCGGGTTGACGTGATCGTGAATTTGCGCTCTTGTCCAGATGGAGCCAATCAAATGTTTAGAGCTTGTAGCTTGCAGTCACCAGATGTCGGAATGTTTGTTTGGGTTTTACACAGATTGGAGATGAGGAATACAAGTGGACGAGGGAAAACATGTACACAAATGTATACACTTGAATCCAAAATTGCAATGGTACAGCAGTGACTTAGGGTGAAGGTCAGCTGCTTCTGACCTTTTCCTGAGCTTTTCTTTCTTATTTGTGTGTGTTTATTAGGAGTGTTCTTTTTGTCATTTGTTTGAGTATGGGTTTATCAGACAGTAATGGGTGGAGGGGGGCATTCAGTTGTGAGAGTGGAAAAGGGTGTTGAAAAAAACCCTTTGTCAGTGGAACAGGAAGTAAGTGTTTATTTTTTCATTTCCTCACCAAGGCGTTAAAAGTGATCTTCATCCACCCCTAGAGCTGGCTGAAAATCACCCTCCTTTGCATGCCTTTAAACTTTTGGACCAGACTTGCATCAACCTTATGCCTACGCACTAGGCTTGCTACGATAGTCTGTGTTACCGGTGTTCAGAAGCAACACAGGTTACATCACTTGCCCACCGCGGCATTTGATTTATTTTATTTTTTTATAAAATCATTTAGTTCAGTTAGAGAACAGACACTATTAAACTGAACGTGTCTGCTTAATAAATCGTGAGCCGAACGAGAATCGCAGCACAGATCAGCAGCAGGAGTCAGATTTCATTAATCACGAGAGTGAGGAGCTGACTGACAAGATGACTGCGAAATATTTGGTGTCAGAGCGAAATGTAAAAGCGCCTATTTAAGCGAATTTGTCATTGCACTGTTTTGTTGTGTTTTTCATTAAGAATAATAGGCTAATGAACTAACCATTCAAGCAATCTGCCCCGAATTGGCGCTAATTTGAAAGTGAAACTAAAATGCGCACGGCTGCACGTGTCCACGGGCATGGAGTGAGCAGAATAGAGCAAGCGTTTTTCCATAGGAATGAACTGAAAGCGCTGCCATGTGCGGATGTGCGCATTTTAGTTTCACTTTCAAATTAGCGCCAATTCGGGCATATTGCTTCAATAGCCTATTATTCTTAAAGGAAAGCACAACAACAAAACAGTGCTGCTCCACACCATTATGAATGCCCCTGCGGACGCGTGCATTTTACGTTTGTCACGCGTCGATTAACCGGTGGGAAAATATCCTCACAGTCACATCCCTACTACGCACTTGATTCTATTGGGAAGGATGTTTCACTAGGACGTACATTAGGGGTGTCCTGTCCTGCTCCTGGAGGGCCACTTTTCTGCTGAGTTTAGCTCCAACTTGCTACAACACACTTGCCTGGGTGTTTATAGTTGTCCTGAAGACTTTGATTTAGCTTGTTCATGTGTGTTTAACAAGGGTTAGAGCCCTGACAGAGGAAAATGGAAGGGTTGCCAAAAGTGGGCAACCAACATTTGTCCCTAAGAGCTGGTTCCAGTTCTTTCAGAAATCGAATTCACTGTATTCCACTTGGTTTCAAAATGACCTGGACCCCCTGCCCCCCTTAAACAATACCCTATGAATTCATGTCCTCACATGTCAAATGTTCAACAACACATGCAAAATAATCATCCACTCTCCCCGAACTTCCACATGTTTCCCAATGTTTTCACTCTTCCCCCTTGAAGACTTCTGAATCACCATGAAACATTCAAAATGTCCATTCTCTTGCTCTCTCTTTCCTAGCCTCCTTCCTTCCAGTGATCTATGTCCTGTCATCGTCGACAGTAGCGCCGTCTTTGGATGAAGCCACACAGTCAGCTGGCTCTCAGCATCTCCTAACCCTCGTCTTTCAGGGACGTGTAATTAAGCAGCTCCCTGGAGCATGACCGATCATAGGCGCTGACACTGCTACAAGCCCTAAAACCTGACCGGACCCATAACCATGCACATCCAAACAAACTGCATTGTTGCGACCACCCATTATTGAAGCCAGTTTTGCTGATCTATATTTCCTGTGATAATAGATATGGATTGATGGAGTTCTCCAGCACACGTATGGGCAAAAGTTAACCAGTTCATTCCACCAGAAGAAATGCACCTTTAGCTTTCATTGGCAGTACACTCAAAGTTTCTTAGTATGTTTAGGTACTTAATAGATAAGTTACAAAGGTGTACCTTTTGGGGGTGCTGACCCATTAACAAGCTCTTGCTAAGGTACAGTTTTTGCACACACTAATGCAAAGAGTTGTCTACACTATTCCTCTGTGTCAAAGGCTTTGTTTGAGCTTTCCCTATAGTGTGTAAACACCCTGGACCACTATCTGTGTGAACGGCCCTTGACACTTCCAGAGAAATGTCACTGTTGCAAATTGTCTGCTTTATTTTTCTTCCATAGTCTAAATGCCAGGACAGGGGCAGCATTATACAAATGTACTATTCACCCTAGCAGTTTAGACGTAATACCAGCCACCAACCCCCTCTATGGCCACAGCCCAAAGAAGCACACATGGCTCTTGCCGGCTGGTATTGTTTTGGCTGCTGGGTGTAAGCTGAAGTGCAACGTATACAATCTCTTCCTTAATTTCCCTCTACCTCTACCATGCCGTCTTTTTTTCCATGGGAATCCCAGGGCCATATATGGTCGTCAGCGGCTGGCGAGGCAAAGTAAGGCTTTTGCGCTCCCCCCCTCAAGTCCAGCTGTACCCCTTTCTATGGCCTCCTGCCGTAGAGCAGTAGCTTTTTTTTTGTCCTCGTTCACTCTCACAGTGAATCTCACAAAACCTGTCAACAATATGCACATCATATTTCACCCTAAACCCCCCAATTCTCATTACATGAATTAGAATTTTTTTTAAATTGATGTTTTTTAGTGTAGTTTTTTATCTATATTTATATATCTATATATAGTTTGTATATTGTTTTATGCTTTATTATGGTAATTTAAATTAACAATTGTCACTTTATTTTTATTATTTTATTTTTTTACCAATATATCCAATATTTAGACTCCAATAATTGCAGATACTGATAAACTTAATACTTGTGTAGTGGTCGATAACCAATAAATGGTGGATATTAAAAATAAATACAACAAAACCGTTTTATACTACAAACAGTCAACAGTTTTAAATACTGAATTTAGACATGGTGTTATAATGTACCGTATGCGTATAAAAAGAGCTTTTAAAGGAAACTTTGTATTAAGTAACATTAGTAGTAGAGTATTAGTAGTTTGTGAAAACCTGTAGGTAATGAACTTTCATTGTCATGCACGAACACACAGCTGTTGTTACATTGTTTTGCACATCAACACCTGCACGTTTAAAGACATAGCTTACAGCAGCTGTCTCTCTTTAAGTTAGTGTTAGAAGAATGCAAATTTATATTAAAATAGAAAAATGATGTTCCACAATTAAATATCTAGTAAATACATAATGTAATTTTTTTTTCCTTTTGAATTCAGTGAAGTCCATCTCCCTTTTGCCTGATAATTCTTTCTTTGTTTTAGTTGCACATGCTCTCTTTCAATGTGCTGCTGCTTTCTCTTTCTACACACACACTAACACAGCAAAGAAGGAATTCCTTTTGTGGAAGTGGTTGTGTGCTGGTGCGTTGGTGATGTAGAAAGAGGAGGCGGGGCTCTGGCTGGCTCAGGGCTCAGAGCTGTGCTGTTACTTATCTGGGAATTTCTCCAGTGGTATGATAGAGCTGGTCCCGACTGTAGCCTCGCTAGGTGGCCTCTGCAGCAGGAGAAAGCGAGCCGGCTGGGGTGGGAGCGGGTCGCCGTTTACGTCCGGCAGAGGCAGCGTTGTATCATTGCTGTTGCTTTATAAGGGAGTGAATTGGATTTCCCTTAAAAGAAAACATGTGCGTTATCTGACCTTAGACTGTATTCCCTATCTTTTGTTATTGCATGAGCTAGTGCTGGCTCATAAAAGAAGGCAGCATTACGGTTTTTCTTTGGTCGCATATGATATTTTTCGTTTTGAACCAGCCCATTGATGGACTGTTTGGGTTTCGTTAAAGATACTCAAGAGGTTATCATGTGTTCTGCTCGGTAATAAACATTTAGAATGAGATAATCAGTTTCATGATGGCTATAGCCAGAACGTCATGTTTTAAAGATATGAGAACCTATGAAAAGAAAGTTTGCATATGGTTTGCAGAAATATTTGCTTTAAAGTCTAATGCTAACTTGGCTACCAGCTGAAACTTTTTTGCTGTTTGTAAAGAAACTTGCTAAGCAAATTATGTCATGCTCTACTTAAGGACCAGAGCTACTGTACAGATGAGCCTTAACCTCTGTAAATTAACATATCTCTTGATGTTCATTATATAATCATATTGTCCAAAGCTTTTGGCCAAAGAATTTTTTTTTTTTTTTTTTCAGTTGGAGAATACTTTTTGGCTGGCTGTCACCACATAAAACCATTTATTTTTGCTTATACTTTTGTGGTTTACTTTTTCTGTTGAGACTAATAAGATGTGTCTCCGAGCTGCTGTTTTTCCAATTTGAATTTGAATGGTACATAGTTGTCCACTTAAAAAGGGGAATGCCAAGGACGGTTGGCTCTCACACACCACCTCTTGCTTCTGGGCTTGATCGCTTTGCCAGCTGCAGACTTTTCTTAGCCAGTGAAGCAGCACACCTTTTCAGATATTCATGTGCTCTGTCAACAATGATAGATTTTATAATAAATTGTAATATACAACTCATATAAATAATGAGTTTTTTTCTAATATGAGACAAATGTTTACTTTGAAAGAAAAACATTCTTGAACTCTCGAAAATTTGGCAGCTTTCTCTTTTGTGCTTTTAGTTAACACGTGCATGCTCGTTCTAAATGTAGAAGTTTAATGCAGAATCCCTTTGTGAAAAGTAGTAGCCTAGCTATTGCAATGGTCTTCTTGACTTTTGAGTTGTTTATAACATTTACTGCTAAGAATATAATGGTACAATTTTAAGCTATGAACTGTGGGAAACACCTTGAGAGCATTTCAAGCTCTTTGACATGGCAGCCATAAGGCTCAGCCTTCTTTGAAATGCTTATAATTGAACACATGCTTTGCACTTTGTTTTTACACTTTTGTCTCCCCACCAAATGCTTTTTGATACAATAAATAAAAGTGCATAAGTTATGTCACTGACATATGTTGTATGTGCAAAAGAAGATTTTCGTCCTTGAATTTAAATAAAATTTGCTTTTATGTGATGATTTAAAAATGACTTTGAAATGTTTACATGACATTACACTATACATGACACATTGGTTATTAATCGTAATATGTATAAGATTGGGCATGTAAAAACGCTCAACGTACTTAAGTGTTAGTATGTGAACACTTGAATGTCAATTTCTTTTTTAACAACTGCATGGCTCAATGCTAAGGATTTTTCTCTACTAGTCCAGTGCTTTTCAGGTTGGTCTAACAGTAGTTTTTAGCTGCTGTTACTTTAAGACGTAATTGACGGATCCAATATACTGGTATTTACATTCCACTGTGCTACTTTTCCATTGTTTGACATAATTTTGTGTGAATATGTCTGTTCAAGCGTGAGAACGCGTGAAAGAGGACTCAATTCAGTATTTGCATGCTATCTGAGGCACGGCTTTCTGGGTATGTGCTTCGGATGTGTGTGAACTTCCGAATTTACTTCTCTTTCGCATCTTCATGTACTTGAATATTTAAATTGGCGAAGCTTAAAAACACATGCAAACGATAAACTTTTGTGGTGATGCAGCACTGGCCTGATCGGGCAAGTTCCGTCTACTGTCCTGAGCGTCGTTCACGCTGGCCCAGGGTTATCGGGCCATCCTTATTGTCCAGCCCTGTGCTGAGTTTCTATAAATGGTTTGGTTGGACTAGGGTGAGAATTTTGTGTTAACTAAAATGTCTTCATGGTACATCAGGTCTTTCTTTTCCATCATACATGACCTTTAGTATGTTTTTTTTTTTATTAAAATTTGATTGTTGTTTGCCAATGGAGGAATGGTGGAAGAACTACAGGATTGGGAAAGTGTCCTGATTTTTCAGCTGAGAGTCTACAGGGGCTACTAGAGGAAGTGAGATGGGAGGGGGCTTCAAGTGTCTTCTCCCCTTGAAGTGAAGTGCTTCTATAGTTAGATCCAAACGCTTTGTGTGATGACTTAGGAGATAATCACTCATGGGTTTGCTGCTGTTTCACACACACAGTCACCGGCCCCTGTGTACACACACACACTCTCACACGCACACGCACGCACACACACACACACACACACACACACACACACACACACACACACACACACACACACACACACACACACACACACACACACACACACACACACACACACGCGCAAACGCGTGGGGGAGGCTGTACTCCTCTCAACTCTGGTGGATTGAATTCACAGTTCCTTTTAAAGTATGGAAAAAGCCCAGTGTCCTTTTTCTGAACTGCAAGCGATGGGTAATTATTTGACCATGCATCTGGTTTGTCTTGTAATGGTTGATATAGAGTTAATTGTAGTTGTGTGATGTGATTTATAAATGTTATAGCCTCTCTCTCTCTCTCTCTCTCTCTCTCTCTCTCTCTCTCTCTCTCTCTCTCTCTCTCTGTTGGTTTATAGCATATTGTTACCCTCTCATGACTTTATTTGGTTAATTTGACACAAGTTGTCCGAGTAAACAATAAACCTTTCCATAGATGCCCGATACAGGCTTATATTATTTGATTAACAAATATTTGGAGTGGGCTCAATAATTTCGCTATTAGGAATTGCTAGGTAAATTTGCGCAGACAAAAAAGCTAGCCTAAATGTATTTAATAATCTTAATGGTAAATTTCTTTTACCCATGAGTGACTGGTTTTGTGAGATTCACCCAACATTTCTTTAGTGACCATTCATACAGTGTTTTACTATTTGGCAGCAGTTTGCTTCATGACGGTAGAGGGTTTTCCCTCTTGGTTTTAACCTATTATGGAGAGACATCATCAGCTGGTTCAGATAGACTTTTACCCCATGTTCAGGGGTCCGTAATCATGTGTTCAGAGTTTGACCATAAAGGGCCATGAGAATTGCGCTGGTTAAGCCGAACTGAAGAGCTCAAACACAACCGCCGCTGTTCCAAAAGAAGTAGGACCCCCTCTGGCCCTCAGCTGTAAGACTTTCTTTTCATCTTCCCCTCGGCAAAGTCCGTCTCCAGGGGCTGCTGGAACAACCCTGGTGTGTTTTAAATGAATTCCCGTCTTTTATTTATTTATGTTAGTTACAAAGGGCCAACGTGACCAAACTTTTGTCTTTTTTTTTTTTTCTCTTTCTCTCTCTCCACTTTTAGCCCCATTTCCATGGAAACAAGCAGGGCTTCATCTTCGCATGCACGTCAGTTGTATGTTTCAGATCTGCGGATTTGCCTGTCTCTCCCAGCATAGCCAGAGCTCTCAGTGTGTTGTGTTAGGATTAGGCTGGCACATCTGATGGGCATTGTATTGTTTCAGCTGTAATCTGAGCCATATTTAACCTTTATTGTGTCTTTATTAAGTTAATCTATAGATAACACTCTGTAATCAGCGCTGTTAGTCTTGTCCAAATTGAATGGTGTGTTTGAGGAGATGCAAGGGTCACGAATCACCTTCTCTTTCTCAGCGTCTGAGAAGGTGATCTCATGTGGCACTTTTGTTGGGGGTTTGTCATGTCCCTGTATCATCTCAAGTGTTTTGATGCTTCTCTGTAATCTGCTCTAGTTGTTGCCATAATGTGTAACATCAGGACATTATTATGAATGCAGACATGTTGAGCATTAGCATTTAATTCCTTTTGGATACTTTAGCGAAATAATTTTTAGTATTCTTTATATTTCTTTCAATTTTTTTTTATTTATTTATAGTGTCACCAACCAGAATTTCAAAAATAATTTATATAAATATGAATTAAATCATTCAAAAATAAATAATATAAATAGTAATTCAGAAACAATTTAAAAATACTATATTTTATTAATTAATGTATTCTAATTGGATTTATTTATCTATTTATTTATTAATCTTGCTTCAAGTGTCACCAAACATAATTGCAAAAATAATTTATCCAAATAAGTATTTTATTAATTAATTTTAAATATACATATTGTGTGTATTTATTAATCTTGTTTGTAGTGTCACCAAAGAGAATTGCAAAAAATAATTAATTCCTATTTGTAATTATTTTTTTTAGACATGTGTCCCAAATCACTTTCATCATTCTCCATTGATCCTTGAACTTACACCGTTGGACAAGCCGATATAACTGCGTCAGGCTTGTCATGATGCTCAAACAAACAGAGTGATGTTTTGATAGTGCCACGGTGTTTAAACTTCTGGGAAATCATCCTACTAATGGTTTACTTTTAGCTGTCTCTGCATATTACACACTTCACTTTTAACTTACTGACATTGCATGTGGTCGGTCTTGTAGAAGTTTGAGGTCTGTGTAAGATCAGGTTTCATTATGGACGGTACAGTGCTACTCTGAGGCATCACTTCCTCCTTTTGGCCCCCACAGCAATGTGGCTCTTCTGCTGCCAATCATTTTCTTGCTCTCGCAGGCTGATGTTTGGTGGAATGGACTTTCAGTTTGGTGGAATGGACTTTCAGTGGTATAAGTGATTTTATAGGGGTTAAACAGTGTGGAACTGATTTTAGAGAAATGTCCTGATTGGTTGAAAACCTAAAGTGTTTGTGTTTATCGGCATGGGCCTGATTTGAGAGAACTTTCCCAAATTGGTGAAAACTTTCTAATGTGTTTGCAATGTTCAGGAATTCATGTTGAATAGCGCCTTATGGGAAATGAGTGCATAATGTCTCCTCTTCTGATGGGAAATTCCCTGATGTCCTGTTTCAGATTTGCTAACTACTTTTTTTTGAAAAACAGTATGGCTTTTGTAGACCTATCAGACTAGATTATATTGTCCATGTATCCACATTATTGTCCACATCCACTTTTATTATTATAGTACATGATGGTGACGAAGTACTCAGGTCTACAAACTAGGGCTGGGTGATAAGATGCTCATGCTTTTTTTTTTTTTTGTTGACCATATAATAGCTGAAAGATATTGCGGTTATTGTGCATGTTAAAATGGATTATTTTTTAAAAGCATCTCTAATTTTAAAGGGCTAGTTCATTAATTACTCACCCTCCAACCTTGTTCCAAACCTGAAAGACTTTTGTTCATCTTTGAAACACAAATTAATATATTTTTAATGAAACCAGAGAGATTTCTATCCCTCCATTGAAAGTCCATTCCACCAAAAAATGGATGCTTCAAAGAGTTCATAAAGACATTATAAAAAATAAATCCACATGAATGGAGCAAATCCAAATCTTCTGAAGAGACATAATCTGAGCTAATCTTAAATCAACAGATTGAATTTAGGCTTTTATTTATTCACTTATAAACACTGATATTGGTCAGTGGCAGTTCAACCGTAGGTTCTTGACGCACGAAAGCAAACCTCACTGGCCAATGAGGTTTGTTCTTGCACATCAAGCAACACACCCAACAAGTATGGTTGAACTTCCGTTTACAATATTTCATTAGCTCTATGTATTTGCATTGATCATTGTTTGTATACAAATGAAAGTCTAAATTAATGACATTTTTGCCATTTGGGTGAGCTAGTCTGTTATACCCAGAAACAAAAATGGTGGAGTTAAGATGTTTGTTAATTTCTGTCCGTTTCAAAGTCTGATTAAGTGATTTGTTTGCGTCACCACTCAAAAATGTTCATGCATTTTCACTCATCAATGTATACATGATATTGACTTGTTTTAATCTTGGCTATATTCTCCAGCTCATATTTTTTTACAAGTGTCCATAATAACCATTTCTGAATGAAGAAAAGAGGATGAATATGTCTGCTTTGATTATTTTTGTTAGCCTGCATCCTTGTTGATTTGAGTCCAGAATCAAGCATCTGTAGTCATTCAGAAATGAAAATGTGAAAAAAATGGCCGTTGGTCTCGTATGTCTGGTCAATCTTTGAAAGTCTACAAAAAGGTCGGCAGTTTGTAGACTTGATCCTCTAATTAAACTCTTGCTCAGCAGTATATAAATTCTCTTTTGGCTGCTGGGACAGTTTTCACTCAACTGCGTATTGAATTCTGCATGCATAGGTCTATCTACAAGAAGTGAGATGCAGTACCGTCAAAACAGAATTACTCATATCTGTCAATGTGGCATCGACTGTAAGAGTAAAACCAAGACTTAGCATGTGCAGGGCTGAAACCCTCTATTTTTAGCAGTGTGTCACAGACCAGATCCTACACAGCATGGTGCTGACAAATTTGGTTACAAGGCAGATCAGCAGCTGTTTGGATGTATTTGTGGTACTTTTGTCTATTGAAGTTCACCACTTGTTCCTTAAGAGCAGCTTAAGTGGTCTATTGTTGACATTTAGACAGGAATCCTTTTGGGTTCAATTGAACGTCACTCATCTCGGTAGTTCTGCAGTTTTCTTCTTTACCATCAGCAACATGGCTGTCAGCTGCAAAGTTCTGCTTGTGACCAAAGGTGTTTAGACCAGCATCATTATTTATATTGCATATAGTTCAGACACATTAGCAAAATTTTCAGGCATTTTGCTGAATTATCAATAGTGTAGTGATGGATGAAGCACAGTTTTTTTCACAGAAATCACATTCAATCCAAGCTGCTTTCTGTTGGTCAACAAAATCTTTTTTTGCCCTCACACGAAATACAAAGGCCCTGTCCCAAATGGCACCCTAAACCCTCGCAGTCTTCCTACGAATCCGCACTTTCGTGACGCAAAGCCGCTTTGACTGTCGGGAAGATGTCTGAAGCTCGATTCAGTGCGCATCGAATGCACATTTCCCACCGCAAATGGGACACCCTACGGTCTCATGGACTTAACGCACACGTGCACGCGGCAGCCATTGTAAGTCCACAAGACCGCAATTGCATTTAAGTGTGCCATTTGGGACACGGGCAAAATCCCATTGAAATGGATTTTGTCTGTGAAAATTCGTTGAACAACAGTAAATGTGACTTTAGCACTCAACAATGAAGATGACCTGCTGATTTGGGAGCAGTATTGAAGAATTATTCTTTGTATATTCTCTATTTTTATCTGATAAATCTAAATCCAATTTTTTCATATTTTTTTGAGAGCCTGGTTACAAAAACAAAAGTCTCACCATTAAAAGCCATGTCCCAAGCACCAACATATATTGTACAGTACAGTAGCCTAGTTTGTACCGTTGTAAGATTCCTTAACTTTCTTCATCAAAAAAGAAATTAAATAATGCAAACAAGACAACATTACTTGCGTTTAAAGAATAAAAATGCATGTGCCATATTCTAGACTGCACTTTTTTAAATTTATTTTTATATCCACATAATATATCTGCTGTATCCCCATGTTTGTTTCTAATCCATGCTTTCCTCCAGTGCTGTCAAACTGTTTTGAACCGAGATGTGACAACTTGTTCACTATTGAGTCACTACATGTCTGTGGTCTCTGTACGTGTACATGCCTGTCCGCGGCCGATCTGTGATGTGCGATTTGGATGCAATCCTTGCTATTGTTACTAATGTTAATAGTCAGATTAGTTCCCAAATGTTTCCTGGACGTATAGCCGAACCATCAAGTAAAAAACAGACCTCATGTCTGTCTGGATCAGTTTGACGCCCACATACCAAATCTGTCTTCATTACACACTGATGACATTCTTACAACTACCCTGTGCATTTTCGGAAAGGAATTTACACTGACATTTTTTTTTTTACACAAGTGCTCCAAGACTCCAACGAGTCCTTTTCTTTGGAGAGTAATTTCGCTTGTCTTGTAGCTCAAAGTCCAGCTCTGCATTCACTGATGTGGTCACGAACTCTCACACCTGTCAGGCCTGAACAATTACAGCCATTAAGGGATTGCCATTGTTGGGCTTTGGGAATTGCTGGGTTAGGCTTATAATAAACATGGTGTGTTTTGAGGCCAGAGGGAATGCTTGCTTGCCTTAAGGGGACTGGGTAGGACACATATTATCCTGAGGCAGGGAATGACATAAGGCAGTGAGCTGTATTTGGGTGCCCATGAAAGGTCTCCAGATTAACCACGTTTTGTATCATGTTAATAGGGCTGCCGATTAACCGTTAGTCGACTAGAAGAGGCTTGGTTGACAAATGTTAGTCGCTTAGTTGTAGAAAGTTAGTCGACTGTTTGGACAGTCCTGGTTTCCTCTACCAAGCTTGACAAGACCCTGATAAGAGCGCCCACACGTTTCTACTGCGGTACTGTAAACAGCCCAAATTTGGGCAAGGATTTCAACTAGATAGTCTTGTGCCCTGAACGTGAGGCTGGTTCGTGTGTTTCCCCCTTTGTCTATGGTATTGACAAGGCAACCAGATGTAAGACCTGGAGATTTTACGGGCAAGCATTCAAGAGGGGAGCACGTGGAGAACCGAGGTTGGACGCTACTCAAAGTTGTGAGTTTAGTCTGACAATGGGCACTGAAAGGCGCCTTTAAAATGTATGATATAAAATTTGGTAGTTAACATGATCACTGTGTCCTAAAACTGTTTATTGTAGAGATGAAGAAAGTAATGTTGAATTGGTGAATGAGGGTAAAGTTAGTATCTTTCTCTCAGTAGGGTGTTTTTTTTTTGTTTGTTTTTTCACTCTGTTCAAGTCATGCTTTCATGAGCCCTTTACAACAAAATGGTAGCACTGGTAACACATCTAATATAATATTACAGGAATGTTAATTATTCCTGCATTTGCAAAGCTGAATTTTCAGCTGCCATTACTCCAGTATTCAGTGTCACATGATCTTTCAGAAATCATTATATGCTGATTTGGTGGTTTTCTGATCAATGTTGACAGTGGATGTGCTACTTAATATTTGTAAAACGCGATGCATGTCTTTACTGTCACTTTTGATTAATGCGTCTTTGCTGAATAAAACTTAATTTAATCGAAGTAAAAATCTTTGAATAGTAGTGTCTATATTGTCATGGCAGTGACAACGCTAGTCTTAACCAAGCTCTTTTGTCTCATCGAGTGGTGACATGCTTTAATTACAGACCTCCATATTTCCCTCAAGGGATTTTGGTTACCTGATGACATAATGTGTCTTTGTTTGGAGGAATAGGTTCCCACTGAAGATTAATGTTTGAGCCTGAAGCTCACTTTTGGGTTTATGAAACTGTGCTTTGCTAAGGCTCTTAATCTGAACCATGGGTGACTAAAATGCTATATGCTGCATGAATACTGTTTTGAAAAAATCTGATTTGAATAGGTTTACTCTGTTAAACTGCTAGATGATTATCTTGCTTAGATGTTAACTCCTGTCGTCTTTTTTTTTCAGGCCTGCATAGATGATAATGTAGACATGGTGACCTTCCTTGTGGAGCATGGGGCCTGTATCAACCAGCCCGACAACGAGGGCTGGATCCCCCTTCACGCCGCCGCCTCCTGCGGATACCTTGACATCGCTGAGTAAGTACCGCTTAATTAATAAATAATAAAAAAGTACAAATTATAGCTGTAATTGTCTAAATAAACAAAGTGTGAAATTATCGAATTTGATCTATATTATTATACACAACGTGCTAGCTATGAAATTAGCCTTAGTGAAACAAAGGAATCAGCTTAAATAACGCAAAAATATCCTATGATGCATATATACATTACTGTTCAGAAGTTTAAGAAGTTCATTTTAGGAAGTTAAGTGCATTTTAAGAGTCGCTCGTAGTTGCGAGGTGTTCAGCCAAAGCATGTGATGAAATATTTAAACGCCTAGTTGTATGTCTAGTTTATTTTTTCCCTCACAGTTCATATGTTGATAAGGTTTTTTGCCAGCTATGTGTAACCTGGTTAAGAGGTCAGCCCAGGTTTGAAGCCCAAAATGAACTCTGTTCTCATGCTACACCACAGGGATGGATTAGCACCTAGCCTGTGCTGAAATCATAGCTGTGGTGCATATGATCTGACACTCCGCTTGAAGGGAATCCAGTTCCATTCATTGAGTCATTCTTCCTGTACTAAGAATTGATAAACATATTCTCTTCTATGAAATGATTGTTTCATAACCTAGTGATCTGTATTGTTGCCCACTACCTACAAGCGCAGCAGCCTTCTAAGGCAGTGTCCTGAACGTCATGGAGTCTTAGAGGTGACAGATTGGAAACACTGTACTTAGGCAGCACCTCTGTAGGCTTCACAAATAATGCTGCAAATGAGACAAATTGATGTCGCTAAGCCATGGCACAATACTCAAGGCATAAGACTTTGTCTTTGTTGCTGTGTTGTCAGTGTCACTCTTCTATATGAAACGGGCATTTTTAATTTTGATTTTCATGCTTGAGCTATATTGGAAGCTTGAGATCTGTATAGGGAACACGGCACTCTAGAGAAAATATCAGCTGACTTTTAAATGGGGCAAACAGTAAAACGGAACAAGCTTGCTTTTGTCCTGAATATTGGGAGTACTCTGACCTGTTTTGTATGTTTATAGGACTAATATTTCTAGAACCTGAAACAGCAGTTGCCAGTGGTTAGTGTACAAAATGGTACACTATGAAACACCTATGTACACAATATTTCAAACACCTATGAAAAGCCTTATGATGTAGATATACAATTGATATACTAATATGCACATTTTCTACATGCAATTGGACATTTCCCAAAGTTTCTTCTCGAAAACCATCCTAAATTTTGAAAATAGCTTATTTTCACCACTAATGGGGACAAGGCTCAAGGCGTGGTCAAAAGGTCCATTGTCTATTATCATTACTGTAGCAATGCATGCAGCACAGCTTAGACAAGTCACTTTCAAACCAAGCAGCTTTTGTTGGTCAACATGACAAATCTGCATGACCAACTTGAACCAGTTGCGAATTCTGTGTAGGTAATTTCCCTATCATGTGGATTACCATGGATTTTGCCCGCAAATGTGTCAACCTTAATATGTATACGAATGAGCCAGGGTGGTTGATTAGTTTAGCCTAGTCGTCCAACAACCATCTATCTAGTTAAAAAATGTGTAGTTCCGCACATGCCTTGAATAAATAAGCATGTTTTTTCTCTATAATTCTGACCACCCTGCAAGATCTTTGATTCTGATGTCTGGTTTGACGTTGCCAACAAATTAATCTCAGCAAAGCAAGAACAATGAAGGCGCATCACATTGTTGTTGAATGACCAGTTTCAAACAAGTTGCAAAGAACAATAATTCATAAGTCGAGGGCTTAGTATTCTGTTCTTGCAACAAGTTTTGCAAGAGTGTTTGATTCATATTAAGAAACTGCTAGTTGAGCTGCTTTGAATATGTAAGAAGATCCAGACTGTAGTAAGGTCAGGTCTGTGCGGTCTTGTTCCCTAGTGCTGTGGTTTTTGAATCTGACACATGAGCAGTGAGGTTAGGGAGGGCGATGTGTTGATCACACCAAGGTCAATTCTGAAGCGGTCTTTCAGGCAAGAGACTGCCACTCCTTTATAACTGTAAAAGCCTATGTACTCTGTGACATGAATCCATGCTGTTAACCAGTAACAAAGGTGAAGGACCACTTCAAGGAATTTTGATTAAGATGCTAATCACCACTGTCTTGAGGTGTCTATGAAGGGAGTCACATCAAATGAGGCCCCATTTAATTTCTTCCTTTTTCTTTTTTTATTCCAAATGAGCAGTTGTCAATTCAATTTGGATCTCTAAATGATTGTATTAATCGCACCTGTTGCCTTTTTAAACGTCATGTCATGTCATGTCTTCGCAGGTATCTTATCGGTCAAGGTGCAAATGTCGGTGTAGTAAACAGCGAGGGAGAAACACCATTGGATATCGCAGAGGAGGAGGCCATGGAGGAGCTTTTGCAAAACGAGATCAACCGGCAAGGTACTGCTACCTCCCCTTGACACATTTCACAGGCACTCCAAACTTCATCTTTACTGACAATGATTTGGCATGGGTGTACAAGGCTTAGTGTCATGTCCGCGTCATGCTGTGGTTGAGATCATTGCTTTCTGATGATTTTGAGTCAGAGTTCTTCAAATGAACAAATGGCCAGGGGTGATATGTGCATCATGCTAAACTTTCCCAGCTGCCGTGCACTCAAGTTGAGGCTGCAAGTCTTGGCAGGACTCCAGCGGGGTGCATTGACTCAGAATTAATATTAGAGCAGTGCTCAGACAGTAACGCAACACACAACGCCCTTTCTCCTGTGTCCACTCTTAACCTGCCTGTGGACTTGCCTTGGTACTTGATGTCCAAGGTATGTCATGTGTGTGCAAAGTCATAAAGGATTTAGGGAGGTCGGTGCGGCCGGCTGTAGTGATGTCTCTTACATAATGGAGAAACATGATTCGTTTAACCCGCTGCCCATTGTAATGATCCCAAACTAGATGGAATGGTTTTTCTATTTTTGGCCTTTACCAGTCTTGATGATGAAACAGAGCCCCACTGCTACTGAGAGGCACTGTTCAGACATGCATTAACCGCCTGAGGTGGTGTTTGGCTCCTTGCTCACCAGGATGTATCAGCGGCAGATAATAAAGACTGCTCTCACACAGGAGAGGAGGCAAGAGCGGCTGGTGATGGAGCTGTAGCATTTCCACTCTCTTCTATGAAAATCTGTGAACAGGCTTTAGCCATACATTTGATTTGAACAATCAAATTGATTTGCCTCAATAGACCTTGTTCAGAGCAACGCCATGACAGGTATAAAAGTGAGGCTGTGACGGATAGACTTGCCGTGTTTCCAATGGCATCCGCTGTATAAAGCTCCTAGATTACTTACAATTTTCCACAGCTTATATTGTCGGGAGTTTTTTGTCAACTGAAATTTCTTGGAAAGATATTTTTCCAGTGTTTCATGAGCAGAACAATCCAAAAACACATTAAATAACAGTACAGCCCATTGAAGAGATGCATGTCTGTCCCTCACAGCCTCGCTTTCATTCCCATTAAAAATCAAAGATGGCACTGCTGTGAATAAGGTCTATAAAAAGATCAAATGTATTTATTATTATTTTAAGAATAATTTGTGGTGTTTTGCCTATATTTCTGTTTTTCTTAATGTTGGAGAAATTTGCCTTTTGCCTTTGTCATTCATAAATTGGGAAAGACTGATTAGTCACTGATTGACCATTTTGGGACTATCACATCAGCCAACAACTGTGCTGTTTGGCCAATTAACAGAACTCATTTTTCTCACTTTAATCTGTTTCAGAACTGAACAATAGCCTTCAATTAGTTTTGACTAGATATTGACATACAAATGTTTTGTGAAGAAAGGTATGCCTTTTTCAGGTTTAGCTTTTGTGGCTTTGGCCAGCAGTAAGCCCACAGTAGCTGCTGAAACATGAGCCCCATCTTGGTATGCGGCAAGAAGACAATTCTCAGACAGCAAAAACAGAGCTTGTCCTTTATCTCTCCTAACAGCTCAACATTCGGTGTGAATTTGTTGATAATTGATCTGCCCTGCTATTTGTTAGCATGTCACACTCTTTAAGAGCATGTTATATAACATTCGCATTTCAGCCCACGCTCATGGGCATTTAGTGAGGCTCTGCCAATGGCAGCTGTCAGCTTTCATTTGAGGGTTGTACACTTGAGCTTTGTAGAAGAGGTGTCAGCATGTATGATAGACCCATGCACACCTCTAGTACACAGTTCTGCATGCGCAGTCTTAGGACTTCAGATATCATAACTGGTAACCCCTAATGTTTGAACAGCTGAAATGGATCATCCTTCTCCTCCTGATCAAGGAGGATGCTTGTCTTTCGGTGGTCAGACTGGAACGGGAGCCCACGCTTTACTCCATGTATTGTAATATAAGACACAGCTCTATTCTCAGCTCATAGATGGCATTATGTAACACTGAGTGTTGTATAATGCCTTCAACCTCTTCTAATGTGATTATCTTTTTTCCCACTCCCTGTCTCCTTTTGAACGAAACCCTAGTCATGAGGTTAAACTTAAGCAGAGACCACCACCACCCCCTCAGTAGGGTCATCCCTTAGACTTATTAGCCGGTGCTCATTTCCACGGGAATCAGGTGACCGAGGTGCCTCTTCTAGCCAAAGCAAGAGACATTTCCAGCTCCTGTTGCTTGGAAAATCAGATGTCGGAGGCGCTAAGTACATCATAGATGGTGACATAATCTGTCTGATGATAACTGACTTTTGGTATGAAGAGGATTAATGTACCTTATATAAAATAGCCTTGAAGTCTGGTATACTCACAGCAAAGTTCTTTTTTCATGCTTTGCTTAGGGGTAAAAAGAAGTTTGAAATACTTAGCGAACATCCCGATGCAGCCCACACTGCTGGGAGCCGAGTTTAGATAAATATTTAAATGTGTTCTATGCGCTTTCCTCTCAGTAATTCTGTCACTTTCATTTACAATTACAACTTCAATTTCTGCAGTGTGTTCATGTTTAACTCATGGACGTCTGACCTTGAAGGACTGAACAGAAGAAATGGACTGAAGAAGGTGAAGCTGCAGAGCACGTCCACCTATTATGTAATTGCCACAGGCCAATGGTAGTTCACTTTGGCTAGCTGTTTTCAACGCCTGAAACAAATTTGGTTTTGGCTTGATTTTGTTCGAAATGATGCCACACCAGTCCTCCTTCAATTTAGCTTGAACTATATTAGGTTTGTTTTAGCTGCTTGGCAATACGCTTGGCTGTTGTTTAGCGCTCTTGTGGAGGTCAGTTTGTCTCTTGGTTTTTGTAAAGGCTGCATATTCTCCTGGAACTCCGAGCACTTTTGTTCTACCTGTTTTTACTTTGTTCTACCTGTTTTTACATGCAGCCTTGCTCTTTCAAATGAGAAAAAAGAGCCATTATGCTCATCAGCTGTCTGTTACAAGGTTATTATAGTTTTGCATTTTTAAATTAGTTTTTATTTTAATATCATTTTCAAATTTCCTATGAATTTCAGTTTAGTTTTAGTTAGTTTCATTAATGGTTTTGTTAGTTTTAGTTTAGTTTTTATTTTGTGAACACATTTCTATTTAGTTTTTATATATTTAGTTTCAGTTTTAGTAATTATAGTTTAGCAGAGTTAACAGAACACTTCCAGTTAAAGACATTTAATTTCAGCAAAGTTTAATGTTTGCAGTTTACATTTAACTCTTGTGAAAACCTCTTAATAATAAAAATAAAATAATTGTTTGAGGATGAACAAAGAACCAAACAAATGCAACTAAAAAGTAAAAATTATATAATAATATTAAAAATGAAATCTTGTTAAACGTGGTGTATAAGAAAAAGAAAAAGATATGTGTATGATTATTATGATTATTCTTTAAGTTTATTTCTATGATTAATCCTTTCAAACATTATAGTTATACACATATTCAAACGTTCTCAGCAGACCAGACATTTAGTATACTTTTACTCTGACAAATATACGTCTATTTCTGGGCTATAGACATGCTATTTGTTTTTTCCTTTTTCTGCTCAGTGTGGTATCTTGTCTAATATGTGTGGTATAGGCCTATCTTGTTAAGGCTAGTTTCACATGAGATGGTTATCTTATACCTGGAATTAAGGTACAGCTGTATTTGCATGAGATGGAAATACTTACTTGGGCCTTTCTGCTTCTTAGGGATTCACACAGAAAGCGGTTTTGCTTTGAAAAACGGAAAAAAGACGCGGGCACAGTGGGGAAAAAGCGCAAGGTCTCGATACACGTCTTAGTTGAACTTATTTTAACTTGAGTGCTGCGTTTTTAGAGCGTCGTGTCATGCACGTGATGCTGCAGAAGACGAGAGACTTAAGCGCACGGGTCATACATTGAAAAATAAAGTAGCACAGTGGAATTGAAAAAGTGATTTTCCGGTATGCTTATTTAGGAGAGCTTATTAATTACGAAAACGATTATTTATTTCTGCTAATTATTATTTTGTTTCAGTTAGTTTTTCAATAACTGTTGTTAGTTTCGTTTAGTTTTAGTTTTTCATTAATGTTGAAATTTCTATTTTATTTCAGTTTACGAAAATGTTTTTTGACCAATAGTTTTAGTCTTAGTTTCAGTTTTCGTTTACGAAAATAACCTTGGTCTGTTACACAATGCATTCAAAACTATTAAGAAGGAAAAACAAAGCAAAGCTGTTTCCCCCATCTTTTGGCCTTGTTGAATCAGCAGAGCCACTGGTGACATCGCTACTTGTTCACCATTTTGAGCAATCTGCATCTCGATAGCCTGTTTAAAGTAGGCTATATCTTCAGCCTTTTGTCCTGGGTTGCTGAGGAGTGCTGGTGCTCCGGTTTACACAGGCAAATAAAGAACTAATTGATACCAGTAAGCAGAGATAAGTCACACGAATGGCAGCTCACATATAGTTCTAAACGAATGTCCACTGAGACTCTAATGTTGTGTTCACAATGACATCTGGCATGTTCTCAGAAATCACCAACTCTTATTGAAAGTGAATGGCTTTTTACTGTTACTGATAGACAGTACTTAAAATTACTGTTTAGACATCACCTTTTTAGGCTCCACTTGATGAAGGGATGTTGTTAATCTTCATAAATACTTCCAACAATCGGATATTTCTCTCTACACTGCACTGCTCGGTCATGGAGTTTGCACAGGTATTCCTACAGATTTCTGTCCCGTGGAGCTGTCTTTTTCATGCTGCTGGCTTACTTCCAGCTCTCTTGTCAAACTCACCAGCTAAACTGATCAAAATCTGACACTTTAATCACATCATAGTTCACTTCCCCAGCAGTCGCACCTGCCGGACATTCAGTTAGTCCTGTAGCCTTATAAGGGTTGTGGCATGCTCCTTGTTTGTAATCTGAGATGACTCCTTTTACGTTCATTATTCTGACAAAAATGGAAGGTCAAGTAGCAGTCAGTTATCTTTCTATATATAAAGTTTTGACCTTGTTTTGGTACTCAGTGGAGATGTTGCTAAGCATTTTGAGGCATGATTAATGGTCGCTTACTTCAAAGTTATATACTCTCAAGTTTCTATTGTTGTTTCTGGTTTTAGCTTAATGCTGTTCAGTGGCCAGTTGCATAAACTTCTTAGACTAGTCTTAAAAGTTAGCCATCTAATTATTTTCTTCAAGACTGGTTCTAACATTTTAAAGTCAGTTACATCAAAAGGCAGAACAGTCTCATTTATATCAAAATGTAAGATTGATAACCTCTTGTCTTACTGTTAGATATTCAAACTAGCTAAGACATCGTCTTAAAGTGGCTAAGTTTATGCAACTTGCCCCAGGTCTCTACATGCCTGAGTAAATGTCAGGGTATATAGACTAGAGGTACAGTGACCTATTTGGCAGTCCTCCAATATGAAGTAGTTTACATGTTGTGTTTTTGAAACCATTCAAATAATTTAAGTATGCATTGAATTATTTTTCTCCACACTTGAATAAGAAGTGATATGTTCTGTCACAGCAGAAAGTTCATTTACTTTGATTGAAATGTTATTTTGTACTATCAATCAGATAGTAGTCAATAAAAGCTTCATGTACTTGAACAATTTCACTGAATTTAATTGAATTTCAATTCATGAAAAAATTTGTAATAGGCACATTTTTTTCCTCACAAACAAACCTTTGTCACTATTAGAGACACGCCAGTCATTCCTCAAACTATTTACCTGGCTGCACTGTAGTCAACATAGTTACCCCTGTAGTTGTTAACTGCAGTTAAACCCTAACCCTAACCCATTCAGAATGGCACACATCATAAAATAATTTACTATGTCGAAGTATACTATATTTTGCTTTTCAAATGGTTGGCCTCCGTGGACATCCTGCAGTTTGGCCAGGTCAAGAATATGTACTAATCCTAAGGATCTTCCCCTCCCTCCATCTTGCTCCAGGCGTGGATATCGAGGCGGCCAGGAAAGAGGAGGAGCGGATCATGCTAAGGGATGCGCGACAGTGGCTTAACAGCGGCCTGATCAACGACGTCCGGCACGCCAAGTCTGGGGGGACCGCACTACATGTCGCTGCAGCTAAGGGATACGCTGAGGTTTTAAAGTAAGTTTGCTTGCCTTCATTAGAAAGATTTTGCCATTTTGCCATCCTCAAAGGATTCAGAGGACACCTGTGACAATATTTGCCTTTGTTCTTTTGCCAATAAGTGAGATTTAGCAGCTAGTGATGGTAGAAACAAATTAAACTTTGGTACAGCAGGTGTGGAGGCTTTACTTGGTCCATCCCATACTTCACCTTTCAACTCTTTTTGGTTCTTGTACACAGGACGAGACAGTATGTCACCTGTTTGTCTGCCTCCATTACAGTAGATTATCATGAGCCGTTGAACAAACACTGCTCAAGATGTGTGGCAGGAGTTAGGCTGTGTCTCTGTTTACGGTGCTTTCAGCCTTTGGATGTCAGAGTTGAATGACTGTGACAACTGCTCCATCTGCTGCTGCACCAAAACAACAGGACTGTAACCGGATATACTTTTTTTTTTTTTTTTTTTTTTTTTTTGGGTGTGTGGAATATCTGAAAACTTCACATCTAAGGTGTATTTTTATGTGACAACTAAATGTTGGCATGCGTAACATGCCTTCTAGGCAATTGAAAAATGAGCCCATTGGTCTACACAATATCCCAGGCCTTTGGCAAATGAGGCCAAGCTTAGATTGCGGCACCAAAATCCAAGAAACCCAGATTTGTCTAATCTCATCATGCTATTTCTGTCGCTTTAACTGTTTGCAGGCTTTTAATCCAAGCAGGGTATGATGTAAATATTAAAGACTACGATGGCTGGACTCCGCTCCACGCTGCTGCACACTGGGGCAAAGAAGAGGCATGCCGGATACTTGTAGAACATTTGTGTGATATGGACGTCATCAATAAAGTGGTATGGCTTTTATGGCTTTGTCTGTGCTACTAGCTTCAGTGTAGTCTTCCTCAGAGTCTGAACAACAATTAAAATGTCTCTGATTCGAATTGAACCCTAACAATGTTGGATTTTGGTTCTCAGGGTCAGACGGCGTTTGACGTAGCTGATGAAGATGTCTTGGGATATTTAGAAGAGCTGCAAAAGAAGCAGAATCTGGTAATCTCACACTTTTGGCATCGGACCTTCAATCATAAACAATTCTGCTTTGTTCTGTAGCCTTAAGCTGACATGTTCTTTTTGTTCTAGCTTCTGAGTGAAAAGAAGGATGTTAAGAAGTCTCCTTTAATAGAAACTACGACTACTGGGGACAATAATCAATCTGTGAAACAACTGAAGAGGTAAATGGCTCCTGCTCACTAGAGAAAAAAACGCCATTATGTGATTGATAATACTGTTTGCCCAATGTCTTGACCCTACCATAAATGTCAAGGACACACACACACACACACACCCCTGAATCCACTTGGGACGCTTTCACACTAGAGCTTTTGGTGTGGACACAAATCTGTTTTTCATCATTGTTTGGTTGATGTGATAGCTGTTTTCCCAAACTTGGATCTGGTAGTATAAACTCAATCAATTTTAAATGGCAAAACTGAACCGCTATTGAGGACATATCATTTGCATCTGCAGGCACATGCATTACTCATTACACTAACACAATTTTTATGGCTGTTTCTGTTTGTACCTAGCAAGTGAATAAAATGTGAAAGCCTAAATGGCATTCAATTTGATAGAAAAACAAGCAGATGACCAATAGTAATTGAAAGTTTCATCTTTGTCCAGTGTCTGCGCTATTTCTCTCCAGAATTTACAACTGATATAAATATTTGCCTACTCTTTTAAACGATCTTCAGTAGTTTGTTCGTTGTTCCGCCTCTTCCGACTGTCAAACAGTGAACATCTTAGGGACCAACTTATTAGTGCAAAAAATCCAAGGTGCATGTGACAAATCAGTCTGTGTGTGTATAGTAGATGTCTACTATGCTAATGATGAAATTTACGTCACACGCATTGTATACATACCTTTGCGTACGCATGGAATTCAAAGTATACTTGGGGCTTTAGTGTGAATAGGCCTTAAAAGTGAAAGCTTTGTGTGTGAGGAGTTTGCTGTAAGTGGTGCTTAACCGTTGAGTGCATCTGTGTTTTAGTAAAGAAACGGTTCTACTGGAGCCAGAGAAGACTGCCCCAAGAATCGAGACTCTGGAGCCAGAGAAGGTGGATGAAGAAGAGGGGGAGGGGAAGAAGGATGAGTCTAGCTGCTCTAGTGAGGAAGAGGAGGAGGAAGACTCAGAGTCTGAGAACGAAGCAGGTAACTGTTCGAAACATTGACCACCACAGATGCTTCCCCAACTAGCTTTGTGTTTAATTGGTGAAAATTATTTACATACGATTTCTTTTTTTCCAGACAAGACCAAGTCTTCTATTCCATCAAGCATTTCCAACAGTACACCTGCACCTGCGCCTCCTAGTATCACCGCCACGTCGCCGACTACCCCAAGCAACCAGGTGACCACCCCAACCTCACCTACCAAAAAGGTACATCATCTCCCCTTGAACGTACCGGCACATCCACTATTCCCTCCACCCAGTCTTCCATGTTTCTATGTCTTTCAGCCCACAGCAAGAATTCTCCTTGGAAATATCATTCATTCTTAATGCATAGCATGTATTTGAGCATTTTTCGGAATGAATGTTATTGGCTGTTTCAAGTTGAACAGTTTATAGACTTCATAACAGAGAAGTTTGAAATTCATTGTTATGTGGCATCAGCGTAGCATGGTCGCAAAATTCTAAAAAGTCAGCTGATCTGTGGTTTTCAGACATATCAGTGTGCAGTGCATTCTAGTACTGTGCACTTGAGTAGAGAAAATGTCCTCCACACTTCTCTACCGTGTACCTGCTGCCCTCTGCTGGACTGTAAGGGAATTTCATCAATGTCTGGCTTTCATCAAGTTTGTTGTTAGAAAATGCTATTATTCAGAACAGATTTGATTTCACTGGAAATCAAATTTAACACTGTAACCTAATATAATTCAGTTTGGTTATTGTTTTTTTTGTAAAGTGTAGTTTAAATATGTTTTAAATAAATTTTTATTTTTTTATTTTTATTTAAACTAATTCAAAAAATAAAATAAAAGAATGACTGGAGCTGCTGATGCATATCTGGCCAAGAAATGTGCAGTAAAAAATGTTAAATGCACAAAACATTGATTGATATTCGTCAGACGTTATAGGCCAGTATAATGCAAGTCATTATTCTTTGTTTAATAATAATGTTTGTTTATTTTTTATTATGTAATATGTCCAAGAAGAATATTGCAGTAAAATTCTGCTTTTTAATTGCATATTAAACTCAGGTTTGCCGGCTAAACGCATTACTGGGCTTTTCATATATTTTCTTTTTCTTTGCTGTCCCTTTCTCTATATCACTCGTGCGTCATGAAGTATCTTTATCCTTTCATTTGCTGCTTGATTTATTTCATTCAGGGGTTCTTCCTTTCTTCCTTTTTCTTTCTTTTTCTTTACAATCATCTGTTTTTTTTTCTCTCTCTCTACTCATCATTGTGTTGTCTTGGATGGCTTTAGTCTGATAACATTACTGCCCTTGTGCCTGGGGGGGAGCCAGGCTGTCCTGCGTTGTGGCGTCAAGGCTTGCGCAAAACTGGCATTGCGCTTGTGCCCAAAAAAGCGATGGTGAGGCCTCGGTGTGTTCAGCATTGTGATTCCCGCCCTATATCTTCCCCACATGACCACGTCCCTAACCAATCAGATAACTGCCTAATCCAAGACCATTTCCTCTTCCTATCTCTGGCTCACTGCATGGTGTTGTCGCTGTCAGTCGTGGCTGTGATGACGTGCTGTTTTCTGTCGAAGATCATCCATGTGATAGTTTATGAAAGGTGACATCAGTGTTGTGTGTACTTTGATAAGGGCGAATTCATTTATTAGCGACTCTAAACCCTAACAGGTCACCAGGATGCTGATGAGTTTGCAAAAACTAACATCTTGATTGAAATTGGGCATGTTTGGTTTTGCTATCCGTGTTGTTTTTATAATAATATTTAGCATTCTCATCATCTTAAGGCCTAGATTTCTTTTATTTAAATAATATTAATTCAAGTTTGCATTTCTGAAGGCAATAGAATCCACAAAATCGTTCAAAATGGCCCCACACGTGTTTCCCTTGAAGTTTAGTTTTGAATTTTATAGGCATCAGAGCACTGGGGCTGGGCTTTTGTTTTTATTTGTTTGTTTGTTTATGTATAGTTATTTATACATATACTCAAATTTCTAAAGATTTTTTTTAAAATTTGTACTTGTTAGTTTTATTTTTTATTATTAAAATATATCTATTTAGTCATTTATTTACTTTTATAAATTTATTTAAAAATAAAATATTTATTTTAAAAACATATATTTTTTAAATGTTTCTTTATTTCTTTTATTTATTATTGCACAATTTCTTTATTTTATTAAAATATTTGTATTTTTTTGTTGTTGAATATTTACAATATACTATATATTATTGTTATTTTTTGTTTTTTGCAATTACATTTCTTGAAGGTTGTGCTAGTGGATTTTGTCCATTTCAGAGCACATACATAAATATTGAGGTGTGTATATATAATAAATAAATAAATAAATATAAATATAAATATATATATATATATATATATTTATATATATGTATGTATGTATATATGTATGTATGTATGTATATATGTATGTATATATGTATGTATGTATGTATATATGTATGTATGTATATATGTACATGTATATATGTATATATGTATATGTATTTGTATATGTAGAGTGCAACAGTCAGGTTCCGAAAGTAAAAACGTAAAAAGTAAAAATTTCATTTTCTACATAGGAAAATTGTCAGTGATAACTTATAAACCTTACTGTGAGCTATGAGGTTGTTAATCGATGGTATTAGCTTTTGTAGTGGTCAGTCCACATTATTTCAACTTTGTTTTAAAATAATCATATTTGACTGGAATTAGTGGTGGATAAACTACATTATTCATGATGCTGTACAGAAAATTCCACCAATCAGAGAGGCGAAACAAGCAAAACGCATCCCTAAAGCCTTTAAGTACACCGCTTTGTACCTTTTATATTTTTGTCAGATTTTCCTTGTATATTTTTGTCAGGTTGACTTGGTTCATGACTTAAAAGGCTTTAACAAAGACTTTTTTGAATTCCCTATTGAAGAAATGAAAGGAAATATTTCTTCCGGAACCAACGCCGCTGAAAAAGAAGGCGGCCACTTTTGCACTCTACTGAAAATCATTTAAAATGTGACAAATATCAAAAGGTTTCCCAGCCCTGCGGTCCACTGCTCCCATATATGTATGCCCTGCTTTGACCTGTCAAGCTGATCCGTGTTCTCTGTTCTCACATCCCTTGATGCACTCCCAAAACGATCTAACTTTTGTTTTCCACCCCCATCCCTTCTTTTTTTGTTCTTTCTCCTCCTCAGGTGAGCACACCTACAGGGAAGGTGTCTCCTAAAGAGGAAGAGAGGAAGGATGAGTCTCCTGCATCGTGGCGTCTGGGCCTGCGAAAAACCGGCAGTTACGGAGCACTGGCAGAAATCAGCACAACTAAAGAGGCACAAAAAGAGAAGGACACAGCTGGGGTGATGCGCTCGGCCTCTTCTCCTCGCCTCTCATCCTCACTGGACAATAAGGACAAGGAAAAGGTCTACTAGAATTTAGTTTAATTTCATTATGGGGGGAAATAATCCTCTTTGTAATTGGAAGGTTGGAGCAGTTTGCGTTTGATTCTTCAGTTCACTTTATAGTCTTGTTTCCTGTCCTCATTTATGTGCACAGGAAAAGGAGAAGACACGCCTGGCGTATGTTGCTCCATCCATCCCGAGGAGGCACGTTAGCACATCAGACATTGACGAAAAGGAAAACAGGTAAAGAAAGGACACATGCTGTTTTGAGAGCACCTCCTGATGCTCCATGTTGTGTGAAGCACAAGCTCAAGTGTAGCATGGTTTTGTGGCTTATGCAGCATGTTCACTACTTAGAACGATGTTCTGATAGAAGTAAGCTAGTCTAATAGATTTTTCAAGCGTGGTTCGCTGGAATCGGAGGTACTACTTCTAGCTTGTGGTTCTCAGGGATTCGGCTGCTAGTCTGGTACGTAGCGGCTCATACACCAGGAGACGCTGGGAAGAAGACCTGAAGAACAACGACGGAACGGCCTCACAAAACAGAACCTCCAGCTATCAGCGCAGGTTAGCTTTTACCATAGTAATAATATTCATTTGATTGCCTAGCAACTAAGACTAGTAGATCGCTGCTTCCTGCTGCTGCTGCTGCCTGAGATGATTCTAGCACCTTTATTTTCCTGTCAAGCATTTATAGCAGCTGCTGTCGGCTTGGGTTTGTGTATGACGTTTTGCCTGCAATTCAATCTATCTTAATATAACATCTCATAAACTAGGTGTAAGTACTGTAGTTTAGGAACATAACTAACTAACAGCTAACTTGAGTAGAACTGCAGAAGTGCGTTAATCTCGGCTCACTGGCATCGTACATTCTTTTAGATGCTCGTTTGAGCATGATATTCATCTTCCATCATAAGCATATATAACACAGAGGTTTTCAAGCTTTTTACTGCCAAGATCCCACAAATATGACGATCCCCTTTCAAGGAATATAAATTCCTTAAATATAAAGACACCTGTATATTTTCATGTATATAGACTAGGGCTGTCAAACGATTAATCGCGATTAATCGCATCCAAAATAAAAGTTTGTTTTTAGATAATACATGTGTGTGTACGGTGTATAATTATTTTCTATATATAAATACACACACATGCATGTATATATTTAAGAAATATTTGCATGTATATACTGTGTATATATATTTATATTATATATATAATTTATATTATATATAAATATTTTATATATAAATAACACATTTTCTTAAATATATATATGCATGCGTGTGTATTTATATATATAGAAAATAATTATACTCCGTACACACACATGTATTATGTTAACACAAACTTGTATTTTGGATGCGATTAATCGTTTGACAGCCCTAATATAGACACATTTTGTGATCATATAAAATGTTATATCTCTATTTACACTACCGTTCAGAGGTTTGGGAATTAAAAAAAAAAAAAAATTTTTAAGTAGTTAATATTTTTATTCAGTAAGGATGCATTATATTGATCAAAAATGACAGTGAGACTTTTACATTTGTTACAAACATTTTTTTCAAATAAATGTTGTTTCTTTACTTTCTATTCATCACAGATTCCTGAAAAAAATTATCAAGATTCCCACATAAATATTAAGAAGCCCAACTGTGTCCACATTGATGATAATAATAATAAATGTTTCTTGAGCATTAAATTAGCATATTAGAATGATTTCTAAAGGATCATGTGACGCTGAAGAGTAATGATGCTGAAAATTCAGTTTTGCATCACAGGAATAAATTACATTTTAAAACCTATTCAAATACAAAACCGCTTTTTTAAGTGGAAAAAAAAATTACTATATTTTGATCAATTAAATGCAGCCTTGGTAATCATAAGAGACTTCTTTCAAAATCATTCAAAAATCTTTCCGATCCCACACCTTTGAACGGATGTGTATGAAGTCATATTATAAAATCAAATCTGTATTCAGTTACAAACTAGAGCTGTAAATAGAACAAAAAATGATTAATGAATATTCTAATGATTTATGAGACGGTATTTAAATGAAGTGTCTTAAATTATTTCATTAAATATATTTTGTTAATAATTTCAGTTAACAGCCTACCTTTGACGCATAAGAATACATTTTAGTCAAATTTATTTTGAAAACCCTGGTCTAAAATGAGCATGACTGAATTTGTGCTGCCTGGTTTGGTTTCAGACTCTGACACCCCCCAAAAAAAGCATGCTGAAGTGTTAATCTTTATTTTATAAAGCATGCAAATGGGTTCTAGATAACGAGTAGGTTTCCGTTTTTATGTCCAGGGAAGTTATTGATGGTATTTGATGATTTATATCCAAAAATATGACTTTATAAGACACCAAGGCACCCCCCCCCCCCCTCCCCCACAAGGGAGTCAGTACTTTAGACATATGTGTAACATTTTGTCTATGTGTGTCTGTTTTTGTTTGTGTGTGTGTGTGTGTGTGTGTGTGTGTGTGTGTGTGTGTGTGTGTGTGTGTGTGTGTGTGTTTGTCCGCTCCCTGCTAACTCACCTCTTTCACCCCGCCACTTCCACACGGCAGTACGTCTCACACGCTAGCGTTAGGCCGCACGTCTAGCTCTCGCGACCTGCCTGCCAAATCCTCCTCTGCCTCCAGCCTGGAACCTAACAACTCTAAAGCCTGGCAGCAGCCTTCCTCCTACTACCAGTCTTACAGCATTCACCGCAGGTACCTGCCCGAGCACCGCCCAGCAAACGCACACACACACACTCCATGTCCTCCATGTGTCTTTGCTTTCCCCACATGTAGCTTCTTGCCATTCTTACTTGTCTGGTGATTTATTTGTCTATGGGGTGTATAGTTTTACACTCTCCATTAGAATAGACTGAATATTTATAGTGCTGGTCAATATAATAAAAATTCACAATGTATTCGCCAAGGTTGACGAGATAATTATAATTGAGGGGTTAGTTCCAGTAACTGTGAAATTTCAAAATACGATTTAAGAAATATTCAGTTAAATATTACCTAATATAACGTTGAATAGTATTGTTTTCATTTGGAATTCTTAGTTGAGTAAACATTGAATAAAGATACAAAGGCAAAAAAGATGCAAATAAAAAGTAAACCATGTTTGAAGTTAAATATAGAACACTGTCAAAAGTTTTTAAAAAATTGAGAATTTTTTTTATATTGCATAGTCCTAATAGTTGTTTGTTTTATTTTTATTTGCACATTATTGACCTGGCTTTTGCTTTGCTTTGCTTTTTGGTTTGCTATGATTTTTTTTGTGTGTTTTTTGGTTTTTGTTTGGTTTGGTTTAGTTTATTTATTTCTTTATTTTTCTTTGATTTTTTTTTTTTTTTTGCGTGTTTTTCTTTGGTTTGGTGTTTTGTTTTGTGCACTATGGACCTTGCTCAGGTTTTTCGAAAGAACGGGGATCTCGTTCCTGTTTTCTCTTGTGGTGGTACTTTTTACTTGGTATTTGGTACTCTCTCTCTCTTTCTCTCTCTCTTTCTCTCTCTCTTTTTCTCTCTCCCTCTCTCCCCTCTTATCCAATGCTTTGTCCACTGACTGTTGTATGTGTTACCGTAGCAGCTCGTTTGGAAGGAGGCAAGATGATGCTTTAAGTTCCACTTCTTCTGCCACTTCCACAACAACAACCTCCTCCGTTACCTCACCCACAGGACACCGCAGCCTGCTGTCTAGGTACGAGCACACACACCTCTTTAAATGAACTTACAAACTAAACCAGGGTTCACCAATCTCGGTCCTGGAGGGCCGGTGTCCTGCAGAGTTTAGCTCCAACCCCAATTAAACACACCTGAACCAGCTAATCAAGGTCTCATTAGGCATACTAGAAACTTTCAAACAGGTGTGTTAGAGCTGGTTGGAGCTAAACTCTGCAGGACAGCGGCCCTCCAGGACCGAGATTGGTGAACCCTGAACTAAACACTCAAGAGTTGGTTGTGACAGTGAAATGTGTTGATGCGTAACAGGTATTGGGCCGAGGAGAACGCGGACAAGGAAAAAGAGAAGGAGAAGGAGTCGGCCGCGGTCATCCCCACAATCAACACTGCAGCCACCACCACTACCACCTCCACTACTGGAACTATACTGGGCTCTGACGGACGAGAGAGACGCAGGTACACACATGCACTGCAACATGGGATCATTGAGTGTTTCTGCTTTTTAGCACCATTTGTTCTGGATGTATTTTTACCATTTTGTTTATGTCCATTGTGATTAAAAAAAATTAAATAAAAAAAGAGACCAGCCAGCTCTGATTTGATTTGAAACAAAAAAGCTGAAATTTCTTTGTGAAAACATAAAAATGTATTCAAACTTATTGTATCTATTTAGGACATTTAACTTAAAGGGATACTTCAGGATTTAGCATTAAGCTTTGTATTAGTAGAAAACCTGTAGTATTTTCGAATTACCGTGCTTTCCACCCTCATATCCTCCTGAGAGGAGAGATTTATGTATTTTTTGTCTGGAAAAAATCCTCCGATGACGCAAAAATCGTCATTTTGCGTCATCTGAGGATTTTCTGGCCAGAGGCTAAAGACTACAGCCAGTAGAAGGCGTTGTTCCGCATATTTTCAACCCGCCCATAGAGGGTGGGATCTCACTCACAAAATGTACACAGTGTCAGCCTGGAAGCTAATCTATCAGGCTCTTGTTCTGTGGAGAAAGCTGAATAGTAGGAGAAAACTGAGTAGTAGGAGTTACCATCCTCCTTTTCCCGGACTTGTCCGGCGGGCGAGATTGTTCAAAATGTCCGGGATTCGGCTTTTGCGTTCTGCGGTCGCCATTCATTGTTTACATGCACTTTTGTTTCAATCTAACTGAATTCATTCCGATCGGTGAATCTGAATGTAGTGTTTACATGAACGCTAAACAAGTAATCGGTTGATGTGCGTTTTACCATTGCTAAGAAAATTCCCGCTCCTCCGTGAGAGATGCAAAACCCGGCGCGTCTCAGTAATGACGCCACCGGCCTCGCGCCGTTCTCCCGCGGCCGTCAGCCTCGTCCTGCTCGCCACAGTAAACATGATGAATGGCGACTGTAGAACGCAAAAGCCGAATCCCGGACATTTTGGGCGATCTCGAAATCCAGGGCAAACTCGTCACGGAGACTCACTAAGTTAGTAGCCTAACCTTCTTGTTGTTTTCAACTGCGCTGTCTAACCGGTAGGCGTGGCTTGGGAGTGGCTTCCTAGGGCAGCGAAGCAAGTGCATTCTGGGAGTTGTTGTCTTTCATCCACATAAGCCAAAAATACATTTTCTGGCTTTTCTCAGGCTAGAAAGCTCCAAATTCAAAAATTTCTTCAAATTTCTTCTACATAAATGACCTATTTTAAATACACATTCATCTTTCCAGAGGTGAAGTATCCCTTTAAATGGATAATTTATCCAAAACATTTTTTTTTTTTTATATTAAATATTTTTATTATTTTTCATTTATTGTAAACCATATGAATTGAGCAGTTTAATCCAAGTCTTCTGAAGAGATCACTTTAAACGATGAACAGATTTAATTTAGGCTTTTATTCACACATAAGCATTGATCAACGCACACGCATAGAGCTCATCAAATATGGTAACACTGATATACAGAAGTTGAATAATAATTAATAATTTAATAAATCATTATTAATAATAATAATTTAAACCTGAATTGAGACGGTATACTATCCATAAATATTTATTGCCAGCCACAAAACTATATTTTGCCATTTTAGACGCAACGACACAATATATGTTTTCTTCATTAGATATTTTTTTTGGTCTTTTATTTGAATTCTACATGTCAATATTTAAATTCATTTTAAACAATGCATCATGTTCCAGTTCCTGTCTTATAAGCACTGTCTTATTTATTCCCAAAAGCCTATTTTTACTCTTATTAAACTTGCCCTGAAGAGCCTCAACGAAAGCACTTGTTGCTTCAGCTGTGGGATTTAGTTTCTTTGTGTTGCGTCTGTAGATCATACCTCACCCCTGTGCGTGATGAAGAGTCTGAGTCTCAGAGGAAAGCCAGATCCAGACAGGCACGGCAGTCCAGGAGGTCCACACAGGCAAGTCTAGACTCTCATCTAAACACCTCTGCAGGAACTCTCTCTAATAATAGACTGAACCACAGTGCGCTTTACAAATCATTTGTTGCGAGATTTTAACGGTTCTTGCTTCAAATTTTTAGCATTGAAGCTCAGGATGTGCTTACCTGAATTTATTGCATTCTGAGCTCTGTGATGTGACACGGATTTATGGGAGAAATTGAGAGGAAATTGTCTTTCCTTTCAAGAATAAGGCCATGTTTCATCATTAGTTGTGACTAGGGGCTCTAAAAACTTGTGGCTAAACAAAAATCATTACCTGCTTTTAAAAAAACTAAATTATATATTACATAATCATGTAATGCCTATTTATATTTGCCTATGTATTTAATTCCTGTAATGCCTATAGGAATTAAATACTTTACAAGTAAAAGATCCTTTATTATATATATATATATATATATATATATATATATATATATGTATATGTATATGTATGTGTGTGTGTGTATGTATATATATATATATATATATATATATATATATATATATATATATATATATATATATATATTATTTTTATTTTTTTATTTATTGGGATTTTACCTACATATTAATGATAAATCAGCTTTATATTATATAACACTTGAACTAAAACTAAGGGAGAAATATGTCGTAAATGTGATTGGATAAAGTTAAGCTGTTTTAAATTGGAAATGCACTTCTGTGACAGTGTCAGCTCATATGATTTTGTTATTAATATTAATCAAATATTATTTCGTATTTCGTATATATTGATATTAAATTAATATTATTATATAAAACTATTATTAATATTATATTTATTTATATTTTCTTACAGTATCACAGTATCGTAGTGCCCTGCCCTGGTTCTTATTAACATAATATGTTTGTATATATCTGCAGTTACAACAAAATTACATCATTATTGAGGTCATTTAGCAGACTCAGAAATGAATGACATAATTTTAACATTTTTACTTTCTTTTTCAGGGTGTGACCTTGACTGATCTCCAGGAGGCGGAGAAGACCATCGGTCGCAGTCGCCCCATACGGCCTCGAGAAGACGAGAAAGAAGAGAAGGAAAAACAAGACAAGGAGAAACAGGAAGAGAAGAAAGAGACCGAGACCAAGGAGGATGACTATAGGTCACGCTACCGTAGCTTTGAGGAGGTGAGGAAAACTCACAGGGAACAGGACAGTTTGTGGAATTTTAACTAGCATTTTTTTGTGTGTTTTATATCACACGAGTGTCCTCTTTGTTGTCCTCCAGAAGTACCGGACCGGCACCTTGGCCTCGACCACCACGGCCTCCTCCACTCTGCCTTCTTCCTCTGGCAGCTCGTCTTCTCTCTACAGCACCTCCTCTCTGAACCGGCCAAACAGCCTGACCGGCCTCACTTCAACCTACCGCTCCGCACGTGACACTGAGAGAGGTACACATATCCGGGTCTCGTTTCATCCCCCCCAAAAAAAAAAAAAACTTTTTATTCATAACAATAATGAAAGTAGCCTGTTGTTGGAAAATGAAATATTTATTACGACATGCAACGATGATGCAAAAAAAAAAAAAAAAAAAAAGTTAATTATATGTACTGTTCCAAGCACTGCAAATGCCCTTAATTGTCATGGAAAAAACAACAGCTGTGTGTCACTTTAAATAGAGTGACATGGCACAGGAAGGAAAATGAGTGATATGGTTTTGTGACGCTACAGGAACTGGCATACAGACAGGGACTTCCTTTAGTATGGCTGCAGACTGACTAAGCCAAGCTTCAGGCCGTTGAAAATCTTGCGTTCGGTAGGATTTTTTTATGTTTTTGAAAGTAGTCTCTCACCCAAGCTGCATTTATTTGATCAAAAATACATAAAAAACAGTAACATTGTGAAATATTATTTACATGCAAAATCGTTTTTTATTTGAATATATTTTAAAAAGTTATTTGTTCCTGTGATTTAAAAGCTGAATGTTCAGCAGCCATTACTCCAGTCTTCAGTGTCACATGATCTTTCAGAAATCATCAGGGTTCCTTAAAAAGTCTTTAATTCCGTTTGATCAAATTTAAGGTCATGAAACATCTCAAATATCTTAAATGATATAACAAAAGTCTTAATTATCCATGTAAGAGGTCTTAAATTTGGGGGACAGTAAATCAGGAATCACGATACGGCCTAATGTGTTTATTAAACTTCTAAAAGCTACGACGGAATGAAATAAATGTGGCCGCTGCATAAATGTGTGTTCTACAGGCTCATGGTTTCAGAACAGTTTGCGATAAATGAATTCTGCGCATTCATGGCAATCGATTGCTTTTGATCCACTGTTGATGAATTGACAATGTTTATTTTCTGTTTTTTATATTGTAATGTGTTCATGTTTTTAAGTGTGAATATTTAAGCTCCTTCATCTGATAAGCAGAATTACATTCTTGTTGAATATCTGCCCCAGGCTATTTAATCAAGTAAAAGAATCTGAGATGCCTGATTTATTTTGAGATTTTATGGTTTTGTTCTGTAGGGACTTTAATTTTGTTTTAAAAACTCTGCAGATACCCTGAGTCATTCTAATATGCTGATTTGGTCAAGAAAAGTTTCTTAACATAACAGTTGAAAACAGTATTGCTATTTTTTTTTTTTTTTTTTTTTTTTTTTTACTTGAATATTAATCTTTTGTCACATATATATCTTTGTCACATTCATTCTTTCCACAAAAAAAAAAATTGTACTGACCCCAAACTTTTGAACTGTAGTGTATTTGATTTGACATGCTCCAGCTTATATTAGTTACAATTAAACCCGCTAACCTTCATAATAATAATAATAATAATAATAATAATAATACAATTTATAGTTTCATTTTTTTAGATTGATTTTTGTTCCATTAGCTCAACCAGGATTAAGTCCTGGAGCAATATCATTCCCATAAATAAAATGGGGGTTTCCATCAGTGGTTTATGCATATTCATAGTTGCTCATTTGTACTCATAAACAACCATGTGTCTGTTTTCTGACCAGAGTATGATAGAAAAGAAAGAGAGGACGATAAGGACAATGAAGACAAGTCGCAGCCACGCTCTATACGCGACCGCAGACGACCTCGAGAGAAAAGACGCTCGACTGGAGTGTCCTTCTGGACCCAGGATGTAAGAAACTCTTGCACATAAAGCGCATACAAATCTCACTCTGTATGGATTCGGACACAAAAGACATAATGTGAGCTTTACAATCAGCATCCAAAACTATTTGCCACCAGCCACAAAACTGTTATGGTTCTAAATATGTAAATATATCACATTATTACACGACTCTCTGGAATACTTCATTCTGATTAGTCAATTGCAGCTTGCCAGAAAGTAAACCTACCTGACAGCTGGTCATTAACTCAATTTTTTGTTCCCGCCAAAGCAAGTGTGTGCGTTTGGTGATTGGCAACTGTAAATTTTGGACCCTGTTTACTTTTATAATATAGTTGGAATTTGGGTAAAACTTCCACAATAAGGTTCCATTAGTTAGCATGGGTTAATGCGTTAACTAGCAATAAGCAATATATTTGTTAGAGTATTTATTCATCTTTATGTTAGTTATTAAAAAACAGCTGTTTAATGTTAGTTCATGTTAGCTCAAGTCCATTAAATAATATTAACAGATACAACATTTGATTTTAATAATGTATTGGTAAATGCTGAAATTAACTTCAACTAAGATGTAAATGCTCTTGAGGTATTTTTCATTGTTAGTTAACTAATGGAACATTATCATAAAGTGTTAACGGAATTTGAAATGTGTTTGTATGTTACAGAGCGACGAGAATGATCCAGAGCACCCATCAGACTCAGATGGCAGCACTAAAGGAGAGCCTCAGGTGAACATTAACTCACCCACAATGCATCTGCCAACACAAATGTACCAGTTAGACAAATGCTCAGTTCAACTGCTTATTGTGTTGGACTGTTTTTGAAGGACTTTGAGGTTCTTCCTCTGCCTAGCTCCTACTTTCCCCTTGTATAGTCAAAGAACAGTTTGACACTCCTTCATTTTTGGCATGACAAACAATTCACTGACATTACTGTGTGTCTGCTGATTGCTGACCCCCTCCTCCCTCTCCAACTTCCTGGAATTGTCCCAGCAGCATTAGTTCTCTTATAGATGAAAGTAGATTCACAGCCCGCAGACTGTCACCTATTACAGGAATAGTCAGCGAGCAATTCCTAGCTGCAGAAAATCACACTTACAGCGATAAGAGAAAATACGTGGCTAGTCACATGAGCCGTGTTTAGTGTGTACTTGAGCTGTTAGTTGTGTGGCTGGGGTGATATTGTGAGTCTAGCAGGGGATAAGATAAATATCCTGCGTATCCTGTGCCAACATGATCCTGGAACCAGATCACACGCAGTTGGGCGGAAACCTGGGAATGAGTCATTCAAAAGTGACAATTTATTAGTTGAGTCAGGAAGATAGAAATACAAAGAGTAAGACAAAGCTTTGTTGTTGACTGTTGGGTCAGTGGATGAAGAATAGGAAACAGCTTTTTGCATGTATACTATGGAGAGGAAGAAAACCCAGCTGACACATTAAAACACTTTACCAAGTGCACTTGTTACAGCATCCCATCCATGTTTAAATATAGCTCAGATATGGCCCAATACAGTTAAAGATCAGTTCTTGCTTGAATGGTTCCAAATGATGAGTGTTCAGAGGACCGCAATATGAAAGAAAATCTAATGAGGTCTATGGGTTCTTTATGAGACAGCTGTTTTTTGTTAGCTTAATAGCACACATTTCCTCTTAGTGAGCTCTTCTGCTTTGAAAAGGAAGCCATGATACAAAGCTCAGTGCTGCAGAATGCTTCCAGGGCAATCAGCTACAGGAAGTGGGCTGCACAGTTACACAGGTCTTTGCCTGAGAGCTTCTCTCGGCCCTTATATCAGTCCAAAAAGTTTCCAGCCTTCAGCCAACAATAAGCACAAATGAGAGAAACGGTGATGTTTGGAATGGAATACTGTCCGTGAGTTCAATCTTGAATCTTGATTAAATTATTTTAAAAGTTTTTATCCTGTAATTACATATGACTGGAAACATAATTGAAATTCGTCTTTTAGAATATTCGAGAACTCTAAAAAGGAGAAAATTGTGGTTAAATATCACAGTTAATTATACTACCGGTTCATTTGCACTGACACATTAAAGGCCGTCTGGCTGCTTTTAAGCGGCGTTTTTTTGGTGCGTTCCGCACCGCTGGCTCTAGTCGGACAACCTCTGGGTTTCATGGGCAGATTCATTGCGTCGGGCCGACGGTGAGAGAGAGAACTCCGGCTGTTCAGCTTAGCGAACGAGTCAGTGCACAAGAATAAAAGCAAAAGCGAGCAAAGTCACCAAGATGGTTCTGACAGAAGGCTGTTCTAATTTTGCATCATCTTTCCTGAGCATTCGAATGCACGAATGTTTTCATAATAACATAAGCCGACTGGAATGAAGAAAGTGACAGAACGCACATGCTAGTTGACAGTCACCTTTAGTCCTTTTGGTGTGTTCAAGCGCAGTTATTTGGCCGAGTAAGCTTTTGCTGCCGCTAGTTCTTTGACGTCGGCTTGGCGTGTCCCGGCCAAAGTCTCATTACATTATGGCATACTATATCTCTCATCTTGAACGGTGTTGTTACTGAATGGTAATAGTTCTATGCATACAGAGAATATGCATCGTGCACAATATGCATACTGCATGTAACTTTCTTTCAAAAATAATTGTTAGTATGCCAATCTAAACTCATTCCAATAGCCTGTGTTTGCTCTGAGGCGCTGGGGAATAAGATCAGACCCAGAGGTCTTGGCTGCGGATCAAGAATTCATGGAGAAAAGCCCAAGCAGGGCTGAGAGGTCTCGGAGCTCAGAGAGAGGAAGAAATAAAACGAGCGGAGGAGGGACGATGACCAAAGTCCTTTTACTTCCACTTTGATAAATGTGACACTCGTGTTGATGTTGAACCTTTTGAAGCATGACTCTTATTAGGGCAAAATCAAATGGATTACGCCCAGATGTCTTCAAACGCGTCCTTTACTGTAGAGCGGTAAATGATAGATCGCTGACCCGCACAGACTCTCATTAAATAGCAGCATTAAGCAGGCCATCAGAGCTGGGAATGAGAGCGTCACAATCCATCCCAGACTAATTGATAATCTGCATTCTAGACGCTCTGATAGGCTAGGCGCTAGACAAACAGACACACTAAATGCATTATGAGCATGTGATTGATTAACAGCAGGTACAGACTTTGCGATAACTTCCCTCTCTCTTTCTCCCTCTCTCTCTATCTGCTCACATCCACAGAGCGACAGACTATCCAGGTACGTATCCCAAAAAACACTCTTTGTCATTAAGTGCTTAACTATGTCCTTTTAAAATGAGCTAAATATACTATATACATTCATGTTTATTATGGACACAGCGGTGAATATTTGAAGTAAGCATCCATTACCCCCACAGGAATGACCCTCTCTCTACTAGCACTTCCTCCACTGACCGTTACGAGTCTTATAGTAGCCGCGGCTTTGGGGAGAGTCGGCGGCCGTACTCGCGCATCGAAAGAGACGACACCACTGATTATAAGAAGGTACAAACATTGCGCTGTATTATTACGCCCCGTTAAATAATGGTTTCCTTACGGTCGAGTGTTTACTCAACATGCTCTTTCCGCTTGCAGCTTTATGAGCAGATTTTAGCTGAAAACGAGAAGCTGAAAGCTCAGTTACGCGATACAGAACTGGAGCTGTCAGACCTGAAGCTGCAGCTGGAGAAAGCCACACAGGTGAGTTCCTTTTCTGAGAGAGTTCTGTATATGTATATCATCTGCACTAAAAGCTTCAGAGGTCTGTTCACACCGTCTGTATTTTGGAATAAAAACACAAATCACACAACAAAAAAAAAAACACAAGTGATCGTTTGTTTTCAGTTAATTCACTGACTTGGTCATATTTTTATTTTATTTTTCATTTGAGCTACTAAGATTCACCAATTTTTTTTCCCCTTGAATTGTTAGTGTTATTCTTTAACACTGAATAATACTTAAAAAAATAATAATACTGTAATTTCAATACTATTTAGTTGGCTCAGACAGGGTTGCCACAGTCATGGAAATTCTGGAAATATCAGTGAATTTAAAATGATGATTTCCAGGCTGGGAAGAGAATAGAAATTATTGTAATCTAAAATTAAACAAACAAATAAATGTATACAGTAGTGGCCAAAAGTGATTTCCGGAGGGGATACTTGTTTTCAATTTGATTTTAGTTTGATTATACCATCAGGAAATTATTGCTATTTTTAAATATATTAAATATGAGGGGAGAACAAAACACTAAACTTGGTCAGTGTATTTATCTGTCAGAATTATTTGGCAAAGAAAAACAAAAAGCTCAGGAAAAAAAAAAGTATACATTGACTCCAACATAATCAGTTATTAATATTTCGCTGGCTCTGTTGTTTTTGCATGTGTTTGTAATTTCTTGCCAAATGCCAACATTTTTAATATTTAAATAATGGGTGAAGATGTTAATATTCCTAGGCCGGACATCACTTTTTGCCACTACTGTACAATTCTTAATTCAGTGGCTTTATGGATTTTTTTGTTTGTTTTTTGGGATAACCTATGAAAACCTCTCCAACCATTTAGTTTAGTTATTTTCAAATTGTTAGTGTTATTGTTTAATGGTCAAATTTAATGTAAAATTGTATACCATCATTTTAATACTGTCGCACCGTTTCATTATGAAAAACCTGGAGTTGTCAGGAAGTTTTCTATTATGATTTCCAGGCTGGGAAAGAATAGAAATGAATTCTAATTCTAAAATAAATAAATTATATTTCTATTTTCATATTCTACATTTGTTTTTAATATTAATAATAATAATGCAATGTCTGAAAATCAAAAAATGTCATGCAAACCTTGATTGGGCCTCAACACTGCTCACCTGCTGTATTTTTTTTAATTACAGAGGCAGGAGCGCTTTGCTGATCGGTCACAGCTGGAGATGGAGAAAAGGGTAAAAACAACTGTTACTTGAACTTTACGTTTTAATGTATTGAATCATCATTCTCCACCCAAGTTAATGGCAGTGGATGAGCAGGTGTACTTCACACTAATGCAATGATGGGGCATTAAATCCAGAAAGGATGCTTTATGGATTAAGTCACATATCAGCAAATCTCAGATCAAATGCTGAGATTTTGGAGTTGTTTAAGAACTGCTCCAGATAAATGCTGAATTCTGTCCTCCATCGGCCAAACGGTTGGTAACTGTTCCGCACTGGTTTATGTCTGAAGGTTGCAGGCAGGTCTCAGGCTCAGCTGGGTGCTTTGGGTAACGTTTAACCTGAATTGAATGTGTTTACAGCTCTGCTAGTGGCTGAATCACATGCCTCTCACAGCCCCAGGGGCTTGGAACCAAACCCCATCAGCCAATCACAATCCCTCTTTCACTTTTTGCCTTTAAGTCACAAATGCAACACCTTTCTAGACTTGTACAAGTGAATATGTGTCTCATGTGAGACGTAGAGTATGGTGTGGTTTCTCTTTCAAACATTGTATCTGCATGTGTGTGAGACGTCGTCTGTGTGAAAAAAATCTTAAAATTTGTATTTGAATCTTAAGTACTGTTTAATTCATAGTTACATCTGTTTACAGTGAGTTATTCCTCAATGTCCAGTCATTTTCTCTTTCCCTGAATTGTAGTACACATGCCTATACCATACAGAACTTTTTTTAACTAATATAATTAATCTATAATTATTACATATAGTACATATATTTATTTGCATTATTTTTATTACACTATACATGCAAGTAACTTGTGTAAGCATGAATAGTCAGACTATATTTCCAGCTTTTGATCAGCTTCACTAAGCAGTGTGTGGTTCCCTTCACTTTGTTCACTTCCTTCTGTTTTGACATTCAATCACCTGATGCCTCCACATGATTCTGCGTGTGAATCTCTCTTCGTTTGCAGTGATAGTGGATCATGGAGATGTTAATGTGTTTCATGGCCATGTGCGGTAACATGTCAACGTGTGTGTGTGTGTGTCTGCAGGAAAGAAGAGCTCTAGAAAGGAAGATCTCTGAGATGGAGGAGGAACTGAAGGTAGTACTTTTTGTCTGTTTTTCAAAGTGTGTTTTTGTGCATCACCTTTGTAAAAATCAATAACAACAGAAACTAAAATTTAAGGTGCGTCCACACAAGGTCGTAATTACCGTAATTACGAGATTCCAACTTGTAAAAAGCGTTCACGTCCTTGTAAGCTGGGAATCTTCTGAGAGCTCCTACTTGTACCACCTGACTGCTGCAGATTCATTTATCCGTTCATAGTGTTGTCATAGAAATGCATAATTCCCAGTCCAAGGACATGAACAGCTTCTAGTAGAACGTCATGTGTTGTCATCTCGAAATTATGGTAATTACGACATGCTGTCGTTCTTGACAAGAGAACTTAAGACACTATTTTTGGAAAAAATTGTATGAGTACACTAGCATATCCACCTTGTTCCTCGCTCAACTCATAGCGGAATTATCCGCTATCCAAATTACCATGTTTTCCAAGCTGATTATGTAATGTTAAACCTATGAAAATGGTTTTAAAAAAGCATATGACATATCAATTTACAGTGTCGCAATGACGTCTTTTCTCAGTGCCTCACCCGTCAAAGTTTAATGAGTGTGTAGATGACATGAAGCTGCCTGAAGTTGGCTACATTGAAAACAGATGGATGCTTATATCCTACATACAGCTCCCGATTGGGTGAAGTTTGGGGGGTTTTGTCCTTAAATTGTTGAGAGTGCACATATACCTATAATGGGGAGTATTTTAACTTAAGTGCTGCAAGCCATGCTCATTTTCTCTTGTCAGTCTTTGACATAAAATGCAAGGCATATGACGCCATATACGGACATTCTTTTCAGATTTGCTGGTGCTCAAAACATACTTTCCAGGAATTTCTTCAGTTTATTGCTGTTGTTGTGGCAACAGCACAGCTTAACCCTCGTTTTAATTATTAGTAATGTTCAAAAAGTTTCTGTTTAATTCAGTTGTTTGTTTTTTTTTACTCCGTTTTAACAATGGGTTCCTATGGAGAACGGAACAGGACAGCATATAAACGGAAGTTAGCTCATCGTTTGCTCAGGAAAAAGGTGGATAGATGACCTCAAAACTAACAGACATGGACTAAAAGCTACAAAACTTTGATTTCTTCCTTTTTTATGAGGGATTTACAGCTCGTTTATGTGATTGTGTGAGAATTGAGATTGTTGTTTCACTCTGTTCGATTTATCTGCTTCATATCAAGTTGCAGCTCAGTTTAGCTGTTTCAGCCGTACTGTAAATATTGCGCATGTTCTCTCTATTCTAATGTCTCTATTCTGTGTGTGTGTGGAAGGGTAGCATAATTTAAAATCTTAAATTATGTGAGCGAGAAGTTTTCCAGGCCTTGGTTTTAATCTTTCTGTGACATGATGAATTTCTGTAGATTTCAGTATTTTAGCATTCCCCATTGAAACCCCACATCTTAAGTATGTGTGTATCTAACTGTACTTTAAGGGGAAATTTCCTAGCCTGGGAAAACCCAGACAAACTTCCGGCAAATTTAGATTTGCTCTGCAAGTAGTCTGGCAAAGAGCCCATTCAAGCCGATTTCTAATCCGTCCTAATCGAGGCACCAATCAGAAACGTTGAGGCGGGCTTTACACGATGACGATCGCTCTGATTGGTTTTAGGTCTATACAATTGCGCCCAGAGGCATTTGAGTGAAGCGCACCAACTTTTAAATGCATTATTATATTCAAATTGCAAACACATGAGGACAGTTTCCATGAAAGACCCACTGGCAGATGAACGTGCTACTACATTTCTCTCCGAAACGGTAGGAAATTAAATTAGATTTAATAGAGGATTTTAACTGTGACAAGATGATTGACAGGGCAGTTTACGTGACAGGATGCACGCGACAGATCCGTCCGATAAAGATGACGAAGTAGTATGTCCCAAAGCTTGCCTACTTTTTTGCTACACATTCAAAAGTAAATACCTTTTCTTCACAAAAAAGAGTACATACTTTTATGGCATAGTGTAACTTAGGCGAATTGGGACGCAGCATATGGCTTTACACGATGACGATCGCTCTGATTGGTTTTAGGTCTATCCAATTGCGCCCAGAGGCATTTGAGCGACGTCCGTTGGTGACGCCCCTTTGGAAATGAGTTATTAATGAAGCTTTGCCAGACCATAACTCAGTTACTACTGAGAATGGTCTGGTTTTAACCAGGCTAGAAATTTCCCCCAGAATTGTGCTAAATCGGACAAAACCTATTTTGGGCACATCTGGGAAGGTCCTCATTACTAAAATTGATCTATATTGTATATTAACCTTTTTTTTTTTTAGTGCAGAAGACCATGAAAACCATCATTTTTTTATTATAATTATTTTATTTTTTTTAGGAAACAAATTAAAGAAAGAAATATTATGTCAGCTAACTTAAATTTTGATTTTGTCTTTTTATATAATTTTTAGCTTAAGGTCCCTCTTTTAAGTCAGTCTCTACTTCCTGGTTGAGAAGCAATAACCTATAGTGTTTATTATAATCTTTATTTAAAGCTGCAGTCCGTAACTTTTTTTTTTGATTATTGATAATGTTTTTAATTTCAGTTGTACTGGTGGATTTCCGCGGGAAATTCGAGCATGTCTTTGCGTCATTACGTCACATCTGTCCACATAAAGGAGGAGTCCCAGCTAGTAGGCTATATTGCGTGTGAGGATGTTCGAGGTGTAGAATTATAGCCTTTTCTCACAGCACTTAAAATATATTTAAACTTATGGCGGATCCAGAATGTTTCAAACGACAATCACCAGTGACAACTGGAGATTCACCAGTTGTAAAACCCAAAAGACTTCGGACTTCAGAGTGGCTAGAGAAAAAAAGAGACTGCAACGGGGCCCATGCGAAAACAAGGATAAACATCGGCAGGGCTTTTGAAAGATGGCGTGAACTCCGTGTTTTAAAGGGGTTCAAAATGGACGCAGAGACGGCTTTTTTTTTTTTTTTTTGCTAGACAGGTAAGACAGTTCAATAGTTCAATTACGTAACAGTAGCGTACTTGTTCGCTTAATTTACACAGTTACGGAGTTTCCTTTGTTGTGCCTTTCTCGTTTTGCTATTATGGTAAATATGAATTATTTTGTGCTAGCTATGAGAGGGAGCAATTCACTTCTACTCCAAGAAAATCAAACCCGCCTCCTCCGTTGTCAAGTATAGGATCTGAATCAGATCGGTAAAGTGAAAATTTTCCTGTCGTAAGATGTTTATATTATGTTATAACACGTTTATGCATAACAGGGATTCCGTTCATACACTGTTTATTTCATAGCACTATGATTATTTGTTTGCACAAAATAACTGCTCTTCTATGATTTGCACGGTTTGATATGATATAAGCGATCGTTAGATTTAATCAGTGCGATTTGCTGCAATGCTTTTTTTCCCCCTTAGTTGATCAGAACAAAAGTGGATGTTACTTACTTGTTCAGACGTCATTTTCCGTTGAAAATTCTAATATTGGTCATACTTCCAAAAAGTATAATCTGTGATTCTGAATGCCCGGATCCACACCGGTGCGGTGATTGACAGCCGCACACTCTCCTCAAAACATTGGATTCATCCCCGCTGTTTCATGCCGATGTACAACCCACGTAAAGTTGATAATTCCACAAATAACTGCAATTGCAGATTTCGAACAGAGATGGAAAAACTGCGGACTGCAGCTTTAAAAAAATAGATTATTATAGATCAAATGTCCCCATTTATAGATAGCTATGTATGTACGTAAAGTACAGTTGTGGTACGTAAAGTACCACGTAAAGTTGATAATTCCACAAATAACTGCAATTGCAGATTTCGAACAGAGATGGCGACAAAGAGGAAAAACTGCAGACTGCAGCTTTAAAAAATAGATTATTATAGATCAAATGCCCCCATTTATAGATAGCTATGTATGTGTGTGCGTGCACACGTGTCTTTGTTTTTTTTATTAGTTCTGTGATTCCATATTTTGTCGCTTTTTGTACTGTTTACTTTAGTTTGCGTTTTCCCGCGTTTATTTTTGTCTGATGTCTGTCATCTCCTCTATCTCTTTCTCTGTCTGTATTTCTCCCTCTCGTAGAACCTTCCTCAGGTAAAGCAGGTGCAGTCTCTGCGCCAGTATAACGAGCGTTTGCAGGCAGAGAACAGGGCGCTGTCCCGCGTGCTCTCCAAACTCTCGCAGGGCTGCAGCCTCCTGCCCGCCGCAGACCTGTAGACCCGCCCCCACCTCCTCTTACACCCCTCCTCATGCTCCATTCAGCTCCGCCCACGCCCATATTAAGGCAGGTGCCAGCCTGTGTCTGAGCTGATGCTCCGCCTCCCTCAGTGCTCTCTGCTTTTCTTAAAGGGGAGGTTTTTATTTATTTATTTTTTATTCTTATTTTGTTTTATTCTTTTTTTTTTTTTTTTTTTTTTACACCATACAGTTATTGCTAATAAATAGCTATAAAGTACTGTTTTGGGATGTGCTTTAGAAATGAGAAGAAAAAAAAGAGGAAATATTTTGCATACATTTTTTATATATTAAAATTTGTCATTCGTTACAAAATTACATAAACTAATTCTGCCTTTTTATTTAATTTTATAAATGCCATGTTTGAATTTGTTGTAAAAATATTAAATAAAAATTACTAAGTAATATATATATATATATATATATATATATATATATATATATATATATATATATATATATATATATATATATATTTATATATTTTTTTTTTTTTTTTTTTACAGTTTATGAATGGCATTTTACAAATGCCGTTTTGCTTTAATCAGAATTTTTTTTAATTTTCATTTAAAATAACATATCTTCATGAATGACATGACATATATTGTATGTTGATATTAAAATAAATAATTTCATTAAATGTCCATACAACAATTCATATCCATCGCACAGTTCCGGCTATTTATAAACAGTTTTTAGTGATAAATTGTCCTGTTTTGTTTTTAATTTTGTTTTTTATTTATTTTTCTTCTTTTTTTTTTGCCACTACCCTCGAATGTGTTGCTGTGAAGTGCAGTTCCTTTGGATGACTCTGGCATCTTGCATGAGGTGCTTGACTGGTTTTTGTGAAACTGTTTCTCTGCTTTTTTCTTTTTCTTGGGAGACCATTCCTTTTCCCTCAATCCCAGATATATTGATCCTGGAGCTGAACTGCCATATATGCTCTGCCTGAGGCTAATCTAGATTGCATGGCTTCTGGAAACTCATGCATTTTAATCCACAGATTGTCCTTGGTAAATTCTTAAATTATATTTGGAGCTTCTCTTTCATAATCTATGCAGTGTTATACAGAATGAGGAACTTTCTTTTTTTTGCCTATACTCTTACTTTGTTTTTGTCTAGGTTTTTAAGTCCTGTTTCTTTTGTTCAGTTCTGTTTTGTTACTTATTTCAGCACTCAGCTTTTATGGACTGTTTGAATGCATTTTTCCAGTCTATAACTGCAGTACTCAAAGACTGTAAATCTCTCTCTCGGGAGGTGTCATTACACTGTTAAAATGTAATTGTAAATGGCAAGTTTATCACAAGGAAGTTGTTTCTTTGTGTTCCTGGAAAACAGATCAATTTCTTTCCCTGCATTCCTTTCTTGTTTACAGAACATACAGAACTCAGATCGTTATAGACCTGTGACTTTCTTGTGTGGACTAGTTAGTAGAGTAGTTTGTCTGACTTTTCATTCTGCGGTCAAGAAAGTCCACCTGTCCATCTATGTGGTTTATGGTCAATAAGGACAGTGAGAGTGAAATCTCAGTTAAAGATCTCCATTTCAACACTGCAACCTGAAGACTGAAGCGGGCTGGGTATCAAGTAGCACTCAGTGCTGTGGTTTATACAGACACTTTGAGCCGCTCTTGTGTTCCAGCCCCTTTATTTATCCCGTCCAGTTGAGAACACACAAAGGAACTCTGTGTGTGTGTAGAGAGAGATAGAGAGAGAGAGGACCGCCTGGCCTGAGCACTGTCCTCATCTTTACCATCTATCTGAGAGTGCATGGCTACAGTTTCCCATTGAACTGCAGTGTGCTTGTTGGTTTGTGTGCGTAAGTCTATGGTCCCTTTTCAACCAAAATGGTGCTGGTTCTGGTGCAGATGAATCTGCAGACTTCTCTAGAATGTGTATATATGTAATGCTTTTGAAAAAAAAAAATATTTTGATGTTGCAATAATTTCTCAAATAGAAAGTGCTTTTTATTTGGCAGTTACATTTACATTAGAACTCTTTACAGTCGGCAAGTTTGATCTTTGTGGATCGATTCAAATGGTCCTATTCAGTGAATCAATTCAAAGCTCTGATTCAGCTATTCATTTACATCACTGCATGGGATTGTTGTGTGTGTGTGTGTGTGTGTGTCTATATATATATATATATATATATATATATATATATATATATATATATAGAAGACTTCAGATGCAAAAGCCTCTAAGTGCCATCTGAAATTTTCTTCTAAAACGAGCATTTCTTTCAAGCTCGTATATTTAAGTTCAGTAATTTCACTTTAATGACAATTAATAGATAATTTTCATTGCCATTAAAGTGAAATAACTGAACATAAACATACAAGCTTGACCAAATGATCATTCTAGAAGGAAATTTCAGATGGCACTTAGAGGCTTTTGCTTCTGAAGTCTATATGTATGTGTATATAAAATTTATTACAAACATAAAATATCCTTATCAGTAAGCATCATAATTTAGCTTATATGATTACTGTATTATAGTTTATGCATCAGTCATTTTGAGTGCACTTGGCTACAGTGGCTGTTTGGTTACTTTTTTCTCACCATTTAACCTATAACATATTAAGATAAGTCTTGCATATTGTCAAAAAAAAAAAAAAAAAAACTAAGAGAATTATCTCCTTTCCTGCAATTGACATTATAGTGTCATTATTGGTTCTAGACCAGCAGCTTTGGAAGCCATTCCTGAGCCTTTTTTTTTTTTTTCAATTCCAGATCAGGCACCATCACCATATCGGTGGAAAGGGGGGTTGTGTTGGATAGTAATTGCTGTTTGAAGGAAGGAAGAAAAAAAACTGTCAGCGTCTAGAGACACGCGTCATCTACAAAACACTGGTTCTTGTCTGTGAATCTAACCCTCCCCTCTCCTGTTTTCTCTTCCAGACGCTACCAGACTTGAAAGCAGACAACCAGAGACTAAAGGACGAGAACGGAGCGCTGATCCGAGTCATAAGCAAGCTTTCCAAATAGAAAAGACCCTCCCCACATCCTCCGGCAGTAACGGTATTGCACATCTAGATATTAATACGAGACAACGGCGACAAGAAGGCTCCGTCTCCCCTTCCGTTTCTCAGTCCCCAGCTTTCCCTCGCTTCTCCGCTCCACCTCACCACTCACACAGAACCACTGCGTTTACAGAACTAAGGAAAAGCGTTAGACGAGAGAACGGCATCGAACACTTTGCGGGCGGGGAAAGCCTCGAAAAACTATTTAACCAATAAGCCTTAGTTGTACATACGTCACTTGCATCAAATTTCTCTTGGCTGTCACAGAACACCTGATTTTATTTGTGCCACACTTTTTTTTTGTGATCTATCTTTTTTTTTTTTTTGTTGTTGTTTTAATTTTTTTTTTTTTGCTCCGCTCTTTAATCTTTCTTCCTGTATAGATGCGTCATGCAATGTGCAGCTCTCTCTCCTTCCATTTCCTCTTCCTGTCCTCATCCCCCTCCACATTGCGCTAGAAGTCCCGCCTCGTCCTCAGAGGCACTGTCTCTCAGCAGAAGACTTCCCAGCATTCCACGATGCTGGTGCACGCTCCGCACACTTCCTCCTCCTCTCTCTCGAGAGAGACGACGGACCCCTGGCTTTACTGATTAGGTGGACCTTGTGAAATCGAAGCTTTCACTTATGTGCAATATATGCATTTCTTTCCTATACAAATGCTTTAAGAATGAGTCTGTCACTAGTAAATGTTCACTTCCTCCCCACTTTCGTGGCTCACCCCGGTTTCCTTCCTCTCCCCCCCGACTTCTTTCTCTCGTTTCTTTGAGTTTGTAGTGTAGTCGTTGGTTTATATCCTGTACTCCTCACGTTGTTTTAGCAGGTACTGAGTGAAGTTGTATATACCTGTATGTATTGTTTGAGACCAGCACATGGCATGCGTTTATGGTTCCCTGTCTGTTACTATTGAAATATACCAACTCCAGAGGACAAAGTGTGTTTTAACTATTTCCTTCTTCTTTTATAGTCGAAAAAAGTCATTGAATAACAATAGAGCCGCCCCCTTCAAGGGGAAGGTGTTTTTCTTCTCAGTTTTAAGTGTTCACGTAAAATTGTGAGATAATAATATAATTGCTTCACTACATTTCACACATTTTATTCAGTATCTTTGGAAGAGTGCTGTTCATTTTTTTTTTTATATATATTTTACTCCCCCCCCCCCCCCCCCCCCATTTCCTTTTTTTTTTTTTTTTTTTTTTTTTAAGCTGTAGTATTAGCCAAGGTGTTGTCACTAAAAAGATCCTAGATATCGCTAACCCAGTCCTTTTTACAATGTCTACATGCACTGTCAATGCCATGTCAGGAGTCTTGCTGTCTGGTTTAGCGAACTTTTGCCACCGCATCAGATGAAGTCCATGCATCGGAAACACGTTTTATGCATTTCAGTGGCCTTGTACTTAAAATACTGTAGTCGGGAAAAAAAATGTCGCTGTAGTTGGACTTGTCAGCTGTCTCCTCTTTGGTTTAGGTTTTTAATTTTTGTTTTTGTTTTCTTTCCTTTTTAAATTTCCCATCATCTTGTAAAATAGATGTGTGGCTTCATCCGTGCAAGCTGTGCTGTGACTACCAACCACTGAGAGTTAATTAAAATAAACTTGTACATTGTAAAAATCTCTTTGCCGTTGTTGTCCTGTTTTTTTTTCCCCCTTAATGTTAGTTCCACATCTCACATTGTTGCTTTGACAAAAAAACAGATTTTTCTACGTATGATTTTTGGAATAATCTTTTAGCGTAGTCCAATTTTATATAATAAAAGTCCAAATAAAAGTTGACCGCAGTCCAAATATTTAGTTGGATTATTGTTGTTGAATATTGATATTTCCCCTATTAATACCCAAACTACTTGAATGGTGAATAAGACAAATTTAATTGATCAGGGATCTCATACCATTATTTTTTTATTCAATAATAATCGGATGACATTAAAAAAAAAAAAAAAAGGGCCATACACAGATATATTAACTATTAATATGTAGTTATTAATTCAAAGACACAAGACAGAATGTAGGGTCCATGAACAAGTCAATTATTCACTTGCATAATCTGTAAACCAAGATGTGTGTTTGATCATTTATAATATTTAATTATTCAATCAAACTTAATGGTTTATGGATCTTAATGCTAAACCTTTCAGTTTCTTTGAATTATCAACTTTTTTTCACCTGTTGAATATTAGCTCATGTAATCAAAGTCCATTTGAAGGAGAAATTCAATTTATTGCAACTGGAATGAACAGCAGTTTCAGAGACACTAGATGGCGCCTGACTGAGCTCGGAATTAACAGGAAATGCAGGAAAAGTGTTGCTTCATTGTTTGATCTTACATAAGGCTTACATTTATCTGTGAACTAGTATCTTCTAGTATGTTTTGTTTGCTGCTTCCTCTGGTGCTTGAAGGGATCCAACATTCTCATGCAAAGGCATTTTGTCCAAAGATAAAGCCAGATAAAAATGAAACACATCAAATTAAAGGGTAGTTTTTATCTTTTTTTTCTTTTTTTTTTAAAGTATAACATTCTTCCATGCAAGTGCAGCCATGTGTAAATGACATTTTCAGTTTTGTTTGAATTGTCCCTTCAATTACTTTTATCATTTCTCTCAATACCGCAATATCAAAGTCAGTTCCAGACTTCAAGACTGCATTGATAAATGTGCTTGGCTCTGATTGTGGCATGAAGAGCTCAAATAATGCCATAATGCTTTTGAGGAGAAGAGGCTGAACGGGCAGTAATTGCACGTAGTCATGCAATGGAACTTTTTCCCTTTTCTGTATTTTTTCCATTTGAGTCCCCTTCATTCTTCTGTTTCTACCTCAAAGCTCTGGTCTAATGGGATTCTTGACCAAAACTAATGTGGAAAATATCAGTTGGAGTGTTTCCCGGTTTAAAAAGCAGGATGAAAAAACACTAAACCCAGGCAATTATAGAAACAAATAGATTCAGTGCTTTAGGTTTTGGTGATTTGTACCAGCAGGGTAAGATCAGTTGCAACATATTTCACACTTTACATGAGTTATGTGATTTAACGAATCATATACAAGTACACAATGCTGCGGACAGTAAATGTGAGTTTGTTATTGCTTGATTGAATTCAGAAGGGGGGAAATTGATCCGTCAAACCATATCATGTAGCAGGTATTGGCAAGTGAAATAAAGTAGGCCTAGGCCTATAACCATGAATATATTAATCAATCACCCATGCTCTAATAATAAGGGAAAATATTGCTGTTTGGAACAGATCACTTCATACTATTCCTGCATATTTTATTTCGGTATTTATTTCTTAATTCATTATTTATTTACTCATACTGCGTTGACGTTCTTATTTGCGTTATCATTGTCATTGATTGGACGAAAGTAGCACGTGACCTATTTACATAAAATCTCAAGCATTGCGCTGCCTGCTGAATGTCATTTTCTCCTGAATGGATTTCTCTGACTATAAAGGCAAGAATAAAACTCTTATTAACTCCAGGTGACGCGTTTTCCGTCACCATTTGACACTGTCCTCCTCAAATTCTGAAACTGTTGTTTATACAACGCAGTGTTTGTGTGACTGTACAAAGCACGTGAATATGAGGCACGCGATTGGTTGTCGGTAACGTTCTAACACCGCTTCGTTCCGCAATGCAGGGTTAGCTCGATGGTGTTTTATGCCCCCAATGGCTCCTTAGAGGCAGCTAACCCTACCCTCAACCTTAAACCTACCCATCCCCTCGCTGCCTGGAAGGCGACGTTGGGGGCATAAAACACCAAAGACCGCAGGGTTAACACTGCAAAAGCACCGTTTCTCTCCCCGGGGTTCTTTATACTTTTATTTCTGACTTACATCTATATAGCTATACATCAACATGCTTTACATGTATTCATTTAGCAGATGTTTTAATCCGAAATGACCTACAAATGAGAAACATCACAAATCTTGCCTCTCTGCTGCTGCCGCCATTTGGTCACTTGCTCTTTTCTTCTTTGCCATTATCAGTTTTTGCAGAAAAAATAAATAAAAAATCCTACTGTGAACTGTAGCTGTCAGGTGAGTGTCTGTGGAAAGATGATGTCATTCCTGTAGGTCTTGTGAATCCCTGACAACTACTACTTTCTAGTTTTCGTATCTTTTATTAATATCAGGAGATGTGGAATTGATGTCTAAACAGAACTGCTCTTCATATGTGAATTAAAACCAGACAGTTTCTTAAATTCTTTTTAATAATGATGTTACTGAGAATACATTGTTCATTGTAGTGTTCAAATATTAAAAAGAGATATCCTATCAGTGTTGTTTTAGGATATCATTGATATACTTAGGCCTATAGTTTTTATTAATATTTTGAATTTGGTTTTATTTTTTTATTTTCATTTAGAATTTTGTAATAAGGTGCAGTCATTTTTTTAATTTTGTATTTTTATTTATTATTTTTTTATGTCTATATGTTTGTATTCTTTTATTTATTTTATACTTAAACTTAAGGAAAATTAGAAACTTAAAATAAGTTTCAGTTACTTAAGTTAAAATTTAGGCTATTTCAAGAAACACTTTTTTAAAATGGTTTTACTTTAGGTTTAGTTTTAGTCAATAACCCTGGTTTTAAATATGATGGGATTGATAGGCTTTATGGGATTGCCAGGATTTTACCATAAACAAGAGGAAAATGAGTGTAATTGAACTGAATTGCAGATCACATAAAAGACGGGCCACTGGTCTTTATTTTATGTATGTATGCATGTATGTATTTATTTATTTATTTCATGTTTTTTTATTTAATTTTGGAGTTGGGTTTGTAAACGCAACAACAAAATGCTGAACAATGTACATAAATAAAATAAAATGTATCCAATAAAATATGGGAATACGAGCACAATCACTTCAACGGCATGTAACCATAATGTTTAATTAGTGCTGTGTGTGTGTTTCCTCTTACAGTAAATGGCTGTGTTTGTAGTTTGTGCCTAATGTGTAATATATTTGTGACTTTTGGAATTTACCTAATGATCGTTATATATTTCCATGAGATTATTTGACTAAAGCTACTTATTCAGGGCTTTCATGTGACTTTTATGTCCTGGAATGTGGATAGTCAGGCGGTATATGTTCAGTCACTCGAATCCGCATTCCCCAGAGCTGTACGGGTATATTTCCCTATAATGAGTCCAAAACTGAAGATCTTTAGGATATTTGAGGATTTATTCCCCAGATGACCTCACTGTCTGCTTTACGTTCTACACATCTAGCTTGCTAAAACTGAATTCTCTGCAGTGGCCTGAAAGATGTGAGGAACCTCCGGTTCCGGGCTATGAATATCTGGCGCAGACCCAGAGAAAGGCCTCCGGAGTCAGTCAAGGCTCATCTCTTGTTCTCCTGGATCCGTGGCACGCTGTCGATTACCTCAGAAAATGATTTTTGTCTCATCCCTCAGTTTGTAAATACAAGCAGAATTGTGTTTACATTAATGCACTTTCAATGGAGGTCTATGAGGCAAGACACTGCACAGGATAAACATTAAAGGTTTTTTTTTATTGTATAATGTTCTCTGAGGTCCACTTATAATGTTAGCAAGATGTTAACATATAAAACATCCTAGTTTAGAAATATAGATTATCTCTTTGACTTTTACGACATTCAAGACTTGGAAGTAAACGCCCACTGCTATGATTGGGTAACAGTTTCACATATTAAAATAGTTTTCAATGTCCTCACTACACGTGTGGAATTGTTTTGAAAAATTCAATGTTTGAGTGCGAGTCTGATCCCGAATCACAACTAACCTTCACCTCAAATAACAAGGGTTCTCCAGTCTGGACAGCTTGGTAGTTAATAATCCTTATTTATATTTATTTGCTTATATTTATTATATTTATTATCCTTATGTATTTGTGAGGTAGTATTGTATTTTATCACATTAATGTTGAAACGAAGATGCTACCGAAAGGTGTTTATCTTGTTACATAGTTGAAAAATTTGCCAACTGTGAAACATTTATGTGTATACATATGCTTTATAAGTCTTGGTTGAGGCAAATAAAGTTTAAGTATTTGAATTTACCGCAGTTATAGTTGACAGGATATCTTACGGTGTTTCAATTATGTTGCACTGTTGTTCTTATATTAATTGTTCATCATTTTTAGTAAAGTGAGTACATATCAAATGATCCATAACAGACAAAGTAACAGTGACACATGGTAAAAACATTGTTACCGTGTTTCGGCATTACTGTCAGATCCAAGTTGGCACTGCATTGTCTTTTATTTTCAGTCTCTGTGTCGAACGGTGTCTTGTTTAAAAATGAATCCACAGTAAAATTAAGCAAACAAATGAAGTGGACACTGGAACTTCCTTTAATATAAAGTTCATTCACACTTCCTAATGTTATAATCACAAAGGAAGGCAATGGAAAGACTGTTTTGGCTCTAAAAAACATCTTGTAATCCTCAGAGTAATCTTTATGATTTTTTCCTGTGTTCGTCTCACTCGTACTTACTACTACATCATACGTGCGAATCTGTGGGCGGGGCTAAAGAGGCAATAATGTAGAAGTAGACATTGATCTTCTGTAGACGCGGTCTTTTGTCGCACTATGACGTCATAATGTGACAAAATCCGAAACGAGACGTTTTGGGAGCTTGGTTTCAATTAAAGCTGTTTTTGGACTACGAGGAAGCTTTGAGTTCTGAAACTTACAAGATATTTTTATAATACAATGCTCTCATATGTCAATAGACCAAGGAAAAATTTATTTCTCAGTTCATGACACCTTTACAATACACAGTGTTTTGAAAGTATCGCCACTTATCTTAAAAATAATATGTGTAAACTAGTGTGAATCCCTCACTTACTTTGTCTGGGGCATCGTTAAACTCCTGTCATGACCATGTAACGTTTAACCTTGTAACTTCGGAGGGATAGCCAAAAGGAACTGTTTACAGAGAAAATCCATTCACAACCAGATGATAGACAAAATTAATGTGCCTTAAAGAACAATTTAGACAACTCTACAGCTCAAAATAAAACTATTTTATACAGAATTAACATCAGTGCTTTAAACCGTTCAGAATGTCTTTCTCTTGTAGCCATACTATCGTCATCCCTGTGCAATGTGTTGCCTCATAGACTTACATTGTAAAAGTGCAAAATTACATTACAAAATGATTTTCTGTGGGAAATACAGCATGAACATTCCTGTAAAGGAACATTAGAGACGTAATGTTGATTACTAATAAAAAAAAAAACAATAACTGCCCCTCCTTTAAAAAAGGGAGGCACTTACAATGGAAGTAAACGGGGCAAGTCTGTAAACGTTAAAATACTTGCTAATTCAATACACAAAAGCAAATGCATGACAATATGATTTGACTATTACTTTTAGTGTATACATTTTCTGTGTTGCCATGACAGTACAACCTAAAATCACATCATTTTTTTTACAGAATTAATTAAAAATAAAATTATTTTTATTTTTAAAAAATGTTGTGTGTGGTAATCAACGTTATGCCACAAATACTGAAACTGAATATTTATTTAATCTTCTTCATTTGCACTGCCAAGTTCTGATTGTGACATTAAATGTCTTTCTTCAGAAACACAAGCATGTGAAGATGACTTACATGTCACTATACAGTTGGTGGAGTTTTGTATTGTGCAAGATGACGGTTATTGTTTTGCCTGAAGCGTTTAATCATTTCAGTTCATAAGTGAATAAATGAGTACAGCTGGTACTTTTTAACTGAAATCATTCCCATGCCTCCGTTCAACCATGCTGACAGTTTAACATACCAATTAAGGGACATCTGAGATGTTTGGGGACATAAAGTTACTCCTAGTGCTGCTAACTCAAATTAACTCATAGAAATGAACCTGGGGTGTGTTTCCCAAAAGCAGCATTAGGTCGCAAGTTCGGTTCAACTGGTAATGATGGAACTTGTGACCATCGTTGGCTTCGGAAACACACCCCTGACCGGTTAAATATGGGTGGCACACGGAACAATTGTAATGACCCATTTTGTCATCCCTCACCCATCTCAGCAGATGGCAGCGCACAGATGGCATGGTTATGGTCCACTTTTATAGGACCGACAGGGGAAGTTATGGCCATTGGCCAGGCCTGTGCTTTGTAATGATTTCAAGGTTGTTGGGAATCACAATGACCAATGATCATTAAGACAATGAACTATAAAAAAGCTACACTGTAAAAAATGATATGATCAATAAATTATGGCATGTTTTTACATTGCTTTAACTTATCAAAATAAGTTTAGCAATTTTAATTTTTTTTAAGATTCAATTCGTTTTTTTAAGTCAGTTTAAAGTAATTTAAGTTGAAAGGACTTAAACATTCCTTTCATGTACAAGTTGATTGTACTTAAAAATTTAAGGCAGCAACTTATTTTTACAATGTAACATTTACATTCTGATGAAAAGAAATATGAAGTTGAAACTGAGTAGTTAAACTCTGAGGGTTTTCACCTTTTTTAATAGTGCGATGTGACAAATTATTATTTAAAGGTACAGATATTCCCTCAAAATCTATTTTTATTATTATAAAAAACTGTAAAAGAATCATAAAAATGCTGTTTCGAATTAATTGTATCATGCGACTCGTGCGATTGTGTGATTGGTCAATGTCCAACAATATACACTGATGCAAATAATCTCATGCATTGTTCATTTTTTCATATTAAAAAACGACATACAGTGGCCTCAACATGTATTTGGACACTATTAGGAGTATTTAACAAAATATCAAACCAAGAATCATTTATTTTTAACTTAAATGTCCAAAAAGAGCCACTGTACCTTTCTTTTTTTCTTCTTCTTCTTTTTTTTCTCCTTCTAAGTATTAATAACTGTAATGCAACAGAGCTCAACTATATGAACCTCAATAATTCCATTAATGGCAGTTGTGGTTCCATTAAGGCAGAAATACAAGGAATATGAAAAAATCACCCTGAAGTAACAGCAGATTTCTGTAAGCGTATAGCTTTTCATTGTTATGTTAATCCTGTGTGATTTTCAGTTGAAATTGAAATGAACTCGTGTCAGGGCACAGAAAAATGTCTGTCATTCTGATGTTTCACAGACAGCAAAGTCATTATTTCTAGTCTAAAATAATGGAACAAATGGGTTAAAAGTATCACAAATATGGTACAACTGACAATGAACCAGTTCCAAATTTGTTCTCATTTCTCATTTTTTTCTTTTCACTGCGGGATCCATTTAGGGATGAGTCAGTTGAAAGATCGTCACTCAAGGTGTGACTTCAATATCTCCTAAAAGGGCTCTTTCAGATAGACAGCACATTCTCACCCGCAGTGAAGCAAACATATCAGACAGCTTTTTAAAAAAGACCTTGACTGATAAGAAAGCAAACTAAATTTAATTCTCAAAGTGGGAGTAACTCTCCACTTATCTGCTCCTTTACAAAATGCATTTTAGGTATGCCAAGTGGAACTTTCTTAAAAGGGAAGTTTGTGCCAAAGGAGTGAGTGACAGATGAGTGTTTGTGCTGCGAGTGATTTGAGTTTCCCTAAAGCACACAGAAACATTCTAAAAATGCATTAGCGGGAGCCTGTATACATCACAGGATATTTATAGACCAGGCGCCTTATTGTTTCCCCTACAGATTTCTCCCAATTATCTCTGTCAGTGTGCACAGAAAAGAAAGATCTTAAATGAAAAGCGATTTTCTATGGCTCTGTGGGCTTTAGGAGTAATTCAGCCATAAAATCTCTATGTAAACCTTCAGAGAACTAAAACATTCACCAGCTGTTTTAAAAGAATTCTTTGCAAATTCAAGGACAAAATTCCTTGGTTTTTACTCAGTGATGTTTTAGATTGTATATAAGATGTAAGTGTATAGTGACTCAGCACCGCTTACTCATCAAGTCATTTTCTGCAAAAATAAACAACAACTGACTTTAGTCCTGAGTTCTCGTAAATATGACCCGTGGAGAGTACCTAAACCCTGATGGAATGCATTTCTTAAGGAATCAAAAGAATGTCTTAGGGACTTTCCACAGTTGGGTCACAAAATAGAGTTTAGAATTTTTTTTTAATGTCTCTTACTATCAAATAAAGTAAAACAGTAATATTGTGAAATATTGTTAAAATTTAAAATGTTTTCTATTTTAATATATTTTAAAATGTAATTTATTCCTGTGATGGCAAAGCTGAATTTTCAGCATCATTACTACAGTCTTCAGTGTCACATGATCCTTCAGAAATAATGCTGATTTGCTGATTAACATTTATATATATATATATGACATGTATATATATATATATATACAGTAACAGTCAAAAGTTTGGAAACATTACTATTTTTAATGTTTTTGAAAGAAGTCTCTTATGCTCATCAAGCCTGCAGTTAAAAAAAAAAAAAAACAAAAAAAAAAAACAGTAATATTATGAAATATTATTACAATTTAAAATAATGGTTCTCTTTTTTAATATACTTTAAAATGTAATTTATTTTTGTGATGCAAAGCTGAATTTTCATCAGCAAGTACTCCAGTCTTTGGTGTCTTATGATCCTTCAGAAATCATTCTAATATGCTGATTTATGATCAATGTTGGAAACAGTTGTGCTGCTTAATATTTTTTTTATAACCTGAGATACTTTTTTCAGGATTATTTGATGAATAAAAAGTTAAAAAGAACTGTATTTATTTAGAATAGAAATCTTTTGTAACAATATACACTACCGTCCAAAAGTTTGGGAACAATAACTATTTTTTTTTTTAAGAAATTAGTACTTTAATTCAACAAGGATGTGTTAAATTGATAAAAGGTGATGGTAACGATTTATTTTGTTAGAAATGTTTTTATTTTGAATAAATGCTGTTTTTATGAATAAATGCTGTTAACGTTTTACTCATCAATGAATCCTGAAAAAAGTATTCCAAAAAAATATATTAAACAGCACAACTGTTTCCATCATTGATAATAACTGAGTATCAAATCATCATATTAGAATGATTTCTGAAGGATCATAAGACACCAAAGACTGGAGTACTTGCTGATGAAAATTCAGCTTTGCATCACAAAGATAAATTACATTTTAAAATATATTAAAAAAGAGAACCATTATTTTAAATTGTAATAATATTTCATAATATTACTGTTTTTATTTATTTATTTATTTTTTTAACTGCAGGCTTGATGAGCATAAGAGACTTCTTTCAAAAACATTAAAAATAGTAATGTTTCCAAACTTTTGACTGGTACTGTATATATAAATATATATGTATGTATATATATATATTAGGGCTGTCAAACGATTAATCGCGATTAATCGCATCCAAAATAAAAGTTTGTGTTTACATAATATATGTGTGTGTATGGAGTATAATTATTTTCTATATATAAATACACACACATGCATATATATTTAAGAAAAATGTGTTATTTATATATAAAATATTTATATATAAATATAAATTACATATAATATAAATATATATACACAGTATATACATGCAAATATTTCTTAAATATATACATGCATGTGTGTGTATTTATATATAGAAAATATATTATGTAAAAACAAACTTTTATTTTGGATGCGATTAATCGCGATTAATCGTTTGACAGCCCTAATATATATATATTCTAGAATGATACATTTTTTCAGGATTCTTTGATGAATAGAAAGTTCAACAGCATTTATTTGAAATAGAAATCTATTGTAACCATATAAATGTCTTTACTGTCACTTTTGACCTGACCTCAAACTTTTGAACGCCATTGTATGGATGATGTAAATTTTTCCCTTTATGAACAGAGAATACAATAAGCTTCTCATACTCCCATGTTTCATGCAAATAAAGATGACAGGAACTAACTAGGGACATGATAGAGTCCCTAAAAAATAAACAAGACAATAACTTACAAATGTTACACAACATGCCCCCCTCACAACATTACACAAGAACAAGGAATGTTTTTTGTTTTTATTTCTTTACTATCATAATGCATTCATTTTGAACAGCAGTATCCACTTAGTGGCAATGTTAGACAATCTCTGATGTATAAGTATGTGTCGAAAATTATGATATGCCAGTTTATTTGATGATAGACAGGCTGTATGCAGAGATGACTATATGCACCTCTGTTATCTAAGACATTGAGTTCCTTCATCTCTGAGAGTCTTCAGGTCACGAACACTCGAGCTCTAGAACAGTGACTCATGCTCTCTCGGGACCTGTGTGGAGAGAACAGGCCATTCTCATCACCAACCAGTGTTTCTCATCATTACACGCAGAACAACATCTGTCTTTCTGTCTTTAATAGGAAATAGGGGGAAAAAAGATGCCCCCCTCCCCCCAATAACAATGTGCATTCAATGTGATATTAAAGGGAATAAATAAAAACTTTTGCTAAATTACTTGTCATAGCACTACTAGGGTAAGTTGACCCCCTAGGACAAGAAGCCCTGCAGGTAAAATTGAACAAAATGTATCAATTTTGATATCATTCTTATTAATATGAAATGTCATTCATGTAAAAGACTAAATCAACTATTCTATTCAAAATTGTGTTTTGTCAATTTAGTGTTTTGCAGAATACCAGTAAAAGAGATTCATCTGAAAGGGAATTTTATTCTTTGACTTATATACAGGCATGAGACTATTTGCATATTTAATTGTCCATATTTTAAATGACGTTATGTCATAACAACAACACTATGAAATCAAATTGAATTGTTTTACTCAGTTAATTTTAATGTAAACCAAATGCGTGCATGAAATGCATCTAATTCGGAATGATTGAACACTAAACCCATGAATGTCAAAAAGTATTAAATAAAAAATTCTGAGGGGGCCATTCTATCTTTTTTACTCCACAAATCAAAAAACAATAATGTCTCAACACACCCCTCATTAACAGATATTCAACATAATATAATCACTATTTTCCAGAGACACAAAATTAGATCATTTAAACTGACTAAATTAAACAAATGCTGATATGCAGATTAAAAGAGAAAAGTAAAAATAGCATAGCCATTCATCCAAAAGAAAAAAATTCATGTCAAGAGAAAAAAATAAGGTGGGTTTCTACTTCATCTTACCCTACTAGTTAAATATTTGTATTGAAGTAAATTAATGAATGCTAAATGTGCCAATAGTAATGACAAGTCCCTATCATTTCCCTTCGGCTATTTCCGGTCATTTTCGTGACTGCTCGGAAACTCTTCGGGAGAGGGGCAGGACTCAGCGCTGGAGTGCGCGTGCTGTAACTAATCCAGTTCGTTCCAACGATCAGTCCACCTGAACTTCTGACGAATGTGCATGCGCGCTCAGGTGAGCTTTACCGGGTACTTTCTTAAGAGACAGCACTTACTTGACAGTTTTTGAATGTTTTAAAGTGAGTTCAACACAGTTTGGGTCAACTTTAAAAGTACACTTATTTTAAAACAATCTCTAAACACTTCTGAGGAATGTGGCGGATCTGAACAGCAATATTTGTATAGTGTGTTTACAAAGTGATTTGGGTCGCACGAGACATTCTCAAAAGGAAATCATGGCAACGGGAGGATTTAAATCTACCAGCGCAACGGACTTTCTGGAGGAATGGAAAGCAAAGCGCGAGAAGATGAGAGCAAAGATGCTTGGAGATATCGCCGCCGCCACCGGGAGAACTAACGTTACTGAGTTAAACAACAACGGCAGCTCGGGGAACTGCGTCTCCCCTCCGTCCTATCCGGTGGCCCGGTCCTCCTCTTTATCCGCTTTGAAGCGGCCGGAGGACGAGGCAAAGTCACCCGAGCCCTCCGGGGGAAGCTTGAAGAAGACGCCGGAGAAAGTGAGCGGAGTCCCGCTGGCGGAGAGCTCGAGCCCCGCTGGTGTGGATGACAGCGATAAGGAGAGTCCCACACACAGCAAGAGCAAAGAGAAGAAGAGCTCAGGACCCAGCGCCAGAAAGGGCAAAGGACAGATCGAGAAAAGGAAGTTAAGAGAGAAGAGGAGATCAACAGGTGTTGTCAGCATACCGTCCACTGAGGTGAGTTCACTTTTAAAGTTAACCATTTCTTCCAGGTAGCAGCAGCAATATGGTATCAGAGGGTAGGCCTACTACAAGTATACTTCCAAAAAACACATGATAATGCCATGGTACTTCTACTGAGTTGGCTTTATTTCAACCACATTTATGTATGTTGACAGCATGTAAATTAAGTATTAAAAACATGATATTACCATGCCACCAATGTTATAAAACCATGTTGGAGTTGCAACCATATAGACAGTATCCTATATGTTTTGTAACTAAAGACAAGCATGTTGTTTTTTTACCATGGTACCAGAAAGGCAGCATTACCATGGTTCCTTTTTGCAAGTGATCTTTTGGTTGGCATTGTTGCAAGTTGCAACCACATTTATTCATGTAGCCAGCTTTTTAGCTGATTAAGTTTAAAAACATGGTATTACCATGGTATAATTTCCATAAAACCAGGGTAATGATTACTTGGCCATGATACTTTGATGTATACCATGATACTGAAGGATTGCCATATTAATATGCCATGTGTACTTTAAAGAATGCTATGGTGTTACTACCCTGCTAGTTTGAAAGAAACCCATGAAATTATCAATGGCACTGTGTCAAAAAAAACATATTAAGTGGTAAAAGTACCACCATACCATGGTACTTTTGTGTAAGTGATCTTTTGGCCCATATACTGAGTTGCAACCATATTTATAAATAGTATCCTAAATATGTTTTGTTACTAAATTAGAAAAGCATTATTTTTTTTTTTTACCATTGTACGAAAAAAGGTGGCAATACCATCATACTTTTTTGTAAGTGATCTGTTGGTTTATTTTTATTAAGTTGGCATTTATTTATGTAGACATCATGTTAGACAGGTTTTGTAAATTAAGTAAAAAAAAAAAGAAAAAAAAGATATTATTATCATGGACCCATGCCCATAAAACCATTGTAATGGTTACTTGTCCACGATACTGAAAGATTTACATCAATATGCTGTGTATTTACATGTACTTCAAAGAAAACCCTAGTATTACCATCATGCTAGTTTCCAAAAAACATGGTGTTGCCTTTGGCACCATTTAAACCCCCCCAGTAATACAGGATACATTTCTGACTGTAAGTGAACTGTCACCCTATTTGGAACCATATTTACTAGGACAGTATCCTAAATGTGTTAAAGGAGACAAGTACAGTGTTTACCATGGTACCACTGTACAAAAATAGCTTGTTTTTTAACTACATTTGCTATGTAGAACTTCTCCTAGACATACCATGTGACTAGAAAACTTTGAGTTAACTACTTTACTTTTATCATCCTCCAAAAACATGGCAATACTATGACACCTCTTTTGTAAGTGATCTGTTAGTCCATCTGTCCAAAACTGGCATTTTTGCAACCACATTTCCTTATATAGACACAACTCTGGCCAAGTTAACTTAGCTGTAATCTAAAATCAATCGTTAAATGTCGCTCCATCGCTTAGCTTGTCCGTCTGCCTTATGTAATGTATGTGAAATATCAGCTCAAAACATGTTCTCCTCTAAGCAACACTCACATAAATCAAGACTAGAAGCCAACGAGTCTGATTACTAACAGATTGAGATCATATTATACATATTTCCTCCATTTCATGATTCTGTGGGTTGCAGAGTAACGTTCTACATCATGCAATGTAGGGAGAACATGGTACGTCTGTTCCTCCAGTTTAAGACACTTCGTCATCTGATCAGTTCACCATAACAATTCCTCCAAAACATGCCAACTGTCTCATAAGTTTCACCCCTTTCAATCCATCACATTCCCACACATAAGCAAAGGGAGGCTTGTGAGCGCATTGTGCTATTGGTGTACATAGAGCTGCGAATGTCTGCATACCACCCAGCTCCACTGCCCCGCGGATAGTTACTGTTGGAGGCTGACCAGTATGTCTGCTTTGGCTGAAGACATCCTGTCATTAGCCTCTTGCACTGTGCCAAGGTAAAGTAGTTTGGGAAGTGGGCACAGGCCAAGACTTAATGTTAGGGTGTATTTGAGAGATGAGTGTTTAAGTATACACACTCATGCACCATGGTCTTGCTGGGGTTGTTACTGCAAGAATGTGTGTGAGGCTCAGTAAATTATTTATCATTTTTACACTTTCTTTTTATTCTCTGGGGTTGAAGTGAGCATAAGCGAGGGAGCATGTCATGCAGTTTGAGCGCTTTATCTAGTGTGTAAGTGTGAAGGCAGTTAATGGCCATGACAAGCTGTCTAAACCCATTCAACCAGAGTCCCATCACCTGAAACTATTATTTATGCTTGGTATGGTGTCCAACCATATGTCTCACACCTCTTGGAAATATCAAGCATGTCCAGTGTCTGCTTAGTTTTGTGAAAATGCACTTGCGATTCTTCCCTGAACAGCTTTTCAGAGAAAAGGTATGCAGGATTTTCTGGAGGTTGTTTCCCTGTACTTCCTGCCGTGGCTTCAAATTGATAGGGCTCATTGTTCGACCGTGTGCGTTTAGCAGCTTGCTGTGAGTTATCAGACACTTGTGGAGCCTCCCAGCTCTCTCCCTGAAACCTAAACTTTGTTTCCCACTGTCATTGTTATGGGGGGCCGTTAACCCGTATAAAGGCTGCCTGGAACTCCGGCTCCTAGTAATTCATGAGTAATTCATGAGCAATCCTTCGCAGACACCTTGAAGCGGATTCAGCCGTGTATATCCGACTGTAACTTTAATCCATAACATGTTTGTTTAGTATTACAGATCTGAAAGTTCATATCATCAGCCAGGACATTTGATAAATGTTCTTTTGCTACGTGTGTTTTGCTGGGGTAGCCTAACTGACAAGTTTGTTTTAATTTCGGTGTGTTTGGGCCAGCGCAGCTCTAATAAACGCAAATGCTATTGTTTGACATCTGGCCGAGTCTCAAACTCCTCACGACCCGTTTGTAGATAAAAGCCTCCATGTCCGGTCTTCTTGGCGGTTTTCCATTTCAAATTCCAAATCCAGCATAAACAATGACAATCTCTTCTTTATGGGCCATGGAAACTCTTTATGCTGGATTTTGTGCAGGAGAACTGGAAATGAACCTGGATTATTTTGACCATCAGTGGGGGGATTATTTAATATTGTGTCCCAATTGAATGGGATTCACCCCTGAGAAATAAATATTTATGATTGTTTCTTGCTGAAGGAGTTGCTAGTGGCAATGAGTCATTTTTCACCTCTGAGCACCTAAAGCTGGACTAGATATGGCAACGTTGAAAGAGATCATACCAAGTGTTTACATTGTGAGGCCTTTGGGGAACTTGCTGTATCTGACATTTGAACAGGAAACCTGGACTAACTGGCAAATGTTTGGCTCTGGCAGCAGTCAAGTGGATGAAAAACAGTCCTTAACGTTCCTTATCTTCTGCTTCTAGTGATCCGTAGGGTCTGGTTAACCAAGCGAGGTTCTTGTACAAGCAAATCAAGACTAGATGAAATTGAAATACTTCTGTTAGAGCACAATTTTCTTTTACAACTTGTGGTTCTCTGTGTTTTAAACGTGCGGTTGTTGATCTACTTATTTCTTAGTGGTCGATGACCTGTTGTTAAATGTCAAAAGATTGGCACCTTGGTTAACTGTCGTTGTATAATGTCAAACATAACAATTTGGTTTAACAGCTTATATTTGCCTTTGTTGGCAATGGTCCACTGCCTGGAATGAGACATTGCCGCCTAAACAAGCATGGGGCGGCATGTTTTACTGTCACTAATTTTTCCAAACAAGGTCACATCAACACTACAAATACCTTTGAGATTCAGTCATGGGTAAGCAAGGTAAGCAACCAGTTATTAGCTTGGTCCTTCACTCTTTCTGCTTTTGTTTTTAGAACATTCCAGGCTATATACCAAGCATAGTGGAGTATTTCTGCTAATCCTTTCAACAAAGGAAATTCCTGCATTTTTTTGTTACTGCTGATATTTGTGGTAGAGACTACACTGCATTCCTGAGTCCTCCTCCAAGGGTGTAATGTACGGTGGTCCAGTAGTGCACAACACAACGAAATTTAAAAAGCAAACATAAGTTCACAACACTAAGAAAATAATCCACAACAAAATGAATCCACAACACAACGGAAATGAGCCACAACACAACGGACAATGTACAACACAATGGAAATAAGCCACAACACAACGAAATAAAGCCACAACACCATCAAATAAAGCCACAACACAATGGAAATGCTCCCGACCACTAGAAGGCTCTCGGAGCGCAATAAAGTTAGTTTTCCATGCCACTGTTCTATAGAATCAGCAGTCTAAAAAATATATCAACACCACAATTAGTTTTAACACTATGTAACCATTGTATATCGACATAAAATATTACTTCAAAATCACCTACATGAATTACAGCTGCGTATATTTATACTTGAGAATGCTTTGACCCGCTTCCAAAGCGCATGATCCCTAAGGGAACTTCTGGCAATTACACCAAGTGGTTAAAACATATAATTTATAATATAATTTGATAAATAAAAATAAAAAGCATTTGGTGAATTGCAGAATTACATGACGGTATTGGCACAATTTCACCTGTAATAAGTCAGTCTGGTCACTAGGAACCTACCACAAGCTTCGGGACATGAAAAAAAAAAAAGCCTTTAGGTGAATTAGAGTAGGCCCTATGGTTTCTCTGTTTTTTCTTTTTTTTAAATAAAAAACTAATTGTGTACTGTGCATACAGGGAGCTATTGGCACAATTTCACCTGTAGTAAGCCAGGCTTGTTACTAGGAACTACAACCTTTGAATCATGATAAAAGAAGAATTTTTATTGTATTACAGAAATTTCCTAAATTTCCTAAAATTGTTTACTGTAAATACATGAAAAATGAAAAAAAAAAGTCAGTCTTAGCAATACAATCAAACTTTTTTTTTTTTTTACATGTTTTTGAATGTGAAAAGTAATTTTAATTAGGTTAATACAAATTATTATACGTTTTAACAACTTTGAGGAATTGGCAGACGTTCCCTTATGGATGCGCTGTGGTAGTAGCGCGTCAAAGCATTCTAGAGTATAAATATGCAGCTATAATGCACGTAGGTGATTTTGAATTAATAAATGTTGATATGGTTAGCTACATACTGTTAACTAATCGTGGTGTTGATATATTTTTTAGACTGCTGACTCTATAGAACAATGGCATGGAAAACTAACTTTATCGCGCTCCGAGAGCCCTCTAGTGGTCGGAAGCATTTCCGATGTGTTGCGGATTTATTTTGTTGTGTTGCAGCTTTATTTTGTTGTGTTGTGGCGCATTTCCGTTGTGTTGTACATTTTCCGCTGTGTTATGGCTCATTTACGTTGTGTTGTGGCTTAATTTCGTTGTGTTGTGATCTTATGTTTGCTTTTTAAATTTCGTTGTGTTATGCACTACTGAGCCACCGTAGTAATGTCATTAAGTGGGAATTATGAGAACTGGAAGGGAAATTTGAAAACTTGAACGTCATGATAAAACAAGGTAGGGTCTCACTTTACACTCAGGGTCCTGCTACGAGCCATAGGCTCTGGGAAGATCCCTTAGATGTCAGCCCTTTAATGTACTGCTTAACAGTCAAAGGATGAAGTACTACATCCATTTAACTGTCGGACCAAATCAGCACACATAATCGAAGAGCTGGAATGCGTTGAGACCAAGACTCCCTGTACTGGCCCTCTGAACGGTCACCAATCTCCTCAGATTACATTCTGCTCTGTCTTATTTAGCTGTCCGGTCTTTTCAAGCGTGACGCAGAGTCAGACGGACTCACTTTCAGTTCGGAATTTATGCTCTTCCTTGTTTATGATGCATGACTGGCATTGTCATTTTCCACAGTTATGAGCCACAATCAATTCAGTCGCATGTGGTAATGGTGCCAATAAGAGGACAGCGCCACCTTTTGCGTTTGGATTCATCTCTTAGAAACAGAACGGTCACGGTGTGTGCACATGAATTAGGTAGCCGGTTGATTGTGACAGTCGTGCGTTCATCACTCTTCCTCATTGGTGTAGATAGTGTGTATGTATGAACTCTATAAATAGCCCCTTCCACGTTGTGTGTTTAGATTTTGTCTTTTTGTTTGCTTGAGAAATATCTCAGAGATTTGTCAGCGTCACAGTGACGCATTGCTCCAGACTGAGTCGTCACTTATTAACGTGCACCAGCCAACACATAGATAATGGACTAAATGACCCTACTCCCTCTGTGTGGCCCCACTCTTATCTAATATGTCTGTGTTCAAGATCGGTTGCTTCTTGGTTCAATATTTGAAGCCTTTGGACAGAGTGGACAGAGTTCAAAAGAGGAAATAGTTAGTTGTATAACCTCTACTGAGATGAGTGTTGCACTGGGAAGTCCTGTCCACACTGAAGTGTGATTGGACTGAAGTACTGCTCTTCAAGTTTACTAATTATCTAATATGGATGAGAAGACACTAATTAATTAATTTAAATTATGTTGAAAATGTTCATGTTCAAATCTTGTCATGTCGTGCATAATTGGGTTTTATATAGCAGTTAGCTTTGCTTCAAGCTTCTAACAAAAAGTAGTCAAATACATTAAAGGGGGCAAAACTTGACATTGATCGAAGAGTCCTAAAAAAAAAGTATCATGGTTTCCACACAAATGTCAAGCAGCTGTTTTCAACATTGATAATAAGGTTTTTTTGAGCAGCAAATCAGCATATTAGAATCATTTCAGAATGATCATGTTACACTGAAGACTTAATGATGCTGAAAATTCAAAATTTTAAAAGATATTCAAATAGAAAACAATTATTTTAAGTTGTAATATTATGTCAGTATTGTTGTTTTACTGTATTTTTGATTAAATAAATTCAGCATTGATGGACATAAGTGACATCTTTGAAAAACATAAAATAATCTTACCAAGCCCAAATTTTGGATGGTATACTGTGCTTTATATTTATTGTTAGATAATATAATTATATAATGACAAAAATGTAAAATATAAATGTATTATATTATAGGATAGTGCTGTCAAATTGATTAATCACTATTAATCACATCTAACATACAATTTTGTGTTTAAATAATATATGTAAGGAATAATTGACTTCAGGCCGTTGAATTATTAGAAAAATAATGCACACCCGAGGTGGTAATGCGGTCACGACGCGAAGCGGATGGCCGTTACACCTCGGTGTGCATTATTTTTCTAATAATTCAACGGCCTGAAGTCAATTATTCTGCTTATACTACAGTTACCACACCTCAAAACATTGTTCAGATTATGTATTTCAAGACGTTTGTAAAGTTTTTGTCATTAAAACGCTCTTGTATGTTGGACTAATTTCTTACGCATCTAAACTCATGCCTCCGTTGCTAATTCCAAAACGTCATTTTAGAGTTAGTAACGGAGGTTTGAGCCACTGATAGCAGAATAATGCTGAGACACACGATTAGCTGACACATTCTCTGACTGTTTTCATCGACTGCAGCAGATTTTAAACACCGACTTTGAACACAGACTGAACGCGCTGAACACGCGTTTGGACATGATCAGTCATAAGTATCAAATAACATTCATAACCGGCCTTAAAGTGTGTCCCCGGTTTTATGCAGTTATTAATGCAGTTATTAGAGAGAGATGTTGCAATAATGAGACAGAAAAGCATGTGCGTCAATATTATTTATTTATTTATTAATTCAATTCGTTTTAATTCATTCGTTCATTCTTTTTTTTTTTCTATTATTGACAGATGACAGTAGACTAGCCAAATAAATTAAACACAAAGCCCTTTTAACAAGTAGGCCTATCAATGATTATTTATTTGTTATATTATCTGCAATAAAAATCCGTGCTGCAGGACTATCCATTTATTTAGCCTATATTCAGTTTAATTTTCTATTGATGGGACTGTATACTTTATTTATTAAAATTAAACTGCATGTTTCTATTGATTGTGAAGCTAGACATTGAAAATTGTAGATGAAGCGCATGGGGCTAAATGCTTTTTATTGTTATGAATTGTATCCTATTTTCCGTTATTACAGTTGACTACGCGAAGTGATATGGAGCTGTAATGCGGTCAAGACCTGCCTGGAACTACTTTAGCTGTGCGTTTCCCTGAAAATAATGCACACCTTAGAACGTTCGTCAACCAATCAGATTCAAGCATTCAACCGCCCTGTAGTATAAATATATATATATATATATATATATATATATATATATATAAATAATGTCTGTTTACGTATACTATATATAGATACACATACTTGTGTATATATATATATATATATATATATATATATATATATATATATATATATATATATATATATATATATATATATATATATATATATATGTATATATGTATATATACGTATATATGTATATATGTATATATACAGTGCTATGCATAAGTTTAGACACCCATACTAAAGTTGACTAAAAAGAGGAATAAAAAATCATCTTTTGGAAACTGAACTTAATGCCTTAATTTAAAAAATTTGGAAAAATCCAACCTTTAAGGACACCAATTTTCTTTGTGAATGAATAATGTATCGTAGATAAATAAATGTTCTTCCTTAAAATACAGGGTGCATAAGTTTGGACACCCCTATGTTAAATTCCCATAGAGGCAGGCAGATTTTTATTTTTAAGTTTTTTTTTTTATTTTTTTATTTTTTAGGATACTATGCATCCTGATAAAGTTCCCTTGGCCTTTGGAATTAAAATAGCCCCACATCATCACATAGCCTTCACCATACCTAGAGATTGGCATGGTTTTATTTCAGTTAGCCTAATAGCTAGTTTGATTTGCATTGAGAGATGATCTTATGGAAAGTACCCCATGCCAATCTCTAGGTATGGTGAAGGCTATGTGATGATGTGGGGCTATTTTAATTCCAAAGGCCAAGGGAACTTTATCAGGATGCATAGTATCCTAAAAAAAAAAAAAAAAAAAAAAAAACTTAAAAATAAAAATCTGCCTGCCTCTATGGGAATTTAACATAGGGGTGTCCAAACTTATGCACCCTGTATTTTAAGGAAGAACATTTATTTATTTACGATACATTATTCATTCACAAAGAAAATTGGTGTCCTTAAAGGTTGGATTTTTCCTAGTTTTTTAAATTAAGCATTAAGTTCAATTTCCAAAAGATGATTTTTTATTCCTCTTTTTAGTCAACTTTAGCATGCGTGTCTAAACTTATGCATAGCACTGTATATATATATATATATATATATACACATACATATATATATGATTATATGACTGATATATCTATATGATTAATCAATTTGACAGCTCTAGTATAGGGATCTCAGGTTGACAGAACTAATCTTTTTTTACAAAGATCAATTTACACTAAATAGAACCATAATTGTTTAGTCTTTTTTTTTTATTTTATTGAATGAAGCAATTCAAATCAATGAATTGAAGTTGGCAATGTTACATAGTACATGGAGAGTGTGTTTGATTACAATGCACATTTGACATGTCACACCGCAATGCTTTGGAAAAAGTTTGTTTCTGGAAATAGCTGGACTATTTTGAAAACAGCTGAGCTAGGCTATACTGTCAGGCTACTGAAAAACTAGTTAGGTTAGTAGCGTAGCTACTTATACAGTGCTGGGGAGTAGGCTAACTGTAACAATTTCATTTTGTCATTCATATTCAACAGGAATCGCAAACACATTGGGCAGTAAGCAATGTGGAAAGTTTTATTTGTGTATTTTACAAAAAAGTGCTAAACCCTTGGAGAGAGATGCCAGCGTGTTTTTAATGATATCGGCTCACATTTTGTCACACAATGATTATTTACACGACTGGCTGTTAGCTTTGATTGTGTGTGAGCAGAAACAATGATTATAAAACAGAGTGGATTTGGCCATTAGTTGTTTGTGAACATTCCTTTCAGCAGGGCGCTCGGTTTGAGTCAATGGTAAAACCAGGCCACTCTGCGTGATTAGGCATTAGCCTGTCTACTTACATTCACCATTGCACAACAAGACAAACCTGCTCGCTTTTTGCTTTCTTTCTTTTTTACTTTCATCTTTTGATCCTTTCCCTCTATCTCTCAGCTCTCACTGTGTCTGTTTTCTCTTTATGTCATGTGGTGTAAAGCATGCTGATAGGTTGGTATTTCAAGATCTCAAATCAGTTTCACGATGCAAGATACTTGTTTATTATAGAAGCAAAAGGCACAAACACAGAAAACAATGTAAAGTGGAGTCATTATTAGAGTATATTTCCTATCTTTTGATAAGTGCTTTTAGTATTCATGCAGTGTCCTTAAAGGCAAAAACGAACCATTATTGGTAAACTTTGGTATGCAACACGTCCCACACTGCTATGGAGAAAAATTATATTTCAAATGAGGATTGTTGAGGAATTATGTGCTGTTTAGAGCGATTTGTGTGTGTGTGTGTTGTTACGACCAATATGTTAAGCATCCTTTAATGATATGCAGAACATATTTTTAATTATTGCTTTAGCCTATTTGTTGCACAATGATAGTGCTGCACCCTAGAAACCACCCAAAACACTCAAGCAACTGCATAGCAACACACTAAAATCTGCTTAAAACACCTTAGCAATTGCATATCAATTCATTGGGTTCCCAAAACACAGTGCAAAGAGTTTTGCAAAGACATGCACCATTCCAAGTTTCTTTCATATTCTTGTCAGTACCCAAGGCTCTCCAGAATGCTGTTTCATGCCACATCTCTATGGTTACACCTCAGACTTTGATCTCAAATAAATGTTTGCATTGTTGCCAAGCTATGACACCTGAATGCTAGTGGGGCATTAAAATTAAACTTAACATTTATCCGTGTTCTGGTTTTGAGTCACATTACTGAGTAACAGCCTTGAATAATGTAGAAATGTGCAGAGCAATCAAGAAACATGACCTTTCATCAGTGTATGCATTCCTGAACTTGATTAAGGATTTAAGTTGATTTTCCTTCATTAAAGTCGCATTTGTGTCTTGACTCTGCTTGTTAACTGTTATGATTTGTTTGAGCAAAGGCCTTAAAGAATGTGAATCATTTCAAAAGTCCACAACTTCTCCCATACCTCGTACCTCAATGTACCTCAAAGTCAAATAGAATCCCCAGGGATCTGCTCAGAGGAGGAGTATCCATGGACACATCAAAAAACGAATAGCAGAGATGCTTTGGAATGTAACCGGCAAAACTCTGAACATCAAATAAAAACGTGCCACCGAAAGCCCATGGATTTATCTCTAACCAAAAATTGTCTAAAAAAACAAAACAACAGTTTAGTTTCCACAGGGATATCCTTTGGAGGATAAACCTGTACTTTTCTTGGAATGAATTTTGCATGACCATCAAAGTAGTCCTAGAGTTCCCCATCCTCATGCTTCCTTCATTCTTGCATAATTTATATATATTAAATATATATATATTATATATATTAAATTTATATATATATATATATATATATATATATATATATATATTCATAAATATACATCACTGTAATGGCAAGAGAGCAATGATGTTATGGGATTAATGAATAAAACTTGACAGTCACTACAGCAATGGTTTTCTCCTCCAGAATGTTTAATGTTTATGGCCTGCCCAACTCGAAAAATTGGGTATCAAAGTGATCTCAAAGTTTCTTAGTCATAATACCAATTTCCAATTTCTGACTAAGGAATTATTGTACAAACTAATTTACCATAAGACATTGAAGGCAGCATCAATGTTCTCTTAATGTCCTGCTCTTGGCCTTGGTTCTGCTTGCTTGGCTATTTCTCAACTCACTCATGTGAATTGTTCTTCAGCTGGGGTGGGTATTTTTCTGTGCTTGTGGCATTCACCTTTATCAGACCTCACTGTGTGATTGGGCAACTGCTTGAATATGCCTTTCACCTTGACGCCCACAAGGTCTTGTTTTGTGGCCTTGTATGGGCCTTGCCTTTTAACCTCTAGACCACAGTTGACGTGAGAGGTTAGGGGGTCAGATACCTAGTCAACACCTGCTAATCTTCAGGCCTTCCAGAAGCGTGAGTCAGAGGAGGTTCAAAAGATAACAAACAGGAGCAGAGCCTTTCTTACCAACCATTCGTTTTCCTTTGCAGCAGGGGATGCGTTTAGGGTGATGTGGTAGATTTACGTCATTGGCTGGAATATCAGTGATTACATTTATATTGCAGATTAAAAATGATGTTTTAGAAACGGCATGTTGTCAACCAAACAGCTGTGGCATCAGGTGCAGGAATGTTTATAATGTTCACACGCCCAGGGCTGAGCACTGTTTATGGTCGTAAGTGACAGGTAACTTCTTGCCTGCAGGATTGTGTTGACAGTGTGATGAAGTCCTTACCTAGGCAATGCATTATTAAAACTAAAATTTATTTGACGTTTGTGGTAGGCCTTCTCATGAAGTCCTCATGAAATCAGAAAGGCCCCATTTAGATTTTTTTTATACGTGTTCCTGTTCTCTTGTGCAATTCCATGGTTCTTGTTATTTCAAAGAAAAAGTTTGTCTTCAAAAAAATCTCCAATGTAGTACTCCATTGGTGTACATCACCAGTGCCTTTTAAATTTCAACCACTTGGTGCAGTCCTGCTATATAACGTCTCTTTTTCATGATCCAAATTCCCTACATCTTTATCTCTCTAAAATGTCATATTAAAGGTACACTGTGTAGGAATTTCTCCCATCTAGCGGTGAAATTGTATTTTGCATTCAAACAAATAGTGCTCTCTAGTGCCTCGCTTTTTCAAATGCGTGTTGCAACCACGGTAGCCGTTATGTACCAATAAGCTATGACAACATGTCTTCCAATAGCACTTCATCGAGTTTAACTATACATGTTCTACTGTTATGCTGCCTATATAATGAATTACACAACCAAGCAATGAAAAAAAGCTTGTAATTTAGACCATAACATTGACTTACCTGTCGAGAAGAAAGAAAGTCTTTCTCCTTCATTAGCACTTTCCACCTGGGAAAAGCTATCCCGATATTTACCCTCGTTTTTTGAATTCGCCGGTCACGTTTCCTTTTAAATAAATTTTTTTGCCTTTTTGGCGGTGAGGATTCCTTCTCCTGTGGCTCGGCATAAGTATGATCCTGCATTGTGAAGTACTGTGCAGTGCAGCCTTTCAAATTTGCCGGGGCAGTGACAAGCGCCTTTCACTCTCCTTGTCCGTTTCAGCTGGTTTCAGTCACGTGACGCTGGCTCTGAATGAAAACGTTTTTTCAAAATGGCGGAATGACATGGAAGCCTCTTTGGACTTACCCGTCCAATGTAAATAAAGATAAGAAATTATTCGCTTACGAGGATAAGTCCTAATTTTACACCAATGAGGACATATTTATGAATAAAGACATTGATTTTAGCTAATAAAATACTTAAAGGGGCATTCCACCCATTTGAACATTGTTTTTTATTTAAAGTGGGTCATATATGTAGTCGAAATGTAAAATAAATTTTGAATTTGGTGCCTTCGTGACCGAGGAAAGACAAAAAATAACTTCAGGACGCATTTGTATGAAAGACAACAACTCCCACAATGCACCACATTGCACAGCTCCGCAAGCCACTCCCACTAATCCAGAAAGCGCATATCTGCCTATAAGAGAAATCACTCTTCCGTCTACAAGGCTAGCTACCACCAGAGCTTGAAATTCATTTCACACAACATGTCTAGTTAGTTGGCGAACTCATTAGTGCATTACTCCTCGTTTGTATTTCTTTCGAAAAGGTGAATTATTGCATGGTACCTGGATGTTCAGTCAGAACATATGCGGTGCGAAACTAGGATAGTTCTCAACACAAACGTCCGTGTCCTCGTCTGATTCAGAGATTTCGTCCAGGAGAAATTGTCATCGTTGAAATTCTTTGCAGCAGGCGGACTCTATCTCTGTGTTCGTAGCGGTTCGTAGTTGCATAGTGAGATCACCGGCGCCACCAGTCCGCCCTAACTCTAGCCAGTCCGGGCTCCTCGTCCGCGGCAGGCAGGTCTTCTGCCTCGGCTGCTCTTCGCTATAATGCGGCTTGTAAAGGTAGCCACAAACACCTGATTCAAGCATCAGACTTCCGAAATCCTCTTCTTCTATATCATATTGAGCACTCTCCTCCGCTATTGTCATTACTTTACATCTGTCTCCACAGCGCCTGTTAGCTTAGCTTCAAACAAGATGGAGGATATTGCTTTCAGTTTCAGAGAGTAAAGTCCCACCCACTGATCTGTAATAGGTCTGTAGCGTGAGCGGGTCCCGCCCCCTGGGAAAGATGAGGAACGATTGTTTGTAGTCTCAACAGAAATCCCCCCCTCTTACACTTCCTCCTACAATGACGCAAAATGACGATTTCTCCCGTCTCAGGGGAAAATGAGAGAGTGTTGCACGACCATTCAATAGTATGACTGGGTTTCAAAGCTTAATGCAAATGGGTGGAGTGTCCCTTTAAAAAAAAACTACACAGTGTACCTTTAAGGAAGTACAATAGGTTGTGAAGGCCTTATCAAGTTGACTCTAAGTTGTTTCTTTCTAGACCCTCTTAAAAAATGCATTCTCAACTGACTTGGGGCCTGGACAACATCTCAGTTGAACTTGCTTCAGTTCATTTTAGTATTCACCATCAGTATGAATTCTACATGTTGATGATGGCACCTGAAATATCATGCCAGCAAAACGACAACTGTTATTGTTCAGCAATCTGTTCAAAGTAAAATCATTGCAGGCTCTGGGTTTGGTCTGTTTCAAACTGAGTAGGCAAGGCTAATTTGTGGGTTATTGCAGGGCTCTTAAGTTTTGAAGACAGGCAAGAGTGACACCAGTGACAAGAGTGGGGGGGGGGGGGGGGGGGTTTGGACGGGTCACGGGAATGGGGTGTTTCATTAATAATATTATTATTAGTGTTTTTTTTGTTGTTATTAATAATTGCTCAAATACAAAGTATTTATTCAATTTCCGCGTGTGTGTGTGTGTGTGTGTGTGTGTGTGTGTGTGTGTGTGTGTGTGTGTGTGTGTGTGTGTGTGTGTGTGTGTGTGTGTGTGTGTGTGTGTGTGTGTGTGTGTGTGTGTGTGTGTGTGTGTGTGTGTGTGTGTGTGTGTGTGTGTGTGTGTGTGTGTGTGTGTGTGTGTGTGTGTGTGTGTGTGTGTGGGGACATGTTTTTCTACACCGGTGGGGACTTAAACCTGAATGCACACAGACTCATGGGGACTCGTGTCACCGTGGGGACCTAAATTGAGGTCCCCATGGGTACAAAACCTTATAAATCATACAGAATTAGTTTTTTTGAAAATGTAAAAATGCAGAATGTCTCCTGTGATGGGTAGGTTTAGGGGCAGGGGCAGTGTAAGGGGATAGAATATACAGTTTGTACAGTATAAAAACCATTACGTCTATGGAGAGTCCTCACAAAGATTGTGCACCAGACGCGTGTGTGTGTGTGTGTGAGAGAGAGAGAGATTATGACTGGTGTTGTTTATTGAAAGTGTTTGTTGCCTTTTTGGACTTGTTGCCTTACACCTGCACTGTCTCCTCCTCTAATGGATCTACCCTTTTCGCCACCTTCTCTGGGACAGCATCCTCTAACCTGGCCTTTTTAGGGGACTTTCCTCTCAGGGTGAATGAGAGGATGCTTAATTGCTTTTTACCTGACATCTTTGAAAGACAGATGCAATGATTAATGCATCCATGGCCAGGATATAATTATAAAATATGACATGATTTTAAAAGTGACCTATAACATCGACTATGCAATACACTTTAATTTATTTAGTGCTAATAAAATTATTAAGCCTATTTGGAGAGAGAGAGAGATGTTTATAATGTGACAATATATCAGTCATCGTGTGATAACGAAAATATGACTAGGCCTAGACTACTAGTTCTGAGCAGGTGTTGTCAGTGAACAGGCTGTAAAACTGTTGGCTAAGTTAGACACTCACGAAAAACTGATGCTAATTATCTGGGAAACATTCTCTAACAGCAGTCAAGTTGTCACTGTTTGTGTCAAACAAGTTGTGAATTTGTTGTAACATTAAAACAGGAGATCATCATGACTTACTCTGTGCTCAAAGTGATGCTCGGAGCTCCAGTGGTTTCCTCTATGGGTGAACGAAACTTTGAACGAAGACGCTGTAGCAGAATCACGTTAACAATTCCAGGATGTGCTTTTTTTCATTGTTTTTTTGTGTTAAATCTTACCCAGATACAATAGTGCTATTTTCTGATTGGCTATAGCCCCTTTCTTTTTTTTTGATTGGCTGATAAGTGGCAGGCTCGGCTAGGGGAGACGCGCTTGATTCCTGGCTGCCGGTTCCATAGTGAGATCGGCACGGCCAGAGAAATTTTGGGCGCTGCGGCATAAATAGTTTTCTGCGTGAGAAATACAATGTGTGGCGGGAGTGCGTGACAAAAGACCGAAATGAGTGACTTGTCACGCTCAGTGCGTGACACTTGAGAGCCCTGTTATTGTGTTATAATTTTTAGTGTCCTTTTATGACCTGTTGTGTCCTTTTATTTGAATGAACTATCATTGATTGGGATCACAGGGTCAGATATGCAGTGAGTGATCTACATTTGATTGTCATGTTGCTCTGATGATTGACAGGTTTGATATTCCAGATTGTTGTTGTTACCCAGAGAGAGAGAGAGTTTTGTATCCTGCTTGGTAATTAACAATAAGATTAAAGTTTGGAAATTCCCCTTTTCCTCCCTTTTCATTTTCTTTGCTACTGTAACTCCAACCTCCCTTTAAACTTTAAGTCTATTTATCTTTGCCTGATATTTCCATCTTGGACAATAGGCCTTCAGTGGTTTTGAATTTCCAGCTTTTATTCACAGTTGATTTTTTTTTTTTTTAAGTAGCTTATTTATTTTTTTGTCAAGTATTCTGTGAGCTGGCCCTAGCTGTCCTTTCTGTAGTGAAAGTCAGGCTCTAACTGATCCATAACCGTCACACAACCCTGGATATTCATCTTGAATTTTCATTATGTCCGTATTGATCCTGAAGGCTTTCTTTTGCATTCTTCTTTCAGCTTTTCATTTTTCTCCCCATCCTCCTCTCCTCAACCTCTCTTTGTTGACTCTGCTGTTGGAGTTTGGACTTGTTTAACCTTCAGACAAACTGTTTATTCTTGTCTGCTTATCCTAATTGTAGTCTTTCAAATTCTCTGTTACCGTTCTTGTTTCACCCCCAATGAGAAACAAACATGCCTACATTTGGTTATCTGTAGACCAGTTAGTTTGTCATTGCTGCTTAAAGTCGGCTTGAAATGGAAACCTGCCTCTATTAGGTCAACAACGACTGTTTCACTTGGATGTGCTTCCATTGCATTGTGCCTTTAAAAATGTAACACCTTTTCCAAAACCTAGTGATCATCCTACGAAGAAGAATGCATGTTTCAATGTGACAAGCTCAGTGAAAAAATAAATGTAAGTTCAATACTGAAAGTGTAAATGAACAAAACTGTAGTAATTGAAAGTAAATTTAACCGTTTTGTTCATTGTAATATTTGTGTATGTGCTATTTAGTTTTATAATACTTCCTATTTAGCTTAGCAACATGCTAAAGTCAGACTCTATTGAAATCAATTTTGAGCCACTTCTGTGTCACTCTTATGTAGTGTTGCAAAATGGTCAATTACAAGTTTCATGATAGTTAGGTTAGTACCTTTTGAAGGCATCTGCCTATGTAAGCAGTAGGCAATTCACTATGTTTTGGAACAGTGAAACTGTCTAGTAAACACAGACTGGCTATGTGGTTTATGTCCAAATGAGAGAGGAGAACAGAGAATGAGAGACCCAGACATTTATCCCCTCAACTGGGAAAGAGCCAATGACAACTAAAGCACCAGACTTCAGGGTATGCGACAGACAACAGCAATATTACATTCACTCTCACTATTTACTTTAGTGTCAGATGCTAGCCAGATGACCTTATATACTTCCTCTAATGAAGTTACTGTCTTTAGTTTATCTGCTAATGGAAAAATTTGATGTTTTATTACTGGAGAGATGACTTGGGCCTATTTACATTACCAGTCTCTGTTTATTATGATAGCAATGGCTAATGTTATAACAGAGATTTGCTAATACCTTTGTTTTAACTTTCTTCTAGCTATTGCCAACAATCTGACTGGAAAATAATTATGCGCCTTGCGTGTGATTCATTCATAATTATGTTTTGACTGTTTTCTGTCATCTTTTTTAAGGTTTGGTAAGCACAAAGAAGTTGTTGGCCAATGATAGCCTGGGAGTGTGTGCTTAACTAGGATACAAATGTGAGCACGTTAATGTAACCAGTGGGCGTTAATTACCCACTGCAACCAAAGGGAGACCAGCTGCATTTTTGCTAGACACGCATTAAGAGACACGCAGAATCCCGTCCATGAGACCGCAGTTAGGCTTCACCTCAGGTATGCCCCTCTGAGCGTTACCATGCCGACGAGGAGTTGCATTGCGCACATTGCAGTGGAGGTGCTCGGTCTTCACCTCTCCCAGCGTTCTGATTGGATGGGGTTGCTAATACCCAGACACGATTTGAAGGTGACTCATGCTTCTGTGTCTGTTAATGTTGGAACACAATGGGCTCCATACACAGAGGCCCTCGGTGGGGAGGGCCAAGCATGCTCCAACGGTCTCAGCCCAAACCGCTGATTAACACTGGCCTAAATCTGAGAAAGCACGTGGAATGCTCTTTGGCTTGCCTGGTATGCAGGTGTATTGTCCGACTCTTTTTCTCTGTACGTTGATGCTAGCTCTACTGACAGACGTGGAGAGGTTCTACATCATCCTCGTTTTGAATCTCTAAAATGAGAACATTGAGTGTAGCACTACCTGTTCGCCACATGCTAGATTTTTTCGAGGAAAAACACTTTTACAGAGTCCTCTATTCACGCATGGCGCCTCATCCTACAGCAGGTTTTACTAGTTGACCAGAGGACTTTAACCCCTGTCTGCTATAATACTTAGTAGAAACTTGTGTACAAGTGTACAAGTGTGCTTTTCTAAATTGCTTCTGATGTGAGGACAGAATATACAGAATATACTGTTTACATGCAATTATTTCAACTGTACCAAAACATATAATCAGACTGAAATTGCCCATTTCTTGGACTACCATATGTAGATAATACGGCTGTAGCTCAGTTTCAGCCTGCAATAAACACTAGAGGTCTGCATGGTATGGATGATTAAAGGCCCTGATGTACTTCAAGCCAAATCGAAGAACGAACTGATATGTCATTTCAAACAAAATCATGTCAAAACAAAGTTCTTTTGTGTTCATTTCAGAAGTTCAAAACGGCTTGCCAAAGCGAACTTTCCGGAAAAGTTTGCTCCGGCTGGTAAACACCTTTGAACTCCCATTGGTCCGTGGCGATTACGAAATAAGTGTACGTTGAGGCTTCGCCTTCTTTCACGTGGAACTGTTCTCTGGTAATTTCTTCTGTTGAGTCCGTCGAGGTCAGACGTCCGCGGGCAAAAATACGAACACACTCGACTAGAGAGTCGCTTTATAGTAGAAAATGAAGTTGTGCTTCTGATGAGATAAGACACTGACATTGTTTTTCTTCTTTAATACGGTAAAGCTGCTTGATTTTAAGCAATCTGTCGTATAAAGTGCTATAAATAAAGTGACGTGATGTGACTTTACTAGAGTGCTGAATTGCAGAGCTTGTGCAAGCATATCCACTTTGCTTTGATCAGATTCTAATAAGAAAAAATACTTGCTGTTTTCTCAATTTTGTGGTGTTTTTTTTTTGTTATTGAGAGAAGAAAGCGCGCAGCACATATTTACATATTCATCTAACTGTCGCTTTCAGGAGTGTGGGCGGTGTTGAATGTTTGCTAACAGTATATTGCTGCTCAAATATTTAGAACAACTTTTTACCCCAAAGAAAAAAATGAAAAAGAACTTCGTTGTGAGTACGTCGGTGCCTTAAATGTGAAATTTTCAGGTGAGAGCAGGACAAAAAATATATAAAAGTTTTTACAGGAGCAGATGGTAGCGCTACCGTCTGCTCCTGTAAAAACTTTGAGATATTTTTTGTCCTGCTCTCACCTGAAAATTTCACATTTTGTCTCGCTTCCATCTATAAAAGCATGCACAGATTTATGCTGATTTTCAGTCTCTCTCCCATAAGTCTATGTCTTGCTTTGAAACTATAGGCTATTTTTTCCAACCCCCTCCTCCCCACCCCCCCACACACACACATATGATGCTTCAGACCTCACCTTGTTGCATTTGTCGCAGCAGGCAAAAGGAAGGTTGTTGTTTCCACCTAAAATTGAAAAGCATTGAGAATATCCAATCCAACTTTGCGCCTTAAACCCTTTATTTTTGATTGTTCCATAGATGAATAACACAGTCTACACTGGACGTGAGCAGTGTGACACGACGGAAACGAATAGAGCCCATTGTAATCAGTGTGATACTGTCTACACTAGAAGTGGTGCAATATATTGTTATATCGATATACCTGAATATAAAAACGTGACGATATTAATTAATTGTGATATAGAGTTACTTTTATCCAAGACTCAGCTTACTGTGTTTAGAAGGTGTAGTTCACCCAAATGTTTTTTTTTTGTCATTTTCTCACCGTCATTTCCAGCCTATAAGATTTTCGTTCATCCTCTCTATTTAAATATATGATGATTCAATATTCAATCATTATTTTAAATATATGTAGTCGGTGACAGAGTGTAAGCATGTGTCTAACATGATTCTGTATTTTCAGTTTAAGAATCTTGAATAGTTCTATTCTGGTGTCACAATTTCCCTGTGTTTCCCCCTTATGTAGCTTTTAATCAACAGTACATTTTGTAAACTTTTTACCATATGTCTTAAAAGTAATAATAATAATAAAAAACATATATCTTGCCTTAAAAGTATAGTAGTATCGTATAGAGTTTAGTATTGTGTATTGTAGCAAATTGTGACATGAGTGTATCGTTAGTGTTACACTACTATTGTTCAGCTGAAGAAGTTGTGTAATGTGCATTTGATGTTCAAATATCCCATTGCTCATTGTCATGTATTCTAGCATGGTAACATACACACGATTAGTTGTCAACAAATTATAAAAATACTTGGTACTATTGTTTTCCGGAGTGTTTATTGTTCATTTGACAGAACATTGAAAAGTTGTCTCACTTTTGTGTTCCTAGGTGGCTTGTTTATTTGATAAAATGTTTATAGTGCATTGCTCTGTTGCACTCTGTTGATAATACATTTGTACTGTTGTGTACCTTGATGTCAATCATTCATTTGAAATACATTAATGGTACAAAGTAGGGCTGTGAAACGATTAATTGCAATTAATTGCATCCAAAAAGTTTGTGTTTACATAATATACAGTATGTGTGTGTCTGTGTATAATTATTTTGTATATAAATACACATACATTTAAGAAATATTTGCATGTAGGCCTACTGTATATATATATATATATATATATATATATATATATATATATATATATATATATATATATATATATATATATATATATATATATTTATATTTATTAGGGCTGTCAAACGATTAATCGCGATTAATCGCATCCAAAATAAAAATTTGTGTTTACATAATATATGTGTGTGTATGGAGTATAATTATTTTCTATATATATAAATACACACACATGCATATATATTTAAGAAAAATGTGTTATTTATATATAAAATATTTATATATAATATAAATTATATATAATATAAATATATATACACAGTATATACATGCAAATATTTCTTAAATATATACATGCATGTGTGTGTATTTATATAGAAAATAATTATACACCGTACACACACATATATTATGTAAAAACAAACTTTTATTTTGGATGCGATTAATCGCGATTAATCGTTTGACAGCCCTAATATATATATATATATATATATATATATATATATATATATATATATATATATATATATATATATATATATATATATATATATATATATATATATATATATATATATATATATAATATAAACACATTTTTCTTAAATATACATGCATGTATGCGTATTTATACAAAATAATTATACACAGTATACACACATATAATATGTAAACACAAACGTTTATTTTGGATGTGATTAATCGTTTCACAACCCTAGTACACAGTATTTTTGAAAAACACATTTGACATGCTATTGTGTGGCAGACTTGGTGAAAATTTGAAAATGTCAATAATGGTTGTAGATTCTTCATTTTGGAAAAAGTTAAAATATGTATTTTTCAAAATTTCCAGTAAACTCAAAACAGGACTTTTAGATATTATATGCATGAGTCATGACATCTTCAACTTCTGTCCTTCACAGACTTGTTTTTGACAAATTGAGAATTTTGTGCGTTATCTAACGAAACGCATCCTCTATCACTGTGAAGAATCTGAACCCAGCCTTTGTTAGTAGTGCTAAGGAAAGTTAGTAAAAAATTCTTCAGGTAATAATGAGTTTGCTTTATGCCTGGAGCAAAGTTCAGTTCCCATCACACCCCACACACCCAGTGTCTGTCTCCATTGCTCACGCTCTCTCTGTCTCTCTCCTCTGATGTCTCTCCATCTATGTTGACGCCCCTCTCCCCTCTCTCCGATCTACTTTCTCTCTCTCTCTCTCTCTCTCTCTCTCTCTCTCTCTCTCTCTCTCTCTCTCTCTCTCTCTCTCTCTCTCTCTCTCTCTCTCTCTCTCTCTCTCTCTCTCTCTCTCTCTCTCTCTCTCTCTCTCTCTCTCTCTCTCTCTCTCTCTCTCTCTCTCTCTCTCTCTCTCTCTCTCTCTCTCTCTCGTAATTACTGTTTAAGCATTGACCTGCATGTTGGAAGTTGCCCTTAATTTTCTTTTTTCGTAGCATGTCTGTGCATGTGCTCTGCATGAGTTGGCAAAGCGGAAACAAGAATGTCTCAAAGCAAGCTAACATTACTCTGGAGTCACATTTAATTTGGCAGTCCTGGTAAAGACGACACCACTCCCTGTGGAGAGCTTAAAGAAATGCTTTCCAAATGGGTTATACTCATTGTGTTTTCTTAATTATTGGTGTTTGCTAAGGCAAGTATGGCTATTATTATTGCTCATTCTTAATGTTAGGGATTTGGGTAAACCTCTAACCCTAAGTATTAAAGTTTTATGTGTTGTTTGTACTGCTCATGTGGTGACCGGAAATCATGTGACTTATTGAGGTGAGGTGTATTATTACTTTTCTAAGCAATTAGATTTACTGATTTTGGCAGGCAGATGATAAAATGGGTGAAAAATATCCCACAAACGTATATATTGACAGAGGAAGCCATATCTAGAGACTAGAATTAGGTCTGAACGATTTAACTAGAATATTCTATGTGTATTTGGTGATGATGACCTCTTTTGACCAAATCATTTCACAGGCTTTATCACAGGCGCAATGCTCTTTTTCATTTTAATCTAGACTTGATGTATGTAATTAGACTTAAGAGTGATGTTTGATATGTGGGTGGTCACATAGACAAGGTCATGTTTGTATAAATATTGATGCTTTTTATCTCAGCAGCGTGCAGATATATTTGTTAACCCTTAGCACTCTAGCCTTATCTGTTAATTAAATCGGCTCTCTGCGTACATTGCCTTAGTTATAATAATCTGACGAACATGTTTCCAGGCGGTTGATATCTTGATGAGCCGCCCCTCTCACTAAAACTTTAACTTGATCTGCTTGCCTACTTTCTCCCTGCTCGCATTCCCTCAAGTGCAGCTTTGACAAAAATACCCAGATTGCTTTCCCATTAAATGTTAATGCTGTTATCGTTTAACTGTAACTTGTGGTGGTGTAACCTGATAAGATGTGCTTTTGTTGAACAGTGTTCATATGCTCAAGTGCTCAACTAGTGCTTGTTTCGGAAGTAAACCTGTGACAATAAATAGTTTTATGCTATTACAGAGAGTGCTCACCCAATAATGAATCTTCTGTCATCATTTACTCAACCTCATACCACTCTAAACCTGTATGACTGACTTCTGTAGAATCTAAAAAAAGTTATTTTGATGAATGTCTCAGTAATTGTTTTTGTCCATACAATGGGTAGTCAGTGGTATTCCCTACATTCTTCAAAATATCTTCTGTGTTCTGGAAAGGAAAGAAAGTCATACAGGTTCAGAATGACATGAGGGTAAGTAAATGATGAGAGAATTTTCATTTTTGGGTGAACTATCCCTTTAAAAACAGACATTCTTTAATAAAGGCTGAATGGTTGTTATGGGTCGTGGAAGTACGGTGGCCTAGTTTTTAGTTACCCCACAACCCTGGTCTTCAACTGGTTTTCTTCATTCAGTGCTAAACTCCTTTTATTAGTAGCTAAGGCAGAGCTTACCCAGAAGCAGCTCTTCCAAACCCACCAGAATCCATGATTTATAGCTATCATCCATGTCCTGTGGAGCAGAACATCTCCTTCAGAACTGTCAGAATATTTACCTTAACTTCTAAATGGAGGTCTTACTCCCCAAGGTGCAACCTATCAATCCATTATGCTGGATGAGCTGTATCTGGGTGGCAGGCTGCGGACGTGGGAATGCCAACAGCCATCCTGCAGTAGCTCAACCAGGGTTATTGTTTCAGAAAGCTTGGTTCCCGTGGCCTAAGGGAGAACTGGCCAGTCACAGTGATGGGTTTCTCATGAAAAACAAACATATTACTTGGCCTAAAGACATTCTGTCTATTTTTCTCTCTTTTTCTTTTGGGCTCTATTTTTTTTTTCCTTTTTTTTTTTTTCTCTGGCATTTTTATTGCACATTAAAGGGATAGGTCACCCAAAAATGAAAATTATGTCATCATTTACTCACCCTCATGTCGTTCCAAACATGTAAGATTTTCGTTCATCTTCGAAACACAAATGAAGATCTTTTTAATGAGATTTTAATGAGTGATCCAGATTTTCTGAAGAGACACTAATGCTTTACATGATGAATAGATTGAATTTAGGCTTTTATTCACATATAAACATTCATCAACGCACACATCAGTTGTTGTAAACGGAAGCTCTCAAACATGCTTGCTTTATGTGCGAGAACCAATGAGGTTCATTCTCGTGTGTTAAGCAGCACGCTTGAGCTTTCACAAGAACCAATGAGGTTCATTCTCGTGTGTTAAGCAGCACATTTGAGCTTTCACAAGAACCAATGAGGTTCATTCTCGTGTGTTACACAGCATTGGTTCCGCAAGAACCAATCAGGTTCATTCTCGTGTTACGCAGCATGTTTGACCCTTGCATAAACAAAATTAATTTTAATTAATAAGTAAAATAAAAAAAATAACATGCATTAATTAAAAAATTATCAATTATTAAATAATGAAATAAATCAAAGAAAACTGCAACCTTTGACAAGTACTAGAAAGTAGATAAAATCTCAGTAGGATCACGAAAACATTTTTTATATTGTTTCAGGAATGTCACATTTTCCTACTTAATATTCATAAGCGAAGACCATGTAATTACATGACAAACAGTCCGTCGAAGCTAAACCCTGCTGCTTTAAAACTTGTTCTGGTGCCACAGAGAGGTTAAGGGTCTCAGTAATGCTGATCAGCTAGCACAGCTATTTTACTAATTTACCGAGCAAGCCCTCACTGTGTGTGTGTGTGTCAGCAGGTCTGATGCGTTTGAGGAAATCTCTCCAGTCCACTTTAATAGGCCACTGTTAGGCTGTAGATAGAGATCAGCATTCCATTCCCTCATTTATATGCAAATGAAGAGTGACATCATCAGCCGACTGCCTTTGTGAATGTTCTTGTGGGATTTTAGGGATTGTAAATGTGTAAGAGTAGTTGTATGTGTATTAGAAGGTGAAGTTATGATTAAACGCATCAGTGTTTACATAGGTTGTGTGGACATGTTTGAGTTTTTATTGTGAGTTCGTAGGCCTTCCTGCTGTCTGTAACATTATTTTATGCTGCAGGAGAGCAGAGCTGTGGAATGCATTAATCACTGACGTCTAATTCTCTCTCTCTCTCTCTCTCTCCCTGTCTAAAACAATGAGCTCCAACCTGACCCCGACTGTTTAGGCTGTTTGCTTTCAATGCCTTCGGAGGGTTTTTGTGGAAAGTGGCATGGTCTGGCTGGTAAAATACATACGAAGAGAGGAATATTTCATCTTGGTACATCTTTAATTCTGTCATCCAAGCCAAACAATTGGTGGTTTGAATTACACCAAATTCAAAATCGGTGGTCCTCTGTTTAACACACAGGCACATGCGTAAATCATACCTTTTTTGCAAATTTTAAATAGGGACGATAATTATTATTCAAAATGTTTAATTGTTGTTAATAATTTAAATGCTTAAGCTTTTCAATTGTCTAGTCAATTTAAGAAAAATCAGCACAACCAACCATTCATATTATACAATCACACAAGCCATGGCATCACAAGCACACCCTTAATTTAGTTTTTGGCTTTGTTTCTACATGTTAATGCATTTTTCAATAATTAACAGTTGTATTCACTGCAGGCACAATGCTACTGTGGTAAAGTAAATGGCAAGCACAGCGACATTCCATCAATCTCCCTGTATAATCACAACTGACAATCATGTCGGTGCTCAACGGGATAGCATGCAGGTACACTGACCTCTCTCTGTGACTGTGTATACTGTACAGTAAATACACATTAAACTGTTCAAAAGAGCCAGTAGAGATTCATTTGTAATGTTACAAACATTTACTTAAATAATTGCTGTTCTTTTGAACATTAATCAATGAATTCTGATGAAAAAAAGCATTACATGGTTTCCACAAAAATATTAGGCAGACCAACATGGTTTTAGCATTAACAACAATAATAAATGGGCATTAAATCAGTATATTATAATTTCAGAAGGATCATGTGACACTGAAGACTGAAGTAATGATGCTGATAATTTAGGCTTGCCACCAGAGGAATAAATTACAGTTTAAAGTGTAATACAATTGTTTTTAAATCATAATAAATTTCACAATTTCACTGTATTGTTGACCAAATAAATGCAGCCTTGGCAAACATACAACTTGGCAAGTCTTCTTGTGAAAAAGCATAAAACAAATAAATATCTTACTGTCCCCAAACTTTTGAACAGTAGTGTATATATATATATATACACTACATGCTGTTGTTGTTGGTAGCCTATTTTATTTAAATTCAAAGTAGAAATACATTTTATCAAACAGTTTTATATCTTTATGTAGACTTGATAATTAATGGTAAAAAAATGCATTTAGGATATGTTTAGTATATTTACCTAAATACATTAAATACAGTAGACTGAATTTATTAAAAGGTAAACATAAATACTTGCTCTTCAGATCTATATTTATATAAATTGGAGATTGGAGTCTTACATGCACGTTTTGCTGTATATTTGTTATTAATCAATTTATAGAGTATTGATTTTAAAATCAAGCATCCCTTGTTTCAAAATAATTTATTATTTAAAAATAGCTCTTATATGTAAAATAAGTATGTCTGTAACATATTATGCACAGTCTGTATCCAAAAGAGGAAAGATTTGCACTATAAATGTATTTATGGACATCATAATTATAATACAGCCTACAAAGAAAATACTGTCCTTTTTTGTTCATTTGTCACTTATCTTTCAAACACACATTTTTCTTCTTTAGTTCGACACAACCCTCATGCTCAAGTGCTTTTTAAGGTAATTGTTTTCTGTGCTGTCTGTTTATGAACAAAATGAAGACACCTCCCTTTCTCGTTTTTTGTTTGTCTTTTATAGACTGTTCTCTTTGTCTTCTGCTGAAAGAGTTTAATGAATATTGATGATAGTTAATATGTTTATATGATTGGCACTTGGAATTGCAAGCTCTGAATGTTGTCAGTGAATTCCTTTAGTGATCATTGCTGGTGATATGTGTTTTCTAGTGAAGCAGTTTCAAATATTTATGTCCTTGTATAAGGAGATATTTGCTGTTTGAACTGTCTTGTTTTGCGGCTGGTTTGACATACTTGTTCTGAAGAGTGAACTTCAATAATGGACCCCCCCCCCCCATGTATATTACATACAGTAGATGTTCTGAAAAGTCAATTGAATTTTGATTTTCGAGTTTCTGTTCAAATAGCAAAATATAACTATATTTTCACATTTTCTGAAAACAGTGTAAGTGGTGCTTGCACATGCAAATCTCACCGTCACAATGCTGCTTCTCTAGAGGTATTGCTATCATGTACTTTTCTAAGGTGTTCAGAGTTGCTTTTAGTTTGCAGCTGCAACAGTGATGCAACACAATTTCAGAAACCGAAGATATCTGAATAAAAATTCAAATCGCTAAACTGTCAACAAAACTCGTTGTGCAGTCTCTTCATCCAGACGGCGCGGAGAACGTGACGGCATCGTATAGGCAAACCCGGCATTGCGATGTTCATCATGGCACTAAATAAAATCCAGTACGTCCATAAAAATTTCTTTTGAATTTGATGTGAGTAGATTAAAACAGTGATGTATGGATGGAACAATGGACACACACTATTAAGACACTTTTTCATCGTTGGGCCAAACGGATCTAAGAACAGTAAGGAATGGTTCATGTAATACTTCTACATGAGCTTGGTTTGGCACGGCACAATTACAAACTGGAACTAGATTAAAAAGTTGCTATTTACATCTCATACGGCAACGACTCACGCATTTGTATTACATTCCAAAGAGCTCTGTTATCAGCTCCACAGTGGAAGATGAAACCATATCTCTACTGGCTGGGCCAGATCGGCCTGGAATGGAATGGTTAAGCAAAGCACTTACCAACGGTTAAGCACTAGCCCAAGTATGACCATGAGTAAACATCTTAGCCAACAGCACTAAATTGCTTTTAAACATTTTGAAATGACAAAAAAGTCACAATGACCAAAAGGTCAAAGTGATTACTTGAGACTCAACAAACAAATGCTCCTTTATTCATCTTGCTTTTTTTTGTTTACTGCAGCGAGAAAGAGGATGATGTAATTCGGTAATTGTTTCAGTTTGTCTAGGTTTTTTATTGCTTTTTTTAAGGACATGTTTGACCTGAGGCTACAAGTGGCCATTTAATTGCATAAAACAGTTTTTAGAGTTTTTTGTTTTGGTGGATAAAAAAAAATCAGGATCACACCCCAGCACAACAGAATTGCAGTCATGCAGAATGAATTTGAAGGTGTATATTCTGTTCATTGATTTACTTTACTTCTTTCTCTGATGTGGAGGAAAATAAATTTGTTTTTGGTTCTTTCTTTGAGAAATTGTTCAATTTAATGTTGATTCTTAGGGAGAGAATCGTTATCAAAAAGACAAATGGAACAATGAATCTTGGTGGTAAACTAGTGAGAAACTAGTTTGTTGTTGTCTCTTGTGTTTAGACCGCGCTCACTGTGCCAGATTGAAGCATTTTAGAAATCTCCACTGGCATAATTAAAAGAAATTCTCCATTGTGCACATCAAGGGTTTTTCATGCCTCACTGATGCACCTCATGTCGGAATACTGAGTCTTTGATTCGCGTCCAAACATATGCTCAGAGAGTCACACCGCTCTCCCAGCAGAAGTCGATCTGCCAAACCAGTGAAAGAAAGTTACGCAATATTCATAAATGTTTGTGGCGGCGACAGCCTCGCTGCGAGGTCACGGTCTCCTCACTTCACCCCGCACTCTGTTTACCCATCATCCTCCTCTTCTGCTGCCGCCCCACGCGATGGGTGGTGACTCACAGACTGTGTTTTTTCAGAGCCGTATCACGGCTGACAGCATGCTTATGTTTCACAAGACAACCCACACCTGGTTTCAAAAGCTTTCGATGCTTTATCCTGGGAATTAACGGTTTAATTCTTATTTTCCCATAACCAGATATGAAATCTATTGGATAGCTACTTCGGATTTGCAGTGTCTAATGTAGAACTTTCAAGTGTAAACAGGATTTGAAAATCTGGCGATTTACAGTCTGTTTTGGAGAAAGAGAAGAACACTGGCACTCATCGGCCCACCAGTTACTGATGATTTCAATAAAGAGGCATCCAATTAGGTTTTTTTTTTATTATTACATTTCTAGAACACTTACACAACATCACACTTCTGTAACAACACATATAATGTACAAAAACAAAGCAAACAACACCGGGGCTCATATTACATGAAAAGTGCAATAGCACAAACCAACATTGGGTAATACAGTATGTTCTTTGGGTGTCAGAGTTAACAATACATTGCAGTCAATAATAACCATAAATATAAGCAATAAAGTAGGGTTACTATGTGCACATTAAAATATATTTTCATATGAATATAGTACCTAATTAAGCATTTTGTTCCTCCTCTATTATATTGTTAATATCCCCATGTTCAATAAATAATAAAAAGGGACTCCAGAACCTCTTAAATTTGTCTTCTTTACCCTTAAGAATATAGGTTATCTTTTCCATTGTAAAGCATCTCTTAACCATAGAGTTATTGTAGGCCTTTCTGTCTTTTTCCAATAAATGACAATGAGTATCCAATTTACTTTGCAGCTGAAATGATTTGGGATTCTATTATTAATTATGCATATTTATGTGCCATGTTCTGAAAATTTATTTGCGAGCCTAACTGGTTGAAAGAAGGGGCCGTTTAAAGCTTTGATCTGGGAGCAATGCATTTCATCCGCTTTAAAGCATCACTGCAAAGGGATTCTACCGTTCTGAATCCTCTCGCTGTAAGCAAATAGGTTTAAAGCCATCAAATAGCTTTTAATATCTGCAGAGTAATATGAATTTAATTAGGCGCTATTATTCTCTAACAAGCTGAAGCGATTAACTTCTGTTTTGAACAGACTTTTAAACCAGTTTCTCCTTTAAACACTAATCAGTTTCCGCATGCTCGTCTGCCTCCAGTATCGAATCCTGTCTTACACATTTATTTAGGTAATGAAGAGAGTCTGCATGGCGTAAATCAAAGTACTCTCTATCTCTTGATTTGCCGCTTATTTCATCTCTTTGAGTTGTTATATCGTGCGCCTGTGGATTGAAGTAACACTTTCTTTTTGCTCATTACATCCCTCAGCGGGGCCACCAAATAGGGTCCACCGAGGACCCAGCTGCCTTGGAACAGCCTTCTGAGTCGCTCGTTTGTGTTTGTTATAGTTTAACAACTAACTTTGGCTCAAGAAAAAAAAAAAAAAAAAAAAAAATCTTACAAAACTGATTTATGAGCGATAAAAAAAAAATATATATATATAACTTAATCCTGAGTAATGTAATTTTGTGAGTTAAATCTACATACTGGTGCAATAAAAACAATTTAAAATTGGTGGATTTGTGCTTTGGTTCACATAATCTTCATTAGTGATGTTATTTTACAGAGAAAGCGATTTGAAAAATTACCGAATGAGTGTATGTCTCAAGATATCCAAAGCACTTTATATGAAACTAAGTGTGTAGTTTCATGTGGCTTTAAAATTATGATTGATTACGTATACTGAACACATTGGGAAAAAATGTGGAATAACATGCTTTTTGATAAAATGCCGGAATAAAATTTGGAAATTTGACGACTTTAAATTCTTGAAAATCTTCTAAATTGTTACTTTAGTTGCCACCCTACTGAAATCTAGCTTCATAAATGTTTCATTGCCCTGAGAAAGTAGGACACATCCACAATGTTGAGTACAACTGAAATATCCTCTTTGTATTTTTTGTTTTGTTTTTTGGTCAGGATGCATTTGAGTAATATTGCAGAATGCCTTTTGCTTGGTGGCTCAGTCTGGAAATCCAAAGCCTTTGATTATCATCTCTTAGTCACATTACATAAATTTCTTTTAGGAATCAGCAAAGATAATTTGTTTCCCAGAGATAATTTGTCTGGATATAATGTTCCTGTGAGGTCCGAGGGTGGTTTTTGCTGGTTTTATCATTTCTGCATTTCAGGTTTAAGGTCCGCGAGAGGTCAATGGCGTTTCATTGCCGTACAATCTGTTTCAGAGCTACTTGCCAGCGGTTCTGCAATAACAGGACTCACAAATCCAAAATCCAAACGCTCATATTGGCGTTCCCCCAGCCCCACCACCACGGTCTGATGTCTGCAACGCTACTGTGTACTCTCATCGGCAGAGGTTTCGTAGACTACGCGGTTTGGCTGCTCTCCTCAGCCCACTGTCGTCCCTGCAAGTGGTTGACTCCTCACCACACAGATGTAATCTCTGCTGCAAACTATCATTTCTGGTGGCTGGGGGAGGAAACATGATATATTTTTGTAGCGTCTACTGCTCCTCTTTCCCAACCAGTCCACGACAAGCACATGAAGAGCCAAAGCAAACTCAGTGTTGGTGATGTTACATGCACCCCTATGGTTCCCGAAGGAGCTTTAGGTCACCATGCTGCTCTTGGGCCTGTAATCCATCCAATCCCAAAGTGGGATTGAGTTCTGCTCTGTTCTCCTTTCATTAGCTAGCTTGAAGGAATTTGAGGCTTTGGGTTGCTTCTTAAATAAATAAACATCAAAGCTAATCTGGTCTTTTGATTTGAAAGCTCTTTGTTTTCTCTCTGCTGTGTGTTCCTGGATTCTCAGCTTCTGTTATTCTTCAGATTCCAGAAGTACAGAGGAAATGAAAAGAGAAATGGTGAGCTGGATGTGCATGAGGGCTTTGTTATTGTATGGACTGTCAATCACAGTGACATGGGTCTCAAGACAATGGCTGTACTATGCACACACAGGCTTTTGGATATGTCCAAAATATATGAGCGAAAGCACCTCAATTAAAGGTGCACTCAGTAGATGTTCTCTAATTAAAAAAGTTGAAAAGCTACTGAAATTTTATTCTTGGTTTCAAAATTCCAACCTTGTTTATCAGCTTGCATAGTATAGGGATACTAAACCAAACAAACTAAAGGCACATGGAATTTGTGCCAGTCAGATCCATTCGCAAGCTCGAGGGTGGCCTGCATATGAAAAAAAAGTTTAGTTTAATGTTTAAACTTTGTCAAATCAAAAACATTGGAAAACGTTTATCCCGGGGTTTGAAGTTACATAACAAAATTTGATTGCAGCCTTCTGTTGTTCAGGGGTAATGAAATGCTCTGTACTGGAATAGATTAACGTCATACTTCAGAGCAGGATGTCTCAGTTTGTTGCCAGAGGAATGTGGCTGCTTTAACACCTTGTCTGCCCAGTTAGAAAGTGGTTTATGCTCTGAAATAATCATTTCTGAATTGTACATTCCTCAATAGAGCGTAGAAAGAAGGGTGATAGACCTGACGCTGTGTGACCAAAAAGTCCAAACCCTCAAGTTTGCCATCCAGACTTGTTACAACATTTTTGGCATCATCTTTGTCAAATATCCCATTAATCCTTTGTAAGCATAAGAAAGTGTTGTATACATACAGCTTTTTTTGGTGTCAGATGTGAGTTATGTAGTTGACAAAATGGGCATTGTAAGGCTGAAAGCCGGACACTCTAACTCAACACTGCTTGCAGTGCAAGGTAACCGCTCATTCTCCCACAGTAACCGGCTGCAGCATCGCAGGGTTTCTGTGACTCTTTTGATAGCTCCATGAAACCCGAACAGTCCCAGCGCTGAGCTTCTCTGAATACACCCGCGTTCCAATGCCAAGAAACCCAGCACCAGCAGCCAAGAAACCTGTGAGCGCTTCACAAAGGAGACGAGCCTGAATGCAATTGGCTCCGGGAATGGATGTCTCTTTCGGTGAGATAAACTCAATCAATGAAAGCGTGAACAGATGGTTTTCTCTTCCTTAAGCATCGTAAGGTCTTACTGGCTTTGGTGTCCCTGCCAAGACATCTCTACCTCATTGTTGGGCCTTTGTCATCGCAAGCCACTACTGACACAATGACCTACTGTTCAGCCTGATGGGTTGGGATTTTCTCTGGATTTCTGGGAAAGCAGTAAAGCCAAGACCAAGAACACTACAAGCAACTCGGCAGGCTGAATGAGACACACTTGTGTTTGCCATCAGTGTTATTGTGTAGCTTGATGTGCATTTAGCAGGGTAGGTCAGGTTGACATTAGATCCCATTTAAGTGTCTGAATACTTGCTACATTGCCTCCCAGTCAGTCAGTCAGTGAGTAAATTGGCAGTTTTTTTTGTGAATAAAGGTACTTGCAAAGGAAGTTTTAGACAGGCTTCTAAGGAACTATGATCTAAAACAAAGTTAAAGACAACTTAGCAAATACTTGCACAACTGTTGAAAAGTTATGGTTCAAAGAAAGTAAATGTTTCTTAAGCACCAACTCAGCATATTAGAATGATTTCTGAAGGATAATGTGAGAGAAAACTGAAGAATGGCTTCAGCTTGCCATCACAGCAATAAGTCAAGATTAAAAAATATTAAAATAGAAAATATTTTTTAAATATGAATGTTTTTGCTGTATTTTTGAATCCCTACAGACACTGTGCGTCAAGGTCAGTGCGGCAAACGTTTTTTTTTTTTTTTAAGTGACTAGGATGATTGAATACTCACATGTATTCAAGATGTATGGAAAATGTGTTTGGTGGTTACGCTGCATTACGTTTTTAAAGTTTTCTCTTGAACTTCTATTGAAAATGGTACAAAACTTTTTCAAAATCATATGAAACCAGCATGAATACAAAAAGTGGTTAACTCTCTCTGGGCTCTCAATAGCCCATTAAATCATAGGATTGCATGTTCACCCGTCCTATCACTCCCACTTATCAGGTCGCCGTTGGACCATGAGTCAGCAGTTCTCTAAACCTGCTGAGTGTCAGGCTCATTAGACTCAAGAAGAGAATAGACCAAGTGAAGGAACAGGAAAAAATTTCCAAAAAAGGGAGGGGAGGGAAAGTAATTGAAAGAATGTGGAGGACAAGAGGGGGCTAGATGACTCACTGCTAGCATGTACTCTGCCCTCTCACTGCAGCGAGGTCTGGTCTCTGAGCGTGACTGAAGTGTGTGCTTATGGAGGAAGAACATGCTGCTGTGCTCAGTGTGAGGCAGAACTACTGGCAGCTACTGAAACCAGAAGAGCAGGCCTGTTTAGAACTCAAGAACTGCAAATGAAAAGCCTGAAACCATAACACAGTGGCAAAAGAGTATTTGTCGTCTAAAGGGTTAAACGAAGATAAGAGGTCATTGCTATCGACTAAACAGCAGTTCTCCTTCCTGTTGCTAGCATAAACCCTGCACAGCTTGCTCAGGGGTGGGCCTTCTTGTTTGTTTTTTCTAAAAATCTTAAATTTTTGTACGAATCAAATCATAAATCCCACCTCGTAAAATAGTTACGTTCTCTATCTTGAGTTCTCACCCAGACTCAAACCGATCTGAACCGTGAGTTTTGTGATCTGTTGAACCACTACCTACCATCATCCTTCCTACCTTGGCTTCAGTTCACTGGTTGAAGATATCAATCTTTTTTTTGCAGCAGTATGGAAAAGCAGATGTTAAACTTAGTTAAAGCTATTCATTGGCATATTAATCATCTAGAGCATCGAATTAGATGCCCATAAACTACACAAAATATCCCTGCTTTTGAGCGGTCTTTCATACTGCTTCAAGACACATATTTCAGAGACTGAACACTGTTGGAGCTCTATTCTGTTTGTAGTGACTGAACACTCTCCTCCCTAGTCAAACACGGAAGAGAATAAACAGCGAAGTTGGTAATGGAAATGCAGCCTCGCTGTGTTTACCCCCACATCAGGAGAACTTGTGTCTGGATAAATATTGCAAGATAGTCAGTCTCATCTGGTCAGTATTCCCTACAAGGGTTATTTAACACCAAATGCCCTCTTCTAGTCCCAGAGGAGGATCGAGAAACCAGCTGATTCAGAATGAGCTCTCATTGACCATAACTATGCACTTAAAGTCGTGGGAAGGGTGCTGTAAGGAATTTGCAATGATATCTACTGCTTCCAACAGTCATGGAGACTCCTACTTCGTAATAATAATGAGCATTTGGGCTGTGTTTGTTCAAGCAGTCGCTTATTCTTGATCGTAAATAAATGTGATATGTAGTTAAACGCTTTGTCACAGCAATTCTGAGCCCTCCGTGGCTTTTTAGTTCACTGAATATTCTGTTGCATGCATGAGTCTCAGGTTTACTTCAGAGCCCTGGTTGTTTCATCATCCATGTAATGTGCATCTTCTATGTGACAAATATAGCAAAATATCAAGCAACCATTTGGCATGAGGAATTGGAGGCATGTAATTAGCCAATTCTCCGTATGACTGGAAAATTACAGAGTAGAGCTTGTGATCAGCGAATTTCCTGCTTTCATAATATTTTGCATTATTTTTATTGGCTGCTGCAAAGCGGTTTTCTGATGTTAAAAAAAGATGTTAAAGCCTTAAAGAACAGAATTAAATCATTGACTCAACCTCTTGTTGTTCCAAATCTGCATGACATTCTTTCTTCTGATGAACAAAACAGGAGGTATTTAGAATATTGTCCAAGCTGCTCTTTTACATGTAATGCAAGTGGATTGGGTCCGAGAACAGTTGTGGTCACCATTTGCTTTAATTGTGTGCAAAAGAACATTGGACATTCTGCTAAACTCTTTTTGAGTTCCTTGCATAATAATTTTTGGATGAACTACTACTTTAAAGATTAGAAAGCAAAATAAATTGTTTTAAAATAACCTTTTGTGTGAGTCACATCACAATCTGGATCAGATTGTACAAATGATAGGACATTTCTGAAGTTTGACATGATATATGTATATATATATATATATATATATATATATATATATATATATATATATATATATATATATATATATATATATATATATATATATATATATATATATATATATATAAAAATGTAGAGTCACAGTGATAAAATCAGATTACTTATTGTCTCCTTTTGAGTGACTTGAGTTGAATTTAGCCTACCACGTCCATGTAAAGTTTTGAAGCTAGAGTCTTGAAATTCAGTTCAGGCTTTCAAATTATTGCATCAGTCTGTGGATGGGCTGTGCCCACTCTTTGAATAACCACAAAATGCCCACTTTTTGAATAACCACAAAATGCCCACTCTTTGAATAACCGGACGGACAGCAGAGAGAACTGTAACTCTGAAATTGCTTAGATGATATGTTTGTTTTTATGCAGCCAATATAACCTCAATAAAAACCCCATTTACAAGTTCCCTGAAAGTGTGAACCCTTGTTTTTATGTGATTCCTTATTGAACAGACTGCAAATTGTATATTTTGGTGGCATTGATAACCTTTTTTTAGATTAAGTCCTGAAAGGTTATTTTGGAATACCATCTGCATACTCAATTATTATTATTATTTTAAAATCTCCAATCTCCCATCCATTAACTTAATCACAGTCTTTCATTAGGAATAGTTCACACCAAAATTAAATTTGTCGTCATTTACTCAACCTTATGTTGATCCAAAGACTTTTTTCTGTTCTTTGGAATATGAACATTAAAAACAATGCTAACATATTTTGCATTATGTTTTGAAGCTAATGGGGTCCGAAACAACATGGGGACCCCACTGACCTACATTATATGAACATAAAAACACTTCTTGTTCCAAAGGAAAAAAAAAAAAAATCACATTTGAAATTACACAAGGGTGAGTAAATTATTTATATTTTTTGTGCTTCGGAGAACTAACCCTTTAATTCACGTCTTCAGACCTAACGTACTGGGACTGTATGTGAAATAAATGTGTGATTTAATGACACACACTAAACACAGAGGTGGCTAGACTGATCTTAAATCGGAAATAACTTTACAGACTGCAAATCTGCTCACAATTCTCTCAGAAACAAGATTTATGGACTAACCAGGAAAGGCTTCAGTGCTTTGCTGGAAGTATGTTGTTTCAGAAAAAAAGGCTACCATTTTAGGAGAGACGGTGCAAAGCTGTGAATGCTTTCTAAGCTCTCACAAACATTCCTTCAAAACCTCATAATACACCCTGCGGACCGTTGTGGTTGCACTAAAAGCAACTCTCCTGGAATGTTCAAAAACAGCTTGTCGGCTCTCTCAGAACTGGCATGGACCAAGCAGTGGATTAAGTCTGATGTCCTGACTGTGTCCTCCTATTGTTTTTATTATTTTTAAGTCTGACTGATGGAGTCAATTCCGCCGTGTGTTATCAAATGTGGGTCTGGGTTATACATGCTTGAATCGCTGTTGGATGGAATACTCTTACTGTCTGAGAACACACTGTGCGGTTTGACCACATGCAAGTCATGAGGTGAAGATTTGTCTTTGTGGTGACTTGTTAAAACAAAATGTCTTGGCAAAAACTTACCGAGGCTGAGGTCTTCAGCAGCTTTAAAAATATCCTAAACTCTAAGTACCTCTAATGAAGATGTTCGCTCATAGAAGTTCAGGAATAGCTCATGGAATAGTTCAGCCAGAAATGAACTAAAACAGAACACATACAATTCTAGACAGTGCATATATGTTTACACTGGTCTTTTTCAACAACAATTTCTGTTCAATTTCAGTTCATGCGTTAATTGTCCAATTGAACTGATTCTGAGCAGACATATTTATGAAGGGTTTGCATACAATTCGTTCTGCTTGTTTTTAAAAAATGCCTAATAAATATAAAAGAAGTAGGACAGACAGAAAGACAATAAATCTACATAAAAATTCCATATGGCTTGAGAGGTTTATTGTTCTCTAAAGCCCTGAATAGTTTTGTGTGACAAACAGGCTAAAAAAAGTGGGTTTGGAACAACATTAGAATATATGATGATGGAATCTTAATTATCGGATGAGCTATTACTTTAAATATATTTTAAATATGTTTATCTTAAACACATAGGCTGTGTCCAAAAGCTTTGACTTATCTGGAAGCATTTGCTTTTTAAGGTACCTCCCAATTTTGGACACACTTCCTCTTCCAGCATAACTGCAACACATTAAAGAGAGCTTTGATGATAACCACGCGAATATTTCATTACCGTACTAGTTTCTTGCTAGAAATTAAGGGAAAAGTTGAAAAAATTGAGCAAAAAAACCTACATTTACCCACAAACTGACTACGAGACACAACTTTTAGATGTCATTTTTGTCCTTCAGTTCAACCGTCACTGAAACACAAGCAGAGGAATAGTGGGATATATAGACAGCAATGGACACATCTGTGCTGCCTTCAAAAAACGATCAGATGAAGGTACCTCAGTAGACAGGATGTAACACCATCATTGGATTTGGATGTGCATTATTGCCTTCCTACCTCCTAATTTTTCAGCTTTCGTAAGCCGCCTGAATTGATATCTGTTTAAGTTTCGCCTTGTGCCTTCAAATCAAAGTGTAGCAAAAGTGCCCAATCTAAATGTTTCACACCTCTTTCCCTACAATCTCTGTGTTAAAATGAAATGAAAATAACTATTTCTTTGGGGAACAGACAACCTGCACAGACACTCAATGAGAAACTCACATGCTTTTGTGTATAATATGTAAAAATATGGTGAGCTGTGCTGCCCATGGCTGCTGGGCCGGCAGAAAATGATTTATGATTAAATTTAATAACCAGAGAACGTGTCCTCCTATTCTCCCAGGCAGTTGTGCGTGCATGCACAATTTTGAGCACTCGACTAAGCCGTTAAAATGTGTTCACCAGGTGAGGTTAATCTCTTGTCCGGTGCAGGAGAGAGATAGGCAAGGTTGCCATCACAAATCTCATTCAAATAGCCTACTTGCGCAACATTTGCAGGTGGATCTTTTGGCCTCAGTAGGCAGCATTTGGCATTGTAAGCATGCTCCTGATGCGAAAGCTATATAGCCTACCGTCCAAAGGTTTGCAGTCAATACGTTGTTGTTGTTTTTTGAAAGAAATTACTTTGTAGAAGATTCCAAATCTTATGATTGTACTTGAGGTGCCTTAGGTTGAAACAGAGTGGCTATCAAGGAATAACCATTATCACTTCCCATATCGGTTTGTGTTGTACTAATGTGGAAGGAAATACTAATACTCATAACTGTATTTGACACTTAAACCAAATATGTCTCCACAGACCTCCAAATTTGATTCTAATGTATGCGCTTATGAAATAAAATGGCTTTTAGCTGTGCCCGGAATAATCTTGGGATTTTGGGTTAAGTCATTAAGTCACTCCACGAGACTGTGGATTTGTGATGATTAAAGGACAGCTGACTTCGTCGCGCACACACTCAAACACACACTTTTCACCTTCCATGGGTGTAATACATCATCCTAATGAACCTGTGTAGCCAGGGCATGCAATACTTGATTAATCCACAGTCATTAAATCCAGTCTGCCGAGGACATCAGGAGGGAAGAGCATCCAGAGCCCCTCAGCTCGACTCTCCATTAATCTACTGCATAACTGGCCTGTATAGAACACCAGTCAAAACACACAAACACACACACAAAGCTTTATAAGGTTTTCTCACTTTTCTTGTTGAATATTTTAAAGAGAGTTCCAAAATGTAATCATCATGCACAAAACGAAATGAATCAAGTGGATTAAATAATACGCAGAAAAGTAGTGTATAATATGCAAGGTATAAAAATGCATTATTATGTTTCTTGATGTTGATTGGTCAATACAGTGTTCCAGTGGAGCTAAAATAAGATGAGACATTATTCATTTTAGATTGTTTTCCCAAAAGAGAAATATTGTACATTTTAAATGTGCATATTTTCTAGTTCACTAGAATGTAGATGATCTCAACTTGAACATCATATTATTATTTGTTTTATATTAGAAACCATTTTATAAAGAAGCAAAGCACAATCTCTTGTAATTGTGCATATTGTTGAGTCATTAGGAATGTAAAAGATATGATATATTTGAGGAAATATACATTATACATAGTTTCATGTAGATCAGCTTTGGCAGTCTGATTAAATTTAGGGCTCCCCTCTTTTCCATCCACAAAAAGTAAAAAAGAATAAAGTGCAAGTGGAGTATTGTTGTCTGAAAGTTAAGACGGTGGGATAGGCTGCAGTTCTGAGGCAGACATGTTGTGCTTTCCCTCTGCCAGGAAAGGGGTATTAACATGATAGATCGGGGATCTTTTTTTCAGCAGGCGAGAGACAAAATTTCCACTCGCACATGCATTCCTAATAAAGCAGTGGATGAGCACAGATGGAGTGTTTTAAATGAAGCCCCTCTCCCTCACGGCAAACACACAGAGGTTAAAGGTTTAATGATCTAACCTGTTTACTCGAGTAAATACATGTACGTTTATGTCAAGCGAAATTAGTTTCTCATTTGCTTTATAAACAGGAAGGGCAAGGAATTTGCAGCATTTGTTTTCTCTGTTTTTCCACCTCTTGATCTCCAGACCCTCTTCTATGGAGCCACAGACCCTCAGCGTCCCTGTTCAGCCTAATGCAATGTTCTTCATAATTATTATTATTACAAACTTTTATATTTATATAATTTTAAAGAATTTTTTACAGTTTTTATATTTCATATACATTTTTGTTTTATTTATATTTTATTTAAATTTGAATAATTGCAAAAAAAAAAAAGTATGAACCTTTTCACCTCTTCCTGACCCTTAGAATAAAATAGGTCTTTTTTTTTTGTTTTTTGTTTTTTGCTGCTATACCTTTTAAGAATATGTAAATGGCCCTTTTTCAATGACCAGGCACATTGTTAATAATAATCTTTTTCCAAAAGAAAAGAAACAAATGTATTTCTTTTGACTTGACCTCTTCAAATGAGTGCCTTTCTACACTTCCTGAGTGATAATAAAACTCTGTAAACTGGCAGTTTCAAGCTAGACCCTAAATAGATTATCTCTACTGTGTTTAAAGGTCTTTAAAATGTTCTTTTTTACTGTTTTCAAAAGTGTGAGTGTTTTCATTTAGTGTGAGTGTTTGTATAGTCACAGACAGTATTTGTACAATAATGGCTTCCTTTGAAAATCTCTTTATAGTCATTTTACTGTTGTGACACTAATTTGCCCTCAAGTTTCTAAGCTGTCTTAATTGACATAAATGATTGTCATTAGGCAGGGAAATGCCTGATTTTGGCTAACGGGCAGCGGAGTGCAGAAGTGACCTCTTTAAGGGTGCAGCGGGGGCTGATGAAGCGTGTTTACTGATCCCTGGGGAGTGGGAAAGTGTGTGTGTCTAAGTCATAGTTTGTGTATTCATTTGTGTATGCTAATGCATATGAGAGGTTTCAGAGTTTGGCCCATCCCCAGGAAGTGTTGATAAAACCGGCTGCCCGGAAAGCTTGTGTAAATTATTACATTCCAGTTTAGTTTTGTAAGGCTATTTTTAGCCTCTTCGTCCTGTGCTGGGCTCCACCTTCACTCTTCCTCCTCCTTCGTGAACTGGAAAGACTGGTTTTTACATGCAGCCAGAAAACTGGTTTCTCTCTCTCTGTCACTTTTGTCACATATGGCGGTGGGCGTTATCATTCATAAATAGCTCAGATTGTTAGTATTCTCGAAATTACCATGTTTATTGACGTTTTAAAGTCTGTCTGTTTTAAGATATGCAAAACTTTCTGTTCTTAGTGTGCAATGGGACATTCCACTTTCCAAAAATCCCCTAGACTCATACCACAAAGGCTGTTCGGTACACTTCCTGTGTCTGTTTGTGTGTGTGTGTGTGTGTGTGTTCTGTTTGTGTGTGTGTGTGTGTGTGTGTGTGTGTGTGTGTGTGTGTGTGTGTTGAACACAATTAGACTCTCTCGTCATGTGAAAATAATCCGCAAATCCCAAACAATCTGAACAAACTAAACTGACTGAGCCTGAAATTTTCTCTGCAGAGCTTGGATGAGCTTGATGATGATGACGGAGAAGAGAAGGAGGGGAAGAAGGACGAAAGTCTTACACAGCACAACACGGTCCAGAACGAGGCGCTGATCTCTGACCCCGGAGAGGCCCACTCGATACAGGTGAGAGTGTGTGACTGTTTTAGGAATGTCAGAGGATAGTACTGCCTCTAGAGGGTGTTTGGAGTGCCGTCACCGTTCTGCCTTACAGAGGCAGTGTTGACCAAAGAAACAAACACAATCAAGTGACAAACAGAAAGCAGAACAGCCCAAGCTCATGGAGCCTCAGGCCACATTATGAGAAGAGATAATATCTCTTGACACTGGACATGACAGAGGTTTGTCTTCTATTTACTTTGTGTTATGACCTGTCTAGAAAGGAAACGTGACGAACAGGATCACAACGGCATCATATTTTTTATTTTAGAGTTTTAAAACCGAACTTCAGGGGTGAGCGAAGGCCACAAAAAGTGCCTAACAAAATGACTAAGAAAAGAGAAATAAAACACAACACTAATAAAATACCTCTCACAAAAAAGGCAGTGTAAATTTACTATATTAACTATGAATACATATCAATATTTTTTTTTTTTTCTCCCTTGAATTTTTTTTAAAAACACATTAATTATTATAATATATACATTACTTTTCAGTAAGATTTTTTGACAGTGGGCATTTATTTAAAAAAGTATTTTAAGTAAATGCTGTTCTTTTTTATACTCAAAGAATTGAAAAAAATTGTATTATAGTTTCCACAAAAATATTAAGCAGCACAACCGTTTTCAGCATTGATAATAATAAATGTTTTTTGAGCTCCAAATCAGCATATTAGAATGATTTCGGAAGGGTCATGTGACACTGAAGACTGGAGTAATGATGCTGAAAATTCAGCTTTGACACACATATATTCGCTATAACAACCGCCTCGCTATACATTATCCCGCTTATTACATGGCTACCTACAAAATAAATAAATAATTTGACACAAATTATTGATTTAAAAAGGAGTTTATTGATTTAAAAACGATTGTATTGCTTCCGCTAAAGAAAATAGTCCATTCCGCGTCCATAGCAACGCTCTGTTTTTCATGGCAACGGTGTGTTATAGTTCGCAGCGGTCTGTTATCAAGAAATAACAGACCGCATTCTACATTGGAATTCAACCAAGCCATGTAATAAAAGAAATTAAAACCTTTAGTAGTATTTAAGATTTTTTTCTCTTGAATTTTGATTTTGGAAAAAAAAAAAAGGCATGTTAATGAATTTTAACATTATTATATTTACAATATTCATTAATTACTAATGTACATCAGCTTTTTGTGCATAATGTATTTTCAGTCATTTAATCACCCTCATTGTTTTAAATGTGTATGGCCAAACACAAAATGAGATGTTTAAAAGAATGTTCATGCTGCTTTTTTCCCATTAAATGGGCCTATATAGTGACCAAGGGGTGAAAAAAGCATCATAAAAGTAGCCCATAGAACTGGTGCATTTTATTCCAAATATAATATGGTTGGCTAACTGTCAGTCTGCCATCAGGAGAGCTATGGGAAATTGATTACATAGTTTTCTAAATTACGCATTGTTGTGTTATATCTAATTTCCTCCTGTTGGGTGGTTGATTCCATGTAGCTTCAGGTTGCTGAATGCATAAAGGAAACTATTATCTTGAGATTTCTGAACCGTAATCACATTGACATTGTGTGTCTGGGTGCATATCATCTTGCATTACTTTTCCCTGTAAAGGATCGCTACTGTATATTCAGTTAGAATTTCAAACCTATTATTGCAAAATTTGAAAGGACTTTTAGTGAGCAATTGTTTGCGACTGAAGGCATTGTGAAAATTGCTTCTCTGAAAAGCCATTGAAATGTGCTTCAGTTAGATTCATAATTTTATGTTTAAATAAAGAGACTACTGCCGGCGCTGTGAGAATGCGAGTAGTTACATGTGTTTCTGGTGATCCTGGTCATGTTCAACAGTGTACGCCAACCCACAGTTCTCCAGATGTTGGCCTCTGTTGTATCGGACACGGTTCACTTTGTATGTAGGATATTATACAATAGTCAGTTCTCGTCCTCTAATTTGATTGGCCAAGAGTGACATACTAAATAAAAGAGATTTTGTATAGATTTTACAGTGTACTTGCAAATAGCTTTGACCTGCCACCCATAAATACCTTACGACAGATAAATGATCCCAAATACATAATATGTTTTACCACAAATATTATTACCGTTATAATTAGGGTACAAAGGTGTTGTTACAGAACATGTAAGTTGGATACTAGGCGTCCAGAGAGCCTAGTGAATGGAGTTTTGTTTATTCTTTTTCCCATACCAGCCAGTGATCTCCAACTTACAAAATATGAATGATCATCCAAAAGCAAAACATCAGCAAAACAATAATTTATTTAAATAGTGCTCGTCTTTGACATTGACCATCGTTCATTTTACACTTCCATGATTTGTTTTCTCCATTAAATACAAGGCTACATACATGTGGCCAAAGTTAACTTTATTTTGATAAAAACACACACACACACACAAAAAAAAGATTATTATTATTATTATTATTATTAACCCTATTTGCATCTGCAGATAGTGTAGGTTACACATTTTTCCTTTCTGTTAACGTCAGTTTTTGTCAACTGTATAACTTCTTGACATTTGTATACGTTTCCACTTGTAATTTCATTATTTTCTTGTCTTCTACTATTATATAGGCCTATATTGTTTCAACATAACCTTATACAAAAGCTTGTGCTTTTAGTTTTTTTGCATGATGATATGCTGCATTTGAAGTTACTGCATTTAAGCTTTTTCTAAAATTATCAGGTACATCAGTTAGCGAATGAGCCGACTCGCAAATGTTGCGATGTCATTTCGTTTGAAGTTTAAAGAAGGAGTGGTCCGCCCTTGAAAAGCAGTGGGCATGGTCAAAGCTACAATATGTAATTTTTCGCCACTAGGGGTCGCTAACCTCTTACAATAACAAAGGCGTAGGTTGATGACGCATAAGCGGAATTATGGAACTTGTCGTCATGCTGATGGATCTAATAATGTTTATGGATGAATATATAGTGAATACATTGATGTTTTTAACATGACTGTGGAATGAAGCAGGGCACGATTGCTAATGAGAGACAGATATCAGCGCCACACTCAAGTCCTGCGGATATAAAGGAATGAGGACATTTCATTCTACCGAACTACGCGTAAGTGCTGAATTAATACTCACACAGGTCAGTTTATTTGACGAATTAAACTTGTGAGGTAACGCAGCGCTGTTTCACTTGGTCTACACTATCACACTAAACTGCATTTGAGTGTGTTGAAAGTTATAATGTAGAATAATGTGTTAGTTTGTCTGTATGAGACTAGCAGTAAGCTAGATCAACATCAGAATAACATACTGATCATATTCTAACACTTCATCATGTTGAGCTATATAACATTGATTAGTTTTATGTACATTTGCTCACCTGTCTAATAAAGTACATGCAAGAGAGGTGTCTCTGTCAAGTCGAAGTTTGTCACGGACGTGCAGCTCTCGGCATCTCGAAAACCCCACGCTGATATTGATCCTCGTTTAAGTTCTCCTTTTGTCCCAGAGTCTGCTTGCCATGGTCTATAATGTTTGAACGAAACAACAACAGCGTGAGTGTGCCGCTAGACGTATCGCAGTTGTCCATGTCTGTCGCCATGGTTACTATGGCAGTACGCGCGGAAACCAGGGATAACGTGGATATTACGTCATTGACAGGCGACAATTTTATTAAAATTGGAATTTCTCTTAAATTAAAAATCTTTGGGAACTTTTGGGACATTGTAAGTACACAACTGCAGGAAATATATCACAAGTGATTTTTGGATATTTTATTACAAAAATCGTACATATTGTAGCTTTAAGTAATCACTCCCATAAGGTCAGTTGTGTTGTTGTAGTGAATGTCGGTACTCTCTGAGCCCCTGTGCCCTGTGACGAAGCACAATTGCTTGTGTGGTATTGCATAATTACAGCAGCATCCAGAAAATCCCTTATTTTATGAGAAATGACAGAGGTAACATTATGTCCCTGTTTTTTTTTTTTTATAGGCACCATAGCTAGAGCAGATGGCAGATTTACGCATCCCTTCAGAGATGCGAGTGTAGTGCTTCTCAAAAATGTGCTGCTTTTTTCCTGCTGCATTTATCAGTTGCTTGGAATGGCTTTTGTGGAATTCCACGTCATATTTCTCTTCTCTCTGACCTCCCACTAGACATGGTCACAATCTACGAGCTTTCTACAACATTAGTACGATGTCTTACAGCTGTCAGGTTCACCCATTACAGTGTTGGATGCACATGATGTGTCTCTGAATATTCTCTGTACAGTCTGTTCAAGGCCGCTGGTTATTTAGGGATGCAGTAAATTAAAAGATTGTAGCTTTATGAGTATAATTCCTTGATATTTTTATGCTGGGACAAGCATTTCCCTTCTGGTTATGTGTGTGTGTGTGTGTGCATGTGTGTTATTTTGCCTCTTCTCTCTCTAATCAAGTCCTGATCAACTCAAGGCCTCCATCTGCTTCTGCTTAAGGCACGCTTTACCTTTTTTCTCTTCTGCCATACAAGGAAAACATACTCCGATACCGGAGAACCGCTAGAACTTGCAGAACTGTACGGTACATTCCACAGGATCATCTCGCACCAGTGTGGCGCCAGGGTCTCTAATGCATTGCTGGAAAATTCAACTGTGCTGTATGATATTTTGAAGTTGGGCCTCAAAACCTAGCGTGTTCCCTACCTATCAATGGCCAAAAAGGTTCAGAATGATTCAGATTTGTCTCAAGACCTAGTGAGCTATCTACCTAGACAGCATTTTTAGTGTGATGAAAACACTATCTAGGTATCACAGCCACATTTACCAATGCCTGCAATGCCCAAATGCTGCCTATGCATCAATGCTACACTCAAATATTCAAACATGCCAATTATGCCAAACAATTTTGTATGTGCATAATCTCTAAATTACCAAAAATGCTAAGTTTCATAGGCACAATCATGTAAAATTTTGGCCAACATGGGCACATTTGGATGCTGGATTGAAACGTATGACCTGCCTGTAATTGTAAGAGAGTATCATAGGTGCATTTGAACAATCAAATCAAATGGTGAAAGTGTGGGAAACTCACTAGGGTTTGAGATAACGTCCTTGCTTGACAATATAAAGGATATTAGAACAGATGAAAAGACCTCTAAATATACAACTCATTAGCTCTTGCGTGACAATATGGTGTTAATTCTGAGTTTTAAAGTGTTAGTGCTGATTTACATTTTTAATTAGCACTTCTAGTGTGAAGACATTGGATGTGCTGGGAGGGATTTCCCATGCGTCACTCAGTGACCCCAACATTAAGAGAGAGATGAGATCGTGGCAGTGTAATTTTCACCTGACAAAAGCGCCTCAAAGCAGAATTTACATAGTGTGATTGAATGCAGTTTCCTTTAAATTGCTGCCCAACAGCTGAAATTCTCACCCTTTGGTTTTTTGCATGGCAAGCTCGAGGCTTTCAGCATTCGTATTTAACCTTACGAAGCCTATATGGGTAAATATGAATAGTGTATGGACGACAGGCATTGCTGCTTTTCTCTGGCAGGATTTAAATGTTTATCGCATAAAGCAGGAAAGATTTAGAGCACATGAGCACAGCTCCAGAATGCCAGAGCAGGTCTGTGCTGGACTTTTTTTACACTGGACTTCTGAGATCTTACCTTTTAAATTGGGTGTCAAAATCACAAAGCCCGTCAGATCGCAAACAGCTATGAATTCCTTTTTAAGCAATATGCAATTTAGCAGAAGAGAAACTGGGCTGAATACAATGAATATATTTGCTTTCTCCATCTTGGTTTCCCACACACTCTCTGTCCTCATGCTTACACACTTTCTGTTCTGTTTCTTTGGGCTCTGATATCTATATATCTATATTTTTTAAGGTTAAGGGTTCCAGCAATACAAACAGTAGTTATATTAAATACTTTAGCACTTGCTCTCAATCTCTTTTTCACCAAATCACCATTATGCTCTTTAAAGTCATAAGGACGTATATAAGGCAAGTGACAAGCAATTTTACTTGTATAATATGTATTTCTGAGTGAAAATATACAATGTAGGATGGAACTTGATTTTGATAAGCTCATGATAAGTGGTGTTTATATATCAGGTGATTGGAAGGAGGGGGCCTGAAAAATAAGTGCAAAAATAAGTTCAAAAGCGCAGGTTTTGCTTGAATATTTAATTTCTCAACAAGGACAGGCCAACACTAAAAGCAAGAACATGCACTAAAAGAACCTGCACTAAAAGCAAGAACATTCAAAAAGGCTTTTGATTCTGAAGTATGTTTTTTTTTTTTTTTTTTACAAATGAATATTTCCCCCTATTTTTGCTTTGTGGGTTTACAGAGATAGTAATATTGTGGTGGTGTGGATTTAGATTGTTGACATATTGCTTCATCCAAACAAAATTTCGAGAGGCTGTGAGGCGATAAGAGGAATAAGTCAAATGTAAACATTGTGGATAAAAAATGAACATGCATTTAAACACAGATAATACAAATAATAATGAATGAGATATTTGAGAAAGAATGATATTGGGTCGATACTGTGAACACTATTGAGAATTATTCTTTTTATATTGTAAAACAACATAAATTGTGCTGGACATTAAAAATAACTGTTAAAACATAATAATAAACAGAATTGTGTGTTCCTGGAACATACTGGTCTGTAAGTGTTAGTATGAGGTAGATGTCAGCATTTAGTGAGAGTTTGAGAATGAAAACCTGTAGGCCGTCACAGTGATGGAACTTGTTTTGATGCGCTTCTTTGGAGAAAACACAACTGAAACGTTCAGCGCTGACGCTGAGTGAGTTGGTGCCTAGATTTATTGTTTTTTGATTATTTTTTTTCTGGTTTAGCTCTTGTACCTCAGAAAGGGACGTATGAATAGAGTCATACCGTTCAAAGGCCATAAGAAGCTATTGGGAGGCTTATGTGTGTGGGTTTGTGTTTGTGTATGTATCTGTATTTAGGTCTATCTATCTCTTTTCAGTTTTTCTCATTCTTTTGTCTCTTTTTTTTTTTTTTTCAGGACACTCCGAGATCCAGAAGTCATAAGAGGTGAGTCTGACTGCATCCAGTATCTGTCAGCGGGTGAAATGCGTTGTTTCAGCATTGCGTTGCACAGAGGCAGATCGAAGGGATTAAACAGTTTTAGTCGTTGACCACTGCTCTGTACCATTCACCCATCTGGTGGCTTCTGTCAGATGTACAAAAATTCTCCTGGCTTAAAAATTTGCCTTAGTGAAACTGCTGAAAAAAAATGTGTCTTGTCAGAAGAAAGGGATTTAAAGCCTGTGACAGCATGGCTTAACTGGACTCATTTTCAGAGCCATTGTGAGACTGCCAGGAGCTTTCGTTCTCTCAGTCGGCAGCAACGTCAGGACTGAATTTGTTTCCACTTGAATGATACAAGTGGACTGTTTGTATCAAGCTGATCAGACAAATTTGAGAGAAGTTCCAGGAAGTTAAAACTTGTAGACCTTAAGTTTTTCCCTACGATTCACCCCAAACCAAACACTGATCAAGTTTGACACAGTTTACAGCAATTGAGGTTAAATTCACAAACAAATTGTTCTTTAAACAGATTCCTTTAAAATAATGTTTTGAAGCATTACATAAAAAGGTTAGAAATTCACTCAACTGTAAGGGAAAAGTTTAGAAGTAATTCCAAGAAATGGGATTTAATTTGCCATAATTGCATCCTCACTGTATCATCTAAAAAGCAGAATATCATAGAGACTTGGGTGGGCTCTCATAACTTGGACTGGTAGCAATGGAAAAACAACCACCCAGGTATAGTAGCAATGGCGTACCAGCATGCTAATGACCGGTAAGAACACCTCAGCAACCTTCACAGAAAATATATGTTCAAATCTTGTTTAAATGTTGGCTTCTGGAGACTTTTGAGTGAAAAAGCCATCCAATTTAGGATGCCAGCAATTTTTAAAAATAGGGGGAAAAAATCCTTCCTGCCACAGGCAGTAAAATTGTTAAATGAAAGGTAGTGTTGGTGTTTACTGAGCGGGTCTCAGTGATGATTATTCATTTTTTTTTTAATTATTATTTTATATAATATATTTATTGTTGGTCTTTGTATGTACGCATGTTGAAGCACAAGCAACAAAATTTCCCAAAGGGGATAATAAAGTAATCAATTAAATTCAGTCAATTCGAGCTAGTTCATTTAAATGAACTAACTGATTTACTAAATGAATCAGACCTCCCAGTTTACAATCGCTTGGACTCGTACATTTTGCACACTGGTTCCAGGGTGATGCAGACAAAAGCCCATCTGAGGCTCAGTCTGGCCGTTTGATTAGTCGCCCATCTTTCTGCCCCGACACTCGCACTCGAACACTCAGGGCTCTGCCGCAGCCGGCACGACAGGTGGGCGGCAGAACAAGCAGCTGAGACCGCTACATACACACTCACAGTGAATCAGAATAAGAGGAGAAGGCCATATTTAATGTTTCAGAGACAAGGCAAATACGTCTTACTATGGTTAGTTCAGTACTAACCAAAAGTTTATTTTTGAGGAATGGACACAGTTCTATAGAAATGTTTTCAGAATGAATTAAAACTGCTGCCAGCTAGTATGGCCAACATATTTAGTGTTGACTTCTGTACCCCTCTCACACACACACACACACACACACACACACACACACACACACACACACACACACACACACACACACACACACACACACACACACACACACACACACACCCCTGCTGGTTTTCCAGGAGCAGATCATTACCTCTGCCTCCTCCCGTTTCCTCTCCACAGGGGACTAATGCAACAGAGTGGCTGTTACATTCCCAGGACATGAACATTCAGATTGGACATCTGCTCTGTTCTCCGAGTCTATCAGATTCAGACTACCCTACACTGATAGAGGCACGGCAAAATACATCACACACCTTATCTGGACGCATTACTGGACCTTTTCGTTTAGGGTTTCCTTTATTATTATTGTTCTACTTTTTTTGTTGTCTTCAATGTTGAATAACAGCTGTGTCATCTTTGTAAAATGTCAGGACAAATTGCAGTTTTGAAAGTACAGTTTTACATCTTCAGAAGAAAATAACTTGTCGCCACTATGCTAGCTTGTGGCCAGGACATTACTTTGTGGTTGCTGGGGTGTTCTAGGTGGTTTCTTTGTCATGAAGAAGAAATAAAATGAAAAGAGCCTACCTGAAAACGTGATATTGTGGTCTCTAGACATGGCGCAGGTCCATTATTATCACGTGTTAGCAGAGTTTGATCACTTAAAAGTGATGCAAAATACACACAAAAATTGCTGGAGGAATTACTCTTAGGGGTTTGTTCAAATCTGCAACCCTAAGAATGAGCAATAATATTAATAATAGTGATGATGCTTGTATTAAATAGTTTTGGTCCATAAGCATCGGCTTCATTCTGTACGTTTGACCTGAATATCCTCATTATACAGTATGAAGCACTTGACCGTACCTCCTCATTAGCTGGAGGATTGGAACGACCGTCCGTCAAAAGAAAATAGCTGTGGCGAATATTTGATCCGGCAAATGATCTTTCAGTGCCTGAATGACGATGGCCCAACCAGACCTCAGTGAATGTTAATATTACGGGGGCCAGAGCCCCCATCAGCCCGTCTGCGAGTTTGAGGTTGAAGTGAGGCTTTAGAAGACGGAGGTGAGGCGATTGAAGCTAGTTCCAATCAGAGCGGGATATTTCTGTAGGGCCAGTGTTGCGTTTGTCACTTTCACAGCTGATTTCACAGCAATTTCAAAGACATTTTTGAATTCTGTTTTCTTGTAGCTGTGAAATGTAAGTGTTTGAAATGTAAAATGACAGGTTCTCTTAAGCAGGGCTCTGTCCTTTATTAACTTGGGATTGGCTGCAGATCTGAACGCTTGCTTCAAAACAACTGCATTCGCAACTCATCTAGCTCCTGTTTTGTCTTTCCAAACGACGTTGGACGGATACGGTTTTATTCATGTAGATTTGATTGGATCAGGATGGGGTTAATGTGTTACATTAAACACCAGTCAAATCATTAATTACCCATAATGCGCTTCTCTTGACTATTTTATTCCACACGTAATTACGACTTAAGGACTAGAGAAACTAATTATGGACTTGTACCACAAATAAAGTATTTTGTTCCACAATAATTGATAAATATCACAATATAGTAATGCAAAGCTGCACCAAAACGATGTGAATTGTAAAAAGCGCAATTTGGGATTACAAATTTAAAAATTGTTTAAAGATAAAGATACAACAGTTTCCTACTCTTGCCAGTTTCTTTTCCTCCCGCTTTTGTGGAATGTACAGGCAGCCCTCATTCAGAACACTCTGAAACAAAAAGATGACCCAATAATTTGATTCCCGGTGAGGTTATCAGCCGAAAGAGTAAAATATTACAAAGAAATTCTCTCTAAGGTTTCCACATATGTAATTATTTAAATGAACCTGGTTAAAATAAGTTCCACATGAAAATTCCCGGAGTGTCTGGCCTTGGTAAAGAGAGAGAGAGAGAGAGAGATGCTGAAGTGAAAACAAATGAAAAAAGACAGATATTCTTTTTATTTTTGTCTCCCTTTTCTTTGACTAGCTGCACAGCAGTGTCCCAAGGCTCAGTCCTGTAAGAAGCAGGTCTGTTCTCCTCACTAATGAAAGAGCATTGCTCTAGTCTAATGCCTTCTACTGTGCCATAAAAAGGCTTTTCATACTCTGATAATTTACTGCTTCAGTTTTCTTATTTCCACTCCTACGAAATAAATGACGCACTTTCCAAGCCATTATGTTAGAAAAAGGTTGAAGTCTCATTTAAAAAGAGAAAAAAAATTGTGAAAAGATGTTTCAGCAAGGCATCTTTTGTAACCAGACCGTTGAATGAAAAGGTGAGCACCTGGTTTTTTTTATTTATTTAAGCTTTTAAGAAGCGCCTCCATTAGAGGCGTACGGTACCATTGGCAGCGAGTCACGAACCGGGCACACTGTTTCAAAATGCTATTTCAGCGTCAATAAGCACGACCCCTTTTAGTTTGTTTTGTACCGTACTTGGCACGTTCAAAAGAAAGATGTATTCATTTAGATGTTGGAGCTAAAACAAGTACCATTTGCATTAGTGATGGTTTTGCATTGAAAATTGTGTTTTTGTGTGTCCAGCGACGAAGACAGACATCGCCATCGACACGGACGGGAAGGCAGCGGCGTCGCGCCCACAGCCCTGGAAAGAAGGATAGAGGAGCTAGAGAGGGTACGTTTGTGTACGTCCACCGTTAAGATGGAACGGCATGTCTCACCTACAGGTTTTTGTTTGTGTCTTTGAAGCAAAATGTTTGCCTTAAACTACACATGTAGTGTAAAAAATGTTTTCAACATTTCAGTGGGTTTAAGAAGTCTTTCTGCTATCTTTGGGTCGATCCTAAATCACTGGTGCGTAAGTTCTCTCGGCGCAGTCCTGACCTTTCTCTGGAAGACATCTCCGTCCGCACCGTTTTTATGAAACGCCACGTGACCGAACTCTGTGCAGCTCACTCTCAAATGTCACCATACTTTCAAACCTGGAACCCACTCGAACTCATGGTCACATACTGTTCACATATTAAATTTTCATTTCAGCATGGGGTCAATATCCAATGCCAGTGAGACTTGATTTTTTTAGCACCTTATCTTGCAGTGGTTTCACATATATTTCTCAGCACGACAGCTCTGTAATAACCTTCCATTTAATTGGCTTCAGATTTTTCCTCGAGACCTTGAGATCAGCACATTAAGACAACACAATCGTGAGAGGAATGTCTGTAGTCACCCAGACATGCGTAGGCCCTACACGAGAGGCGCTGTTTTATTGTCATGCGTCAAACAGTCATAAATATGAATGTCTTTGAGAGGATGTAGGAACATACGTTCAGGTGCTCTTACATCTAGATCCGACGGAGGATGACCATTTGTTACGGGAAGGATTGAGAGCCATGGGCAACAGAATTGCATTTTCTGTTTTGAATAAAAGTGCATATTCTAACTGTGCTCGATGTGACAAAATTGTAATGAATGAAATGCAATATGTCCGACACTACATACTCATTTATGTTTAAAGGGGTCATGAATTGAGAAATCATACTTCAATATCATTTCCTCTTTAGCCCCGCCCACAGATTCACGCATGTCATGTAATAGTAGATACCAGAGATGCAAACACAGGATTACTCCAGCAACAAAATGCCTCTGAGGATTACAAGACATTGTGCAGTGGCAAATTGTGGAAAAACACAGTCTTTGCATTGACTTTGATTACAAAGTCTCAGATCGTGTCAATTAGTTTGTTCGCTTTATTTTACTTGGAAAACAAGACACCGTTTGGTGCAGGCTTTTCAGAGACCGAAAAGAAAAGACGACGCACTGCTGACAATATTTGGTCCGGCAGCAATACCTACTGAGTATTTGTACTTGTAGCGTTGCAGGGTTCATACGGAAGAAAGCACTAGAATGCTGCTTTTGTTATTGTTTTGATCTAAGCCATTCGCTGTCATCTTGAATAAAAGCTTCGATGAGCAACATCTTCTGTCATTACAACACGTTTCCTACTTTCAACACGTTTTATATTACAACACAACACTGCAATTGACAATGTAAGAAAATGATGACAATTCTACAAGTGTAATGGCAGGGATGTGGAAAATTATTATAATAAGCAAAACTGTTATCCAATCATAGCAGTTGGCATTTACGTCCCAGGTTCCCTTGAATGCGGCACGCTTATCAAAACTGAGCGTATTAAAGAGAGGGTCCAAAACAGGGTAAAAAAATAGCCAATTACTTCTAAATGATGGACCTCAGAGAACATTATAAAAAAATTCAGTTTATGACCCCTTTAATAATAACAATAATAATACACTTTACCATAAGGTTTCATTTGGTAACATTAGTAAACTACATTAGTTAACATGAACTAATAATGAACTGCACTTCTACACCATTTATTAATCTTAATGAATGTTAATTTCAAACTTTAATTATTAAAATCAAAAGTTGTATTTGTTAACATTAGTTAATGCACTGTGAACCAACATGAACAGCTGGATTTGTATTAGCTAACGTTAACAAAGATTAAGAAATACTGTAACAAATGTATTGCTCATGGTTAGTTCATGTTAGTTAATACATTTACTATTGTACTACAATAGTACTATTGTAAACCTTATTGTAAAGTGTAACCATATTATTATTATTATTATTATTATTAATAATAATAATAATAATAATAATAATGATAATGTGAAGCATTACTTTTGAAAAATAAATCTAAATTAAAATATTGTCCATTTATAGGAAATAATTTGGAGATAAGCACGATAATGACCCATATTTACATATCAAGGTATTCAGCAACCAGTCACACATGGTGTTAATTGTTAGTCAGATAAATTTTAAAGAAAATGAGAAGTTTTGGATGCAAGACAGCTTGATTTAAAGTAAAAAAATAAAATAAAATAAAAACTGCCCAAAGAAGTCCAGGGCAGTCTGTCATCATGCCGCGTTGACACATTGTGAGATGCACACAAGGCTTTGGATCTGACTGAATTGTGTGTTCACAGGAGCTGTCCTTGGAGAGACAGGAGAACGGTCGCCTGCTGAAAGCCCATCAAGACAAGGACGAGCTGATCATTAAGCTGAAGGAGGAGATCGACCTGCTAAACAGGGTGAGAAGCCTCATAACATGCGCACGTGGCCAGAGGCGGCGCTATCTGTCCTAGTCATTTTCATTTTCTGTCCGATAACCACATAGGCATTTCATTTGTGTTTGAGTAAATGACAATTTATAGGCTGATTGCACATGTGCTCCTAGAGCATTTTGCTTGGGCTTAACCTAAAATAGGCCAGCTGTCACTCACAGTAGAGGTTCGCGTGGAATCTCTGTTTCGTTCCTGTTAAAAATAAGTTTTATTTCTTTCTGCTCCCGGCTGCAGCTTTTACATTTTGGCCCACCCCCTGCCAGCAAAATCCCCCAGGTAGAGATGTACGTGGATTTTTCAGCGCTTTTTCGATATGACTCTGTGTTGCTCAGGTGTCATAGGCAATTTCTTGCAATTCCCACACACACAATGCTTCACCTTGTTGCATTTGTTGCAGTAGGCAAAAAAAAGGTACTTTCCCTTGCCGTTGCATACAACCAAAATAAAATCAAAACTTTTTGTTGCGCAATAGACGAATAGCATTATGTATCTTGTAACATTTTATCCGGAGTTCCACGGGTCATTTCTTTGTCCTGCTTCCCGCACACACATCAGTATCATCATTCCCACACCTGCTCTCAGCTGCGTTGGGCCCCGTGGGAATGCACTCCTCCAACGTGTAGAATTTTGAAATGAACGGCCTCAAACATGGCACGTCAGTTAGAAGTAGTACAGGACAACCTCATTGTCTTTGACTATGGCAGGTATACAAATTGCAATAGTGAAAGCTCACCATTTAACCTAGGTTTTTAAAGCAGCAAATAGTTTTGAAAAGGTCCAAACAGTGCAGTACTCAGAGGTAATACACATTTTGATTGGTTTCTAAAACAGTGACGTAGGCCAGCACTCACTCGAGGCTGTGTCGGCTGTCCTTCAGCCTTCAGGGGTTTTGCACAAAACATCAAACACTATAACCTACCGAAGTAGCCAAGTTCATTTGGTTCCCTCAGTCCGATTGAGAGCAAGTTAACATAATTATTGAATGTATCATCTAAAGCGGTAATGCTAAAAGAAAAAATAGTAAAGCAAAAATATATATCTGTTTTTTTTATCCTAAAATTGACAGCACTGTTGTGCTGATGTGAGATTTAAAAAGTTGTCACGTGGCATAAACGTTTGTCACACAGTGTCCCATTAAGGAGTGGTAATCAAAAGCACCACAAGCACACAGTGTTGCACTTGTTTACTCTGCTAATGGACATATCTGCTAACTTGTCACGGTATACACTAAGGCACCTGGCAGCACTGGGACGTCTCCTCTGTTGAGTTTGCAGGTATTTTGCATTGCGTCACGCAGACCGGCAACGAAAGAGAAACTATTAGCAAACGACCGCGTCGCCATCTCGCAGCAATCAGCTCTACAGGTGCTGGTCATAAAATTAGAATATCATCAAAAAGTTGATTTATTTCAAGAATTCAACTTAACAGGTGAAACCAATATATTATATAGACTCATTACATGCAAAGTGAGATATTTCAAGCCTTTATTTGTTATAATTTTGATGATTATGGCTTACAGCTTATGAAACCCACGAAATCAAAATCCCAGAAAATTAGAATATTACATGAAATCACACAGTAATTACACAGTAATACCATGGTCATTGAACCAGGTTTTGGTTCTTTTGGCAGTGTGGGCAGGTGCAAATCCTGCTGGAAAATGAAGGAAGCATGAAGTGCTCTGAAAATGTCCTGGTAGACGGCTGCGTTGACTCTGGATTTAATAAAGCACAGTGGACCAAAGTCCTCTTTTCTGATGAGAGCAAATTTTGCATCTCATTTGGAAACCAAGGTCCCAGAGTCTGGAGGAAGAATGGAGAGGCACACAATCCAAGATGCTTGAAGTCCAGTGTGAAGTTTCCACAGTCTGTGTTGGTTTGGGGAGCCATGTCATCGGCTGGTGTTGGTCCACTGTGCTGTCCACTCAACGCAGCGTCTACCAGGACATTTCCAGAGCACTTCATGCTTCCTTCAGCAGACAAGCTTTATGGAGATGCTGACTTCATTTTCCAGAACCAAAACCTGGTTCAATGACCATGGTGTCACTGTGTAATTACTGTGTGATTTCATGTAATATTATAATTTTCTGGGATTTTGATTTCGTGGGTTTCATAAGCTGTAAGCCATAATCATCAAAATTATAACAAATAAAGGCTTGAAATATCTCACTTGCATGTAATGAGTCTATATAATATATTGGTTTCACCTGTTAAGTTGAATTCTTGAAATAAATCAACTTTTTGATGATATTCTAATTTTATGACCAGCACCTGTATATCTTAAAGGTGCTTTGTGGCTTAGCGGAAGATTAGAATGATCATTTGCTTTAGGGTAAGAAATGGTGTCAGTGTGTTTCATGCCGTAAGTGTTTAATGTGAAGCGGCTGCCACCGCATTGGGCCACATTAGAAATGTGAACATTATGGAGTCACGGTGTCCCGCGGGGATAGATATGAGGCTGAAACCGGACGGACTCTTTGAACATGCGTCGGGCGCAGGCCGAACACTTGTATTTACGAGCACACAGCGCCAATCAAGTAACAAGACGTAGCGTTAGGAAGGTCCTTCTCGTGGCAAACGAGGTCAAGGTTTAGTAATGTAATTTCACAGATAGTTAAACACGACACTGTCATTAACAGTTTTTCCATCACAAACGCATTAAAGGTTGATGTGCAAGTTTATGGAAGGTCATCTTTATACTTGAAATGCGTGTGCAATAGCTGTAACGATGATGCTACTTAATTGTAGAAGCTTGTAAGCAAAGGTGTGCCTTTTCCAGTGTCTGTATTAATGCAGAGCTGAAAGATTGTAATGATGTCTGAGTCATGGTTTTCCATCGTGCGGTGTCAGCGATTGGTCTCTGATGGCATGAATCTGTGAAAGCATTGGCTTCTCTCCTTGAATAAGAATTGAATTGTGTGTGAAAAAAAAAAGAGTTGATTATGTCATGTTGACAATCATGTGTGTATATGGTAGTAGTCAGTGTCTTTACAGTGGTAATACATATATTTATATAGCCTAGTGTTTTTGCTGTGGTGTGTTATATGTGTGAATTAGGAAGAATGAAATGTGGAATGGCTTGTTTGGTGGTGACGTGTAAAGTAGCTGGTAAGAAGTTAGTTGCTTAAAGTGATGTTGAATTGAGATGTTTTTGTATACATTTATTGAGGTGAAGTGTGATGTGTTATTGTGGCTCCATTTGTCCAAGCAAATGTAGCTGGTGGCTGTTTAGTGTTTTAGTGTATGTGTGGTTATGATATTGTGATGGAGTGAGGAATTGAGAAATAATGTAAGTAATGAATGCTGTGTAGAGTAGTAATAAAGCAAGAATTGCTCATGTTTGTTAATGAATGTGATGTGTAGCTTTCTGTATATGGCAGGAGTGTCCAAACCTGGGCACAACCACAATCAAACACACCTGGAGGGGATAATCCCAGTGTTATTAGGCATACTATAGAAAGTTGGAGCGCGTGTGTGGTTGAGGCAAGTTTGGCCATCCTGACTATGGTCACCTGGTTGTGTTCTGAAAGAGCACAAGGAATAGTTGTAGCTGGAAGCACGTTAGGAAGATTGTCCACAAGTTTTGATGGTAGTAATTTATTGCGTGTTTCCTGAAGCTTAGTCCTCAAGTAGTTGTGTCCCATACCTGCTGAGTATTGAGGGGTGTAGCTTGAAGGAAAGAAGTGTTGTTCCCTTCCGTCCCCTCTGTTGTGCCCTCTGTTGAGTCGCGCAGGTAGAGTCGCAGGTCTTGACACGAGCCGGTCTTCACACGACGAGGGATGAATGCGACGGCTGCCCCACGATGGCTGCCGCTCCAGGAATGCTGCACCTCAAATACTTCTTTGCTCCTTGACCCACACCTGTCGGACACCTCGTCAACCAATAGCACACAGCTATGCGTTACAACCTACACCAATGCTTCTCGCCCCACACCTGCCACTCATCAGCTCGTTCCTATGCGGCCCTATCCGCTGCCCTGGGTGTGTCACTCGAGGAACCCAGGAACTATTACTGTGCTGCTTTGCGCATGATAACTTTTTGAATAAAGTCTCACTCAGAATAACAAGTGTTACCTTGTTTTTGCTTCATATTTCACGCCCTTATTTGAGGGGACTTTCTCTCTCACTCTCACACACAGGGTTCTGCTCTTATACTTGCAGATAGAATCTTTTCCATAATACACAACAAACTGCCAGACTCGTTTTCATTGCATCACAGCTGTGCATTAAACATTATTGCTACACGTAATTGCACATTTGACTTGCCTCATTCACTACACATGCATTCACAAATATATCTCTTTTTATATTTTATCCTGGCTACTGATTCATTCTTATGACTTATTCCCCCTTTTCAACAATCCCAAATTCGACTCATCCAGCAGTCCACTTCAATATCCTTACCTCTCCATCATGGGCCAGCTCAGCATTAGAAAGCCGCTCCACTTTTAGTCCTACGGCAGGGAACAAACCCAGTAGGTGGTTCTGACCCTTTTATGGCAGAGCTGTTGTCTTTGTCTTAGATTGCAGTCTGTTCTCTCGTTTGATTCCAACACAAACAGCTTCGACAGCGCCAACAAATACAGTCTGTTGTGTCGTTGCTAGACCGCTCAAAGGTTTGCCTGATGTGTCTGTCTTGTCCCTTTACTGTAAGGTACATATGCTAACAAGATTCGATATAAATAAATGTGAACAAATAAATGCATACGCACATAAATGCACTGTAAACAAAGCTTCCAGGAACAGATGTGAAAAGGTCACTCACACTTAAACAGACTCCAATGAAAAAGACAAATTCCTCTCTACACCACTCAACAACAAAAGACACCAAGACAATTGTTCTCTCCTGACACTGCCAAACTGCCACTGACGGCCCTGGATGCTGCCGTTGTAGCTCAGCTTCATCCAGCCTTTCTGCGCCCTACAAAAACAACTAAAAACACTACACCTCCATTACACACAAGTGCATGGACTTAATGACTGCCACTATTTTCACCTTTCACAAGGCTGCCATTGATTTGGCTGATGAACTCCGCTTTACAGCGCGACCTATGCTGAAATCTTCACGGCTTGCGTGTCATTGACTAGTCTACTCCGTGTCTCTGCCAGAATAGCATTTACGACGACAGAGGAAATACTTCAACTGCAGTCTGTACGCAAACATGTTATTATTCACTTTGTCCCAGAGTGTCCAAGCCATTACATATTTCCTTGTAAAAAAAACATACATCTGATAGCTATTATAACAATCACTGTATTCTTTGATTTTTCAAACCAAAACTGACAATTTGCATAGTCGTGTACGTATTTCTCCAGTTTAACACCTTTTCACCCTTTCTTTCTACTTCAGATCTCCAAAAAGTGTGGCGCAAGTCATTCCACTGACTGTCCGTCATCGTTACTGACCAAGGAAACTGTAAATTAAAGTTGTCGCTTTCTTGTCAGATCTTGTGACGAGGCCACAGCTTCTTTTATTGCAACTGCACGATTGTGCTGATGTCACATTTGTGATTATTAATCCTGCTAACATCACTTTTATTGAAGCAGTTCAACTTACAGCTTTGCTATTAGTAGACTGCTGCCTAACACTGTTGAGAGACTGAGGTCATTCACACACATTTAATCTAGGGATGCACCGATACCATTTTTCAGAACCAATCCCATACCAAAAATTCTGCGTATCTACCGATACCAATCTGATACAGCGCAGTTTCTTTTTAAATCAAGTACAATTTCTGTAACTCTGTGTGTTGAACTGATAATCACTAGTTTGTGTGTTAAACGCAATGTACTAAATACAGAAACCTCATTATAAAGAAAAACAACAATCAGAAAAATATATTATAATCTATGACAAAAAAGTTATTATTAACTAAATTAGTGGATAATTCTGCAGTAAAAGTTACTCTTGAAAAATCACGAGCGCGTGATAAAAATTGGATAAAATCTGAACATTTACTGAAAAAAACATTATTTAGTGGGGAACAAATAAGAGACAATAAGTGTAGCGCTAAATCTAGTAAAACGTTACAAATAAAATGAACACATCTTTTTTAAATGTATAGCGCAGCTGTTTAATGGGGCAGCAACATATGATAGATAGGACAGAACAAGAAAGGCTATTAATAATCTTTCATTGCGCAAAAGTATTAGGCTATAATATGAAAGGCTCACAGCGCTTCGAGTCCGCATTGAAAAGTTCAAAGCACAAAGGAAAGACACAATGATGTGTAGTGTATTATACAGTATCTATGCAATAGTTTATTGCGCCTTTTCTTATAACAGTTTTAAATTTCTGTTACTGTGCGCGTGAAGAACAATTATAGCGCTTTCTACTCCAGTGTTTTGATCTAACAGACACCCGGTAGAATGTAACATGATTAAGGTACAGCAATAAAGTCTAACAATATAAAGCTGTTTTATGCGAAACCATAGACCTTTATCTACACGTCAAGTATAATAATAGTAACATTGAATCATCTTGAAGAGAGTTTCATCGTGTTGACGCGCTGTTGAATACTGAATGGAGAATGACTGACAGCCGCAGCGGAGGGAAGACTTTACGTGGACTTGAATTTAATGACTAATTTCTACCTCACATTATACTATAGAATGGCTTCAGAACACTTATAGTGCAAGAAAACTATAGCACACTATCACAAATCACACCGATTCATTTTTCAATCCTACTAGCCTATTATTTTGAGTAAATAAAACAACTGCTTTTTTGAGTGGCATAAACACACCATCATGCCGATATCTGTATGCCGCTGCAATACACGCATCTTTCAGTATAAGGTAAATGATTCATTGATTATTCATTTTAATTTAAATTCATGGGAATTTGGCAATTGACACGCCCTACTTGTAATAGTGTACAGTACAAGGGGAAAATGCCATTGCCTACAAAGATTGTGAAGCACAAATGACCTTTCCCTCACCGATTTACAGCAGTTGTTTTGTAAAAACACTTGCGTATTGAACCAGCAAACGCATCCTCCTAACACCTCCAACAAAGACACTCACGCATTCAATTCCGTATTAAAGAGCATCTTCTAAACATTTAATAGTATCTTAATACTGATAACAGTTTTAGCACATATTTCGGTTTTATACGTTCTTAGACTACAAATACCATATTGTTTGTGACACCCTAACAACAACCAACTCTATTACAATCCATCCAGGATCACCCTTGTGCTTCGTGAGAACGGCATTATTAGATGGCGTGTTACGCTTTGAAAAAATGGCCTGCTATCATAGCTTCCTTTCTTTTGTGATGGAAAATAAAGTAATCCTCTCTGTACGTTTCTAACCTTTTCAGGATCTGGATGATATTGAAGATGAGAACGAGCAGCTAAAACAGGAAAATAAGACCTTGCTCAAAGTGGTCGGCCAACTCACCAGGTAGAACCCGGTGACCCGAGGACGGCTGAAATGGAGTCTGCGTCTCGCTGTGGCGGCCGGAGGGATTGGTTGAAAAACCCCGCCGCCGCCTCTGTCCTTTATGTGCTCTGCTCTGGTCTTACGTGTCTGTCTGTCTTGTTGTCGCTCTCTGGAAGACAATGCGCGCGTGGGGGAGGCTTTGAGAACCTGGACCTCCGGATGTGGAACCGAGCCACCGACGCCGTGTTACTCGAGGCCTCCCTCTTCTACCGGAAGAACTTGCCCTCTATTTAATGTAAATGTGCGTGTACATAGGCTACTCTGACTGTCCTTTTGAGGCGTATGCAAGACAACGAAAAGAGGAAATGCGTTTGAATGTACGTGGTGTGGCACCAAATTCCTTTTCTATTACAATTGCCTTTGTCAAAAATTCTATTACCCTATGGAAATGAGTCCCAAAAAGTGCCTGTTAAGACAGTAGCCTGCATCTCAACTTGTGGCCTCGTTTTAAACTGGGTAACCGATCCTCCCTGGCGGTTGGCGGTACTTGATGCAACTCCGTCACGTCTGCGACCTTCCCGTTTTTCTTTTCGGCCCTTCGGCCTTGAGCGTGACGTTATGAATAGGTCTCCGGCTTGAAGCTTGCAAACGCTGTAATGAATATTATCTGTTATTGTCTATCATTTTACACGCTGTTGAAATGTTTACATGTGGTTTAAACTCGTGGTATCAATAGCTGTAGCTTTTCATCATGTACGGTTAGCGTGACTCGTAGCCTAGGCTGCTGCTGCACGTTTTCAATTAATCAGACCCGTTTGGAGACGTTAAGCGTGTTCGTGGGGCCTCTTGTAGCCCGTAAAGGCCGCGATGTGACATTTATAAACTGCAATTGTTTGCTCACCATTTTGGGGTTCTTATCTATATTGAGCTAATCTACAGTGCTAATGACATGTATTGTGCAAAGTGATTTAAGGGGGTATCTTTTGTTTTTTTTTACTATAGGGGTGGAAGATATCTGTTTCCCATTGCTTTACGTAATGCATGTACAGAAGATTGAATAAAAGTTTGCATAAAAATCTTTCATGCAATTTTTTTTTTTTATGAATCAAATTCCGCCTTATGCAATGATTGTATTTCTAACCATATTTATTTCTAACCAAATGGACGGCATTATAAAATCTATGCCTCTTCTGACGTCATTTACTGGCCTTCATGTCGGGTGTGTTCGCACTTGGCATGTTTGGTTTGATTCAAATAAACTGGTGCGATTGCTCTGTTTGTGCGGTTCGTTTTGAATAAGTGTGAACGCTGCCATCCAAACCCCGGTGTGCACCGAGCACGCAGACTGAGACCCTTTAAAAAGGTGGGTCTCGGTCTGCTTCCAAAAGGACTCTAGTGCTGTTCGACTGAAATATGAACGCAACATGGACCAAAGACATCGAAACAAACCAAAAACAGGACGAGTCACAAGAAGCCATCCTAAAAAGGACAGAATGCTCAAGCATTTCTGGGTTTTCTAGTCATAGGATTTACGTTGACAATTTACCCATTACAATTCCTTAAGGTTTAGTCTTAAAAAACTTGACAGTGTGAACTCCAAGCAAACCAGGACCTGCATCGTTTCCTTTTTTTGATCCAACTACAAGGTGTGAACACACCCTTGCTTTCTTAGATATTTTGAAGAATCTTGGTAACCAAACAATTTTGGTGACCATTGACTTGACTTGCATTGTATGGACAAAAACATACAAAAGAAACAAACATTACTCAAAATATCAGAATTTTATGTTCCGCAGGAACAAAGCAAGTCATAATTGGAACAACATGATTAAATAATGACCATTTTCATTTTTGGGTGAACTATCCTTTAAAATTGCATGAAATTTGAGAATCACCTCTGTCACAAGTTTTTGTTTACTGTATGCAAAGTAGAATTGCTTTATCTTGATTTTTGGCTAAACTTTGATCCTGACATCATCTTGACACTTTTTACAACATTCACCCAGCGTCTCCCGCTGTGTGATTTTAGTCCTCTGTGAATAGAACAGACCCAGATTGGCGCTGCGGGAAATCGTGAGGCATTCATAAAACCAATCAGAGGCTACCGAGCAGAAGGCTTTGCTATCTAGAGGATGCAGGGACTCCTGCATATTAATAAAGCGACGCCTCTGTGGTCATTAGAGCCCTCACCCCAAGAGGAACGTCTGCTATCGCGCTAATGCTTTAGTAATTGCTTCGTCTCCCCCACTTTGCTGCTCCAGGACAGACGTGCGTCTGGATTAGCATTTTTATGGAGAAAGAGCCATGTGGATTCTTCTGGGAAGAGTGGAGAGGCAAACGCATCCGTTACTGAACTTTTAACATTCCTCCACCTTTACAACTATTTGTTGCTTAATTAAGTACTGATGTAAACAGAGCGTGGTCATAAAAATGATGGAAGCTCACGCTAAATTCACTGCATCGTGATCCTGTGTTATTCAAAATGTATTTCAATAAAGCAGCGTTCAAACTGGCAGGGGAGTCCTACGCCCTCGTTAAGAGCCATTCAAATTTGATGGAATTGAATTAAAGTCATTTTAATTGATTCATTATTTATTTCAGGTATCACCAAATCGATTTTCTGTTTGAACACTAGCTTTGTGAATCAAGAGTCGGACTGACACGGTAGACCCTCATGGTCACGTGACTGATAGAAGTTGCAAATAAACTTATGATCGTTCACACACTTGGATTACTTGTAAATATTTCAGTGTTTACTTTTGTGCTGAACAGCTGTGTTTACTGCATACTAGCAGGTGATATTATACAGTACAGGTCAAAAGTTTGGAAACATTACTTTTTTTATATTTTTGAAAAAAGTCTCTAATGCTTATCAAGGCTGCGTTTATTTGATCAAAAATACAGAAAAAAAAAACAGTAATATTGTGAAATATTATTACAACTTAAAATAATAGTTTTTTATTTGAATATACTTTACAAAATAATTTATTCCTGTGATGCAAAGCTGAATTTTCAGCATCATTACTCCAGTCTTCAGTGTCACATGTGACATCCAGTCTATCACATGATCCTTTAGAAATTTATTATGAGTGTTGGAAACAGTTCTGCTGCCTAATATATTTGACGAAAAAAAAAGGTTAAAAAGAACTGCATTTATTCAAAATAAAAAAATATTTTCTAATAATATAAATCTTCTTTACTATCACTTTTTTATCAATTTAACACATTCTTGATGAATAAAATTGATTTATTTCAAAAAAAGAAAGAAAAAAATGACTGACCCCAAATTACTGACCAGTAGTGTATATTGTTGTTACAAAAGATTTCTATTTTTTTTTAAAATTGCTTCTTTTTTTTTTTTTTTTTTTTTTTTTTACTTTTTATTCATCAAAGTATCCTAAAAAATTATCACAGGTTATGAAAAAATATTAAGCAGCAGAACTGTTTCCAACTTTGATAATGAATCATCATATTAGAATGATTTCTAAAGGATCATGTGATAGACTGGAGTAATGATCCTTGAAAATTCAGCTTTGCATCACAGAAATAAATGATAATTTAAAGTATAATAAATTGAAAACCAATTATTTTAAATTGTAATAATAATATATCACAATATTACTTTTTTTTTTCCTGTATTTTTGATCAAATAAATGCAGGCTTGATGAGCAGAAGAAACTTCTTTCAAAAACATTAAAAATAGTAATGTTTCCAAACTTTTGACCTGTACTGTACTTTTAATTGATGTATTAATGATGTATCTACTGGGTGTTCAAAATACATAGTTTTGTGTTTTATATTGTGTAGGTCTCCGGCTAACTCACATTATTACTGTTTTACTGAAAAAGTTATGCTAATTAGCTGTGGCCCACTAATACACCTACAATTGTGTCCATTAATGCAGATAAATTTAATGCATTCTTACTACTGTGAGTATTGATAAAGGATGGACCAAGACTTGTTTTACTATTTCAATATTACATCAGTCATTCACGTTAGTTGATACAGTTAATGATACAGTTGTATACAGATATATTTCCCACATGTGCACCGCAATAATTCACATCGGTTTGTTGGTGTACATACAGAAGTCACACTTGTTAATGTTGATGGTGAGGAATTACAGCTGCAACATCTCATAATGTACGATAAAACTGAGTAGCGTATCACTGAGAAACGTCGTCAAGCCGTCCTTGTGATGGAGGTTCGGGTTGAATAACTAGTTCTTCCAGTGTTTCATCATCGGACTCGCGCTCGGATTGATATGGTAAAATCGACGCCATCATTACTGTCTTTACAGTGTGTACAATCGCTGAGCTTTAGGAAGCCTCCGGAGCTGAAGTTCAGTTATGATAATGGGTGTTTCCTCTCAAATTTACTGAATCTTCGGACGAGTTGTTTTCGAGTCTTTGAGAAATGTGGTGATGTGTAATGTATATTATGAGAAAATGAAAGTGTATTTTGACCTTTGATGCATGTAAACCTGTTGTCGGAGACCTCCAAAACAAAATTAGGAACCTTTAAAATAGCATAAAAGGAGTACTTTAATTGAAGCCGCGGAAGAAAAGGCTGTGTTCACTGGAAGTTGCAAGTCATTCAAGAGGCCAATTCCCACGGCCCCGACAGACGGCGACAATCACCAGATTACAGTAAGTCACATCTCAGACATTCCACAACCCGGCAAAAGAGAGCCGCCGCCGACCAACGACAACAGACGCCAACAGATGTAAAGACTGATCCAATAAAACCTGACAAATAAAACCTGTTGCCGTTGTGAAATGACTTAAATAGAACCAAATCAGGTCCCGCTCCTGCTACACACCTGCTGACAGAGAACTGCCATTCACAAAAGGAACAATTCGTATGTATTTGTGTAGGATTTGAACACGCAAGCAACATGAGACGCTAGAGAGACAAACAGCAGTGAATTTACAAAAGCCACAAACTGACTCGTCAGAGCAACACCGGCTACTGAGCAAACCTGACATCTCACCCTTCTGAGGACTCTTAAGATGCTTCATGTTTGACAGTACAGTTCTGAATTCACACTCCACCCTGGTTGCTCAAATCCTAGTTATGCCATACAGACCTAAAAATATCTTCAGAATTAAGACCTACAGAACAAAATCTCATGGGAAACTGGGAGCTGGACGAGAACACCGTCGAGACAGGTGGGATTCTGGTTCTGCGGTCAAAACCAGCCCTATGCCACAGATTTGCTCTCAATATTTAGTAGGCCCATTATATAAATGTAAGTAACAACATACACTGTACATTTGGTTATATGTAACCTGCAGAAAGAGTCACTTCAAAATGGTTTAATATAAATTTTAATAATCACTAATATTTTCAATCAATTTCGCATCACTGGCACATTTTACCCCACAGCTACATTTAATAAATGTTCATGGTTTTATACACTACATGCACAATATGTATGATTCTGTATGTATTTTTAGACATGGATAAAATTGCTGTAAAAATGTTGCTTGTGAATAATAAAGTCACTTTTCTCACAATCGCAGACAGCTGTATATGATGGACCCTTACATAAATGTGGTGGCACAGCTACTCCACCAAGTTTACATTTTCTAATTACACTATTTTTATGAAGGCTTTTTCTCCACGCATGCAGCTATAAATTGTTATAAGATGAAGTTCCTACTGCCACTGATTTGGAAAGGGGTGACCATCAGTCATGGGTCATGGTCAGCATCCTATAGAGCAGCAGTCACATTTCCCTATCCGCTTTGTTGTGAAACACATATCATCTTTGCCATAAATACTGTTTCCAGGTCCATGCCTCTAAAATGCTGCCTCAACAGCCGTTTATGAACACTATTCAGGTCTAGCAAACTTTTCATTTAAGCTTTAAAGGGATAGTTCACCCAAAAATGAAAAATCTGTCAGTAATTACTCACCCTCACGTTGACCCCCCCAAAATAACGACTTATTTCAACTATTCATCTTCTTTTGTGTGGGCCTCTGATTGAGTTCACGAGAGCACCACGACGCATGCGCGAGAACTGAGAAGATGACGCGGATGGGTCTCGATGTAGTGTTTAAAATGGTTCTAAAGTGTGCATTTCCTTGATGTTCGAATCGTGAGAAACCAACGAGAAAACGTTAAAGTGCCTTACCAATGCCGCAAAATGAATGGCTTACCTTTCACAATTTCCCATCAAATGATCATGAGTGTCATCTTCTCAGTTCTCACGCATGGGTCGTGGCGCTCTCATGAACTCACGTCAGAGGCCCACACCGAATAAAGTCGTTTTTTTTTTTTGCACACAAAAAGTATTCTTGTCACTTGATAAACTCAAGGTTAAGCCACTATAGTCACTATGTCTTTACTAACTTTTCTGGGCCGGCAGATGCAATTACCTTGCAGCCTATGGAGGAGTGAGCCAGCTCTCAGATTTCATCAAAAATATCTTAATTTGTGTTCCGAAGATGAACAAAAATCTGAACGAAAAGTTACAGGGTTGGAACAACATGAGGGTGAGTAATTACTGACGGAATTTTCATTTTTGGGTGAACTAACCCTTCAACAACGCTAGGTTTACACTGCAGTATCAAATATTTGAACGATTCAGAAGATTCTGAAGATTTTTCAGTAGTACTGTATCCCACCATAAATGTATATTAGCAGTTTAACACTGTTTGTTGTTTGCTTTCGGGAACTGAAGGACTGGAAACTGTGATGCGTAACAACACACTTATCAACCAGATTGCTATCGTCTGTAGTCATATTTACACACATCATGTCCATGACCATCATTTCCCCAGCCACACACACACATGTTTCACAGACTAAATTAGTGAGGACATTTCACATTTCAGGTTAATAATGTTTTCTTTGTCTTAGCCTGACAAGAAACATGCACATCATTATCATTATCATTACATTAAAATATAAACATTATTTGGCCAATTTATGAGCATTTTTAACTACACATAACATGTCTTTAGAAGTTGGTTATCATTATATTTTACTATATCAGTGAGGATATTTGGCCCTCACACCACTCATCCTCACAGACTGACTGTTAGTTGGTTAGTCAAGTCTCAAACAATCAGTGTGCTCCATATTTCAAACCCTCAGTCCTCTGGAAAAATAACTAAATTACAAACATATCAATCCACAGCATCAGTTTAAAAGTGTCCAGAACTTGGCAACTGGGTTGAACATAAATTAAACTTATTGACAATTTAACCAGATTTCTTAAATATATCATTGCAGTCATCACTGTATCATTGGAGTGTCCAATGTTATTACCAATGATTAATAAAAAATAAAATAAAAAGCCATTTAACAACGGAAGCCCTCACATTATGTTAATATTCAACACTTAATAAACTATTTTTAGTCTAAATAACCCCCCGAATATACGTATATCTGGCTACTGTATGCTGCAATTTCTTGAAAGGAACATCTAAAAAAGACCTTTTACTATGATGAGGAGGACATATTTATTTATGAACCATTTCTTAGGCTAACTGACTTTACTTCACTAAAGTTTACCAAGCCACATCTGACTGATCACACCTCGCACTACGGCCTCATTTCACATCAAGGCGCACACACAGACTTTATGTTCAAAAACGGGATGGCACAGTAGACATGGGCTCGAGGAGGGTTTTGAGTGTAGACGCGCACAATCTTAGCACATTTACAGTGCAATTTTGAACTTGCAAATATACGCGCAGATACGTGTGACGTATTAACCTGCGCGCGCTTTCTCAGTTCACCTGTATTAAAAGAGATGAAAAGCAGCCAGTCGCAGTTTGTGTAAGTTTATGCATTTGGGACTTTATATGTTATTTTGTGTCTTACTTTGAAGCTGATGACACGATGATGACAGACACTCTCGCGGTCGTTCTCAATAATTAGGGCGTGGCACGTAATGAGTAGAGGAAGAGGCATCAAGATGAGTTGAAGCTGCAATTAGCGAGCAGCGCCCTCGACAGGCTCGACTACAATTTCTACATGATAAAATATTTTAGAGCTTGGCATAACCATACTCAAAAAATGTATTAGGCTCCTATTCATAAAATGTAAAAATACATATGCACTTGAAGGATCTAAGGATTCTCAATAGCGCTCGCTCTCTTTCTCTCTCTCTCTCTCTCTTTGTGTGTGTGTGTGTTTTATTTTACTTTGTTGAATTTTCTTTTCTTTGTTTTTATATGGTGTAATTATACCATTTTCCATTGTTTTCCCCTCTGTAAACACTTGTTGGATTTGCAAGTTTTATCATCATCACTTCATCTCCTTCTTCTGCTCTTCTCTGGCTTTCTCAGTCAAATTCTCAGGCTGATAGAAGACTGTTAATAGAGTTTTGGGGTACCACCAGACAAGACTGTTAACAGGTTTTACTGGTTTTGGGCACCAGACTAAACGGATAGTCTATCTTTTCACAAGATCTGGTGTCCGTGGTCGGTTTTTGACAATTCTGACATGTGGATCTAACAGAGTTATAAGATTTAGTTGTTAGGGGGTCAATTAAAATAAGAAATCTCATGATTTTAGCTTAACTTAATGCTTGTTTTCTCTTTATTTTAAACCATTCTAAGCCTTGAGGCCCCGGTCCCCTGGGTGAGAATCACATTGAATATTATTTCACGTTGTGGGCTGTTTTGAACACAGGTAAAAACAAAAACAACTGCATCTGAAATGAACGGGAAATGCTTTTTTTGTTTTTATGGAGTCACAACCAGATGTTCTTGTCATGCCACTTCATTATTGTTTTAAGGACCTGATAATAACCTTGACACACTATTGTAGCAATTGCATAAACCAAATTATGTTTACTCAACACTTCACAGCTAAGCAACAGATTCAGGAAAGTAACATGAGGTTTTTCACCGGAAGGATTTGTAACCTCAGATCATGACTAAATTCTGCACTCATGCTTGAGTTTGACTGTGAGAAGGCGCACAGACACCGGTCTCATCTCGTATTCATTGCTCTTAAGCAGACCTTGAAGATCTACTCACAGATGAAGCGGCCGGCAGCTGAGTAATGTGTACGTAATGGTGCGAGATGGTCAAAGTCATGTATACCGAAATGCATTTGATCGCGTGGCGCTGATAGCCCCGAGACCCCCCGCTCTTATCTTGTTCTTCAAGGAGCCCATATTTCATTATCAGCGCTTCCGTGCGCTCACTCCCAAGCCCCAATCCGCTCAGAGGATATCTCTGTGGGCTTCGCACTCAGTAAGCCTGAAATGGAAGATGATATTGAACTAAAGACAGAAATGTTGTTTTACCTTTTGATATTTCACACTTGACCCTCAAGGTTCAGACATTTCAATAGTGGTTAGAATCAGTGTTAGAATCTAGAATCCATATATCGCCTACTGGCGTTTGTGTTAAATCCAGAGAGAATGCTACTACTAGTCTTACTATTTATGGAGAATATCGTCACCTTCCTAAAATAATTGCCCAAGTAATTTTTTCAGGTTTCTCAGAAAACACAAAAAACTGGACCTAACTTCAGAGGCCGAGTAGATTTTCGTTCTTCTTGACGCAACTACCATCTTGAAAAGCTTGTAAAATTGCCTAAGTCTCATTGTCTTTTGACTTAGTAGACACTCTTGACATAGGCCATTCTACTACAGGGGTAGAAATGCATGATCTGTTCAACTGAGGATGTGGGCGATTTTACCAGAGGTGGCCAGCATCATGAGAAGATGACTTATGCAAAAAATGACTTTAGGAAGGTGACGATATATAATGTATAATGTGCGCAGAAACCAAATCTCCTTTTCCATATCTGACCACTAGGGCTCCAAAAGTTGACCTCACCGAGAAGGTCATGGGGCATTTATCGACGGGATAACCTCCAGCCTCTACTGTCAAATTTAACATCATTTATTATTTCTCAGCTGCAGACAATACTGCGGCATTTCTTTAAATAAACAACAACATAAAACACCTACAATGACTATGGCAAACACAGTTTTGGCAAGTGCTTTTCAATGACATTCACGATTGCTGGATGAGGATTTTTTTTTTTTAAATAATACATTTGTCACACTTTCTACAGCAATTTCTAGTTGATTTAGTCAATATTTTAGAGCTGAACATTCAATATAATTGGAAAAAGGTCAATATAATTTCCATGACTGGGAACCCCGATCACTCATTATTACACATGCATGGGCTCTTTGTGGAACTAGATTGTTTTGCTTCATTACATTTATTTGTCTGTTCTACTACATTTTATTTTACAAAGAACAACAAAATGATACTATTTTGGTGGAAACAATGAGTACATTCATTTCATCAGTTGCAGTTTGAAGATTCAAATGAATGTCATTTACAAAAAAAAAGAGCTCCTGAGAAAGTTCTGTATCAACAGGAAATAAAACAGTTTTATTGAACATTTGTGTATATGAAGTTATATAACAACAGTCAGAAACTCCACAGAGTGAATCACTACACAAAATGAAACGAAATTGTAAAACACCTCATCAAAAATGAAGGTATACACAGCAATATAACTGTCGGCTCGCCGCTGGGGCGAGCAGTATGGCAGGAAAAAACACCCCGAACAGTTCTACAAGATTACAGAGAAAATTTCCACGCACAAAAATACTCAAGCAGGCAGTTGATATACACAAAGGCAACTAGGATCTCCCTACAGCATCAGATTCTAATTCTTTACACAGCTTTTTCTTGAAAGGTGGCTTTTCGTTGTAGCAGAGTATCAGAGGGTTGTATGCATGTGCTGTACTGTACGTCGTACGCTAAGCGATAGGGCTTTGTTTGTTTTTCTTTTTCAAGTCGTCGGAGCTGTTTGCGTGCTTTGGTAGGCTTTAGTAAAAGATAGCGTTGCTTTGCAGGACTAGAAATGGCTTATTCAGACTACTTTACAAACCTCTGAGGTGCAACGAGCAATGCTGTCTTCTACCGTACGTCCGGCTCTGCACCTAACGTGCAGACACCCGATAGTGCGATAACACCCTTTTGCCATACGAAGCGAGTGTAGTACTGTATTCAATTCGTGACTCTAAAAACGGCATTTTATCCTTGTTTTATAAACAAGCCTCTTGTATTAAGATATCGTAGATAATGAGAGTACATCAGTTAACGTAGGAGTAATCGAGGAATAATTGTAGGCCTACTTATAGTTGCAATTACACGTTCTGGAGATCTTCTCTATAGGTTCGATCTCTCCGACAGGGTTAGAAATCATATTCGGCTATGAATAAAACACATGAATCAATATTTATTGCAACATTGAAATGAAAGTGCCAACTATACTTGGTCCCACGATAAAAAGTAGAAACAAAACACACAGTCCATACTGTACATTCTGAGTTCCATAATAAATATAAAATGGTCTTCAATAGGGCACTAAAGGAACAATAACCAGGTAATAGTCATGAGTGTAATCATAACAGCGATAACAGAATGGTACAGCCAATCATATTAATAGTACAACAGATAACAAGATTGATACAATTCTCTTATATCCAGGTGATCTCAATAATGAGGAAATGATATCAGGACAAATATAAAAATATATACACCTATTCTGAAAGGGAAGGGATTTATATATAGCCTATATATATATTTATTTATATATATATAGAGACAGATAGATAGATAGATAGATAGATAATCTCATATTTGGGGGTACATCCTATATACGTTTACCCAAATGTTTGGATGGTTAAATCTGTGTGCAGGAAAACTCAACAGGAAAAACGGAGGAATCCTTAACAAGTTTACAGATGTTGAGCTCCAAACTACACACGTGTGCTGTGACCTAACCAGACTACGGTCGATGGATGCGTCGCCCCACTGAATAGGGTTGTGTTTTTTGTCTTTTTTGAACCCCTATCAAGTGATACCGCCCCTTTAAAGACTAAGGGAATGAACATACAAGTATTGCACAGTGCTCAACAAAATGCTGTGTGAATTGACCTGCTTGCGCGCTCGGACGGCAACGGTTATTAGAAACTGGCAATTTCTCGCCTTCTCGCTGGCGCGCCCTCTTTCGTGCTCTCGTCGTGTGATAGGGGGATGGTAGCACAACATCACTATAGTACAAGATGGCCGCTACCTACTGAAAACTACAACGCTAAGCACACACCGCAGTCACAGTGATACACAACTCAGTCCCTACTAGAGACTCCTATGGAATGACAAACAGCTTTTTTTTCCTCCTTTTATTTTTAAGTAATAGTGCTATCACCTACACAATAACATTGCAAACACTTAGAAACTCCTCCTGAAGCTAGCATCTAGTGTACGTGAGAGGTTCCTCCAAGATAACTCATGGTTTTAATGGACTAAACGTCTACTCGTCCTCTTGTTAGACCCGTAGTAAAGGACATTAGAATGTAATGTTATCACCTGTACAGACCATTAACTTTTACGGTTATTGTTAAGATTCGCTAATGCTCATGCCTGCGGCCGGTCCGCTTTTAAATGAACGGACCGTGCGAGCTGACCGTGAGTCCGTTCAGAGACGGTACAGTGCAAAACAGTAGCCACAGGGGAAGGGATTGGCAGTTAAGCATGGCTAACTCTATTGTCACTGTCAGAAGGCAACATAAAGCAAAAACTGCTGTTTAGGGCACCATTGCGGCCAAAATACATTGTTCCCCGATGAACCGAAGCTACGACCACTATCCGAGCGGAGTGTGCGTGGAGGGAGGAGTCAGGTACGCCTCGTACCTCCCCAAAAACAATGGCAGTGTTTAAAAGCTCGCCTCTCCTCCTCATCGACTGGTCGGGACCGACCGCTTTGAAAGTTGCCGTCCCTCAAAGTTTGATTACCTTTTGATTGAAGGCAAGGGAGTCTCTTGAAACAGACGCCCCGGTGTAAATAAATCCCCCCCGTAACCCGGCCTTTAGCAAAGATCGTAAAAAAAATCATGCAGTTTACCAAAAATATTCAGACGCTGACTTAATCTAAAAAATAGTTGTCTTAAAGCTAGAGTCAAAACTCTTGGTTTCATTTTTTTGAGGCTGAACCACAAATTCGTCAACGAAACGAGTCCAACGACAAGAAAGCAAGTGATTCACAAAATCAAGCTTCAAGGAAACAATGGCTACAGCTTGAGACTGTCCCATTAATTGTTAATTTCCAGTTTTCGTGAAGGTGCCAAATCAGATCCAGGAATCTAAGAATCCGAAAACAAGAAAGAAGCAAACAGGGGACCCGCTCTACTAAAAGTTAACAGCATCACCGTATTAGAAATCAAAAGAAAAGGCTGATTGGTTTTCGTCAAGTAAGAAGAATTCCTTCCGTTATATAGGTTTAAGCAAAGCGTACAGGTCCTCAGTTTGATAAATTAGTACAAAAAGTTCTTACGCAATCATGTGCTTGTATAATTGCCAGCAGCATATTACATTTATACCATGAAACCATATTAGTTAATGGCCTTGGTGTTCTGTGTGTCTTTAACGTGTACATCTGTATGCTTTTTTTTTTTTTTTTGAAGTAAACATGAAGCGCAAACCGTCCTTTACGAAGTGAGTGTACCTCCACTAGCGTCTTGCAGGTTGGAATTCGTTAGCTCGTAAATATTTATATAGAGATATATCGTATATTTTAGTGGAATGCAATAAGGTAAAATTCTTAAATCCCGTTATTTATAATATTGGCTCTTCTATGTCTGCATTTACATAATTTAAAATAGAACATCTTATTAAAAACATCAAGGTATACACAGATTAGGAAACGGGTAACAACATACAAACACATAAACTAGAAATCATTTTCATCTGCATACTGATATATACACCTGTGGTATAATAAATTCCTCCAGTCATGCGCTATCTATACAGATCATATTGCTTAAAAGAAGGGGGCATTTGGTCGGGGACTTTAAGGTCGTGGATGGAGGTGAAACAATAAAGGACAGAGAAAAGTTTATCGACGGAAGGAAGGAAGGAAGGGAGGGGGTCGAAACTGACGTAACAACACAACATCTCAAGGGGGTGGTCCGAGAAGGCGGTTTTCTTAGACACGAAATTAGAAGTGAGGGTGCATGGATCCTTATATCACTGAGGTATCTACACGCACTGGGTAAAGAGCACTACACGGGTGGGGTTGTGGGGAAGGGGGCGGGGCTTGGGCTGCTCTATTTTTTCTGAGCTGCCAGCTGGGCATCCACTTCCTCCTCCGGCTTGAGCACGTGCCACTGCGCGATGGGTCTCCTCGGGTTGGCCAGCATATCTGACCAGTGACGGAGCTCGGTGCCTGAGCTGTTCAAGCCCACAAACACTTTGCCGATGGCATCGTTCTTGCCAATCTTGTCATAGTCCAGAACAGTTATAACAACTTGAACTTTCTGTAACAGAAATTAGAGACACAATTATAGACTATAACGCAAGACTTTCACTTTGTTTGAGCATATGCCAGGTTATAGTTCCTCCATCACTTGATGAATTATTACTTCTTCTGATCAAATGAAAATGCACACAAAAATATCTTTGAATAAAATTCATTTCAAAAGAAAGGGTGGCAAGGAGTTTATTTAAATATGCCTGGCAGAGCACTAAACAAGCACATGCAGTACATATTATTTATTCCTGTGATGTTGGAAACGGTTGTGCTGCTTAATATTTGCGTGAAAATTTCAACTTTTTTCACTTCTTTGATGAATAGACAATTCAAAAGAAAAAAATGTATTTGAAATGGGAATCTTTTGTAACATTCTTAAAGTTTTTACTCTCACTTTTGATCAATTTAATGCATCCCTGCAGAGTAAAAGTGTTAATTTCTTTAAAAAAAATAGCATTATTGTTGCTGGGCTTGAATAACATTATTTAACAATGACTGAAAATACACATAGTGATGCAATAGTTGATGCCATTGAATTCCACCACAATTATCTCAGTGTGACAGTCTATTCAAGGGCCTGTTACTCTGCAGCAGAGTGAGTCTTTGAAGAGCATGGCGGCAGATACCAAAGAAAGGCCAGCGGGTGCTACCAGAGAGGTCCGGACAACTCGGTAAATTGACTGCGAGCACACAACTGAACGGTGTGAGTTCGGGGTCAATGGCTCGCTCTTAGCTTTCTTACTTGGAGCCTGATCCGCCTGTGCACAAAATGCGAGCAGCCGATATGAATTAGCGTCCTCAGAGCCCTGATTATCCTTCGATCCACCTCTCTGCTTGGATTTCACTGACCGGTAGGAACAGGCCTAGGACCATTGTTCTCGGAGCCAGAGCTAATTTGCCATATAATGAAATATTGAGGGATGTACAATGAGCGAGGAACTGTTAGTTCGCGGTAGCAGCTTTTAGAAACGTCTGCTGCTTGGTGAGAATGGGGAGGGAGGATGGCCTCTCTGGTTAACAGACCCCCAGACACACTTTGAATTCAAAGCAGCTCAAAGCATAAAATGTATCATCTAAACTGTGAAATGCTGAATCAATTTGAAGCAATTTTACTCTTGTTGCACTAGCAAGCATCGAACCCATTTTATTCTCCAACTAATTAGCAACTACATTTTTTTTAAAAGCCTCATGCCGAGCCTTATCTCATTTCACAAGTTTCTTTTCGGCTGTGTTTTCGACACAGGGTTCGTACAATTAGTTTTCGACAACGATTAAATTGGGAATTTGCGTCGGATTAGCCGTTGCCATGTGAGAGCTCAGTTTCAGTACAAGCAACAAAGACAAATTTCATTACCTGGATTTGTTCGAATGGCACTTCGAAACTGAAAGACTCATTGTAATAAGGGTTAAGGGTGTTCTTTTTGATTGTCGTCTTCTTTTTCTTCAGCCGCTTGCCGTTCTGCATCAGGTGGATCTTGACGTAGGGATCTGAAAACACACAAGAACAGGACATAGCATGAGAAATTATTTTTTACTCACTTTTTTTTTGTCCCCCAAGTTCCAACTTATAAAGGTTTCCACAGGAAAACCTGGATATATGAGGGGATTTTAAAAGTGTGATTTCTACACCTGGTCATAAAAAGTGGAAACCATAAAGAACATTCAGTTTTTGGAATAAAATAATTGATTTACTTTCATTTCAATTATTTAAATGTATTGCCACTCCTAGTTTCTGTAAATATTTATTTATTCATTTATTTTTTATTCTATATGTTCTTATTTTTTTCCCTTTCATCATTCTGCTTTTGGACTGTCAAGCTTTTACTGTGAAAGCTACTACCCACCGGAATACTCCGCCAGATGATATTAAGAGGTGTCCATCTATTGGTCTTTTTAAAACCAAACTTAAAACAACAAATACTCACCTTTTAAGCACAGATAGTGGTTGTTATGTAATTGCTTTTATAATATACACTCATATCTTGTCAAAGAGAGAGAGATTTTTTTTTGTTTGTGTACAATGTTCATGTATCATGCATGCTTTTTGTTGTTATTTTATTATTGTGAGAAGGTTTGTTAATGGTGACCTGCCAAGGGACTGCGGATGAAAATGAACCATATATAGGCTAAATCTGGCACAGTGCATTAAATGGAAACTTTTATGTTAAATATGGCACATGGTCCCTTTCCAAATAAATAAATAAACTTAAATCACTATATATATCTTTTCTGTGTTTCTGTGCCCGCTGACACACGACATCTGCAGCCTCTACTGAAGCTCCGCCACAGAGCAGATCTCTAGTGGTATGTGTTAGGATAGTCCAAGCTTTTATTTACACATGGCAGCTGTGTGCCCTCCAGTATCTTCCCTGTGACATTACTGCCATTCAGGCACATCAATCTCTGCCTGTGCCTCTAAACAGTATCATTTCCAGCATCTATATTCTGTCCCCATCATGCATCTCTCTTCATCTGTTTACCTCACCCACTACTGATTCGTACTCACCTTTCTTAGAATCGCTTTTTGATTGAAACCTCACAAAACAAGTTAGGGATGAAATATCACCAAAATATCTGATTTTACGCCTATACACCTTCCATTTTGAAAAGGGAAGCAAATGTGTGTATTTTATATTATACTGCGTCTGTAAAGAGCGGTGACATCGTATGCCTTCCTGAGCCTTACAATAAAAAAAGGATATAGCAGCAGTTATTAAGGTGAGTAATGGTTGAACTTGACACATTTAACTATGTTTCAGAATTACCTTTTGTCCAACATGTAATTTCATTTCACCCCTTCTCTCCCTGACACTCTTATATATCAGGAATTTCAAAACATCTCTGGCATTTCCAATCCCATTTTTCAACTAATCCAAATACTCTATCTCTGTGAAAAAAATTAGAGTAGCACATTCCATACAGAGAGAGAGAGGGGGAGACTTCGAAGGCGTGCTGAACTCCATACCCATACCATATTAGGAGCAGGGCAGCACAAAATCTGGGGCATGCATTTTTGGAAGTGTAGATCTTACATCTCATAAGGTGAAGGTGTGTAAGGATGACCATTATGCATACTGTATGTAGTATTAGGATACGTGTTAATCGAAATACATTTTAAGCAACATGAATCACACGTATTCCAGTATATTAGATGGTGTTTTAACAGTCAAATACTTTCTCCCCATCTCCTTCACTCTTTATAACTTTGCCATTGTCATTTTCACTTATGTACATCATGCACATCACATTTTTCACACAATATATAATCCCATTCAAAAGTTTGGGGTCAGTAAGATTTTCTAAAATATACAGTATAAATACTTTTATTTAGCATGGATACATTAAATTGATACAAAAGACTTTTACATCATTACAAAAATTGTTTCTATTCATCAAAGAATCCTAAAAACTGTCACAGTTTAATAATTTTACATCGATAATAATAAAAAAATATTTATTGAGCAGCAAATCAGCATATTATACTGATTTCTGAAAGACTGGTGAGTGCTAAAAATTCACAGGAATAAATTACATTTTAAAATATATTAAAATAGAAAGTTATTTTCAATTGTAATAATATTTCACAATATTACTGGTTACTTGGAGTATTTTTTATCCAATAAATACAGCTTTGGTGATCATAAAAGAGTAAGCAACATGGAAAAATCGTAGTGTACATATATTTTTAAATCAAGATTTAAAATTTATGAAATTATGGTAGCACTAAAATGAACCTGTTCATCCATGTACTATGTTGTACTATGGATTAGGATATTTATTATTCAGGTTTGCTGCCATGCCGAGAGTTGAACTAATCATGTGCATAGACTTTTTTCAATTCTTGCATATTATATAATAATATAATGCAAATACTGTTTTTGTGACTGCAAACTGTGTTAATAATTAATTGATATGAACTGAAGTGATTGTATAGGTTGCAAATGTTGCACAGCACTTAAAGAGCTTTTGTATGGTCTTTCAGATACAATGAAAAAGTATGCTTTCATATTTCCCTGATTCATCCATGGAGCTTCACACTCTGAACACTGATGCATTTAATTCAGATTATGCGAGATATTTCTCATAATAGAGCAGCACAGCACCTCCTGTTGAACTTACACTAACACTGCACGATCTGAAGAGCTCTGGCTGCTCGCTCCATCCACTTTTAAAATGGTGAAAAACACGTAGCATGTCTATTTATGATGTTGAACTTAAACAGCATTTCTCCGGGCCATAACACTATTAACGGTGGTGCTTTTTCCCAGTTGCTTGGCAACAGAGTGCCTGAGGTTTGAGGTTGTTTGGGAAATCTGTGGTAGTCTACACTCACACAGAAGCCAAGCTAGAAGTTTGTGGTTCAAGGAGTTGGCAGTGCTTGTAGTGACTTCTGTTTATGGTTCATATAGTCACTTGAGAAGCTCGTCTAAATAGGATACTGAAAATCCAAGTGAAAATAAAACTGGCCCTTGTTTCTGATGTGGTATGTTTTCATTGGCTCCGGCACATACTGTAGGCATGCAGATCCATATAGACTACAGACTCATAGGTGTCTTCTAGTGGTGGACGGCATGTACTGCAATGACCCACAACTATAGAAATGCTATTAAAAGCCAATTTGGTGGCGATTTTAACCACTATTTTGATCAAATACATAACATGACTATGAATAGTATATGAAAAAGTATCTGGAAACTTAAGCCACACTTAATATGTATACATACAAGCTGTACACTCACTACTTTACATTGTAGCAAAGTGTAATTTCTTCAGTGTTGTACCATGAAAAGATATAATAAAATATTTACAAAAATGTGAGGGGTGTACTCTGTGTACTCTCTCTCTATATATACACAGACAATATTATATTATATACATATACTGTATATATATATATATATATATATATATAATACAAATGACAAAAGCACATAACAAAATGTCTATAACTTAAACTAAAATAAAAATGAATAAATACTAACAGTAAATACTATAATAATATCAAAACAAGTGGAATATGCAAACAAACGATATATTTTTTGGGTAAAAATTCGTAAAAAGATGTACGTAAAAAAATAAATAAAAAAAGAATTACGTAAAAAACAAAAAGAATGTAAAAAGTCGGTTCCCCTTAAGCTTACACGTGTGCATTTAGGAATGGGTGTGTTTCTTCAAAATAAATGTCACTTGATATTTTGCTATCTTATTTTCATTTATTGACATTCCTACATTTTTAAGTGGGGTTTAAGTGTCCATTTGCTTTCTGAGACTTTGAAATTGTACCTGGAGCTCAAACAATACAACATGGTATCAGCAACACCAAAGTCAAGAGAGCATGAACCGATAAACTGCATAACCTGAATGCAATGTAAGCATCTCCCAAATGCATTGAAAATAAATGTAAATTTGTACATATATGCAAATACAAATACTAAACCAGAAATATCGACCTAAAAGCACATCGAAGAAAAGTACAGAGATTGGTAAGCAGTGCTCTTGTGAATTAATACAAATTACATTTATTTTAGCTACGACAACCACGTCTTGTGTGATTAGGGAGAGTAAACAGGATTTGAAAGGAGAAAGGGATAAATTATAGTGTTCTGATGAGTTGTCCTCCCTGTAGCTGAATCACAATGGAAACAGTCACTAATTATTGGCATGATCCATGTGGGCCTATTGTTTCTAATCATGTGACGGCTCTTTGGACATGCTCTCCAGTGATTCCTTTGGGAGAATGACTCCCCCATAACAACAATTAAATCTGAGCCATTTTCACGAACTTGGAACGAGAAGAAAACAGAGAGAGAGAGAGAGAGAGAGAGAATGCTGGGACAGAAATGTTTTTCTAGTACAATCAGTGGGAACACAGAGCGCTTTGTCAAAAATGTTTATTTCAAATGCAAACCGACGGAGTCTGGCAAAATCCCAGTAATTGACAGTGAAAGCACCCTTAACTGCACAATTTTCGCACAGGATTTGATCGATCTGGCAAGCGGCCAATTCAACAAGCACAACGATGTAACGTGATAGGAGGTTTGGGGGTTATAGTTATCACATTGTGAAACCTATAGTTCTCCAAACACAAACCCATAAATAGAACTGTTAACAGTGTTAATTTCATCAGAGCGCTGGAGTACCTTATGAAACGTGACCGACAGTTTATAGCCGGCTTTAATCTGGATTGCTAATGGACCGGGGAGAGCGAGAAAGTTTGTTCTCAGCTCCGCTGCTTATAGCTGAGCGATGAGAAGTAAATGTCGGGTCTCTTGGCTCCCAGCAGTGGGTCTGGAACTGATGGCCTGCTACTAGAGGCGAGAGGGTGGGGAAGGATAGATGGACGAGGCAGAGGCCGTTTTTCATAAGTGGTTACAGCACAGATGAGGACTGATTTCTGAATGCCGAGCTGTAAATTTACTCTGCGAAAATGTATTCATGTATTCACCAGAGCCGAATATTACTTCAGCTGATAAAGCGCAGCTCTCCGTACAGCCGCAGGTTTGAGAAGTGTCGGATCATTTCAAGCCACATTTCGACACCTTTGGAATTTGTAGCTGTGAATGACTGCGTATGCATTACATGATTTTAAAAGTGAAAGATATACTAAAAGTGACTTCGCATTTACATACAGACAGCTATGAGAAAATGAAACCGTGGTAAGGACAACATGAAAGGAGCATTCACGATGCATTTAACTTCCATAACGCGTCTTTCTTAGTGTATTCAGCTGGAAATGATGTAAAGCGGGAATCTGATTAAATGCAAAGATGTTAGGCTATTACTGTAATAATATTTTTCTGCATGGTCTTATAAGAAGAAAGTGATTATATTTTAAAGAACAATTAAGAAAAACATTTGATGTCTTTATGATAATGTGCACTATAAAATCAGCAGCATGTCTTTACCTTGAAAAGCTCACTATATCATTTGTTACACAAATTTCTAAGGCCTCTAGATTATCAACATGATTAAAACTTTGCTGAAAAGCCTGTCGTACACAATCTACTACATGCCTTCCTGTAGTCTGATTGATAATGTATACTCTTTTAGCAAGTAATAGGGCTTTTAGTATCGCTGTGTCCAAAAATGTCCAAACGTAAGAATAACATTTACATTGTTGGTAATATTTCAAGATGAACACATACTGGACTGAAGCAACTTAGATTTACTTGATTATCCATACATAATTTTTTAGATAAATCATGTTTTAATTAAATCATGTTAAAAACATATAGCGCAAGTATGTTGCATTATATGTTTTGCCCCCACAATAAGTATCATCGTACTATTAGTTTGAGATATAGAATGACAACTAATATATATATATGCATTTTGTGTAAGTAGTCTGCTATGCTGTTAAATCTCATTGATTTACATTAACTGAATAAAATTGAGGTGTTTTTTTTCTCCTCGAGCTCCATATTCTCCTATATAATACTATATGCATCCTATATGCAAGCCTGATGCATCCAATATGATACAAAAAAATTTTCCCCTTTAGATTTTGTCTTTGGTTAGAGAAAATGAAATTTCTGACTATTATTTCATGTGTCAGGCTTTACAAATAGGATCCATTTTGATTTCACAGTGTATGGTTTATCATGACAGCTGGCAGCAAGAGAGACAGTCCTAAACTGTCACATAATGGCACAAGCCAGTAACTGGACTCACCTGACAGGCCACCGACATCCATCTTCTTCAGGTTCTTGGCCTCCAGAACGACCACGGTCAGTTTGCCAGCAGTGGGCACATACCGCAGAGAGAAACAGATGTCACCCAGCTTCTCTTGCTGCGAGTGGTAGAGAAAAGTTCAATCAGGGACATCATTGTGAACCTGAAAACCAGGTCAAATTTATTCACTGACTGAATTCTCTAACAAAAAAAGTGCTTAAGAAGAAAAGCCGAGAACCAAACATCTTCAAATAAAGTAATTTAGCTAGCAAACAAGAGGCGTGAAATATTGCTCTTTACACAAACACTTTTAGACTTTCTCTCACACAACATGATTGATAAGAGAAATTGAAATGAGGAGCACAGCGTTTGAAGTCTTTCAGTCTGATTCATTTTCCACAAATGTAGTTGCAGGGGTAAACACATTGAAAATACATTTACATGTACAATACACATTCCATTAATATTTCAGGAGCCATTCTCATAAACATGGGCGCAAACATATGTGACATATAGAAAACAACAGGAAGGGGTAAAAGGTTACATCACTTTACTTTCGACTGGCTGATGCCATTTTCCACACAATCAATTTTCTGTCAATTAAAAGGTCATCAGAACAAAACAAAAAAACATTTGACTGCTTAATTAAATGAACCCTACAAGGTAAATATGTTGAATCGACTGCTGTTTGACTGAAACACCCAATTATTTACACGGAACAATTTTTTTTAAGGAAACCAGGAATTGTGTAGGGGGGAAAAAAGAGCAAAGAGGACTGGACTGAATGGAATTGCAAAAAGCTACGGTCTTTTGCAGTTGACTTTCATTTTATTTTTTACTGACACTTAAAGTGACATCCTCAGGACACCACTCTAGAGATCCTTTGGTAAAAGTCAATACGCTCCAGCTTTCTCAAGCGTTGCTTGAAGTGCTTTGCTAGCTCATCGGACATGGAGTGTTACAGCAGCACAAACTCAAAGAGCAACCTTCAACGTATGTAGATAGCCTTCAACTCTCTGCCCTAAGCAGGCTTTTGACAGCATCATAATTAACCTTTACACCAAGGAACCGTGACACAAAAACAAGGTTTCCATAGAAACCACAGCTTAAATGCTATATTCCATGACATTTACCATGAAAATTGAATCTCCCCAACCACTGCTTGCAAAGTCACACTTTTTTATTAATAAAACAACGGCACGGCCCAGTTGATTAACTGACATTTCCATTGAAGATAGATAGCCCTCAAGTCTTGCACCTTTACAGTAAGTGAATTTCCATGCAGCTCCTGCTAAATGATATTTACTCTTGTTGTGTACAACCTTTAAAATATACGAGTTAACATTTGGGAACATTTCAAATTTATTTGGTGCATGTGTTAAAGAAAAGCACTGGGAGTATAATTGTTTAAACATTTCAGTCTTTTTACCAAATCTTGAAAATGTTTATTATAAATATATAAGGTATTACATTTATATTGCTACATTTAAAATCTGTGAAGACTTATAATTTAAGTAATACAAATTATGTTGTATTATTTTACACGAAATGGATCTCCACATGGGGACTGCCATGTTGAGATGACATGTCTAGAAAAACAAAACAAAAAAGATTTTGACGCAGTCACTTAGTAGTCGCTACCAAGTGGTATAACAATGTAAACTTAACCAGTCAGTGAACAAATCAATGTGAATGGATATGACTTAATATTTTGTGTGTATGGATTCAAATTTTAAGTCACTGGGAAAAATCACTAGTAGTGAACAACTGAATTGGCAAAATTTCTACGCTTAAGAAGGTCAGGCAATAAAAATGTAATATTCACTCATAACATAATATTTAATCACATTACCAGGGAATAGGTTATTTCCACCCATGTGTGTTACCTCTTCTTTCTCAGCGCTCACGAGGTCCCTCCACTCCTCAGTCACATGACTAAAGTCGACTTTATTCATAGGCACCTTCACGTCTCCAATGGCGTCGTGTTTGGAGAAGCGGTCAAAGTCATATACTGTCATCATCAGTGTTTTACCTCCAAGCTCAGTGTAGGGAACCTGTAGGATATAAACGGTGAAAATAATTGCTTGCATACCTACCCGTCTACCACCAAGATGTTGGAATGAAACTATAGGACAATTGCAGGTGTGCCAGAGAGAGAGAGAGAGAGAGAGAGAGAGAGAGAGAGAGAGAGGGAGAGAGAGAGAGAGAGAGAGAGAGATTTGATTCTTGATTGCCTCCAATTGAGCTGTTTTTCAGACAAAACTCATTATCCCGAAGGACTTGTTCCAACATGGCGACAAACTGCTTGATTGGCCGGGAAAGAGATAAGACCCAAGGGTTGCTATTTTGTCCTTGACGCTATCACACACACCAGCTCTCCAGTGTCTTCATTTCAATAATGAAGGCACTTGTGATTACATGTCTCTTGATGTTGGCGTGTGGTTCATTTCTCATTCTCAAGGTACCATGTCAGTTGAAATTGTGCTAGGCTAAACGAGGAAAAAACAGGTAAACAGTCCTCTACCCCTTTGGTTGGCTCAGTTATATAGATTTTTTTTTTAAAGAATTCAACACTTCACTTAGCAATTTATTAGAAATTTAGAGGTCTGACTGCGGTAATTACACAAAAATGATTTTCTAGCAGCATGACGTCTCATAAAAACGAATCAGAAAGCTCTACTGAACATTCAAAATAGAAATTATGCTCCTTTCTGGATGACAGACACCTGCTGGAGTCCATCCTCACGTTTGCGTGTAATTACTCCAATGCCTCATGTCTTGTTAATAGACCAGATAAAGTAATCAGAAATAACTTGATCTATTGTATGATTAGAATGTGAACACATAGATCCAATGGAAAATTGCTTGCTAGCATTCAACAACGTTTGATTAAGTTAAGTGTTTGTGACCTACCTTAAATGTGAATTGCTCATTGAAAACAGGATTCAGCGTCTTCCGGTGGACCTTGGTCTCAAATTTCTTCTTCTTGTCTGGAAGAAGGTAGACCTTCACATAGGGGTCAGAAGTACCACCCATATCCATGGCAGGTAATTCTGCTGCTTGGATAATCCCCACTAAGAGCTACGAGGGGTCAAAAGTCAAAGTTTAAGTGAACATGATTAAGACCTTGAAGAGGAGCATGGTCTTTGTCTGAACCATCATCCCACCACCATTCTGTAGATACCTCTGTTATGTCACGTAAAAGTACTGGTGTTCATTGCAAATGTTGTAATGACCAGATTCATATAAAGACAGTTGTTGCTCTTTTAACTTGTGAGCCTTGGGAATATCTGCTTAATAATATGAAACGCCACCGAGAGGTCAGTTATAGCTATGATGCTGAGGTGTGTACTTCAGGCCTGGCCCGCATTACTATTTAAACAGTCCCAGCATTAAGGAGGTGATGGGGTCAGGCCATGTCAAGCGTGGGCCTCCTGATCCTATCTCCCCATCAGCTCTGATAATTGATAGGCCGGCTGGCTGGGCTGAGGTCCTGATTGACCTGCCAGTCACCATATCCCCTGCATACCCTCATGGGTCCTAGAGTCAGTCAATCAAGTTCCCATCAGCTTCCCATAAACCCCCCCCCCCCCCCCCCTCTTCATGTCTACACAGGCACTCAGGCAAAGATCTCTCTCTCTCTCTCTCACATTCCGCTTGTGCTGCCACAGAAAGGATGGTTTAGATGGTGGCCATCAGAGAACCCTGTGATTGTACTTTTGACAAAGGAGCTATAAAGATTTTAAAATCCTGTCAGGCTGTAGTAATGTTTGATTTTTGCTATTAAATGGTGATGGGTTTCAGGTCTGGACAGCTTTATTGCTTCATATTGTCATCTTGGATGAAAAAAAAGGACATGTTCTGACTTCAAGAAAGAAACACCCTCCACAAACAGTTCGAACACAGACACAAACAGCAAAAGAAATATCTTTATTTTGAAGGAATTGGTTGCAAGGTAGAAAATGCTCCACAAATAATGTCCATTGCTCCCATAATCACTGACTCCATAGAGCATTGGTGAAAGTGATTGACAAAATAAGAGCCCTTTTTAACTCCTTTTTACCAACAGCTCGCTTCAGTTCCTTTCTGGTCACGCTGAAATATGACCATTAACGTTGCGAGGACTGGAGAGTTAAAATTTCAATATATGTTGATGCAGCATAATTTAACATTTCCTACTACTTGACAGCAGAAAATTTCTTGGATTTTTGACCCCAGAGTTAGATTTGGACAGGTTAGCAATGGGAAACTCAACATCAAGTTAAGAAATAACTTGTAATTTCCAATTATCTGTAAAGGTCAAGTTCACCCTAGAAAACACCTTTAACATAGGCCAATTGTAACACTTATTTTTCAAGATACTTGATCATATTGCAATGAGGAGATCCTGTAGCTAAACTGGTAGAGCATAGGGGTGTAACAAATACATTGATATGGATCGATACATCGATTAACCGACTAACAGATGCAACATGTAAAAAATCAATACCAGGGCAATCAATACCTGTTGACAACAGACAATGTATAATTTGTGCTCACAAAATTATACTTATGTGACCGCACCTTTAGCCCCATTTCGCAATGCATCTTTCAGTGGCGTCACTGTCAGTCTCACTGGAAGTTTGCGACACGATAAAGGATGACACTTCTAAGTCTAAACGAGAAGTATTTTGTAAGAAGCTCCTAGCTGTGAGTTAGATTGAATAGCTGTGAGATTGTATACAACTGTAGCAGTATGAGTCAGGGTGGATTTGTCTCTGGGTGGATTGGACATAGATGGGGGGTAAAGGAATATTTTGTCCTGATGAGACTTTGGCCATAATAACCTTCAATCGCTCTGCAGGCTATGAAAACTTCACACAGTTTGAAGAATCAGATTGATGCAGGACATGCTGGAGGAAGGTTCAGCCATATGACTTCAACTCAGTGGGTTCAGTACACACAATCTCTCATCTGAAGGCTGTGAGCTGTCATCTTAAATTAATGGTTTTCAAAGAAAAAAGTTTGTTATTTGGCACAAACAGTGAGGGGTTTCTGTCCTTAAAATACCTGATATTCAATAGAAAACAGGCCGTGATGGCAATGATTCACCTCAGTGAACGTGTATGTATTCACAGTTCAATCCACATCTCGCTTTCTATCCTCATTAGCAACATCACCCCTATCTGCACCCTGTCTCTCCATCTCCCCAAGGAGCCGCCCTGAATTCTGAGATATTGTGTTGTGTGGCTTTTGTGACTGCCATATTTTGTCATTTTTATGTTTACTCTCTGGCTAAAGGTTCAGATTACCTTTAAACAAACCCAGAGTTTAGTTGAGCTCCCTGGAACCTTTCCCCTTTGGAAAGGGCAAGAGTTGCAGAAAAATCTCCCAGACCTCCGAGTCTGCCTGAAGCGATACTCGGCTTGGTTTAAAGCCAGACAGGAAAGAAGCACGCAGATTTCCTGCTGGCATGGAGGGTGGAGATACATGCAAGTGCGTCTGTCTAGTGGAGTGTGTGGGTCTATGGGTTGAATCTGGGTCAGGCTGATGTGGATTTCTCTGCATCTTCTGCACTTGTTTAGTGAATTTGCTCCTTTGTGTGCATGCTACATTTTATACTCATATTCTTATCCCTCATATGAAGGCTTTAGTAGAATTTACCAGCTATTTGTAATATTTTTGTTATATGCCAAAAGAATACAACAAATATAGTATCTTAAACATGTCATTCTTGTTCTTAAAACTGTTATGCCATAAAATGAATGCATTACCAGTCATTTGCAGTCATTTAGTCATTTAGTCATTTCACCACTACATTGACACCATACAATGAAAAGCTGTAATTTGTGAGTATGTGATGGTGGATAATCTGGCTCTTTCATGTTTGTAGCTTTTTTCTGCTCGGTCTCTGTGTAAGACTATATGCACAGCTTCAATTATCTGTCAGCCAGGATCTGACAAAAGGAAGCGCATTCATTCTGGAAGTCACTTAGCTTTCAAGCTCAACAGCCTGTAAGAGGCGCCCAGTGAATTTCGGCTTAGCCTCAGAGTTGAAGACAAGCCAGCACCCTCATTCAGTCAGTGTGGAAGAAAGCCGATTCAAACACAAATCTAACTGCTGTGATGTGCCCTTGACATTCACAGCATTTGGTGAGTTTACAGGATGATGGGCATTATTTCTTAAGTGCTAAGTCTGAATTCCTCTGGCTTTCAGAGATAGCACTTAATAATAGAGCACAGCTATAAAAATGACTCTGAAAAGTGATTCATATTGTCGAAAGTTCACTCTATCTTTGTGTTTTCAGTGTGTATTTTTTCAAACACACACCTTATAGTGAGTATTCAATTATGTTAGAGTGACACTGAATAACCTTAGAGGAATGGGCATTATTTGAATGGAGCTGGCTACATTTTGACGGACAAACACGCTGTACTTACGAAGAAGACCTCACTAAACACCACACACAGTGACGATGATTCGGAGACGGCCCCTTACCGTATTCTCTGTGAAATTGTAATCCATGGAGTACTGTAATTTGCCAAGTTTCTCTTCTTCCTTAGGCTCTGCCTCTTTCTCTGTATCCGTCAGCCCTGTTTCTGCATCATCCTCATCCTTCAAGGCCTGAAGGAGACACCCACTAACAGTCAGTCCTGTCGGCCCAACGCTGGCGCAGCCCGATTGCCCTCGCCAGAGCGCCGGGCCAGCCCTGGACCAGCCTGCTCTTCAACCGCACCTCTAGTAGGGGGGGAGCAAGCACTAAAACACCACAGCAATTAAGACCATGACATGCTCAGTGATGCACTAGACTTGGGCTGTGAACCCCTTTCTCTCCTATGGAAAGTCGTGGAAAGAGTTGCAAGAAGATGAATGAGTGCAAGCAGTTTAGGTTGGTGGGAGGGGCAAGGCTAGGGCTGGGGGGTATGAAAATATATCGACAACGCATATAGTACTGTATATCGCTATTTTACAATGGCTTCGAACTTGGCTCATCCAATCATGTTTATGACGTTTTACCCTTCAGACTCTTCATGGAGGACTGGAGGGCATTTGTCCCTTTAACATGAAAGATTAAGTCCATAAAGTGGCTTATTGCATTATTAATTATTATTATTATCATTAATGTTATATTAAATATTAGTATATTGTGCTTGAATTTGTATGTACATTGAGAAATATAATACTGAGTTTGTGTATATTATATTATGGCACAGTTATGTTCACTTGACAGATTATGAAAAGTTGTTTCTGCATAGATTCCAGACTAACAATTTATTTGTTATTAATAATCTTATATACATTTAATCTTCTAATTAATTGCAATCTTCTTAATAATTAATTCATTATGCATCCATACTACAATGCACAATTATTGAAAAACATTGATGGTTATGTAATATTAAAAAAAGGCAAAAAAAAAAAAAAAAAAAAAAATGTATATCGTGTATACCGATACTTTGATACAAAATGACTCTGTCATACCGCCCAACCCTAAGCAAGATGAGCAGACAGATGTTCTTAAGAAATACATTGTACAATTCATTGACCTTTATGTTATTTCAGGCAGAACAATCTCTGGCATCAACAAATCAGTGGGGAAATGTTGTGGATGGTGTGGCAGTAGCTCCCTAGCTAGCCTGAGTCTAAGACGCTGTGTTAAGGGAAAGTCGAGTGAGCTTTGTTGTCGCTGGAAAGCATGCGATTGTTGAGGCAAACTCAGCTCTCAGTTCATTCACTGTGAAATAGTTGCCTTCTGAAAGGGCACTTTTGCTCATCGGTAAAGCATGCAGGGCATTCACGTTCTCAAGAAGAGTGCTCGTATAGTGACCCTCATTCTCTGTGACGTGATCTTCAACACACAGTGGCGTTGTCATGACCCTTAGTTATTGGTGATAACCACCACGCTCATGGAAGCTGTAAGCATCATGCCAGCAGAAGGTGTTGGTGGGAGGGATCATATTGTGTACAGGGCCTGTCTTATTAGTTGTTGGGTTACAAGTGTGAAAGCAGAAGGCTGAACAAAATTGATTTCTTTACTGTCTTATCTCCTTCTGAGGACCAGACTAGTCTCACAAGCACTTGTGCGCTTCAATTCAACAAGCTTTTCGAGGTGCTTGTTAAATTTAAAGGCATAGCTCATTCAGAAATAATTTATTCTCCCTCATTTGTTGCTCCAAACCCATATGAAAGCAGAACACAAAAGGAGAAGTTTAGCAGGACATGTGACATGTTCTTTTCCGTATAATTAAAGCGTATAGGGATTAAAAGCTAGTTAGCCAAAAAAGCAACAAAAAAAAACAACAACAACAACAAAAAACAGCAAAAATCTTGCTTGACATATTATGTGGTCACCATTCACTTCCATTGAAGGGAAAACAGCAGCTAGGACATTCTGCTAAACATCTCCTTTTCAGTTCCAGGGTAAAAAAGGAAGTCAGACAGCTTTTGAACAACATGAAGGTAAGTAAATGAAGAAATATTTTATCCCCTTAAATTATTATTTTTGGAACTGTAAAATGATTAACACTAGTTGGTATTTTTGCAGCTGTGAGTGTCCTTTATTGATACCCTTTCCATCTGACTGGCAAAGATGATGTTTCAAAAACATGTCAGCCAATTAAAGATCAGTCTGGTCATCGTGTCTGAAAATTGCTTCTTGAACAAATTTGTCCTGCTAATGAGGTGGGTGCTGTTCTCCTTCAGGACATTTTTCAATTTTAGGTTCAAGTGGACCAGATGAGTACTGATAATTTGGCCAAGGGCAGTCAAACAAGCCGAACGGATCACTAGCAGTTTAGCAATCCGTACTTTGACAGTTCTCTCAGCCATTTCACTTTTTTTTTTAATTGGTAATTTCACTCAAGCAATTTCCAGTTGCTTTTTTGGACATCAAATGAGAAGCATGTTTACAATGAGAAATCAATGTGGTTCAACCTTGCTGAAGCGTACCCAAGTGCATTTTTTCTCTTCATATATATGTGTATATGTAGACTTACACACATATATATTGTAGATATACATGTACTGTGTGCATAGTTACATATATGTTACTCTACTAGAGTAAACCTGTTATCAAGAGGCTATTAAAAGTCATTACAGCAGGCTATAGAAGATCCAACAGCAATTGGGAACCTACCGCCAGTGGCAATCCCGTAAAGTCATCAGACAAAACATAGATAAGGAGGACATGGAAGGAAGAGACACAAATTAAAACAACCACACACAAAGGTGACCACATGATTCTGGGCACACCAGGAGAAATGACTGCTGAGAAGCTCAAAGCTCCTTCTGCTGGCAATAAAAGATGTATGTTGTGCAGGACATTGTACTCTGCCATACTGCTATGGATTAGTGTGTATCATTCAAATACCTGTGCTAATTGGTTAAATAAGAGTGAAGATTCATTGACCATTCATATTTAGCCAATTAGCACAGGTATTAGAAACTATATATTGGTGTTTCCCTGCTAAAAACAACAGGTTAAATCAGCTTAAGTGGGTTTGTTTTGTCTTAGCTGGTTGTCTAACCTGTCTAAGATGGTCTTCCAAACTCCCTCTAAAACCATCAAAGAGACAAGCCTAACCACCTTAGGCTGGTTTAAGTTGTTTTATTCAGCAGGGTTGTGTTTTAAAATATTGATTACTATATATGTATTTCAATGACTGCAGTTATTTTTTTGAAACACCCATTTTGAATGTACTAATACACAATGTGGGTTTGTAAACATCATATAGCAGCTATTGTATATCTGCTTTTAACCAACAAGTGTTCGCATTTGGTTTGACGCTGATAAACTGTGACATTCTGGAATGGCACACTGGGTTTTTAAAGAGTGTTGTTAATTATCTGTGTCTGTTCCTCTTCACTGTGCTTTGTGCTCGAAAATCAATGTCTCTAATTTGGGATCTGAGTGGTCTTGGCATGGTCTCAAAGCCAGTGTCCTTACACCGTGAATTAAGCTGACTTTGTCAATTATTCTGTTAGAAGTGTACTATTGCGAGCTTGCTAATACAATTAACATGCTAACTAGGGTTAAAGTGTTCCATATAATTTGTGTGTGGGAAAAAGCGAGCTGCATTAATGTTCTTTCTCCTATTTTTTTCCTTATCTACTGTCATTTCTCTGGGTTGATACCACTTCATAGCACAGTTAACCATATGCAGCACTACAAAGACTGTGAATTAAGTTAAATGCAAGGAAAACTCAATACTTTAATGAACCGTTAACATGCCCAGGTTTGCAGTCCTGCAATTAAATTCAGCTGTGAAACAACATCATCAACAGATGACTCGATCTAGATTGAGTTGTCTTATGAATATTCTTAAATAGCATTGTACATTAATAAAATAATAATTATTTCATGCAACTGCTGACCACTAAAGAATAAGGCTAATCCAAAAATAGTGACAAATTGTTTTTACCTCGGTTTTGACACCGTCTGTGACGTCCTTCATGTTGATGGCATTCTTGCCCTTGTCTTTGCCCTTTTTCTTGTTCTTCTTCTTGAATATCCACTTTTTGCAGATGCAGAAGCAGCAGGAAACAACTAGTACAACAGCAACAAATGCGATGGCGACGATGGCCCATGATGGCACTGTGCAGACAAAAACACAGAGAAAACATCCACATTCACTACATTTCAAATCTTCTGGAGCTATACAATAGCTTGTTTTTGTAGGAACAGACCAAAATTGAAGTTGTTATTCAAATCTGAGTTTAAAATATTATATTCACTGTATGGAAAAGAGCAGCCAGGACATTCTATTAAGTTTCTCATTTTCTGTTACACAGAAAAGCCATATGGGTTTCTAAAGACAATCATTTTTAAATTTGAGGTGAACTATTTCTCTATTAAACTTTCCCCATTTATGTAAATAAAAGCTGCACTAGCATGACTGAAAATAGCTGTTCTGTGACCGGACTGATCTGACGTAGTTCCAAATAGCCATGTTGCTTTACGGTTCGATATCATCCCAGAGCAACAAAGAAACGGAACAGGCTAGAAGGGAAAAGTTTCAGTGTGTTGGTTGACACTCTTTGATCAATTGCAAGAGAACTTCATGTCTGCCGGTCACACGGGATTAACGATCTTCGCTCAGACAGAGATGTTGCAACGCTCTAGTGAGAGTAATCAGCCAATTTAGCTGAAAACAGGAGCTGTTGGCATTCACAACTTGCCATTTGATCACTCTTGGAAGACATTTTGAGCTTGACATTCTTAAAGCAATCACCCTCAGCACAGGATTTATTTGATTGTCAAGGACAGCATGGAACTAAATAAACGGAACAAAAATATTCTAAATATGTTTAATAAGATTTGGACTTAATGAACAAAAATGTATGACACTGACCAAGTTGCACTAAAAACGTAAAAAATATAAGTGCTATAAAAATATTTGTGAGCAATTTACATCCATACAGCATAGTGTTGTAACCTAAAATAGTATTTCCTCTTCTGGTCATGACTTTATAAACACAGCTCCGAACTCCAGCGAGCGCTGTCAGGGGAGGACAATCGAGCTTCTCAGCTTTTCGACAAGATTAACAGCCTCCTGCCAAGAGAAAGAGCGACGCCTCTATACAGCAGGGCTAAAACTGCATGCGTCAACAGAGCACGAGCACCAGATACAAGAATGTCAGTTTCCTAGACTCAATAGAAGGTTCCTCCCCAAACCGACATTTGCTGGGAATAATTGGTAGACAGATGTGGTAGAAGAATCCTGCATTCAGAGACTCGTACAGTAATTACGTCTTTTGCACACAACACATCAAACACCTGGCAACCAAATGGCAACTTTCAGGGAAGCAGATTTCTTCAGAAAAGACGATGATTTTTCCACTCCAGATTTGAATGTGCTTGATTTGCTCTGGGACAATGCAGAGTCAAGGACTGTATAAATAATGCTAGGCTCCAGTGAACAAATGACATCTTGTATGCATAATTTGGGAAACATGCAAGCACTCAAACATGATATGGCACATCTCAAGAAACCGGTCAAGGTCATATTTCACCTCAAAATTGAAAGAAAGAAAGATTTTTTTATTATCTATTCTCATGGAAATTATGGGGTTGGATGTGCTTAACTGCCCTAAAATTAATGTCACAATCAAATCATAGTGGATATCTAAAACAGGCTTCATATAATATCATTTATTATTATTTTAATAAGAGATATAATTGAATTGATTTGACGTATTTCTTTTTTCTTTGTAATATTGGGTAAAATGTAATCTGTTTTTCATAAGATTAATCCATTTTATATTTCAAATGAAATTCCAGCCAGAACAGTTGGCATTTAGAACATGTCCAATATCCTGACAGCTTTTTTTTTTTCTTTTTCTTAAACGTCCTCAATTTGAAACATCTTTTGTCGTGGTGTGAAGACTTTCTATTTGATTTGGCAGTAGAGAAACAGAAGGCTGCATCTCTGTCTCCTAGGAGGGTTAGACTTGCTACCACAGGACACATTTCCCAAAGCCAGGTCCAAAGGGAGAGAAAACAGGGAAGATAAAGAGTGCGAGAGAGAGAGAGAGAAAGAAAAATCAATTGGCTGTTGACAAAATCGATAAGCACTCTCCTCTGAGGAAAAACAGTGAGTGATAGTCTAAAGTAACTTTGGGATCATCAGCCCACGGCCTCGACTTCGCTGTGGGGTAATGGAGGTGACAATCCTCCACTTTTTTCCTTTGTCTTTCCTTCCTAGCATAATACCCTTCAGTGGACTTCTTCAGTATATTCATTTATGATAACAAAACAAGACAAAACAAAACAAAACAAAAAACAAATTGGTTTTAACTTATGGACAGACATCTGGTACCTTCCCAGATGGTTCATTCAAAATTAAAAGCAAATAACTGGGATCCCTAGTGTGTTTCTCTCAAATGCTTTAGCACACTTATTTCAGATGCACCAAAATATTACTACTTTAAAAGCATTGACTGGTTCAATATCTCGAACAGCTGAGTAAATGTGTTTAGCTCATTTAACATAATATTTTGGCATGGTGTGAAACTAAAAAAAAAAAAAAAAAGACCATATGAAGAAAAAAAAAGAAAAAACACACACAACAAAAACTCTCATCAGGCTTTCAAAAAGCTTTTTCCAAAGCCCTGTCATTTCAACCCTTTTCAAACAGAGGAGAACGTGTCAGCCATCTTAAAGGCCACTCCCCATTTTCTTTAAAAGCTTGTGGCTTAGACCATAATTGATCCTATCTAGCATCAGACCCATGCTTGTCTAGCATCAGACCCCTGATTCATACCTGTTATAACCTGCTCTCCGGCCCACACTCTTTTCTCCACCACTAGCCTGAATATCAGCCCACTAGGGGAATAAAGAGCCCCTTTCATTTCTATGCCTCCTCTAGCACAACCCCTGCCACATGGGACTCAAGCTGCACAAAGGATTGAACCGTCCTGAGTTCAGACCAGCCAGTGCTCATCAGTTCTCTTGGAGAACTATCATTATTAAACGTGTCTCGACAGCGGTCTCATGGAAGATTATATTGCTGCGTTTCATTCAGTCTCCTATTGAATGTTGTGTGAAACTAAACTTTCAACTTGGGAAATCTGTCAGTCCACAAGTCACAGATTTTGCAAAGATAAGTGTGCATAATGTAACACAATGTCGAGATGTACACAATTAATAAAAAAACTTTCACTTTTAAGCTACTGTAGAGCTGAGCGAATATGGGTAGAACTCTTTACTGCCCTACACTTCAGAAATCCTTTTATATGTGAATTAAACGTGGCACAATGGCTTTCATCATCACAGTATGCTAATACCTATCTAGTGCAAGGGATTTAATCAGTATGCTGATTGAGGACTGTTGGGACACTCCAGGTACAGGATGGTTCTGTCGGGAGAGACAGAGTCGTTTGGACCTCAATGACACGTCTGTACCATTTGCTTCACAGGACATATGCTTTCAACTACATTCTGTTTATTTACTAGTGTGTTCTAATATGTAACTATGCCTTGTTTGGTCTCATCTGACAGCTTATAAACTGAAATGAATGGTGGTGAACTTAACGTATCCTAATGTACAATCTTGGTACTATTGGTTAAACATGCATTGAGGAGAATATATTAATGTTCTTCTCCCCCTCTTAATCACCACCCATTTGCCTCATCTTTTGGTTTACACTTACACTAATGACATTTATATGAGTCAAAGAAATATAAAGTTCCCTCAAAGAGATTCTATTGACTGAAAGAATGTACACAGTAAATTTTGTTTGTTGAAGTTTGAAAATTTGAAATTCTGACTTAGATAATTAGATATTATTTTGTGTACCTTTAACTATGTATATGACAATATTGCTGAATTATATTCACCTTATTTTGCAACCCAAGTAAGCTTTTTTATGTAAATGTGCAAGATTTTGATTCAGTATTAACTATAGGTATTAACTTGAAGAATAAAAAAGTGCAGTAAGCAGTAAACATATTTGCACTACAAACCAGTATACGATTATAAATTACAATAATATTATAAGAAATACAGTCCCAGTTTGCAGTATCAAAAAGCATATTGAGCTGATTTGCACAGCTAAAATAACTAGAAGCGGATGACACCGGAAGCCATTCAATTTACAAATGGCTGTGCCAGCTCTTATGTTCAAAAAATATGGTGGATACAGTAAAAATATTTTATACTCATGCTAAATTTTATAATCATACAATTAAACATGATTCATATGTAACTGAAAATTTTGATTATCTAGAAGAGGATACTATGAAAATAAGATTAAAAACCTCTTGGTTCCAAGTGCCACAGGATACTGCAAAAGGACAGAATCTCACATGACAGCGGAAAGCACATATTAAAGGTCTGTAAAGGTCGATGATGAGAACCATTTAGTGCTACAGCAGACACTGAGCAATTCTGACACTTTTATAATGAAAGCTTATGAAAAAATTATGTTTAATACAACAAGCACAGCTTGAGTTTGAGTAAATTGACTGCTATGAGTACATTAGCTGTATTTTTAATCACACAGTCTGCTGTAGCAATTAGATTACTTTTATCATGATAGAGAAAAAAATTTAAAAATAAAATACTTCTCATATCAAGCTTAGTTGTTTAGAAGTGAAATTGCATTGGTTGAGCACTAATAGATGCAAATAAGTCTAATGTTTCGCCGCCCAATGCAATAAACCAGAGTGCTTATCTTCTTCATCAAGCAAATGTCCTATTCTGAAAGACACTTTTGTGTTTCTTAATTAAAAGAACCCGAGACCCAGAAAGCAATAGAAACATTTTCTAATTAACTCAATTGTGTAAGTGTCTATTGTCCTTTGGGATTGCAGAGCAGGCATGTGCTCTTCAACTTCCAGCAGCTATCTTTCGTTCCGCCGTGCACATGCACACACAAACTCTCAACAGGGAGCACAAAATGAGGTTTTATAGCTGGACTCTGTGACTGCACAGCCAATCAGAGAGGAACATTATTCCAATTCAGCACCGCTGTGGTGCACAATCCAAACCAAATACAGCTTAGAACAATGCCACGACTGGAGGTGGATGCCAAAGAAAGTCTGCCATCTCGCTACTGCTTTCAAGGACGCCAAGAGTCCTTCCGACCCGACCTTATCCAATTGGGTATGTGAATAAGATCTTGAGTGCACTCATTCGCTCTCCACCTTTTCTGTGACAAAAGAATACAGCATCAGACTTATCAAACTGGGCTCACACAAAAATCTCACCAAGCTGCTTTAGGAAGCCATGCCAGGGAGTCGACACAATAATGACTCTGAGATTGGCATCATAGATTTACAGAAGAATCTTATCGCATTTTTGCAGTGCAGGACTGCGATAGATGGGCTACCGCATTATAACTATGGCACATAACAACATCAGAACTATTAGTAATTTTCACAACACCCACATAAAACAAGACATTACTTATGCAAAGCTACAGGGTGAATCTCACGAAAACTCCCAAGAACATTTTCATTTAATATTTGACCTGAAAAAAAAAAAAAAAGAAAAAAAAAAAAGGTAAAACTTTTCAATAAGGTTCATTAGTTAACATTAATGTATTAACTAACATGAACTAACCATGAGTAATCCATTTGTTACCATATTTATTCATCTTTATTAACGTTAGTTAATAAAAATACAGCTGTTCATTGTTAGTTCACATTGCATTAACTAATGTTAACAAGATTTTAATCAAGTATTAGAAAATGTTGAAATTAACATTAACAAAGATTAATAAATGCTGTATACGTGCAGTTCATTAGTAGTTCATTTTAACTAATGTAGTTAACTAACGAACCTTATTGTAAAGTGTTACAAAAAAAAAAAAAAAAACACTAAATAGTCCTTATGCAAAGCTACAGGGTGAATATCATGAAACCTCTCAAGAACATTTCCATTTCATATTTGGCCTGAAAAAACAAACTAAATAGTCCTAAAAAAGGACTAGTTCTCTATATATTATTTTTCTCCACTTTTTTTACCCTTTTTGACTATAGTGTGAAATGTAGGGTGGACATGTAGGGTAGTAATGATGACATTCATCCTATTAGCAATACAAACATTACATTAATAATTAGTCCAGCTCTCAATTACAGATTACAACCCTAAAAGTAAACTGGTCATCAGCAGTAGTGGCACCATGCTGGGATTCTCTTTGGGCAGCCCGAGGCTCATTATCCCGCTGTTTGTCTGATCAGAATGTAATGTGAGCATCTCTGACCAGCGAGGTTGTGTTGCCTGTTAACGCGAAGCTAACAGTAACATGATCTATCCCCAGGCGGCATGCCGCGGGGCGAGTTACCCACTCTTACACTTGTTAACACGCCAAATCGGAATGAGAAACTCGATGTCTTAACAGGCGTGATTTGATTGAGAGTGCGTCATGATTGCGAGCGCTAGTGAGCGCACGGGGCCAAGCGGAGGGAAAATGATCCATCGGTGTAATACAGCACACACTGGCAACCCAAACTAATGTGTTTTGACAGCACGCCATTGGTCAATTAACCCTGGTACTAGAGCATGTTATACAGCATGAGAGAAAGACAACCCTGTTGCACTTCCAAATATATTCTCTGCATTAAGGAAAATTACTTGGAAGTGATTTATTATGCCATGTGGTTACGTTACAGTCCAGCAGATGGGCGGTAATTTCAATATCCATTTAGTAAAGTTTATAGGCGAAGGAACAATCTGAAAAGGGAGCTTGGCTCATAAATATTAATTAGATAATGTATATTCACCTGGTAGTCGTGACTGATTTTCTAAAAAGCAGGTGAGTGGCCGCTAGCCACATTAGGATAACTGACTGCACATTTTTTTGTTTGTTGTGGTTGGCAGAGGCCAAAAAGTGGTGAAGAGAAATGTAAAATTTTCTCATTTGAACTGAATATCGCATGAAAGAGAAACTTTACTGAACAGTCGAGCCGTACCGTATGATTTAATGTCCCTCCCAAACAAACCACGAGACTCACATAAGAAAATATTTGAAGGGAAAAAGACAGACAAGTGTGATAACAGTTCATGTGATATTGCGAGCAGATTAATATCCACACTCTCATATCCTCTGTCAACAGCATTCAGATCAGATATTATCTTTTGTTATTACAGACGTTCCCATTATTTGGTCTGTGACATACGAAGCGTTCGGATGGTGAGTGACACCAATGATCAGACTCTGACTGAAAACTGATAATAACATTGATTGTGGTGCTCAAAATATCAGGACGACAGCTATGAGGGACAACAAACCAACCCTTAACCCAAACCCTCATTCTCTATCTCGTTTGTCCTTTCTCATCCGCTGAATGCTAATCAGATGTCTGTCATCTCATTTGTCAAGGAAATGTGCGAGACAGGGGAATAACTAACTGAAAGAAACAAACTTTACTACAGGTTTCAGTATATAGGAAGACAGTAGCTTTTCAAAATGGTAACAAGCTACTTTTTGTATTGGTGTAATGCTACGTTGCTGGTTTTTGTCACATTGTATTGTGCATTGTAAGTGAACACTCCCTCTATTCACTCATTTGCACTCTACCATTCAAAATGTTGGGGTCAATAATATTTTTTTTAAAGTTTTGACAGATGTCTTTTATGCTGAATTTATTTACAGTAAAAATACAACAAAAACAGTAATATTGTAAAATACTATTACAATTTAAAATAACTTTTTTTCTATTTGAATATATTTTAAAATGTCATTTATTCCTGTGATGGCAAAGCTAAAAGTTCAGCATCATTACTTCACTGTCACCTGATCCTTCAGAATCAGTATAATATGCTGATTTGCTTCTCAGAAACATTTCTTATTGTTATCAGTGTTGATAGTTAACAGTTGTGCTGCTTAAAATGTTTGCAGGAACTGTGATACATTTTTTTCAGGGTTATTTGATTAACGGAAAGCATTTATTTGAAACAGAAATCTTTTGTAATATTATAAATGTCTTTAATGTCTCTTAGCTTCTCCTACACTGCAGGGACAAAATGTGTCTTTTCTCATATGTTTGTTTACTACTGTAATGCAGTTTTAACTTGCTTTAAATGAGATTATCTCTTCCTCCAAAAGGCTTTATAATGTGAAGCAGGCAGACGGAGAGGCTGGGGTTTTATTTTTGTTTGTTTACATAATTCAATTTCAAAGGAGCAGGGTTGACAAGCCTGGTAACCTTCAGATGTCCTCTTGGGCGGTCTTGGGGGCAGCAGGGAGAGGGGAAGAAAGGGAGATAGGATTAGGTCAAAGGTCAGCAGAATGGGAGGACTAACTGCTCCATCTGTCAGGCTGTTGGCTGATGATGTGTTTGGCACCCTGCTCCAGTTCGCCTCCTGTTGCTGACTATGACTGAGGCTTTCTACATACTGGCAAACAACACAATCCCGCTAAACATCACACTTCACAAACATATATTGAAGTCTCAAAACTTGTCATGTCTTAGCATTTCTGTAGTTCAACTAGTAGAACATGACAGTAGAGCTGCCAAGGTCATGAATTCCAAGGAAATACATACATACTAATAGCATGTATACGTTAAACATGAACTGTAAGTAGGTTTGGATAAAAGCATTTGTAAAATGCATAAATGTTATGTAAATGTATTGACATTCTTGACATACACTCAATCTTATAATACATTGAAAATGAATTGAGGGAAATGTTGATTTTAAAAATGACTTTTTAATTTAGTACAGACAAGCATCTTTAAAAAGTAACTAGAAAATGGTTTCATTTAATTAAAACTTTGTTTATATACTGTATTTTGTGCCAGTTACAGATTATTACAAGGTGTTCTATCTATCTATCTATCTATCTATCTATCTATCTATCTATCTATCTATCTATCTATATACACACACACACACACACACACACACACACACACACACACACACACACACACACCGTTAAAGACTAACAACATGCTGAGATTATTACTATGAGGAGGGCAACAAACATTTAAGTTTTTAAATTCACTTTTTAAAGATTTTTTTTTTTAATTTGCAATAGGTTTACAATAGCTGCCTATGTAGATGGTAGACACCTAGGGCAGCACACTAGAGTTTGAAACGGAGACACTCAGTATACAACGTAAAACAAAAATCACAAGACAGACCAAGCTTTTCATGATTATGATCAAAATAAAATGCAAATACATGTAAATGGCTTATAATAATGGCAATTTATAAAATTTGACACCATTAATTTGTAGTTAATGTTCAAAGCACATGCTCCCAGTTACGTTTGCATATTAACAAGAAAGAAAAGAACATTGATTGTGCTGTTTGATAGAACATCTCAAAAAATTTGCTGAGATGGATGAAAGGGGCATTGTGTTGGGCATCAGGGTACCAGTGTGCAGGAGTGTTTCAGAGGCTGGACGGAGTGTGTTCATTATTCATAGTAATTGTGGCAGAGCTGAATAATGTCTCAAACTGTCTCTGTGCAGTGAGGTTAATTATCATCGAAAACAGACGCCTTGAGCTTGAGCAGCGGAGCGTTGGGAGAATAACCAGAGCTGTTGTGTTAAAGTCATTTTCTTTTGTTGCTTCGAGTCAACAAAGCTGTGTAACCGCAGCAGTCCAGACATTTTCGAGCCAAGATGGTCGGGTTCAAACTGTTGAACCTGTCAACAGGACTCAAGGCCTGTACGTTTTCGAAGAGAGCCATGACAAAGCGAGCGTGGCGTACTGAGAGCTACCTGTCGGAATGATTCTACACGCAGGACCGTTTGTGACGGGTGCCGTAGAACGGATGTGATGTTGTGTGACCGTGAGGGTAGAGGGAACGTTAGAAATCACAGGTTATGGACAAACCTTTTCGAATATGTGTCACCATCTGAGACTTTGAACAAATTGGACAAAAACAAATTGCCCGTTCATTTACATTTACCCTCGGTCTGAAGTATCAGAGAGTAATTGAGTGTTTTATCGACTTTGGGCACTTCTTGGCCAATGAAAGCTGCAATGGAGTCCAGACCTTCTGCTGTCAGTCTGAAGGTCTGGCTATCCAAACTATCAAGCTCCCACCTACATGCACCCACATAAAGACAGTCTCAGACATGACCTTGCTTGCAACAATCTATAGGATATATTTGAAACATCGTAATTAATACAGTAGATACTACAACTTCTCAACGTCAACGGACTCCTCTTTGTGTTTGTGATGTGAAGACTTGCGTTGTCCGGCTTCTTACTGTCTGAAGCTAATGTTTTGAGGCACACAACACACTGTGGTCTCTCTTCATCACCCACTGTGATGTACTGTACTGGTGAATCAGAGGGTGAGAAGTTTGTCGCACCGCTCGCATGTAGTGTAGACACATTGTTTTGGCAGTTGTGACGTTTGAAGTAGATTCATCGTCTATACGTTTACCTGCCACTGGCAGTCCTTTCACTCAAACTTAGTGAATCTTTCAAGCTTAGTGCAAAACCATGCATCATTCAGTTATATTTAACACTCAATTCTGATTCTTCAATCACAATATCTAGCGGTCTAAAGCAGGTACTGCACGTAATCTTGAGGTAATAAAATATGTCAAATTACTATTTTGTGTTCAATTTGCTACTTATGTGACAAGTAGCCACATAATAAGCGGGATAATTTCGCAGTGGCTCTTGTATCACCCTGAAGAGGTTTCTTTGCATAACAATCTGCTGACTGTACACGACCCACCCACGAACCACTAAACTTGTGAATGAAAAGTGTGTTTAAGGAAGCTTACTTTTAAAAGAGCCCAAAGTGCCCAAGACGCTCTTAGTTGTGGCATGGAAATAGATCTTAAACAGTATTCGTCTTCATATTTTGCCTACATTACGCTATGACAGAAAGGCAGAAGGGTTAGAGTGAAGTATATCTTTTTCATCACTACACAGCATCTGCCTGTGTTCCTCTGTTTTTGCCACGCTAGATGGCGGATTGTGACAGGTCCATGCATCTTACTTTTACAGGCGGCACCTGCACATATTCAATGCAGTGGATTAAATTGGAGAAGAACTGCTCAAGTATTCTGCATCTGGACTCGCCCATTCATCACTAATGCAGGTCCGTCAGGGTTCCTGGATACCTCGGTCAATACAGCACCCTTCTCCTCAGGCATTCATCAACCCAGGCACCGGTTGGCACGGAGACATGTGTGTGATGGAGGGAGGCGGCTAAAACAGTAATTTAAGACACTGTAATGGAGTGTCTTTTTCTGGCTGGATCTCAGAAGGGGCATATCTGTCTGAGTCAAATGCGGCAACCCTTTATTTTACAGTTGTCTGCAGGAAGGCAAAGTGATAATTAATGTGGTGAATGTGTCTCCAAGTGCGAAAGCAAGGGTGGAAGTGAAAGTGTACGTGTGTGAGCGTGTGAGTGAAAGTGAGAGCGAGAAGTTGTATGTGTGAAATCGAGTATGAGAGATAGAGAGATTGGCAAAATGACCAGACACCTATAGTAAGGTACTTTAAGGGTAGGAGATGACTCAAATATATCTCAGGTCTGTGCAATGGTGTCTTGTTAGACATGGCGTAATTTATAGGGCTGGGTATTGACACAAATTTCATGATTGGATTCAATTTCAATTCACAAGCATGCAATTCAATTAGATTTCCATTCGATTCAATATTGATTATTTTAGATACAGCACATGTGCAAAAATCTCTCACCTGATTTGTATACAAACACATAAATTACACTCAAGGAAGATTTTTTATAATATTCAAGTTATAATACTAATTTTACAACTACATAATTATATTTCTAGTCCAATTTGTTTTTTTAAATATAAACATTTAAATGGTGGCTGTCAAAAAAACTTGACGGATTTATTCAAACTTGGATTAAATGTTGAAGAATATAAAAAATTATAATGAATATGTTATGTGGTGCATATTTTATCAAAATGCTCCTCTCTAGAGTTTATTTTTCTAGCTGACTAACAAGTTTATTTCTGAGGTAAATCTGATGTTACTTGACATTGTTTACAGGCTGTTTTATTGACGTCTTTCCGCGGTTGAAACACTGATTGAGCGATCATGTGACATGATACGGATTTCGGTAAGTTGTACTGTATCTTTTAACATACCTTCAGATGTTCATTCATGTTTATTTTTTGCTGAAACTGGTATTAAAGCAGAGGAGATGACCAGTTCACGTGCAGTCCGTGCTGCCGCTTTGCTTGAACTGAGGTGCTACTGCGATCTGTCTCGCCACATTAAACAGCGCCAAAATGGTTTTCGTAATAAAATGGATTTAATTTGAAATCTGAGACTTTGTTTCATATCAAAAGTAATAAAGCACAAAGATTATTGTGATTTATTAGATGGGAGGCGTGCTACGATGTTCCGTTCCTTCATCAATTAAAAACAGGATAGACTAATCGATTCTTGGGATTTAAGAATCAATATTGGTTAGTAAAAATGAGAATCGATTAAAATCGATCATTTTTCCCCAGCCCTAGTACTTTATGTAGCTTTAAATAATTCTGCCATCACCTCCGCTACATACATGAGTTACTTTAGCACTATTCAGTGGTGGGCAGGTTGTCAATTGTAAATAAATTATGTAAAAGAAAAAAAATCCCAACTTCTTTCGCAAACACCTGTTTTAATTTGTATTAGTTAATGAACAAAGTTTTTGTCTTTGTTATATATTTTGTTAACTATAACAATCTTGTTTGAAAGTGCTTTAGTCAGGTGTGTGTTTATAGTTTATTGGTGATCTCATATGGCAACATATTCCAGTCCAGGACAGTTATAATGTGACCTTGATATCCAGTATGTAATAGGAAAAAAAAAAATCTCTGGGACATAAAAGCACCTAGCTAAAGAAACACACACACACACAAAACAGCTACAGACTTTTCGGCATGTTTACTTGAAAATATGAAGGAGCATACAGTGAATTGCTTGATGGTTAGGTACGATGCCTGAATTTAGCTCCATGATTCACAGTGAGAGCTGTGGTGTGTTGGGGACTGAGGCACAGGGCACTTAGACAAACAAAGGCATGCAAATAACAAAACTCATTTACTTGCTTATTTACAATTAGAATGAGAAGGAACATGTTTGGTGGCCGCCTGTTTCTCAAGCTCATTATTTTTCAGCACTGGCTAAACAATGGAAGTTAAAAAATTTGAAAGAAAATAATACAAAATGGATCTGACAGAACTTGCCAATGCAACCAATGCTGGGACTCAATCAATGCCATTCAAAAAATGTGTTTTTTTATGTAAAATTATGTAAAACGAACACAGCACACTGAAACTGAAATATAACCAAGTGAAGACCTTTGAGCGTTGTGAAAAGAAGAAGAAGGGAACAAAAAACAAAAAAAACCCCGGTTTACTCACGTGGGATTTTGTGCAGTTCATTCATGAACTTGTCTTTGACTTTGGAGAACATCTCATCTTTGGTCTCTCGGGGACCAGGCCCTGCTGCCTCTGTGCTGTTGCCCAATACCTCAGGTGCTGCGCTAGGCGCAGGGTTCCCCACCAGAGCCTCCCTTCGACTCATCGCTGGAAGTGGCAGCCAGGCAGAAGCTAAATATGAAAAGATGAGAGAGGGTTACTCATACTATCTGGAATATTTAAAAAGGAAATACCAGTTGCACATTCACAATTCTTCCAATATCTTTATCTGTTGGATAATGTATACCACATGGATTTGTAGGTACCTACAAATATGGCATGATGCATTTATGTAAAACAGCTGCAGGACAATAGTGGGAATTTTGATTCATTCCACTGATTTGAATCTTTTGATTCTGTTAAACAAAGGCTCATTCAGATTCATTCCAGCGAACATTTCTCTAGGTTGCAGCATTGGACAAATAAGTGGCAACAATGAGTGTCTAACTAGTATGAGTGAGTCATTGAATCATTCACTTAACTCTTAGCAGTTGTTCACACAGAGCACATTTTCACATTCCACTGTGCTGCTTTTTCATTGCTTTTCTAAGTAAACATAAGCTAGATAGATGTGTTTGACCATTGTTCATTTTTGCAGCGTCTAGTCTTTTGACCCTATTCAGAAAAAAACGGCTGTCACGATTTTGTGTTCTGTATGAATACGCCCTAAGCATGTCAGGAGAAGCATGCTTTTTTTCTAGAATAATGGTGTATTTACGACATCTACCAGTAGGGGTTTACTGTTGAAGCTAATCAGCCAAACATAGTTAAAAAGGAAAGACTCAAAACACTGACTTTTGTTTTGCAAAGACATGCAGACTGATTGTACAACATGTCTCTTTTTGTTTAGTCATTAATTAGTCCAGTTCAATCTGTTCGTTCATGAATAAAATTCTCATCTCGTTCAGACTCAAAACACTAACTTGTTGAGTGTAGGGGCATATTCGTTCACAAAAAAATACTCCTACACAGGCCACAAAGGAATGTTTTATAAGTCACCAAAGCAGTCACACACTTTACAAGGGAAAATCAGACCATCAAAATGAACTCAAGTTGTTCACTTAAAAGATTTGCTCAAAAACACTGGGTTGTTCACAACTCCGCTAATGGGGATATAGATAGAAGGCAGATAACAGGTCAGGATGTGAGAGATGGAGTGAGAATTAGAAAGATGAAAACTCCAGTGTGCGAGTGTCTAATCTAGTGTGCGAGGAAAGTGGAGAATGAGGTGTGACTATGGGAAGCCTTCGACTGCAGCATGCTCTGAACAAATGCGCTTGTGAGGTGTGTTTAGCTGTTTAAACATCCTCCCATCCATCCATCCTAATCTTTCGCTTGCGTTTACTCAGTCCTCTGTTCATTTACTCACTCACTTGCCTACAGACTCTCTCTGCCTCACCAGTTCATGTGCAGTCAGTATGGCATCTCTCTTGTCGGTACCAACATGACCCCAGGAGGTCCTGAAGGCCAGCGGTAGGTCGTGGTACGTGCTGATGAACAGTGAGCAGACTATGAGCCGCCTTCTCTTCTAGCCACAGGGCACGCAAGATCCGCCCACTCCCGCACAGCCGGTGTCGCTGCCATTGTACCTGCTCTGTAATTACTGCCATAGTCAATCACTCAGATGGAATAATAATAGATCGAATGAATGCAGCAGGTACGAAACCTCAAAGTTTAGAGGAGTTAGAGTGAACTTGCAGCAAGTTTAATTAGACTTTCTATTGGGTGGGATGGCTCTCCTCCTTTCTCGACAGGTGATTGCCTGGAAAGAGGAAACTGCTGGAGCTGTTGCATTTGACAGGTTGTCATTGCTGTGTTAATGTCGCTATGGTGACAGCAGGATTGATATCTTACAGATTATACGAAATGTGTGTCAGGTTTTCTTTTAGCTTGAAAGAGCATTCAAGTGCAAAATAGAAACACAATTTCATAAAATGCTTCAAAAATATTTCATACATTTTTTTGTGTTTGGTTTGACAAAATAATTGTAAATTTGATCTCTTACAGAGTCGGATAATCACTATGTTCTGCAGGTTCGAAGGTACTCCAATATGTGCTTATCCTCTTTCTGGAAAGACATTTTGTATGGGCTGTGTGCAATTTACCAGTGATGCTGAGCTATCACTAACAAAAAAGAAATCAAAAAGTATCAGAACATGATACCATGGTACACATTCTTTAAAGTACCTTGGACTACCATGTAAAATACTGTGCCATGGCAAATTAATGCTAATTGGTCCATACTGAAATTCTATATTATTTTGTCTAAATACATTAAGAAACTTAATGCTGAGTGACACAGGCATCACAAAGTTATAATATATAGTATTAAAAAAAATGGACATTCATTTTCAGATTCACTGTAGATTGACCTTTAAGTGAGTGTTTGATGATGATGCTAAATGTAAAAATAAGGTAGATTTAGCATGCACAATGAAATATCCCTTATTGGCTGATGTACATAAAAAAATCTAGACACAAAAACAGGTATATATATATATAGTTTGCCCCTCATTGGACCACTATTGGTAAATTCTCACCACTGCTCACTAGGAGCAACCCACAAGCCTTGCCGTTTCAGAGATACTCTAACCCAGTCGCCTTGCCATAATAATTTGGCCCTTATCAAAGTCGCTAAGAAATGTATTCCAGTTCATTTCTCCTGCATATCCAACATGATAACTGATTGTTTGCTTACCCATCTAATCTACCCAGACCTTAATATGTAATATTTTGTTAATATGTGTAATATTCACCTGTGACTGGTCATAATGTTTTGGCTCAGTGTATTTACTGTATATGTATACAGTTCATTGTACACTTTTACGAGCCCTCAAAAATTAACCGTTTAAAAATGAACACTAGTAAAACATCAATACTCTACTATAATGAAATACTAGCACTGTGGATGTTATTGCAAAAATAAATAAATAATTAAAATAAACAACATATTTTATAAATATTTATATACAAACTAGCTTGGTATTAACATTAGCATTAGCATCAATGCAATGTGCTACAGCCACAGTACTTTTTTGTGGTAAGGGATATACAGTAGATGTTGACCAACAGCTGGTCAAGCCTGTATGCTGCTGAGCGCAAACTGACGCTAATGACTTCAACACACCCTAACTGAGCTGTAGACACTATGGGGAAGTGTTTACATATGTACACAGCAGCAGCTATGTGGTCTGCTGACACAATGGTGTGTGAAGAGCACAGGGTTCAACAGCTGTGGCACTCGCTAGCTATGGCTTTCCTTAGTTACACATCTCAATTGTTCAAAATTATCAATTTTCAAAAACTGCAATTTTGCTCATGTAACGTGTAAGTGAAAAAAAAAAAGTTTGTAGAAGATTGGTTGGGTGGATTGGTTCCTTGCAGAGGAAGGTTTCTGGATCACAAAGCTTGACAGGAGCTTCTGCTGACAGTCGAAAGGCCATGTGTGTTTTTTTGGAGCGCCGTGTCACTCTCCTGATATGATGTGGGCGGCAGTTGAGCTGGCAGCCGAGCTGAACTTTGGGAAGGTGGAGGAGGATGGGAAAAAAGATGGATTTTGTGTGCTTTTGTGTGTGTGTGTGTGTATGTCGCACGTATGAATAGCGCTGCCGCACACCTGCGAAGCTAGACTGCTTCACACAGTGAGTCAGAGGAGTCCATTATAAACCTACACAAAAAGCCATAATTACTCACAAATGGATAGAGGCAGTGCAAGAATGTCCATTAGGCCATTACTATTTGTATCACACAGGCAAAAGAAAGTTGCACATTTTAAGAGCTAAAACAGCTGGATGCAAGAGACATGCCTATAAGACGGCAACTTTGTGTAAATCAAGTGAATGTGCCCAGTGGGCCTTGCAATGATCACAAGTCTCTATTAAGTTTCAGAGCTTTAATAGCAGGAGCAGTTCTTGAGTTTGGAAATTTTGCGTAGTGTGCCTTTGAGATGAATGATTGATTGAAATCATAGTCTTTTTACTGATATGCACGCACAGAGGAACTCTAAAATTAAATTATTTTAACATAGTGGCTGAAGAACATCTAACCTTTTATTCAACCAAAACATGTAAGCTGTCAGATGCTGCCATTCAGTGATTAAATCAAACCTTGGGAGTGCTGGACTAACCATAGTCTCAAATTGCCAGACCTTTGCATAAAACATGATGTACTTTGCATCTTATTCTAGACAAACACAGACGTCTGATGCTAAGGACTCCCAAATATGATCCCCTAGCTGAAATATATCTCTGCGGCTATAGTTTTTTTTTTATGTGTTTGTTCTTACGTGCCATTTTGGGTTGTGTTTATCTGAAATAGTTAGTACCACTGTGGGAAAAAAATTAAATAAATCCACAGCTGAACAGTTAACACAGAATAAAATATAGCTGTGAGGGGTTCAAGAGCTTGTAAACCTTTAAGGCTTTCAGCAGATTGTAAGATATTACATATTATATAGAACGTTTTCTGCAATTTAAGGTAATTTAACATAGAAATATAGTGTTTTTGAAACCTTTTTAACTGTTATAGCATCACTTATGATCCGATCTCCATAAAAGTTTGCATGCTTCTTTAGAATCATACTGTATGTGACATTTCCTTACCTAATTTTGTGAAGTTTTGTGAAGACACGAAAAAGGCCATTTTGTTATTTGCCATAGAAACACAGCATTTTACACCTTTTTATGAGTTACAGCACCACCTATGACCCGATCTCTACAGTTTTTGCATGTTTCTTTAGAATCATATGTCACATGTGCTCACCCTATTTCACGAAGTTCTGAGTTTTCGTTTAGGAGTGATAGGCTGTTGGGTACACTTGGCCACGCCCGTTTTCTAAATGACCCTATAGCTATCCAAATGCTAAAGTTCAACATTTCTTTTATAATTATTTAACTATAGTCCAGAGAATTGTCCTGCCATGGTTTTACCAAGGTTGAGGTTTTTCAAATAATCTCCAATATTTAAAAAAACTAATTGATTGACAGCAGTGGTCCTAGAGGCAAAGTTGTTCAGAATGAAGAGTTCTATCATACAGTATGAATATCGTGTGCATGTGTGAAAATAAATAAATAAATCACATAAAAAGAATTATGCCACTAACCTGCTAAAACTTGAAAACCTGCAATTTTTTTTTAGGAGTTTGGATCCATCAATCTGAGTGCTTAGACTGAGGCACTTGCAATTAAATTATATAAACTACACTGACTGCATAATATGCATCCAGGATGCACCATACTTTCTTTACCCAGCCCAGTGTGGGCCGTGGCACTGAGCAGGTGAAAAATCCTTACCCAATTACCACTCTGCCAGATGGCACAGCATGGCTTTCATTGCACTCGCTCCGGTGCTCTGCACATCAAACCATGCTTCTCTCCCTCCTTTCCTTGCTTTCTGCCTCATCCTTCCATTTTTCCCAACTGGGTTGCGCTCTTCTACCAAAACCTCCACTGCTGCCAGAATGTTGTATTTTCTGAACTGTGGTTGGAGGCACTTCAAACTATGTCAAAGTTACGGTTCAGCCCATAACCACCCAGGCAATAAATGCTAGTCATGTTTTCGAGTGATTGAGGGCAGGTGAGGATGTTTGGGCCCATGACATTATGCTTTCTTTCATCATGCAGAAATTAAAAATAGTGGCGCAAACGCACGTCTTGAATCACAATGACCATAATTTGCTTTGGACTTTGATCTTGGTCGTCTATATGTTCTGGTTTATAGTTGAGGCTTAATCAAGCATGTAATCATCAATTACTTCCACTTAACTGAAGTTGACTTCCATTTGTCACCAGCGATATAGCCCTGTGACATGTTTATTGCATATTAAAAAACAAATGCATGCATAATGCAATCAAGGAACGTTAGTGTGGAGTTGCAACCGAGAGAAGACATTTCATATTCACTGATGCACTGAAGCTCAATGACGAATCAACATGTGCGTAATGTGTCTTCACAAGTTTGATTATGTGTTTGAGTCATTTCTGACAAATACTTGCAGATGCACCAGTCTCTCAGCACTGGGTGTGAAATGGTGTGGATGGCAGTGATTTTGATTCAAGAAGTTGTCATGCGAACGTCTACAAATTCGTTAAGGTGCTTATGTGTATGTATGAATGTGTACAGTAACAAAGTATTCATCTAGTTGACTACATATTGTTCTGCTGTCATGCAAAGTCCAATTAAAGTTTAATAGCCTTTTAAATGCAGAGATATTACTCTGATTTGATGAACCACATTCAAAGTTGTAAATTGTTGATGAAACTAATATAAAATTATTAATAACAAAACATTGCTTCGCTAAATCCTAGGAACACTCCTTACCAGTATTAAAATCACTGTAGTACATTGGCAAATGATTTTTGTATGTATTTTATGGTTAAAATAAATGTTGCCAAATGATTTTTCTATGTATTTAATGGTTAAAATAAATGTTGAATATTAAGAACTAACACACCTGGAGTTTGAGACAAACTTGTTAGCAAGAAGCAAGGTGGAAAAAAATACCTAAAACTAGAGTGTCACTAATTTGGCAGAGCAAATTAGCATTGGAAAACAGGTAAAATGCAATCTAAATGAGGGTGTTGAGAAAAGTAAATTGGTATTTGTGGGGGAATAAATGTTCTTGAACACATATTATTTTATTTATAGATGTGTTCAATTTACTGTGTTATTGAAGGGAGAAAAAAGTGTTACATTTGAAGGTGTAAAATGCAAGAAAAAACGAAAAGGGGAGGCTGAATGCTTTCTGTTCTGTATGTATGTGTGAATGAGTATTCGTATATATGAGGGAGCAAGTGAGGTGGTCACCGCCTGATCTCGATTTCTCTATTTGATGGTTTTGCTGTGATGATTTTTCTGTGTGATGTGACTGTATGACAGTTTTTATCAGAGTACCATAGTATGTATGTTGTATTGACAAAATACAGTATGTATTGTACACTGAATTTAACTGCAATGAATTGAGATAATAGCATAGTACTTTGATATTGGCTACTGTAGAAGAGAATGATAACCATAATCATAAAGCATGGGTCCTTAAAGAATACCATACTTTACCATGATGTCTAAAAGTACTTTATCGACAGATAAACAGACAAGTTGATCTCTCACATTTATGAATATGCAAAAATCTGCAAATTAACATGCACAACCATGTCTCTTTCTAATGTTGTGCTTGCATGAATAATGCATGTGGTTGTAGTTGACTGTAAAAAGTGAGTTGACAACAAAGGAAAAGTTCAGACCAAATCGTTATTTGAGCTAGCAGTGAGGTGCATATCTCAGTTGTAATGACTCTGGAAAAAGCTTGAGTGGGAAGAGGCTAATGGTGTGTAATTGTTTTGTCAAACAACGGATCAGAAGCAGAGGAAGTAGAAAATAACAAAGAAAAAGGACACATTCGGCTGAGTCTTATTAAAAACACTAAAAGGAAAAAAATGTCTGGGTGAATGCTATGGTTCGGATCAATATTACAAATCAATGAGATGAGAAAGAGAAAGAAAGAGGAGGAGGAGAGATGAAAAACACTGATAACACATAAACTGGCAGAGATTGGATGCTACAGGCAATGAACAGGCGTGAACACGGATGAGCAGCTTCGACCTCTCAGTGGCAACAACAACAATCATGTTTTCTGTGGTTATTGGTAGCTGAATTTGACTATATAATGACTCACTCTAAATACATATTGACATTAAGCTTAGTTGATTCTCCATTAGATTTTCTTTTGTGTTTAATCCTTTTTAGAGCACCTTTTTTATCTTAGCTGAACAAAACACTTTCTCATGAAGGAAGCTACTGAAATATCAAAAATAACTGCATGTAGCTTTAAAGCTAAAGTGTGTAATTTCGGCACCAACTAACATCACCTAGCATAATTAAAAAATTATTGACGTTTTCACACAGGATTTTCTGTTTATTATTGTATCTTTATAAGCTGGGATACAAGAGTATTTATCGTCAAAAACAAAAAAAATGAAGACAGACCATGAAGGTGGCAACAAACAAAAGTTACACACAAGTTAGTTTGTGACAGAAAAATCAAACACTGTAGGTATGGACCAATTCTTGTGCTTTTACAGGTAAGTTTTAATCTAGTTTTGATGTTGAAATTCAAAATTTTGTGTCTCATTTAAAGATAATGTTCACCAAGATGTTCAAATTGCTTTCCCGTGGGTATAAAGCAATAATCATAGCAAGATATTTGATTCAAAGGGAGAACTAACAATGCAGTTATATAAAAAAGAAATAAAAAAGAGAACGTAACACAATTAAAAATCTGTGTGAACGCAAATAAATAGTTCACTGATGTTGCGTCAAACAATTAAGAGCACTTTATTGAATTGCATGACGCTTATGAGACAAATACTAATTAAAGCCACTAAAGTAAATGCCATTTAATTTTATGATCAAAACAAGTGTTATCTATAAAGGAACAGTACAGGAAATATATGAACATGCAAAGTGCATACTAATGGATGTTTAATACATGCTGCAAGGTGGAATGTAGATAATCTGCCTGAGAATATTTCTGTACTTTTATACTACAGTTTAAGTGTTTGGTTTAAGCGATTGGTTGAAGGAATACCATAAAGAAATTGTTTCAATTCTAAAGTGAATGTACATTTTCATGAACTAGCAGTCAGTGGAATAATTAGGCCATAAGGAACAAACTGGAATGTCAAGGGCAAAATGTACAATATGAATGTATAATTCACTTCTTTTCCAGCAAAACTGGCCAATGGGGGAATTGTAGTAATTAACCTTCAGGAGACATTCATTCTGATAAGGGACACGGTGACATTAAGGCTAAAGAGTCAACCACAGCCAAAGCTGATACACAGGTGTGGCATGCTGGAAAGGAAAGAAAGAAAGAAAGGCAAAACCATACTGTTATTGTCTGTCTGTCTATCTATCTACAATCACACCACCAGGCCAAACCAAGAAGAAAACCAGGCTGACTGTTGAGTATAGGCACTGTGTGTGTGTGTTGGCATTTATATGCACACAGGTGAGTGAAAGAGAGAGAATTGAGAGTAAGATAAGAGAAGTAGAGTTCTCCGGTGTCCATGGACTATGTTTAAGTCCCCTGCAGTCCATCTCTAGGGTAATGAAAGTGGAAAAGTTATTAACCTCGCTTTGCTGCAGGGCCACTGCTTCTCTATTTAGCCCATGCACAAAATCCCCCCTTTTTCAATTACCTCTCGCTTCTGCGGAGGATGATGAAAAACTCCTAAATTCCTCTTTGTTGCTTATAAACTACCCTGGATAAAGGACTTGAGACGGCGAATGCAGAATCACATCAGCTTGGGCAGAAAATAAATAAATAAATAAATAAATAAAAACTATGTGTGCTAGGAACCCTCAGGGCATTGCTCACTCATCAGCTCCCAGCTGCTCTCATTTAAACCCAGAACAAGTGTAAATAATGGACGTTTGGCTCAGGCGGGGCAGATCAGCTGTGGAAAAAGGGTGCATTTGGGAAGCAAGAAGCGATGGGAGTAATACAGACTCTTATGAATACCATAAGAGCAGGAAGCCAGCTGTTGTCTCATCGCACAACTTTCGTCCCAATTGAGCCTCAAGTTCAGACCAACTGTATTTTTTAACACCCCGACTTATTTGTGACTAAAAAGCTCCAATCATTTATTCATTAACATGACACCAGTCAAACAATCCATCATTAAATGCTATTAGTCATCCAGTGTAGGCAATGGCCACAGGCCAGGATGTCTGTTGTTTATTTCATCATGTATTTTCCTTGTTTTGGAGTAATTGGAGCCCTGAGCCTCTCCCATGTAAACACACACAAGTTTAGTGGTATAAAGGGAAAGAGAGTGACGTCTCTTAAGGAGATCCATCGGGAGCTTGGTGTCATTGCCATATAGACAGGCAACAACTTTCTGAAACAATCGAGATATTATAGAGATTTCATTTGTGATTTTAATATCATATGAGTAAGGTCTAACTGCTCAGCTTTAAGTTACATTTAAAAAAATTCAGAATCTGCTGTTATTAACAGGTCAGTAATGACAGAAACCCCCCCACAAATGACTAAAATTCTAGAAACTTTTATATGTGAAACTCACAGCTCTCCATTTTGTACTATGTCTGCTGCCATTTTACAACATTAAGGTGAACAGACACAGACAATGGGGGTTAAAAAAGGATATCTTTCAAATAGCAGGGAGGAGGACAGAGAAATAGACAGAGTGAGGAAAAAAACGACAGCAGACAGTGAAGGGGGGAATGGGACAAGAGAGGCCAGGACCCTTGGGGTTAGAGGAAAAAAGCTCGCTCAGAAAGATCAGAAGTGACAAGGTGAAGCAGAGCATGATGGGATACCACTCTGCCTGTGTGGTATTTTTGTGTGGTACACTTATATAAGTGTTATGAATATAGATACATATGAATCTACAATACAAAGACAAAATAGATGCAACCACTTTTACAGTACATTTCTTACAAACAAAACAAAGGCGAAATGTAAAAATGCTGGAGTTTGAATTGACTTGAAAAAAAGAACGAAAAAAGGACAATGTTTTAGCTTATGTTGTACTGTTAACTTCCAGAAAACGCGTGGTAAATCACAGAAAAGAAGGATATGACTTCACATAATTTATTACTGATATTAAATCTTTTTTTTTTTTTTGTTCTACTTCTCATCCATAATTTCCTGCAATTAATTCAGCATGAATCGTTAAACATAGATAGATCATTTCAGCCTAAAGAACTTTATTTTCCATAAACTTTATACTTTAAATTTAGGATTAAATTTAGGAAACTGTAATTTGAGTTGTAATTTGAATTTTTTCAGGACGAATAAATTACTGAATACAAATAATCAAACACAGGATGTTTTTGTTTTGCAACACAAGTTTTCCAAACTGCATTGACCAATTATGCCTTTTGATGCAAATTAAATGAAAATCATGATTTGTTCAGTTCAACTGTCAAAACACTCCTTTACTTTGGAGCAAGAGCATTTTGTGAAATGAACTGTTCTCTTACATTGATATATAAAATGGAAGTTAAATTATTTAAACACAAGTAGGCAAAAGTTAATTTATTAAATAATATAAATTATAATGAATATATCTGCAAATACCTCATACAGTATTCACATATTGTTCAATGTTCAGGGACACCTGGCCCCTCCAGTGCCATCATGTTTATGGTTATTTATATCTAAAGAAAATGTTAATGTAAATGTTTATTTTTCCATTCCATTCTAACTTTATTTCCCTTAAAGGTCACTTTTTAAACTTCAATTATTCACTGTTTGCAATCTCCATTCAAAATGAATTAGAATTGAGGCATTTTCAGTTAAATTCTTCATCACGGGTTTGATGAATACGGACTGTATAAAAGCCTTAATGTGTGTTCGAGCAAGCGCTAAACAGCTCATTATGTCATACAAGGGCAGAGGGGTGATTAAACAACAGCAACAATATGATTACATTTGCAGCAAGGTTACTGGTGTGTGTGTGTGTGTGTGTGTGTGTGTATGTGTGGTTCTGGTAAACCCCATGTTATGGGGACATAATGTAAATGTTCTGGTCCCCATGAGAAAAACAGCTTATAAATCATAGGTCAATGGATAGTAGGGGATACTATACGGTTTGTACATTATAATCATTATGTCTATGGAATGTACCCATAAAACATTGAAACCCAGTGTGTGTGTGTGTGTGTGTGTGTGTGTGTGGCCCTGGTAAATGTCCCCACATTTTTGACCTTGTGGGGACATCTTTTTGGTCCCCATAAGGAAAACAACTTATAAATCATATAGAAAGATGTTTTTGAAAATGTAAAAATGCATAAAGTTTTCTGTGAGGGTAGTGTTTATGGGTAGGGTTAGGGTTATGGGATAGAATATACAGTTTGTACAGTATTAAAATCATTATATCTATGGAAAGTCCCCATAAAACATGAAAACCCAAAGTGTTTGTGTGTGTGTGTGTGTGTGTGTGTGTGTGTGTGTATGAGAAAGAAAGAAAGAAAGAAAGAAAGAAAGAAAGAAAGAAAGAAAGAAAGAAAGAAAGAAAGAAAGAAAGAAAGAAAGAAAGAAAGGAAAAAGAATTGATTGGTATACCCTATTACTTCTCTTTTTATTCTTTATAGGTGGGTGTCAGATGTGATGCAGTGCATGCTAGCAGATTGCTTTTGGATCAAGGGCTCGACCTCTCTCTTTCTCCCTCTCTCTGCCCTTCTCACCTGTGATTTACAGTGTCTGTAAGATCCCTGTACACCTCTCTAACTGAAAAGGAAAGAATGGGATCGGCTAAACTCTCAGTGCACAGGACACCTGACCCTCCACCACCACAAGTCCGTCTACACTGTTGTACAAGACACCGGCTCTAGAAAGAAACCACTTTATATTGCCAAATTTGACCATAATATAACTGGCTCAAAACTCTGTGGGCTGATAAAACACTCATAAATGACATCACTACTTATAGACAGGGTCCCGCCTCATGGTTCCCCTGAGATTTGTGGTACGCCATCTATCCATTAATTTGCACTGTGCTTCTTCCACAGATGCAGCTCTTAACAACTCATTCTGCTCTCTCCATGACTCCCACGTTGGCGAGTCTTTCATTTTTTTGTAGATAAAGAGGGTATTTTGCAGCTGGCACTTCACACACACGCTCACACAAGCAGTCAGTATGTTCTTGCAAGGGCTGTTTGTCCTGAGAGTGTGAATTTGAATGTTTTTCAGCGTTACGTAACACTCTACATTTTAGGATTTTATCCTGTGGAGTGTCTCTATGAAAAAGATGAATCCACCGCTGCTGGCAACACTATGAATGCACTGGTTTTGTGATTTACATACTTCCACAGGCAGTCTGAGAGTCTCTTCTAATCTCAGAAGGCTTTGGCCTAATCCAAACCTCCTCAGGTTTTCCCCTTGATTAATTTAGAAGAATAGCAGAATGGTTCAACCCAGACTGCCTCCCTGTACCTTTTCATTCAGTATTACATTTACAGGGCAGAGGTGAGGATTTAGGATTAAGACTTTGGTTTTGTATTTGAATTATTTTTTTTTATGTCAGCCAATTCACTTGGTGCAAATGGGCAGTCGTTTTAGTCATGCACAGCTCCTATCTTCTTGAATTGGAAAATAATTTTTATTACTTAAAATTATTAAAACTCAAAAATTGTGTGCCATGATTGGATTTAAGTAACATTTCAAATCATCAATAAAATCTGAACTACAACGACCAACCATGCATGCCAATTTGCATATTAAAATGTAACTCCTAAACATTAATTGACACCATTTACTTTCTTAATACATATTTATGATCTTCTTGTGCATAATCAGTGCAAATTATGTTTTTGATCTTTCATCAAAATATAATAACTTGCCCCACAACTCTCCTTTTAACTAATTAGCAATTAATTAGATAATACTCCCAAATAATAATAAAAAAGTCCCATTATGCAAGTAAAATTAGTTGTGAAGGCAGTTATTTAGCTACATTCTCTCTTATACATACTATATACGACTCGGCGCCTGTGAAGAGACGACTCGACGCTGGCTATGTTTATGCCCTAAATCAATACATGATTAACTAACTGTATTTCTCAATGTACATTTCTGAAATGCACTTTCTGTAAAGCTGCTTTGAAACAATATGTATTGTGAAAAGCGCTATACAAATAAATTTTGAATTGAATTTTTTTTGAATACATAATAGCAAACAAACTCCAACAAGGGGGTCTGTGTAATTTATAACGTGCTTTGTCCAAATACTAATTGTACTTTCTTGTCACCAGCAAACTATATACTTAAAGTTTGAAAATCATTTTACTATCTCTGAATTATTTACTGTAATGAAACACTTGAACCCCTCAGCCGAAAAGAAGCTTCTTGACTAGCTTAACCAAAAAGACTTGGACCAAAAAAATAAAGTGTTACTAAAACAGCATGACTATTCATCTAGATCAACACCAAACTGCACTAACCAGCAATAGTTGGTCTATATGCACAATCACATTAGTGTGGCTTTCTATTTGGGAATAAAGTAAATTCTGGTATGTTTTTTCACACGCTAGCAGAACGAGGAAGTGATAGACGAAGATAGAGAGGTGAGGATGAAAGAGAAGGAAGTGTGATGGAAAGGGGTTCTGGTGGTGGTGTGTATGTGTGTGAGATGGCTGAATTGTGACAGGTAATCTACAGTGCAGTGGTTCTAGTGTTCAGCATTCTCCTCTTTGATGTGAATTGACAGTCACAGGACAGTCTGACTGATGTTTCCACTTCTCACTCGCCGCATGTCTCAACAAGCTGTAACATCTCTCTCTCTCATTCTGTGAAGGGCTAACTGTGCTAGTGGAGAGTGGAAAAAATACAATGACATAAATAATACTGAAGCTTGTGTACAGTTGTGCTTAAGTTTTCACACCTCTTCAGAATCTATCAGATATTTATATTTTTTACATTTTTGTTTGAATTGTATAAACAAACAATTGGAGAAAATAAGTAAATGGTAAATTGCAATTATGATCTCTAGTTTACACATCTCTTAAGATTCTGATAGATATGTATCATATTTTTTTTTAAATATGATTTTTTTATAATAAAAATGAAAGGATTTTATAAAAAATGATTTTTTTTATGATTTCTGATTTATTTTTAATGCAAATTCTTGTACAGATTCTGAAGGCAGCATGTAAACTTATGAGATGCAAGATGCAGAAGTATAAGTCAGATCCCGAGTACTTGAGGGTTGTGCAGGTCGTGAGGCAGAAGAATCTGTTCTGCACTGACGTTTTACTCATCAAAGCTAATTAGAATAATGATCATAAGTAGATTGAGGAAAGAGAGAGAGAGCAAGAGCTGTCAAGCTCATCAAGTGAAGACTGTTTTCATTGCTCAAGTCAAGAATCATTACAGTCATTTACAACTGCACAGGCAAAGCTACGATTGACACTAACAAACCTGTCAGAGAGTGTCTAACTATAAACATCCTTTTTGTTAGTTCAGAGTTTTAGACTGCTCATTGCAAACACCAATTTTTCCAAGGAATTGAAAAAAAAAAGTTCAGTAATTTTGATAGACAGTGGCATCAATTACATTACTGTAACTATCTATTTTGATACGTTTATAATAATATGATCAAATAGGCAATTGTTAGGAATAATAATTATTATAATAATATAATATTATAAATATATAATAATAATAATAATTAGTATAATAGTAAAAATAATAATAATTATTTTTGTTCAAAAAGGGGGAAAATATCCCACTGTAAGAACGAAAATACACACCAAAGAGTGTTATTATCTTGGTATAACAAATAAGAACATGTAATATCAACGTAATGCTTGTGATGCTTTTTTGTTAGTGAACAATACTAAGCAACATAAAGTGCACATGTACACCTCAACACTTATATGGCGATTGAACTACTGAAACTACTGAGTCACATATAAATATTAAAAGATGTACCAACAACAGCATACTAAAAGCTGATTTGCATTTAAAAGAGTTTGTGTGCTGATATCTAGCCTCTGTTCAAAAGATATTTTAGATGTCATTTGACTAATGCTAGGAGTGGGAATATTGATCTTGTTGAAGCGTTTTTGTAAAGGATTTTTGTGTAAAAGACATTGGAAACATCTCTCACTCTTCCTCTCTCTTTTTTCCCCCTTGCTCTCTTTCTGAATAGGTTTGTTGAGATGGTGCTGGTAATAGTAGCAACTGGATTGTCAAAAGCAGAGGGTGTCTTGATGCTTCAGTGTCTAAAAGGTCCTATCAATCGACTCCACAAAAATAACCTCGTCTGGCTCGTCTCCAATTACAATGCCAAAAATGGCAGGAGAAATGTAATTCCTATCGATCCCCACCTCTCTTAACAGCTCAATGACTGGGACATCAGCCCAGTGAATGGGGAGGCACAAGTAAAGAGAGAATGAGGAAGTGAGAGCGCCACCTGGAGTCAGATCTGAGAGATAACTAAGGTGAGTCTTAACACTTCTTGCCATAGGATCATGTGGACAGACACAGTGTAACCTTTAAAAGTGCAAAATTAGTTAAATCCAGCTCCATACTCAGGTGTGAAAACTCCAAATGGTTCCCCACAGTAGCGTCGTCACCAGGCAAAACAAGTGTTAAGTGTTTCGGATGGCTGGTCCGTCAAATAAAGCCATCTGCTAATTCCCAACAAATGAATAGTAAGGCTTAGCCGATTCTTTATAAGCACCGTCGGCACGGCCTCTCTTCTGCACTGATTTCTCTAAATGTCTGCATATGCAGCAGTTAGACAGTGGGAAATTTAAATGAGCCTGTTAATTAATTAAGCATGGCTGAGTGGTATTTTGGAAATGGGAGTAACTGAGTAGACAGCGAAAGACAGACAGACTGAGCCAAAATGAGTATGTTCCGACGTCTTAGGGTGTATTTGCTGTGGAGGAAAGATATCGCTGTTACTGAATCCTAGAGCCTTTGTGCTGCGGCATGAAGAAAATATTTACTCAACCACCATGTCATTATGTCCTACACAATCAATCTGACCTAATTTTACCTTTGGACACATCCATTTGAGTAAACACCAGCATTGTGTGCAAGTCTGGTATCAAACTAGCCATTGACAACATTAATGTACTTTCGCTTGGTTCAAAGTAAGCCATTTCCAGAAGTGGCTATTAGTGCCTTTCCCAGAACACTGAGATATCTCTCTTTCTAGTGATTTATGCAGATATGAGGTCTGCTACCTGACTTACATGTAAGCCTGATGAGACTCAACAAACTGCCTAATATATATATTAGGGTGGCCCAAAAAAACTTTTTTCTCTTTTCTCCCAATTTGAACCCTGCATTTTGGTCTACCACCAGTTTAAGTTATCACATAAACAAATTGGCTAAATTAAATGATATTTAGGGGTTGCACAAGACAAAAGAAAAATCACCTATATCACTTGATTAGCGGTATATAAATATATTTGCTGAAATGTCAATCTTTATGTTGTTTATTCCTTAAACTTAACATGGAGCTACATAAAGGACATATAAGCATAAACTGCAACTTATTTGGTACATATTATAGAGAACTTACCATTTTAATAGTGAATATTATTACACAACAATCTTATACTAATGTATTTCTACAAGTCTGTTCAATTAGCTAATTCAGATGGAGAATTGGCAAGACCTTTGACAATTGTGCTTTTGTTTGAGTCAGGATAGCTTTCTCTGTGGCGTTTAACCACCTGTAGTAAGAATTGTTTCTGTTCTGATTTGGTTAATATAGCATTAAAGTCCTGTATCAACTTGATGCCCCTTTCTGCAGTGTCATTCACAACTTTTAGGGATTGAACTATCTTCTCTGCACATGTGAATTCCTCATTTTCCTTCCTTGTCTCAGGCTGTGTTTGTAAGAACGACTCTGGTAGGCCAAGAATTGTGAAGAATGAATTTGTATTCATTGTCACAAAATTGCTGAGGGTCTTCTGTTCATAGTTCCCATCTGCATCATAATGAAATATATGGGATTATTTGTAGAAAAGAAGTAAATTTTTCATGAATATATACCAGATTACAAGGACAAGCAATGTAATAATCTGACACGGCTTTGCCATTTAACATTGTTTAAGTGAAAATTCTCAAAACTTCAAGGGGCTTGTGCAACCTCTAAATCATCTTCAATTTAGCTGAAATTTGAACCCTATTCCTTTTGTCTTTATGGTCCATGTTTGCAAGGTTCAAATCATAGAATTTATCAGTTTATTTTTTTTGCTTATTTTTATGGGCCCTAATATATATATATATAGGCTATTGTAGTGAATGTGAAAGAGACAAACTGAATGGACCTACAGTAACCTACAGAAAGAGTCAATGAACAAATCAGAATGAATTTTTTCAGTGAACAGATTAATGTACTACAAGTCTTATGTACTACAAGATTTAATGTACTACAAAAATAATTATATGTACATTACTGTTCAAAAGTTCGAGGTCAATAATCCTTTTTTAAAGAAATTAAAGACTTCTTTAAAAAAAATGACAATCTGACTACATAATTTTTTATATATTATAAATTGTACAAATATATTAAATATTCAATATTATTTTAGAAATGTTCTGGAAGGTTTGACTCTACAGCTGGAATGTATCTTTGAAGTTGCTGCCGAATTACTTTAGTATTTATCTCTTCTCTCTCTGTTCTTTTTCTTTGTGTCAGCTATTCTAAACAGTCCATTAGCATCAGTAACACCATAAGGCCGGCGCTTCCCATCAAGCCACCCGACCATGCTCACCATGGGGCCTCCATCCTGCCCTGTCCAGGGATTGCATGGAGTAAGTATGGAAGGGAGGGAGGAAGGGAGGGAGGACGGGAGGGAGGGAGGGAGGGAGGAGAGGGTGATGAGAACGAAAGAGAGGGTTTGCCAGAGGCACATCTGAAATTGCACCATTAGGAAACTCTGTCTGAGCTGGGTGAATGAGACAGGGGGATGATAGATATATGGGCTTATGCCACAGCCTTTGTCTCTTTATGCCAATAGATTTCTCTGATGGCTTTTTGGGACATCATAACTGTCACTGCAACTGTATCGTGACATCCTCCACTGTGGATACAGCATTTTAGATCTTGTTTTGAAACGCAGGATGCGTGCCAAATTCAATGACCTATTCGGTACCACTTTTATAACAAGATGGAGCAATTTGGATGGTGTCCTCATCAAAGCTTCTTTATACTTGCTTTAAGAAGGGCTGAATTATACAAGGCATCTCTCCTTTACAACGGACATGTTTCAATGGAAGTCATTATAAAGCCTAAAAGAAGCCAAAAAACTCCATTAAGATATCAATTAAAATTCCAGGTATTCATCCCATAGTAGAACTACTGCAATAGTAGAAAAGCACAATACGATTTTATTAAACTGAAAATGTTGTACTCCTTTTAAGGGGTCAGTGCTGAGAGCAGCTGAGACTTTTGAAGCAGCAGAATCATCTTTGCATGAAGTAATAATCTTGTCATCTTCAAATGAAAGAGATCCACCCCATTCAGCGACACCCCATATCATACAATGTACTTTTCGTCCTCTATAGTCAAAGTGAACAGCAATTCTTTGATTTTTCTTATTTGAAATGTTGGCTCTTTTGGGGCACTGCATTTTATTTTCATGTTCAAATGATGGAGCTGGGAATTACATCAAGACTACAGCAACATGAATTTTTAAATCCTTATGCATGGTTGCAGTCTCTGAATGAGGATGACCGTAATTTCATGGAAGACGATTCTGAAAGAATCTATATAGAGCAATACAAGCCAGATAAACAAATGGACTCCTGGAGAACGAACTGGGAAATTTGGCCAAAAACTGTAAAGGCTGCACATCAGTCTTGCTTAGGCAGGGTGAATGAGTTTTTGATACTGTCTGAAAGAAATCCTGCGGGTAGGTCGAAATGAAACAAAGAGAAAAATGAAGATGGAGGAGGTGGAGTGGAAGTCAGTCGAGGGGGTTGAAGGGGTCCACGTTTCAACCTTGTGTTGTGGAAATTGCTGCACGAAAAGGTTTGCAATTGACCTCATCAGATGCCTCCTTTTTCCCGAGTGGCTTTCAATCAGAATGCAACGTGGTTGAAGTAGACCCTTGCTTCCGTATGATCATTAGCCAAATGTAACAAAACTAGATGCTTTTTCAATGCATCTGCAACCAATGCACAGTATAAGCATTATACTGCTGATGCATGGGCAACATAACTTGAATTAACACATTGTTATCCAAAGCAGGATAATCAGGGACTGATTTCACAATAAAAAAATCCAATCTAAACACAATTTAGTAGACAATACTCAGACAACGATGGATTGCCCCCCATCCCCACCCCACGCTTTGTGGTGAACTGACAAAGCATGTTTTGTACTGCATTACATGAATTAATGCATATTGAATACCACGATTAGCACTGACTAACTGGGTGATGTGTTTTTTGTACAGAATCAGCAAATTCTCACAGTAGAGCCAAAACGGCTTAATCATTTGTGAGGCCATTGAGGTTTGGAGAACTGCAGCCTTTGAGAGAATTAAACCATAGTCCACCACAATTAGACAAGCTATTCTCTATGCTGATTGGTTGGAGTAAACACAATAAATCACTGTAAATGTTTTCAATGGATAAAGGCTAAAGAAATAAGTGGATAACCACTTATTTGGCTCCCTACGGTTTGCTCCTTAAACTCCTTGAATAACTGACAACTTCCATTTTAAAAAGGCTGATGTATAGTACATGTATAATTAGTTATAATATAGTTAGTTTGTTATATAAAGTTTTCATTATTCATTCACCCTTGTGTCGTTTCAAACCAATTTTGACTTACTTCAGCAAAGTCAAAGTTTAGAAGATCTCTTGGTACACTTTTCCATAAAAAGAAATTTAAAATTACAAAAAGGCGCCACAAAAGTATGATAAAGATGGTCCAAGCGGTTTTTACACTATATTCCAAGTCTTCTGAAGTCATATGATAGCAATGTGTGAGGAACAGACAGAAAGTTAAAAGTTGTTATTCATTTAAATTGTGACATTTTAGAACCAATGTCATTTGGAACAACATTAGATTTAGATCTGACTGAACTAGTCCTTTAACTATTTATAGTCAGTTCAGACTCTACAAATTAAATGAACTATTTTCAAAGATGATGAGTTATGAGAACAGAATTCATGCCCTTGTGATGAAGGTCTCTCCATTGCTCCTTTATGGCATTGTCACAAACAAATTGTGGTTTGCACTGAAAGGTCTTCGCTTTAGAAGATACATTGAGTGGAAAAGCAGGTAATAGACTAAAAAATTGCAGATTCAAAGTTCATTCTTTCAGTTTTTATGTGTTGATGTGTTTGATCTGTGCAAGCTCTTGATGGCCTGTAGTGAATAGAACAAATTATATAATGATAATCAAGAAGACAGAAAAAGCAGACAGAAAATTAGTTGATAAAGGAGAAAGGTGGAAAGATGAATGAATAAACCAAATGAAAAGGGATGTATAGAGACCAGAGAGCGTCAAAACCATGTTTTAGCCAGGGCGCCTCGGCGAAACCGCCCCCGTATTTGATCATGTTTATTGTCTGAAACCATCTGCAGCTGATAACCCTTGACTGAACAAGCTGTTAGTCAGCCCGAGAGGGAGTTGAGAGAGAAATCAGCCATGCTATAAAATGGCTCCTTCAGTCAGTATATGCTTCCTCCACAGATCAGACTAATTGCAAATGACTGCTTTTAAAGGTTGTATCAGCGATTTCAGGCCCAAACATAAATGATCACATTCATCTAATCTTTCCTAACGATCCACTATAGCTGCCCGCCCCATAAGCAGGTCATCAAAAAACCGCGTCTCTGTAGGCAGCCTAGGCTCTGAGATCTGCACACAAAAACAGTTGGTTTCACCACCACTCAAAACCAAAATAAATAGTGTTCCAACCAATCACAGACAGGGGTGGGTGTTGTGAGGTTTTGCGCTCGTGCATGGCTGCCTATGACGGCTGCACGCGAAAACCTCACAACACCTCAGATCAACAGATCATTAGGAAAGATTAGATGAATGTGATCATTTATGTTTGGGCCTGAAATCGCTGATACAACCTTTAAATAAAAAATGTATTTGCTGTTCTCCTTCATGACCAATGAAATTGATAAATAAACACTTTAATTTAGTCATACACTATATATTACTTTTGCAGTCTTACACTGATTAGACCAGCATTGGACCTTTGTTGGTTCAGGCTGGTTAGAAAAGTTGACTAGCATGTTCTTTCTGGTAATACTGGTTGACTAAGAATGTCTTGCTGGAGACGCCAGCATCTAGAAATGGGATCATCATCCAAGACGTGATTGTGAAGAACACCTGAAGAACTTATAATGTTCATGAAAATAAAAAGGACTGAGAAGTCCTTTTAGAGCATAATTGCCTTTCTGAATACAAATGTCAAACCTGGCATTTTTGTCACTCAATCCAGTTAACACAGTCTTTAAATATGTTTAGAGAGGATTATTTGCTGCTCAAGCAAACTGCACTTGCTTCGCTTCTGTTGCAATTTACTTTATGACAGTAAATATACTGTATGACAGAACAACTGGAAGCTCAAGCGGTGTCGTGCAATCAATGCTAGACAAGAACAAGATGTGATTGCATACCTTTGTCAGAGAGGGTGTAGCTCAGAGAAAGGTAGTTATTAGCGATGCGGCTTTTTCGCACGCACTCGTGGTGATAGTCAAGATGGAAATTTTTATTATGGGCAGGGAAGCAGGGTATAAGCAGTGCAAAATTGAAAAATCAACTCAATAGCTCCAGAAGTGTTATCAGGAGAGGCTGGCCTAAATCTGCATGCTAATAAGCAAGTATTGCCGGGAGGGTATCGCCTCCAGGCGCTCACCACAGGAGCAGTAAACATGGGACTAGAGATGAGCATCTCTCCCAACACACTTGGTGCAGGATTTTTTAAGCCCTGTGCTGTCCAGGGTCCTTTGAAGAGCGCTGAGCGGAAGAAGTATTTACGGAATCGTTTCCGAGCAACGGGGGACGGAAGGCTAGAACAAAGCTGTCTACTCCTGACTGTGCGGACAACAGTTTTAGCAGCCTTGTTGAATGGCATGTAAATGTGCTAGAAAAACTAAACGGGTGGACTGATTCCATATTTTTGACACTTCAATGAATTACAGATATCCAGATCTGTGTATATAGTTAAAGGTGCAGTCTGTAAGAATGACAAGTAGTGGTCGAAATAGGTACTGCAGTCAAAATTCAAAATATCGGCGATTGTTGTTTCCCCTTCCTCCTCAGACTCGATGCTCACGCGGGTTGCCAGTTTAAGGACACGCAACAGAAACGAGCGCAATTGACAATGAAAGCTGAGGAGACTTCCAACACGGAACGCACATTTCAAAGTAAAATAAATGGCTGTAGAAGTGTTTTCCAGAGAAACGAGTATGTGAACTTAGCATGTTTTCTATATATCTGCAAACATATTATGGTATTTGTATGCTTTAGTAGAGTGAAAAGGTTACATTCAGCACCTTTAATGAAAGAGCCCGAGTTCAAAGCCTTGTACAATTCAATGAATTCCATAAGGTGTGAATGTATTCAGCTGCATTCGTCACCCTCAGAGTGGGTGTCGGCATGGCCCCAAAAATAGACCTTTCGCAACAAGGAGCAATCTGCCATTTCAAGTCCCTATGCGCCTGCAAGCTTGTCAGTCTCACTTCCATCAGCGTGCATCTGTGTCACACTGTGACACGTTGCATCTTTCACTCATGCCACTGTAAAGTCCACCAGCCATGCCGATCTGGATCCGCCAACCCTCAGCTTGACCGCGTCGTTCGGATTCCACGATTTGTTCTGTGAGTCCTGCTATACAGTATGTCACCATCGCTAATCTGTAGTCTATGTAAATAGAAATCTTACTTCCGAAGCCTACGCTAAGACTTTTGTCATGACCTTGTTGCAACCTTCTGGTCCGGCTGGCTGAGACTGACCGTTGCTGGGTTGTGAGGAGTGAGCGCCTGAAGCAGCCAGCTCAGCGGATCTCAGGTGCTGACAGGCTGCATAAACACACTGTGAAAAGCTGCCTGCCCTGAAGGCCCCGGACAAGCTCAGCGAAAAAGAAAAAGGAAACAACGGCGTAGCTGAAATGAGCTGTATATTTCACAGCTGTTACCAAGGGCGGGCGACCTACGTGCCAGCATGCTGCAGCACCTGAGTGAGAGAAACACTTTGAGAGGTCAAAGTGGAACTTCTCATGCCAGCTTCTTAAAGTGACTTAAATGGCAACCGGCACACTAAATAACCATCAAAGAGAAAACAAAAATAATATTACAAAATGGCCCAAGTCTCACCACGCATACTGCACATAGGTAAAGGAATAGTCTATTAAAAAACAAAAAAATAATTTTTGCTGAATGTCCAAGCTGCTCATTTACATACAATAAAAGCATACAATGACCAATATTTTAAATATTTATGCGCACAAGCCGCATGAGAATTTATTAGACAAAGCTATGTTTTCAGAACACTTGGTTCTGAGTCGCTTTAATTATACTGATAAGAGTGACTAGGATTTTCTTGAAAAATTGCCCTACAGACAAAAAATAAAATTAATTCAGAACGACATGCTGATGAGTAAACGATGACACAATGTTCATTTTGTGGGTGAACAATCCCTAAAACATTAGATTTTGTGAATCACATGAATCTCTTTAAATGAATCAAAACAGTACAGTACATATCCCTGACCTTCTACCCTTTAGGCCAACCTGAGGTATGACCTCTACAATTTCTCTTCAGTTACATAGTCTGTTTGCTCTTGGGACACAAACCAGAGTGTTTACTGGTTTAATCGAATTTGAAATGGAGGCTGTTTGCAGATGGTCAATGCGGGAGGGGATGTTTTCTAGTGCACACAATGCTGTTTGACTCTCATACACAAAATAGAAAGTAATCACTCCTCATCTAGTTAATCCCATAATTATGCACATGGACACTAATTTCCCAGCAGGGAGAACACTCTGTGCCTGGCTCATCTCTCTCTTTCCCTTTTTACTCTCTTATTGTTTATTTACTAGACTAGAACAATCACACTGAATGTTAAGTAAACAAACTATAGCCTGAAGCTTGTTTTACATGTGTACTAGATGTGCTAGTTAAGGATCTGTTTGAGGTAGTGTCACGGGACTTCTTTTAGCTATGATTACAGCAGGGAATAAATACGGAACTCTACGGCTGTGTTCTAAAACCTAGTGATGTGCCTATGTAGGGAGCATTTTAACCCTCTGGGGTCGACAAACGCGCCGGCGCGTTTTGCTGGATTTTCTTCACATAGTAGCACAATAAACTTAAATTTCTCTGTCATTTATGGTCATACAGAAAAAAGAAATATGAAAAAAGAATCTGTGATATTTCTACTTTTGTATGTGTCCACTTACAATCGAATCAAAACATTGTGCTTTTGTAAAATAAAGAAAATAAACAGGGTGTGCTTTCTGCCTCTCCGTCGCGGTGAACTTTTTTTTCTTGAGCACGTCTATAAACTGAAACAAAACTCAGCGAATACTTGTCACACATTTATGAGCCATAAACCTTTATAAACATTGAAGTGTGTACTTTTAAATGATCGGATTCAAACTGAAAACAAATATTCTCTGTTTAAGTAATTTGTATAAAACCAACAAGATGTCCAGCTTCTTTGGAAAGTCTTGATGATGATGAACTACAGACTACAGACTTGGAAGAATAAATCTCTTCTGCTTATAAGATCCATCTCAAGTCTCCTGGTTTTTGCTTCGATGAAGGAATAAAAAAAGTTCCCAACACTTGCATCCTTTGCATAAAAAGACAATCTCCAATGTAATTTATTCAATACAGAGAAGCGTTGATCAAAAAAGATCAGTCTAATTAAAATTGTGCATGTTCTGTATTTTTATTCTTATCAGCGTGAAGGCCCATTCACACCGAGGATGATAACTATAACTATATCTATATCTACTGAACGAATATCCCATGCATTTTACTCTAAATAAGCAAAAAATGTTTTCGTCTGACTGCCTATACAAATTAGTCACTTATGAGATTGTGTTTTCATTTTTTCACCCAAAAATGAAAATGATCTAATCATTTACTCACCCTCAAGCCATCCTAGGCTTGAGGGTGAGTAAATTGCATCATAAAAGTAATCCATACAGCCCCAGGGGGTTATGCCTTCTGAAGTGAAGCGATGCATTTTTGTAAGAAAAATATTCCTAATTAAAACTTTATAAACTGTAATCAGTTACTTCCGTGCACCCAGCAGCATGTGACAATATCTCGGAGGAGAGTGGAATACATTGTGACCTCTTGTATACTAGTTGGTATTTGCTATGCTTGACATGATCCTATTTTGAATGGCTCTTTCCAATTAATAAGACTATTTGTCTAGTTCTGGATGTGGGGATCGTTAGTTGTCATATAGCCCTGAAGATGGATGTGGCAGATACTCTGGCAGATACAGACTACACGGCTACGCTGGAAACGTCTTTCCACCTCTCTGTACAAAATCAGCATGCATTTGCAGCTAAAAGAGATTCTAAAAACCAATAGCGTCGTAATTTCACGTCAGACCGACAGAACAAAACAGGAGAAAATGCTATGATTTTAGCCAGAAGGGTGCAGCTCCACCCTGGTTTGCTTATTTCTACAGAGAAGAGACAGGATGTTGCTGAAAAAAAGAATGTTTCAGTGCTTGTAATATGGCAAGGACACAGCTCCCCTGCTGTGTAATGGCACATGGCAAGCCAAACACATCCAATGAAGTTGTGTTTTAGAGGGCATGTTCGCTGCCATCAAATCATTCTGTGGAGGAAACTGCAGCAACAGTAGATTAGATTATGTAGCTCATGCGTTTCCTCAAACAAGACATGATCTAATTCATTCTTAGAGTACATCCTTCTTCCTTCAAGACGTGAATGCTGGAAATTGAGCTTGTCTTTGAAATAATCTCTTTAACCATCTAGGTGGAGAACTGGAAGAGGAATCAGACTCTTTTTATAGATTTTTTACATCAGTGCAGTCATGTCTATCTGAATGACATCCCCCCCACCCACCACAAGTCTATAAATAAACTTGAAGCAGCTCTGCCTTTATAGGTCAGCTGAACTACAAAGTGCATCTTTTCCTCTCGTGTGTCACGAGTGAAATTTGAAGGTGAATCGATATTTAATTCCAAGAATCAACTAGTAACTGGTTACCACAACCACGTACAAGGGATTGTTGTTGCCATAGCAACAACCGATCTTGGTGTAGAGACCATAGGAATAATGTATGCACAGGCATAATTCTGTATGTGACACGTTCAGTATGTAAAACACATTTATTATGGACTCCCCAGGCATGGCACAGATTGAAGCAGATAAAAGAGTGACACTTTGCTAAAGAGAAGCTCAAAGTTGGGCTTCTAAAGTGGTGAATCGTTCGCACAGAAAAACAAGATCTGTAAACATTGCGAGAGGAGATAAGCCAGTGGCGGAGCTGTCTGACAGTCCTTCCCACCCCAAACTGAGAAGAGAAGAACGGCTATGGAAGTGTGCTTGACACACTGAACATTTAATCTATTTTTGTCTGTCTATCTGCCAACCTACCCATCCAACCAACCATCCATCTATCCATCCATTCATCCATCCATCCATCCATCCTTCCATCTCCCCACCCACCAAATCATTGTAGCTGAGAATTTGGGATGAGTTCTCTAGTGGAGCTTCAAAGGGTGCTGGGGACATCCATGTGATATTATGTGGTGATATTATTTGAGATAAATTGCTTTACCTACAATTTCAGGCCATTTTCTGTCGATTTCCTATTTGATAGAGGCTATTACCAAATTCTGGAGCTTGTAGCTAGCTGAAGCTTTCTCACTTACACACACATTCCAAAAAAGCAAGCTCTGCAACCGGGGTTGTCAAGTCAGAAAGTACCATATACATTAGTAAATAGAAACAATATTTGTTGAAGAGATCTATATCCAAAAACAGCCATAACCAAATAAATAAAACGACCTTAATCTGTTGTTCTTCCACATTATAACCTTGGGTTCATTCTGTTTGGACTGCTGGAGTGCACACAAAGCCCTGGCGGTGACTCATATTTATTAGTTCCTCTCTGCTGATTGGGCATTCCAATACTCCCAGTCCACCCTGCATTGTGTGCAGTGAAACGTGACATGGGGTCACTTCCCCCTTCCATCCCCTTCTGCCAGCTCTCCCAGCATGCTTCAGTGGCCATAAACACACACATGTGACCAAACAGTGATGACTGTGCTACAGGGGTAAATATGAGCTCATAGGGATTTTATTGTCAGTGTCTTTGTTTAGTGCTTCTGCAGTACAGAAGTGCTATCGGGGGAATTATAAACGCAGCGCTTTACAATAAGGTTGAATTTGTTAACTTTAGTAACTGTAGTTATCATGAACTAAATATGTAACAAGTATGAAGAACTAAAGTATGTAATGAACTTTAAGGTATACAGAGCAATACTTTTACAGCATTTGTAAATTTTAGTTAAAGTGCATTTCTACATATATAATTGCATAAATTGACAAGAAAATATATTATAAATGAATAATTTAGTAATAAATCAGTAAATGAAAGATAGTATTTTCATGAATTAGCATTATTGATATGTAATTTAATTTAATATGTAATATGTTTATTAATGTTAACAAACTGAACCATATCATAAACTGTTGCCTTTATAAAACGGATAGTTCTGACTCCTAAATTCTAATTAGATAAGCATTCAATGAGTAGCTAATATACACAAACCTGTTTCTGAACTTTATATAGCTAGTTGCTATGCAGCTTACCATAAAACAGTTAGGCTAATAAACTATATAACTTGGTGAAATGACTTGGTGAATTATAATGATCAATAATTACTAGTGTTATTATGTCCTTTCTCTTTCAAAAAAGGAATTGTCCATGTGAGACTGAACTTTTGTTTATTCATGCAGACTGCTGCTTTCTAACCCAAAAATATATTCCTGCCAGGAAATTGCTAAAAGCTCCCCTCACACAATGTAAGCCTGGGTGGCCATTGTCCTCAACCTCCAGATTAGCTCTGATTTGGCACTTCGAACAGTATTTTGGCATGTCATTGCAACCATTGGCGATGGTGGAATGACAGCAGAAATGGCCATGTGGCGCAGGCTACGTCTCACCCTACTTGTCCCCTCAGTCTGGTCATTCTCTCACTAAGCCCAATAGGAATGTCTTTCACATCCTTAGAGTTTTTGTGATGGTGTTGTGATGAATGGATTGGCACACAAAACAGAGAACACACATTTTAAAAAAGCTGGGCAAAATGATATGGTTTAGTCGCTGTAATTTAGAAATGGAATTTGTTTTATTTATTTGTAGTGCTGCATGTTCAAACATAGATCCTATTCTATCCCCATATTATAGTGCGTTTTGCTGTTTGGAAATCGAAAATACCAAGATCGACCCTATCTGTAATGCATCTGCAGTGTGCTTGGCTAAATGGCTGAGTTCTGTGACTGTTATGAGTGCAGTCATGCATGTGTGAGTATATGTGTGTGTGCATGTCCATAATAGACTGCATTATGCACAGTACACAGAATGGGTCGCCTGCAGCACTAATGCAAATTTTTGTCAAGGGCTCCATTAAAAGGTAAGACTGGTCCCTCATCTGTGCTGCTTCATCTCAAGGTTTTTCATGGCATTTATTATAGTCATGCCATAGACACCCCTCGCATTTCCATTATTTTTGACCGCACTACTGCCAGTGACTGGCTTGCACTAGCCGAATCCAGAGATTGCGGAATGGGTAGGTAGGTAACATTAGCCACTCTCTCATCCTGTCTGTGCCTGGCACACCCGGTGCATCCTGGGTAATTCATTTCTCCCAGGGCTTTATCATCTCAGTGGGCTAGTGAATGATTTACACTGACAGCTAAACCACGCCAAGACCCAGTGTTATGAGCTGTGGTGAATGCAGTCTCTAGTTTAAACAAAACTGTTCTGAGTACAGAATGAATTTGTGAAGTATGAATTGTTAGATTAACAAGGGACAAAGTTAATCAAATGTAATCCACAGTAATTGATTTAAGTGTGTGTACAGTACATAATGAATTGTCACAAAAATAGAAAGAAAGAAATCTTGGACAGTGTGGGACTATATTTTGTGTCTGACCAACAGCAGAAAGCAAAAAAAAAAATGTAATTCTAATTTGGTGACAAAGTCAAGTCACCTTTATTTATACAGTGATAACAGGTAAATCACTTTTATTTATATATACAGTGATAACAGGTAAATAATGATTCGATGATGCAAACAGAACTCGATTCTGCTGTAAAGCAGCTCTAAAAAAAAAAAACAATAGCAAACAGTTATTATTCAGTGTGTCATTATTTTAAAAAATGACACACTTCACCTTCAACTCCAGTGTTACAAAACATAAAGCTATTTTTGCTGGTCTGCTGATGCCAGACCCATTTGTTATGAATAATGATATATTTTATTTCACCCATCATTTCCAAAATAAAAATATAAAATTAATAAAATTAAGTACTTATTATTTGCCAAACTTTTAACTTGACAATCCAAATAAGCATACAAACATTGTTACGTAATATATTAACCACTTTTTGTAGATTTTCCAGCAAAAAATGACTATATTGTGATATATACCATTAAGATGATATAAGTTACTTGTGAATATGGATTAACGTGGGTAAATATTCAAATGGTAAATATAGCATTCTGTGTTGAAGTTGATTAAGGCATGCTTTTGATTTTGATATTTTTATCTCTCCAGATGGAAAGGAGCTCGCGGGCAGATCCACAAACTTTAGGAGTGACTCGGCCTGCCAGTAAGAGCTAAATGAGTGAGAACACTGGCCCTGAGGGAAGTGATTTTATCAAACTGTCATTGTGGCTAAAGTTTTTTAGGAACAAAGCCGCACCTGAAAATCAGCCTCCACTCCGCAGGTGAAGGTGGCAGAGTGGATGAATAATGCATGAAATTTATCTGCTGCCGTTAATCATGATGAGATGGAAAGAGAGAGAGAGAGAGAGAGAGAGAGAGAGAGAGAGAGAGAGAGAGAGAGAGAGAGAGAGAGAGAGAGAGAGAGAGAGAGAGAGAGAGAGAGAGAGAGAGAGAGAGAGAGAGAGAGAGAGAGTGTGATGTGATGTTGCCGCAGGATGTGTTTTTTTTCCTAATTTACTCATTTCTCTGCTCAGCTCAAGACTTGGAATCCAGAGTCAAGGTCTTTAGAGAGGTAAAAAGCTGAAATTTATGTCATTTACTCACCCCCGTCATTTGGAGCAACATGAGGGTGACCGAATTTTTAACTATTTCTTTACTTCCAGCTCCTACAAGGTTATATAACCTTTACATACATCAAAACACAAGTCACTTCATATGATTTTAGACCATGTAAGCAGAAAAGCAGACCTAAACAGCTCTCTATTCGTCAATGGTAAAACACCAAGCAGAAAACAATATCCTACATCACAACTTTGTGCACACTGAACAAGTCATATTCAGATATATAATATGTAAAAAAAGAATGAACTCTCTGTGGAAGCATACAGTTGTACTTTACTGATTTATTCTGAATGGCTTTGAATGGGGTCATATGATTTCTATAATGTGCTAAGAAATGTATATTATATAATGTGAATCAACTTTTCATAACCTTATGTTTGCATCCATCAAGATAAAATGGTAAATTATGAAATAAAAATGGTTAATAATCCAATACGATAAAGTACCAGCAAAATTGCCATTTTATCTATATTGCGATATAAACATACTCATACCTCTAATGCCTAAATTTCCTTATGGAAACTGGTCAAGGGGGATACGGAAGAAAACGTTCTGCCAACAAAAGGTAAGATGGAGTAAGGGCCTGTTCACACATCGCGTCTTTTGCGCGCTCAAGTTCGTTATTTCAAATGTAGGCGCGCGGTATGCGCGCTCATAATGGGAGCGACGCGGTTGCGGTGTGACGCGCTCGTTTTTTCCAAGCGCGTCCGCGCTGCATCGAGATAAAAACATCTCAACTTTTCAGAATGCCGCAAGCGCACCGTAGGTCACGTGACAAGAACCAACCAGAGCGCAGCTGATGGTTGCTTAGCAACGACAGACGCCTCCGGAGCGCAACCGCCCTAGCGGTTTGGAAAAAGGAGAACGCGGCGCGCCTAGCGTTTTCTACGCGTTTTTAGGCGCGATATGTGAACGGCGCCTAACAGGTCATGGAAAAATGCATTTAGGACATGCCACAGCCTTTGTGTTTTAATGTGATCCACACCACGATCATTTGACTGATAAGGCCTCACAAATGGCTGGCTTAGAGCCGTAATTACTATCCACTCCCGCATAATCTTTCTCCCCAGCGAACATGTCAATGCCGGCAAGCAGGAGCGTGCTTGCAAACGGAGGAAGAAAAAGGAGAACATTTAGAGATAAGAAGGGCTACTTTCCTCTCATCAATACAGTCATGACTCGTAAGATTTCAATCCATCACTGGGCTCTTAAGAAAGCACTCCCTTGCCTTTAATTAAGGCACAGTGACTTATTTGACATGCAGCTACTGAGCCATTGTAAACGCACAGCTATAAAAGCTAGTGGAGACTGGAGGATGTCAGAGATTAGAGATCTTACAATCGGAAGGTCATTAGGGTTATTTAGAGGTCGGGAAGTACATGTCAACTGTGCAGAATGAAGTGATTTAGCTCACTGACCCATAAGGAAGTCAACATGTAATTCAGGTGAGAGGAGGATGCACAGCATCTTTTATGGATGTGGCTTACTGTATATAATCTCTCTACTATATATGAATTAAATAACAATGCATAACATTCCTAACAATGTATGATTACTAATATAGAAAGGACAACATGTCTTGAATGCATAAGCCGCTATCATGTGCAGGTGTTAAATAAGAACAAATACAGTAGCACAAAATTACTCTGGAGACATACAGTATGGTAATATGGCTTGCATTAACTACATAATTATAGTTTTTTTTTTTTTTTTTTTTTTAACTATTGACATGGAACATAGGCTATGTTTCAATGAGCATGCTAACAGGTGAGTCTTACTAATACCACAGTATGTAGTACGTATTACTGTACACGAATTACTGTACACAAAATGTGAATACTCGGATGACCTACATGGAGCACACTGTTTGAGATACTGTATACCACAATGCATTGTGCTCTACTCCAATTTTCAAATAAATATCATTATTTGAGCAGATTACAAAAATACATTTTACACAAGCTTAAATAATAATAACAATAATAATATTTTTATATTCAAGCTTTTATTAATATATACAGTACAGGTCAAAAGTTTGGAAACATTACTATTTTCAATGTTTTTGAAAGAAGTTTCTTCTGCTCATCAAGCCTGCATTTATTTGATCAAAAATACAGATTTTTTTTTAATATTGTGATATATTATTACAATTTAAAATAATTGGCTTTCAATTTATTATACTTTAAATTATCATTTATTTCTGTGATGCAAAGCTGAATTTTCAGGATCATTACTCCAGTCTATCAAATGATCCTTTAGAAATCATTCTAATATGATGATTCATTATCAAAGTTGGAAACAGTTCTACTGCTTAATATTTTTTCATAACCTGTGATACTTTTTTAGGATACTTTGATGAATAAAAAGTAAAAAAAAAAAAGAAGCAAATGTTTTAAAAAAATAGAAATCTTTTGTAACAACAATATACACTACTGGTCAGTAATTTGGGGTCAGTCATTTTTTTTCTTTCTTTTTTTGAAATAAATCAATACTTTTATTCAGCAAGAATGTGTTAAATTGATAAAAAGTTATAGTAAAAAAGATTTATATTATTAGAAAATATTTTTTTATTTTGAATAAATGCAGTTCTTTTTAACCTTTTATTCATCAAATATATTAGGCAGCAGAACTGTTTCCAACACTCATAATAAATCAGAATATTAGAATGATTTCTAAAGGATCATGTGATCAAAGACTGGATGTCACATGTGACACTGAAGGCTGGAGTAATGATGCTGAAAATTCAGCTTTGCATCACAGGAATAAATTATTTTTTAAAGCATATTCAAATAGAAAACTATTATTTTAAGTTAAATTTCACAATATTACAGTTTTTTTTTTCTCTGTATTTTTGATCAAATAAACACAGCCTTGATACGCATTAGAGACTTCTTTCAAAAATATAAAAAAAGCGTAATGTTTCCAAACTTTTGACCTGTACTGTATATTTTTGAATTGCCCTGTATTGTAATCTGTAATAATACAGAATACTAGCCAAAATGTTTATTGTGAAGTAATACCTAATGTTTTACTAGTACACTAGCACCCTATAATGAAAAAAAGTTAGTACTTAAAATTCTTAGGTAAGTGTAGGAGGAAGAGCAGTAAGAAAGCTCATCTGATTGGTTGGGCCGTTTAAATGGGAATAGGAGTGAAGAGGAAGTAAATAGAGCAAGCATTTCTCGTGCTCACAGAATCCGGCAGTGCCCCGTTTACACGCTCCATTGCAAAAAATAACAGCTGAAAAAAAAAAAAACATTCTTCCAACATTTTGCTGCTCTTTGCTTTCGGTCTCATCTGTTAGACGCATTGGTTGCTCCACCTGAGGAACAAACCCAGTGAACATGCACCTGGACCTTTGGAGAGACGTTCTCAAGTGCTAAAATAATTAAGCTGATTGTTTCAGATATAACCCAGTGCCTTTTCCGTCTTTGAATCTTCACAGTCGACTGCACTGGTCAAGTCCTGCAGAGCTCCTTGAGTAAGTGAGCTCAAAATGATCCGGTGGATTGTAGACAGAATATACAGTATTAGACACCCTCAGGGGGAGAGAAAACTGACCTCAACTCATCGACAGTGGACAGAGGGAAGGAGAAAAGGAAGGAAAAGACAGATGAGGGGGACTGAGAGCAAACGGATGGTTACGTTCTCTTCACGGCGGCAAGGAGGAGAAATAACAGAAACTAATTTATCTGGCGGTGCGGGGGCCATGTTATTAACAGCCTACTGAAACGCACTTAACTCATGCCTATTCAATTATGCTAATGTACACATGCAAATGACCACGGTCCGCAACACCATGCTGTCTCAATTAGGTGACAGGCTTACAAGGGTTGGTTTTAGAGAGCGACCAGATTATTGCCCTGCTATCCGTCTACAAGCAAACAGCTTTTGACCTGTGATTATCATTACGAGACATCAGCAGGGTGGGTTGACTCGCAGACTGGAAAGCGACGTTCTGTTTGCGTGCAACTGCATGTGTTGGCTGCACGTGTGGGAGACTGTGGACGTGCGTCTTCACATGTCATATTTATTGGTTCAGTTCAGCACTGCAGCTTTTAGCAGCGCTTCCCTCATGAACGAACCAGCTTTTGAGGGGTCAGACATATTCAAGGTCAGCTTGTGTCATCTGCCTCTGTTTGTCACATTGAAGCTCTTTATATACATTGTGTAGATCAAATCGAACAATTACGTGAATGTGGGTTAAGCGCCACAACATTACATTATCTGAATTGGTGGAAACTTTTAACTGCACAATAAATCTGAATCACTGATCTACGTTATTGCTTGGCTTTCATGTCGAACACGTATTCACAATGTACCAAAAAGAATTAGGTATTAAAATCAATAGGGTGAATTGTCAGAAGATTGGTGAGTAATACATCATATTCAGTATGGTCAAGGCTGGATTAATAACATCGATTCTGACCATGAAATACAGCATGTTGTCTCAAAAGATACAACTTTAGCTCTCTGTGCGACAATTTTAACTTACACAAGAGCATTTCATTATTTAGCATGTCCCACAAATATGCGTGACCAACCAGATATAGCTAACATGTTGAACACATGCACTACATGGGCGCCACAGTGATTTCAAGAAAGCAGCTGAGTCTATAGAATGGCTGCATGAGTCAACATCAGCCGTCACTGCGTTATGTAATGCTTAAAGGAGCCATACTTTACAATAGCATACTAATGAGAAAGAAAAGTACATTATAGCTCATTCATCTGAAAATAAGATGAGCATGTAACATGCTATTCCTAACCAAAATTAAATGTCATTTTTCAATTTCTTTGCAATTTCAGCATTTTAGGGCACTTAGGCACAACTTGTATCATCTGTTGATGTTAAAAACTTCATCTTTATTCAATTTATTTACAAATTCTCAGTATGAATCATTAGACAGATGATATCTATTTTCTTTAAAATGGAACAAACATCATTTTTTTTGAAGATATTTATTTTTTATATCAATTTATATTTTATTTAAAGCTGCAGTCCGTAGTTTTTCCTCTTTGTCGCCATCTCTGTTTGAAATCTGCAATTGCAGTTATTCGCGGAATTATCAACTTTACGTGCGTTGTGCCTCGGCATGGCTGGTGGTGTGGATACTGTCATTCGGAATCACAGATTCTACTTTTTGGAAGTATGGCCAACATAAGAATTTTCACCGTAAAATGTCGTCTGAAGAAGTAAGTAACATCCACTTTTGTTCTGAACAACTAAGGGGGAAAAAGCATTGCAGTAAATCGCGCCGATTAAATCTAACGATTGCTTATCATATCATGTCAAACTGTGCAAATTATACTTTATTCTCAAATTGTTAATGTTAACCTGTTAAGCTTCACCAGTGCGTCGGCGCACTGAAGCGTTTTTTATTTATTTAATTCAAAATTACTATCAGATTTAATGTTATACCTTGAAAAACTATACATCATTAAAAAGATATAAGACTCAAGTTTCAGTATTTGACCACTATTGTATTCTGAGAAACTCATAGTGACAGTTATGTCTTAATTTGTGTCAGGAGTTATGAAATGAAAAAATGAGTCGATACCTTTAATATGAATTATGCGCGTCAGCCTGTTCCATTCATAAAAAACTCCGTGCTGTCGTCATGACAGCGATACACAAAACAACGTCCCTCAGGGCTTTAGCTCAAAAATGTGCAGATTTGGAGAAATATTGATAGATTCTTTTAGATTTACATCATATTTCTATAGACAGGAATAATATTTATTGAATTTATACCCAAATGCGTCAATGTAATCTTTATGAGCGTTTGGTATTCTAATTCACAGTGTTTTCAATTCATACCAATAGCCTGAGGGCGCTATATGCACAGTAATATAGTCCATATATGGCACATGAAGAAGAGCCAAGATCATGTGACATTCCAGGAAGCCTCGAACACACACAAAGCTACAGAGTTCGCGCTGTAAAATGCAGATACAGATGTTTTGAAGACAATAAACATGATTGCAATGATATCTGATTTGCCTGTGTTCTTCGAGCCATGCCAGGTATTTTCATAATAATATATTATATTTATAATGTAATGCTAATCTATATAGACTTCATCATTGTGCATAATACTATCAAATAATATATTTTCTGTCTGATTTTTTTATCTGAAGCTAAATTAGATCACAGAAGATTATTTAAAACATTCAGCTTGAGTTATAAAGTACGTTTTGAGCATAAACATGGTTTTAATCTCATATATTGTCGTGTATTGATGGTGTGCTAAGCTAACATGCTAGCTAGCCCTAACTGTTAGTCACATGACATGGTCTTGAAAAACATTTAACTAAATACAGAGTTTTGGGCTTATTATCTTCAGATTTTAAACATAAAATGTTTAGACATGTGGCTTTAGCTGTAGTGCATTTCTAGATTGTTCCAGTGCCAACTTCAATTTTATTTTCATGAGGATGTTTCATAAAAAATAATTTCTAATAACTTTACAAAACTTTGAAGCTATTTATAACAATTTTTGTCATTACGACAATAATTAATTCTACATTTACAATAAACTGCCAGGTGTCAGCTTTCAAACGAGATCATACTTGTGCTTTTAGTACAAAGGGTTCATGAACTGTATCTGTTTCAGTTTGGGTATGTCATTTCTGGGGATTTTTCAAAAGTGGCGTTGCAGCTTAACAGGTTAACAACATCAGCATTGCGTGACTACATTTAATGCCCTTCCGATATTTATCCTTGTTTTCGCATGGGTCGGTTGCAGTCTCTTTTTTTCTCCGAAGTCTTTCGCGTTTGTTCGGGTGAATCTCCAGTTGTCACTGGTGATTGTCGTTTGAAACATTCTAGATCCACAATCAAATTGATTTTAATTATATCAAGTGCTGTGAGAAAAGGCTTTAAATCTCCACCTCCAACATCCTCACACGCAATATAGCCTACTAGCCGAGACACCTTCTTTATGTGGACAGATGTGATGTAATGACGCAAAGACATGCTCGAATTTCCCGTGGAAATCCACCAGTACCACTGAAATTAAAAACATTATTACAAGCTTACAGTTTTTAATCGAGCTAAGGCAAACAGATAGTTTTGAACACTGGCTGGTTATGTACTTGCTCAAAAATTTATTTTGGATCATTTTTAACCCAAAAAAGCTACGGACTGCAGCTTTAAGCTTTGATCAATAAAGAAAATAAACAATGATGCCTAAGAAAGTACCACTAACTACAAAGGGAAATATCACAGAGAGTCATATTTGCACCCAATTTTGGAGGGCATTTTTCTCCCTATTAATTTCTGGTATGGAAAGAGCAAAAGGTAAATGTGGAGGAACTTGTATAGTGACATTGTCGCTGTCCTTAAAATAGCGATTCTGAAAGCAGCTCCCTTGCATAAAGCCTGGAAGTTTGTTGCTGTCCGGTGCTGAAAGCTTTGAGGCAGGTGGCGCTGTCCAAAAGCAAGAAGTGCTGAAAGCTGTGTGTCGTGTTGAAGAGTATGGAAAAGCGCACTCTCTGTGGGTGGCTACAAAGCTCATTTGCTCAGAGCTGTCAACAGTCTCCTTAGCACCTAAGAGGGCATTTCTTGCATTTCGTCTGGTGAATTAAAAAAAAAAACTATTTACACAAGTGTCAGACTAACATCTGTGGCCATTGTCTTACGCCGCAAGCACTGTGTTAAGACAAGTTAAAGATATCAGTTTTCAGTTACATGATCTTTTTTGATACATAGAAAACTTTTATTAGCATTCTTTCGGGTTGGTTTTGGATTGTCTAATAACAATTTCAATGAGAAAACTACACTCCGTCCTTTGTGATTTTTTTATGACTAGGTTCATTCACTAGCTGTTCACTCTTGCTGCTTTGCATGTTAGAGCACGCCCTGTGTGAACACCTTTTGGATTGGAGCATTAAGACAGTAGAGGGGACAAATAATAATATCTGTAACAATCATACATTTCTTAGCTTTCATAGCTGTACAGTGTACACATGGTTAAGACTACACACAGTGTTGTGCTCCAATATAGCCATCTGCAGATATGTATTTTTTTCTCTCTCTATTTATTTATTTTTATTAGGATTTATGGCTTGAACCAGCTGCTTGGTAAATGTGTACACTAAGCAGACAATCATACAGCTAATTTTTGACAGCAGGATAAATCCGCTAGATAATCCAAATCTGCAGCAAGAGAGAGATAGAGAAAGAGAGAGAGAGTCTATAGGGGAGATTAAAAAGAGAAGATTGTAAATACAGAATCCCACATCGCTGATCATGTGACCTTAATTCCACTCTGTCATTTCTTCCCGTGGAGTGTGAGAGAGACGACCAATCACAAGGCGCATAGTGAGGTCGTGAGGAGAGGGAGAAAAAAAAAAAACATCCCGCTAACGGCAAGCAAATCGTTGACTAGCTCAAATACCGTCCAAAAAAATGGGGGAAACAGTCATACAGACTCACACTTGTCACCACACTGCATATGCACACTAACAAGCAACCTCACATGCCATTTACACCTAGTTTAGTTTCAGTTAGGTCTTCCACACAAAAGCATGTGGGTTTTCTCTCTGCATGACTTTGACTTTGTAACAGCATATTTTACGAGGGACCGGCACATACAGGTCAACCCCTAATCTCAATACTGTCCCCCTCCATGTCTATAGTTTTTTTTTCCACCTTCTGTCAAATAAAGCTCATATAAATTACACAGCTGTTAGGAAAACAAAAACAGACATATCAATAGAGCTTTTGCCAGCTTCACTCATTAACTATTGATGCTGTGTGAGATCTGGCGCCACAGCTAGACACACACACACACACACACACACACACACACACACACACACACACACACACACACACGGATTGTTTATTTCTGCACTTATTGACAATGGACTCAATTCAAACCAGTCTCCATGGTACTAAACCAAACAAGAGGGGTGGCAGTTTAAGTTCAAGTCGAGGTGGACAAGCCACCAGCAATACAGAAACAAATGTCCGTAACATCTTCTGTACCACCTTAAAGGTACAAATTAACATTCAAAAGCAATGTGAAATAAACTGATGTAAAACAGCCTTCTGGGGAAAAAGAAAAGGAACTAGAGTGCAGTTTGCTTTGATTAAGAAAAGATTCATTTTAAAAGAAGAGGTGGATGGCATGCAGTGGCTTTTGAGGATCATGCCAGGCAGGATAACCAAATGGAAAGAAGTTGTTTGAAGCTCCGCAATAAGCCATTCTTCCCCTCTTTCATGTTTCGAAATGAGGGAACAACTGTGCATGTTAACCGCAATCCAGCAGCCCCTTTGTTCCATTCTTAGATCAAGAGCTAATGGAGGAACGGGGCTTTAACTTGAACAGAGTGGCTGAAAATGGTGAAACCGGAAGAGATCTGTCAATTAGGTGTAGTTTGACATCACTGAGAGAGTGAAGGGCGGGGGGAAATTATTGTACGGGAGGTGATAGCGCCTTGAGGTTTGATCACTCCATACAGCAGGGGCTGCAAACTCTACTGGGAAAAATAGGATATGAGATGAAAGCTATGTGTGGGCATGTGGGGGAAGGGGTGTGTAGGATACAATCACAAAGCCCATACACATAATTTCACCACTGTAGTGACAGACAATCCCTGTTTCTCTGCCTGCCCATGTCTACTGTTTAGAGAAAGAAATCCGTCCTCTTAAATGCGCTTTGTAAACAACAGTCGTGCCTGAAAAGACCCTCTTGCTGCCATCAAACTGACAGTTTTCAAAGAAAACAGGTGAGAGAGATGTTTGGAGACCTCCTCGTCACCGGTGTAGAATTAGTAAGAGCGGCAGTAGACGGCAGGAAGCTACTGAAGTTATTCCTCCTGGAATCAGTCGTCACGATGCACTGGAGGTAGGAAGCAGTGTCTCACACTCTACTGAGTGCTATTGAGAACTGTTTTCACTCGATAATGAAATACAAATGCTTTCACATGGCTGAGCATATAACCACAACACATATGCATGCACATAGGCACATAGTGTAGTTTTCTCATCATATAAGCGGAGTCAGATCTTGTTATCTAATCAATTCCAACACTTTAAAACCCAAAGCATCATATCCTTTCAACTAGAATCTCCTGAAGCAGTTCAGTACACTTAGCTACAGATGTTATACTGTAAGTAACTAACACAAACACTGCTCTCTGTACAGTCAAGTGTCCCTACCTGGCGGTCAGTAGTCACTCCTGGGTTTTTGTTCAGAGCTGGATGGCAGGTAGAGCAGGAGGTAGAGGTTGAAATTGAATTGAGTGAAAACACCTCCGTTTGTCCTGCAGAAATACGGATGCCCTGTGTACACGCGCTCTCTCTCTCTCTCTCTCTCTCTCTCTCCCTCTCTTACACACGGCTCTGACACGCACACTGAATCTCTCTCTCTCTCTCTCTCTCGCAGCCTTCCTACTCGTCTTCCCGCCCACCTACCCCCAACACCCTCCCTTTTCCTATCTCTTTCTTTCACACACACTGTCATTCTCTCTCATCACACATGCGCACACTCTCTCTCTCTTTCTCTCTCTCTCCCCAGGCTCTCTCTCATTCGCTGTGACACAAGCTCTCACTTGTACATACATTATGTTTCTTTACTCAACAAACATGCTCTTCCTCTGCTTTTGTCTTCCACAAACATGGATGAGCATATCTTTGACGTGACTAAGGTTATATTTGGAAAGGAATACCAGCTTGTTATTAACTGAATACAGTGCAGTATACACTGCATATCTCAAAAATGCATCACAGGTGTTTTGATGGGGTCATTGACAGTCACATGATTTAAATGTAAATATTATTATTATTATTATTATTGATGATGATATGCTACATTATTGACATCATTATATCGCATGTGAGTGAGATCTAGTAGTCATAATGGAAATAAAAGGTATTTTAAATAAAATATTTTATTATTTAATATTCAATCATTTTAAATTGTGAGTAAAAATGTCACAACGTCAAATGGAAATTAGCCCATAAATTTACTCACCTTGAAGCCATCCTAGGTGTATATGACATTCTTCTTTCAGACGAATACAATCGGAGTTATGTTAAAAAATGTCCTGGCTCTTCCAAGCTTTATAGTGGCAGTCAATGGCCGTATATTTTTGGAAGTCCATCAAGCGCATCCATCCATGATAAAAATGGTTCCGGGGGGTAAATAATAAAGGCCTTCTGAAGCGAAGCGATGCGTTCATGTAAGAAAAATATCTATATTTAAAACTTTATAGACTAAAATAACTAGCTTCTGGCAGACGGCCGTACGCAAGTCGACTTACGCCAAAAGAGTAACACTTGACGCCATGTATGACGTAGGATGTAGCAGTAGTGTAAGCTTTGACACCTCTCCTGGTTCAAACAAACAGGGCAGGGCAACCGCGTTCGTCATTACATTGTGTCTCAAGTTCAAGAAAGAAGAATGTCATATACACCTAGGATGGCTTCAGCCATCTATATCTATACCACAAATTTGATTTCTCGTACCATTTATACGCCAAAAATGGTTTTATTTGCATAGCACTCCACACCCCTAATCCTAACCAAGGGGTTTAGTGCGTATCATTTGCAATTGGTGTATAAATGGCACGAGAAATAAAATTTGTGCTATAGATACGCACTTTAATGAGATCGTGTTGCCCGATCATATTCTGTAGGCGTGAGAATTATAACCCCCTGCAGCCACTTATGTCCATCGGCATCATCATAACCTTCACATTTTTTCTGATTTGAGTGATCCATCTATATCATTCTAGCTAAATGTGTTTAACATGTGAATCCTTACTAAAAATGCAGTTCTATAATGAGCCGTTGGCATGAATTGTACTCGTGATGGAGCGGTAGAGGAGCGCTTTTAAAAAATCCGCTCCACACTCCATTCAAAAATCACACCGCTCCACTCCCACTCCACTCCGCTCACATACTCTGCCTTTAAGGCACTCACTGTTTTTTTGATCTTCAATTTTTAGTGCAGCAGATATAAATACATACAAATTTTTGTTTAAAAACAACTGAATCTGGCAGCATAATAATCATATTTACGTATACATTATGCCCATAAATGCAATCCGTGCACTCCGTCTAGCTGTTTTAAACAGAAGAACACATCCTGTGTGAACACCTCTTAGGGCTGCAATTCCTTCTTGCTCTTTTTACTGCTCTCTCTCTCACTCTCTCTCTCTCTCTGTAGTGTAGATGCAGCCCACGTCCCCTTGAGGAGTCAGTCAAGGGCATTCCCAAAGAAACTGTATGCAAATGAACAGTGAGCCCGGAGCAGCTGCCTGGCCCCTCCCCTGGTCCAGATGCTCGGCCTGTGAGGGGAGTGGGGGCGGAGCGGTGGCCTAAAGGGGCTCAAAAAGCCACTGTAATAAACACAGCTTGAGCTCAGCTTGCTGATAAACCAATTTGGAACAACATTCATGATAATGAGTTTTTAAACATAGACATTTTCTAAATCAGCTGATTTGTACATTTGTGGTGTTGATTTTAGGTGCTGTTTTAGGCATTGTGCTTTTTGGCATTACCAAATGGAGATGTTGGAAGAGACTGGTTTGAATTGTCGTCAAGGTCATGCCCTTCTGTGAGGAACACTCATCGCTGGCTCAGTACGCAAACTGGGAAAAGGAAGAGTGGACTTAGTGCAGGTTGAATGGACTTCTGCTTCGCTTGCGCTACACACTTCAGAGCACTCAGGTCCGATGCATGGAATACTGGGAACACTCCCTTTGTGCCATACCAATCTCTGCCTCTCTCTCTTTGTTTCTCTCTCCCTCTTGACCTCATTCTCTTCCCCTCTCTTTTTCACACTTCGTCTAATACTGCTCTCATGCTGTGACGGTTCATTTTTCCTTTGTACGTGTGTGCTTCAGGCAGCAGTATGTTCTATCTGACAGTTTACATTAGCAAAAGCCTCTCAGCAATAGAATAAGCTGTTGGCCATTAATGACATCCACTCAGTTTCTGAACGCACACAGATACTGGTCAGGTTTGCTTTTCATGTACACTCTTACCACCCAAAATATTATCCTATAACCTGTTCCACAACCCTTTGTTTTTTCTATGTTGAACTGAAATGAGAATTGTCATTCCTTTTAAAACTATTATGTAACATATATGAAGGAAATATGATATCCAAAAAGAATGCATGTGAGACATAGGGGGTGTGCCGGTTTCAGAATTGGTGATGACGGTTATGACGTGAGTCAAATGTGACGGTTCGTAACATAACCGTCGGGGGGGGGGGGGGGGGGGGGGGGGGGGTTATTTCGTCCGCAACCGCATCCCAAAACTCATCATCCGCACCAACGTTTTTTGACCAAATTTCAAAGCCGCACCCGTCCGCCATCCGCTGATTGATTTGCGGCCTATGGACGATGCAATGCTCTGCTGATGCGAGCCGCAAGAAAGCATTTGTCTGTTCTAGAAAGGATTCAGCAAAGATATTTAATGCTAATGTATGAGGCATAGGCCTACGCTGAGTTTCATTCATTTACGACGAGATGCACTCTTGTTCACAATGCAATGCAAGTGAACGCGGCGCATCGGAGCCTCCATGTCACGGTTAATATATTGTCATTTGCTTTTTATTTATTAAATACATGCAATTGGTTGATGAAACATTTATTAAAATTAATATACAATTTATACAAAACGAAATTCGCTTTAAAGAAAGGCTTTCTAAAGAAAAACTTAATGAAGTGGTAAAAATTATGTCTGACGATTTACAAAACAAAACTTGAGTTGGTACTTGGCAAAGAATCAAATACAGTTGGAAACGACGTAGACCATTAATGACACAGACTGTTAACAATTGTTTTTAATTAGTGTTTAAACATTCTCTATGATAAAAAAGGTTTGTAAAAAATATTTTAATAACACGGTTTTGGCGGTTATAGAGATCTAATGATGGTGTTCGACTATAACCGTCGGTCTCACGGTTATATACTAATTAATAAATCTGCATTGTTAATCCTTTTGATATTTTATAAAAAAAAAAAAACAAAGCAAACATCTAACCTTTTATTGAAGTAAAAGAATTGAAAGTGTGTGTGTGGGGGTGGGGGGGTGGGGGGGGGGGGGGGGGAATCATATTATGAAATACATGTTTTTCTCCAAAACATTGTCAGATGAAACAAACACTTAAGATGGGTTTGGAGCACACAGGGATAAAAAAGTACCCCATGTGTAAAATGAAATACTCTGCTGTTTCTTTAATGCTTTGGGCCTAATTTTCTGCCAGCTGTCCTGGACATCTTCAGATACATGGCAGCATGAATTCGATCAAATACCAACAGATAAAAAATCGAAACCTGACAGCCTCTGCTAGAAATCTTATACCGGGCCATGTTTGGATCAAAAAAAAAAAAAAGAAAAAAAAAAAGAAATGGGTCACTGAGCACAAAAGCAAGCATCTGCAATGGCCGTGTTCCCCAGACCTGAACCCTATAGAAAATGAGTGGGCTGAACTAAAGAGAAGAAGCGCCAACATGGATCTGGGAATCTGAAGGATCTGGAGAGATTCTGTATGAAGGAATGGTCTCTGATCTCTTGTCAGGTGTTCTCCAAACTCATCAGGCATTATAGGAGAAGACTGTTATCTTGGAAAAAGGAGATTGCAAAAAGTATTTAATAAAAGGGGGCAAATAATTGTTCCCAACGTATTTTGGAGATTTGTTTTTTTTTTTCATAATGTGATATTCCACCCACTTTTACTTCAATTAAATTTAATAAAATATCAAAAGGATATTAACAATGCAGATTAATTTTTTTACAGCCATCTTTGATCATATTTACCAAGGGGGCAAATAATTCTGACCAGCACTGTATATATAATGTTTGCATATATGTTTTTCCGACCAGTGTTTAGGGAAACCTGTTCAGAAACAGAAATTACACACTTGGGATCAGATAACGCTTCTTTGCGCTGCTCTTGGTAGATTGAGTTGGTCATAATGTAAATGAGCTGGTTTGCGCTTTTTTGGGATTGCGGTCTCACGCTAATTTGCCCTGTTAAGTAAATCTGGCCCACTGATCTTTAAGGAAACAAAGATAATCCAAGACTGAGTAGTTTGAATGATTTTGTTTTAATGGATAAGGAATCTGGAATCAGTGCATGTGAAACCATCCTTCAACATCATACAATACGATGCTAATGCAGCATCCTTTTAAGATAACCATCTCAAAATATCTCCTTAAATGTGTATGATGTTGGGTGTGGGATGATATTGATGGAACAGGAAGTGTGTGTGCTTACACAGCTAGCCAGGCAGGAAATCAAACCTAGCGCAAACAGACTCAAAGCTTAATGATTACCCTTGTTAAGCCGTCTGCTCCAAACAGCAAACCTTTAGAGGGGGACGTGTCTCTCGCTGTCTTTTTTTATTTAAACAGATGTGTATTGGATCTCACAGTTCTCTGCAGGTAGATGGTTTATATTCAGCTCCTTGACAGAGAAAATTGAGAGTCAGCCAACTGGTGCTAGAAGAGAGGTGAGAATGACAGCGACCTGTGCGTATGCTTGCCAGTTGCCACATAAATGTAAGCTTATTGATCCCAGGTGGAGGAGTGTGGGATTATTCCACATTTTCACCTATGTGTTTGGCCAAAGCCATCTGCCATATCTCTCCAGTTCACAGAATACTACATGCATGTGCACTCCCTGTGACGCTTGAATGTGCACACACCCCTCTCACAGCAATCACGGAGATCTGGCACTGGAAATGATGGATTGCTCAAGGAGTAAAACAATAGAGGAACATTATCAAATCGCACATATCAGTTGCTGGTAAGAATCAGGATGGATACTGTTGCATAATAAGTCAAGGCTGATCACTATGCAGTTTAAATGGAGCATAATACTGCCCTCTTGGGGACGGTGGCTCAAAATTAACAGAATGAATAACCTTTGAACAAGATTCCACATCCCAATCTGTGACCTCAGGTTAGATGTTTCTTGGGAGGCTAACTGACTGAGCGTCTCTTCTCTTTTAAGGCATAATACCTCAATTCCCATGGGTGCATCTGTTACCATAGCAATGCCTGTATACAATAAATACCAGCCATGGCTATAAAGTTCTGCAAGCATAATGGGATTTTTAAACTGGGCCAGATCATTTGTTGTATATATTTCTTTTGTAAAGACTTAATCTGTGGTGATGGATGGATGGATGAATGGATGAATGAATGGGTGGATGGATGGATGGACGGACGGATGGATGGATGGAACAATCAATCAATCAAATCATGCATATGGTTTCATAATAATATGATGCTTTTTTATTATTATTGATTGTAACTTGTATTAGTGAAAGACCAATATATTAAATTTCAGTTTTTTTTTGGTGATTTCTGGGTAAATATTGTTTAAAAGTTATCAATTAAATAAAATTTCAAAATTTTATTTACATCACATTTGCTGTCATGGAATTTTATTATGTATTAATCCACATTACATCGGCCACCTGTATATCGTAATCAATATCGGCCATAAATATTCAGTAACATAACATTACCATCTGATTCCATCCCTATACTTTTGTTAAAAGTGGCTTGTTCAAAGAATTTGATGTAAATGCAATTTTGTACAGGATCATGGAGAGCTACTAGGGCATCAGCTCATTTCCAAAGTTGGTTGTCAGGTCCAAGGCGGACAGATTTGAAAAAAAGATCTAGAGAAGAGTACTTAATACAATAATCGCAGATGTGCTAGTAGCAGAGGAGGGTCTGCTTTAGCACAGAAAAATAAATTAAGAATGGAGCTCTCAGCTGCCACATTAATGAGGTAAACCAGGAACAAAGAGCTCACTTGCACCTGCTAACCACAATTGAGAGCCAACTCACTGACTTTCCTCATATTTGAAAATGTGAGAAAAAGAAAGCAAGAAAGAAAAGAAACAGATAATGTGAAAGGGAAAACAAACACTGGCCTATTTCAAACAAAACATTATTGAGTCTGTACGCTCATTGCAAACATGAACTAAAGGCTTTAGTCAATGTTCCATTTCAACAAATAAAATTTTTGGCAAAACTTTATATTGGTAAAATTCTTCATAATCCAAACCTTTTTTTAGACTTTTATACATGCAGGAGTGTAAAAGCAATCTGAAAAGTGAGCAGGGTATATTATAAACCTTATCAGCTCTAACGGGTGGTGGTTGTAGTAAGCACACGACGAAAAGGGATAACCAAAAGAACAGTCTTTAATCACAAATCTTCAGAGACACAGATAATATATAGGCAACCACGCAAACTAAAAGGACACAGAACCATGAACTGAGGAAACGAATGAAAACGAAACACAAGGGCTGAATCTGAAATTTTCCACTAAACCCTCAATCACTATTTCCAATGTTAAGTCCTCTAATACAGTTCACTTGAAGGAGTGAATGAAAACGAGTGAGTGACTTCAGACAGCCATTGAGCGTACATCGGCTATACGCTCGTTATTGCAGTGCAATGTGAGATTGAATGAGTTCACTCAATAACGTCCACTATGGTTTCGGACACCACTACAAATGGCTGTCCCCTCAAATAATGCCCTATTTGAGGGTATAGGGGGCGATTTCGGATTCAGCCAAGGAAAACTAAACAGAAACCTGACATCAGCTTAGCTCATGAATATTAATTAGGCAACATAGAATTCACATGCAAAGCGTTTACTGTATTTATATAGCACAATTCACATAATGGTACTTCGAAATGCTTCAGGCATAACAAAGGAAATTTAACAAAATATTTACATTTAAATGAAAAAAAAAAAAAAAAAAAAAAAAATTATATATATATATATATATATATATATATATATATACAGTATATACATTAAAAATACATTCATTTAAAATGTCCTTCAGTAGTCCTAACTGATTTGCTAAATGTACTACTTTTACACATTAAGTCCACTCCTCAGACAATGCAACAAGAAAGAAGATTTTGTTTGGTCTTTCCCCGCCATTGACGAGTCATCTCGTCTTTTATGAGAAAACGCTTCCCTGCCGTTGACAAGTTTTTACGGCTTTCAGTGTTATCACTGTAGGGGACATTAATAGACATCTCCTGAACGAGTACATTATCTCCAGATCGCAACACAGACAAAGAAGAAGCAGAAATGAGCAATCTCATACGTAAAAAACAATACGATCATCAACAATTATTAACAGCGTATAAATCAAAACGATCTAATGTTACAGAGTGAAATGTCGACCCAGGAAGTGGTTAGTACTGTGCTTTGGGGATGTTTATGGACTCAATCTACTCCATCTATGTTTTGCTCATCGTAGTGAATCTGATCCAGACATAGTCTGACAAAAACGTGAATTTCTCAGCCTTTTGCTTTTTATGAAACTTACCCACATTCAAGTGTTGATAAAAAAGAATGCATGAAGCTAGAATAAAACTTTTTTTTGTTTAAAAGCAGAGGATCTGTTCTTCCTTTTGATATATAGCTTTTTCAGATATTCATACAACAAAATATTCTTGGGGCCATGACATTTATGGCAGTGGCTGGCAGCTTTAAAAAAAAAAAAAAAAAAAAAAACCCCGGCGGGGAAAGAGTTAACATTGTCATTGTATGTATCTGGCTAGAGCATATAACATATAAGTTATAACGGTCAATCAGTGCTCCCTTTCAGAGTACCATTAACACTGAAATGCCACTCATCTCCTCAACTCAAGCCCCTGAACATTACAATATCCTCCAACCTTGGACAGAACCTTTCTCCTCCTCGAATGTACAACCACAACATGGCCCTGTTGAAAAATAAAACAACCCTGAAAGTATGTCTCCAACTAGAGAAAGACCAAGATGAATAAAGAATGCATAGCGGCCTTGATCAAAGCATGTCTCCTGAGCAAGAGAGGACACTCAGCCCAACAAAAGGTCAAGGGTACTTAAAGATGTGAGAACTCGATGCACCCAATGAGCATCATTAATGTGATTGCTTGCCTGTTATCAACTTGCATACAGTATACACTCTCGGAGTTGCACAATACACCCATTAGCCCACTGCTACTGAATAGAGGCCTTTGAGAGATGCACTTTTGCATTTTGTCGCAAGTGCAGAGAATAAAATTGATATTCACCCCTTCATTAGTTTTCTAAAACCTTTTAGTGTCACATGAAATACATTTAGCCTGTGTTAACACTTGTGGTTTGGTTTTCTTGGTTCTTTTGGTCCGGACTAGAAGAGAAAATTACATATTTAGTCCTGGTTCGTTTAGGTGTTTGCACTTGTTTGCTTCACTTGGTTATTTTGGTCCAAAAAAGAAAATGTGTGCTGGGCTAAATGCGTTCGTTGTATGTGAATACATATGATGGTATTTATACCAGCTGAGATTTTGCAGGAGATTTTAAATGCATTTTAGGCTGAGAACCCTCTCTTAATTACATCTGATAGTTTAATTATGCTTCCTGTTTGCCAGGAGCATCAACCTGCCAGACTCCAGCGAAACAGCTTTATTTTCATCATTTTCTCACTGTCTCTTTCTGTCTTTCTTTGGATGCCTCAGCACCCTCCATGTTTTCTTCGGTGAACACAGGTGTTCATTTCAGAGTTGTTCCCGCCGAACGCTACCAAACTAGATGCAAACACACAAACATGTGCGCACACCCCCTCTCTTCTCCTCCTGACACCTGTGGAGGCCATTGTTTCTGACAGGAGAGGAGGACACGCTGCAGATGTTGGGATGGTAATGAAGTGTGAGAGAGGGGACGTCCAGGACGTCCATTGTAATCATACTCCACACTTTCAATTCTTGGCTCCTTTACTTAATTAATGCAGATATAGTCAGACTGGGCAGACTGGAGATGCTGTTATTTTGCCTTTGCCCATTCTGGTTTAATGCCTGTCAACAAGGCCAGTGTAAACCAGTTTGAAATTTAGTAATTTTAGTAAAAGTAAGTTTTGCTGTTCAGGATTTATTCCAACACAAAGCCAATACTTGTAGATGAAAGCATAGTTCTTCAAAGATGCAAGATGTAGTAGGATTCCTTTGTCCTCCAGCATCTGATAAACACCTGTGCTCTCCACATTAGTGAGGAAGACTGAGGAAGTCGGTCCCACTGGGATCAATTTAATGGAGGCATCAGAGAGTTGGAGTGAGCTGCTGTGATTTAACGTCTACAAGAGCCGCCTCATTGGCCATTCCACTCAGGGTGAGTAATTAAGACTTTTTCATGGCCCCAATTTGACCCAACGACCTCAGACTGAGGGGAACTCCACAATTGTACTGCAAACAAAAGCTCTCATTTAAATACAGTACACTCACATATAGTGCCATTTTAAACACTATATAGGTAATATCAAATAAGCATCTACATAAATAAATAAGAATTTTTTTTTTTAAACATGTGCATAGCTCTTCTAAAATTTTTTTTTTTTTTTTACATTTATGTTGTTTTCATACGTTTTTAGGGAGATGCAGCACATGACATTGGAAGATACTCATTAACCCTAACACGCAGTTATGAGGGTTTGCAGGTTTTTATTTTTCTTCTTTCTTCTTTTGTTTTTGTTTGTTGAACCGAATGACTTGTGCCCCCCCCACCCGCCCGCAAAAAAAAAAATCAAAATGCATGTAAATTCTGAAATTTTGAATATAACCTTAATCATAGAACATGTATATATTACAGCTATGAATTGCATTTTTTATATATTAAAAGATCTGGAAATTAAAAAAGAAATGTCACGTCATTGACCTAATTATCAAGCACAAACCGGCATAAAAAAATACTCCGTCTGGACAGGTGAGTCTTTGTTTATGGTCTCTACGGCAAGCTCGCCGCTGTGGATTGGGCCGAGGATCAGGTCGGCTTTGGAGAGCACTCATTAAATGCGTTTGTCAAGAGTCTGATAATTAAATTATCATGATGAGTGACGTCCATTCAAGTGTTTGTGGATGAAGGCCTCTAGAAACAATGGCTCTGAAACACACATTCAGTTGCGTCAAAACAAACACACATGCTCATATTGAAAGTCTTGGACTACGATGAAACAGGAAGAGAGAGTGTTGAGGGAAGAAAGAGAGGGGCTGAGAGTGACAGAGGCAAGTGATAGAACCTGGAGCAACGGAGAGAGCAAGCACGAGAGAGAAGGGAGAGAGAAAAGAGTGCATCCCACACAATAATAAATCCGAGGACATAACAGTTAGTATAACCTAGGAAGATTGGGGAAAATATACACTAACATTTAAAAGTTTGGTGTCTGTAATATAGAGAGTCTCTTATGGTCAAAAAGGTAAAACTGTGAAATATTATTACCATTTAAAATAACTTTTCTATTTTAAAATGTAGTTTATTCCTGTAATTTATTCTTTATTCCCAATTTCAATCTGGCAAAGTCATCAGTTTCACATGATCCCTCATATATAATTCTAATAAGTAGATTTGGTCAACATACAACAAAAATCTTATTATCATCAATTTTGAAAGTTGTGTGCATTTTTAAAATAAATAAATAGAAACAAAAATATTTTAATTTATTTAGTAACATTATTAGCCTGGGAAAACCCAGACAACTTCCAGCAAATTTAGATTTGCTCTGCAAGTAGTCTGGCAAAGAGCTCATTCAAGCCCATTTCTAATCCGTCGAAATCGCGGCACCAATCAGAAACGTTGAGGCGGGCTTTACACTATGACGATCGCTCTGATTGGTTTTGGGTCTATCCAATTGCGCCCATTGAGCGACGTCCGTTCAACTTTTAAATGCATTATTATATTCAAATTGCAAACACATGAGGACAGTCTCCATGAAAGACCCACTGGCAGATGAACGTGCTACTACATTTCTCTCCGAAACGGTAGGAAATTAAATTAGATTTAATAGAGGATTTTAACTGTGACAAGATGATTGACAGGGCAGTTTACATGACAGGATGCACGCGACAGATCCGTCCGATAAAGATGACAAAGTAGTATGTCCCAAAGCTTGCCTACTTTTTTGCTACACATTCAAAAGTAAATACCTTTTCTTCACAAAAAGAGTACATACTTTTATGGCGTAGTGTAACTTAGGCGAATTGGGACGCAGCATATGGCTTTACACGATGACGATCGCTCTGATTGGTTTTAGGTCTATCCAACTGCGCCCAGAGGCATTTGAGCGACGTCCGTTGGTGACGCCCCTTTGGAAATGAGTTATTAATGAAGCTTTGCCACACCATAACTCAGTTACTACTGAGAATGGTCTGGTTTTAACCAGGCTATAACATTATACATGTCTTTATGTAATTTTGGATCAATTTCATGTCTCCTTTCTAAAAGAAAAGTACTAATTAAAAATCTTAATCGACCCCAAACTTTTGAACGGTAGCACAATATAATAAACTTAGTTTGACTATATGTGTCATAAGTTTACTTGAATTGGTATCAACTCTTTACTACATTCTCTCAAAGGGACAGTTCACCTAAAAATTAAGAATGTAATTTATGCAATTGCATGCCATATATGATTTGACTTTTTTCTGCATGGGGAAAAAAGGACAAATTCTGAAACAAGCACATATGCAAATATACTTTTTTAGAGTTACATAAGAGGGAAAGATTTGGAATTGGTTCAGTAAATGAAAAGTGAATTTTCATTTTTGAGTGCATTTAAAAATGAGCTGTTTGCACTTTTGCTTTAAGTCAACATTTAGCTGGCCACAGATGATTATCATAAGTGTTGAAAGTTTGTGATTTTAACATGAGCAATATTCATTCGCTTTCAGTAACTTCCATAAAGTGGTGTTTCCAAAACAGTGAACTAGGTGTTGGAATCTGTTCTCATACAGTAATATTAAAATGCATGTCACATCCTTAATTGCCTGCCAGTCCGAAATGATGAGAGCTGCCAGGTTAAAGTCTTCTCCTATAGGCTTAAGTCATCATAGCATATATTGGTTTTCCTCTTTCTCAGAGACCTTTGCAAAAGAAAAGGCAAAATGGTGGCTGGAAGCACACATGCGAGCGCAGCAGGTGATGCATGTGTGAGAGAACACAGTATTTTAGCACTCCCCGGGATCCAGTATTAAGTAAACTAATGACCCAACAACACAGCCGGGCCTTGGTAATATATCATGATGCCTAAACGAATTGCCCTGTCCTACAGCAATGGGACATCAATAGATTCCTTGTAAAACACAGCAGTTGTGTGCGGAAACCTTCATAATGGAAAAACGTGCTTAAACATGTAAGTGGGTCATTGTGGAAGGATCAATAACACTTGCTTTTTGCTGAAGTCCAGATGAAATCAAAATGGACTCCATTTACTTTCTTAATATACATAGCAGGTCAATACGATGGTAAGGCACGAAAAAGTTGGTTAACTGGCTAAAAGAAAATAATTCACTGTATCAGAGGGTGGCGCTTTTAAAACAGCAGATATAGGCTACCCCAGTTACTTCAGGAAACACAAAGTGCTGCGCAACTTTTCTGTTTACTTGTCTACACACGCTTGTCATGGAGAAGAAATGCTGTGTAGATAAATGCATTCGCTATGTTTTTTTCAAATAACACCAATACCAAACACAAGAGTATAGATACAAGAGCCGGTTCAGGATTCTCCCTCAACTATTCACTGTCAAAAAAGAGAATAAAATAGCCTGCACAACCCCGAAAATAACTAGTGATAAAAGTCCTATTTGGAGGTAAGTGTTGATTGTAGCCTACCAGTTATTTCTCGTATCTGGTTATTACATTATTCTATTCAATCTGACAAATGAAAAACTGTCAACGTTTTGCTTTGCTTTAACAAATGGTAAATGAGGGTATTGGCAAGATATCTCCTTTTTTGTTTGTGGTAGTGGTTTATGGCACATGTAGACACTTGGTCAAACCACCCCATCTTCTGTACGATATTAATTTTTAAAGAGTCGTATATTGTATTATGTTGGACAATGTACTGGAAACAATATTGACATACTGTACTGATACAGTTCCCTACTGCTAATCCTCATTTACTGTTCAAAAATAATATTGGTTCAATACAGAGTAATGCAAACGTGAATAAAAAGTTGTATGAACATGCTGTCTGACCTTATCTCTTGTATATTATGTTAACAGATGCTGTTCTTCACTTTTTTCTGGAGTCAACCGCCTCTGATGTGTTAGCGGCCATCAGACGCAATTGTAATAATGAGTAGCTCAACAGAAAATGGAACATAATGTGTAATTTGTATTTATGTTTAGAGGGTCATTATGGCCATTGGTCCAATAATGTTTTTTGTTTTTTTTGTCTTTCAAAAGACATTTTGAAAGAAATTTTTAAATGTGCACTTGTAGTGTACTTAAAAAAGTAGATTTAAAAAAAACTGTCCTTGAAGAAAATATAATATTAATGAAATAAATGGGCACTTGAGTATGCTTAGAGTATACTTTCATGACTATGTTTCTTAACACACATAACTAAATTTTTTAAAAGTGCACATATAAGTGTAATAATTAAAGTCCATTTCAAATGATTTTTATTATAATAAGTGTAAAGCATACTATAGAAGTGTGTTTCTTTTTCACAAGGTTTACAAGGCATTCAATTGAATGATGCACAACCTTGGCTTCTAACTTAATGCTACTGCTACCAACACTAGTTTAGGTTGAGGATGCAAAAAGAAAGTATGAGATAATGTGTAAGAAGAACTGTGAGCTCTTGTTTTTAACCTCATTGGCTGTAATAGCCAATTGAATTGTGTTGTCGTCACGGCTGTGTAGAAGACCCTGCAGGGACAAATGTGGTGGCGTGAGAGTTCCCTGCCCAGCTGAAGCATCCACCGTTCACCTTCAAGCCCACGCTCTGCCACTTTGGATATGTCATGGCCAATAACGATGAAAAATTGGACTGTTCGCGCCAATCCTGCTCTGAGAACACTCTCCGAGTCCTTCCGCACTTGCCTGAAGGTGCACAACCACTTTCGCTCAAAACAAAATGGCATTTTAACAAGGTCTGAATCAAACACAATGCCTCCCCAAATGGCTACTCAGCTTCCATTACCAGGCCTGATGCTAACAAAAGATGCTAAGCTTTCATGATTATATTGTTACTAATCACAACCAGAGCCTTTAACCTGCAGGTTTACTCAAGTATAACAGCGTTAACTAATTCTTTGCACAATTAAAATCCACAATAATCAATATACAGTATATTTGTGTTCGCAGTTCTATTAACCTTCTTCTTTGAACATGTGCATGGTCTGACCTCAGTGTATACAGTCTCACAGTGTCCTTGCAGATTGTGTGGGCTTTTCTACCTACTCAGTTCGAAACTTTGAAGGACAACTCACTGTTTACTAAAATGCAATGAAAAGAACAGAGAACCACATAAATGTTGACATTAAATGGCTTTAGAAAATGCTGAAATCCTTTATTTATCCTTTATCAATACAAAGAGTTTAAACTTTTAAACTTTTTCTGCTGCTGAAGGGTAAAATCCAGCTTAATGTTGACGTCCCCCTCCGCCTGAGGTCTTTTAATATTTTCTTGGCGGCTTGACTATCCATATTTCAATAAGCTGTGTTTGTGTCTTCTCTATCCATAGAGCGAAATCAATATTGCATTAGTCAAACTCTTTAACCCATGAAGGGGAAACAGATAGCTAAGTCACACAATCCTTTTTTTACTCCAGCACCTCCCACATGAGAGCAAATAGTCTGCTTTGAAATTGGGTTGCAGCCTTTGCATTTGACATATTGAATGAGAATGACAGATTGTCAGAGGTAGAGCACACTGTTTTTGTTTTATTTGGAGCATGTATTGATTTCCTCAGTGACTCGAAATGAGGTATTTGAACCAGGTGGAGGTCTTAGTGTGTGCCCTGCTAAAAAGACCATTCATCAGACTATGTATAGGGGACGCTGCTTGACTAGCTTAACCACCAAGATTACCTTGGACAATTGAGTTCTGCTGGTCAAGAGCATGGCTATGTGTCCTAAGCAGTCAGGTCAGGTTTCAATGACTTCCATGATATTTGATAAGTAGATAATAAGTCATTAAAACCTGACCTGACTGCTTATTATGTTTTATTATGTTCCTTGCAAACCTTACATTTTACATTTATGCATTTGGCAGACGCTTTTATCCAAAACGACTCACATAGCATTTCAAGGTACACATTTACATTCTTATCAGTTCTTGCTTTCCAGAACCTTGGCATTGCAAGCAGATTAATGTACCCCTACATCTCTATGATATTATGGCATGGATCCCTTAAAGTATTTTGTCAGAATTTTAAGCTCAGTTAAAAATGGCAAAAAAAGAAAAAAAATACCATACCAAAACATCAAAATATGATTATAACATTATATATATATATATATATATATATATATATATATATATATATATATATATATATATATATATATATATATATATATATATAATTTAAAAATAATAAAAATGATCAAATTAGCTTGTTCATTGTTCAGTTTCAGCCCCAAAACGTTCAGAATTGTTGGTTTTGGTTAACAGAAGAAATGTTACTGTTTGCCGCATTGCTACATCACGCTTGGTTAGGACGCTGTGAAAATTCATTCTGGTCTAAGATGGTCTTTTCAGCAAGATGTGTTGGGTGAACGCATGCTGTGTGGAGCTGTGCACAGAAGTTTTGTGTGGTATTCTGACTGGTGTGTGCCATGTGGCTGTGCGAATTAGCAGTGCGTGAGGCATGTCTGGTGTGTATGGCTTGTTTAGATGCCATGTGTGTGTGTGCTGTGGTTGGCTGGGTGGCAGGTGATAAAGGCTGAGTGGACAGATAGGGGATGAAAGCCGTGCAGGTGTTTGGCTGTGAATGGACAGGGAACCTCTCCAGCCCCCTGGCATTTCTAATGAAACCAAACGGATGCATGCGTATCTCTCTGTGTGTACGTCTAGTCTTTGAAGCCACGGGACAAAGACTAACCTTTAACTCAAGGTAGCTTGCTGCTGAAGCTGGCCTCAGACTTTCTCTCTCACCAAAGTCAGTCACAGGGAGCAGCGTTCTTCTAATCTGCAAACGAAAGAGGAGAGGTCAACAAAAACTAATATTGTATAATAATATTTATATCTTAACATAAAGAAAATCCTGAAAACCGTCTTTAAAGGAAGTCAATTAACATTTCCTAAGACTATAATCTCAAAAACTACTTAACAAGCCTACTTTCCATTAATTGTTAATGTTTCTTGGTCAAATAACTAATGCAATAAGAAAGTTTATCAAATTAGGATAAATCAATACATATTTTAATCTTTAGACACAATACAGCTTAAATCTTGCTTAACCTGTGCAACATACTGTGAAAGGAGGAAACAGGAAAATGTTCTTATGGCACAATCAATAGACTCAAATGCAAGCATTAAGAAATAACCCATAAAGCCAGTGTCATTTCCTCCTGTTGATTTTCCAATCAGCTGGGTAATCTCACTCTCTCAGTGGGGAAGACGAGTTCGGTATCGACAGGTCGGTTTCACAGCTGACGTCCTGCGTGTTCATTTGCGGGCTGCTTGAATTGTGTAATGTGCTGTGGAACTGAGATAAAGAGCATTCTAAGATCTCCGCACCACAGGTGCTTCCTGTCACTGGGGCATAGGCTAAAAATGCTGCCTATAGAGCAGGTGAATAAGGATGGAGTAACAACACTTCACCCTCAAGAAGGACTCTGGGATAGTTATATACTCACTCTCATGTCTTTCTTAACCTGACAACAAACTAAAAAACTAAACCCACGACAGAGGTAGTCTATATGAATTGTGCATTATATTGCAAGGAAGTCATATGATAGATGTGGGTGAGGAACGGACTGAAATTTAAGTCATTAGCTGCATCTGAAATCGCATTTGGTAAAGTTGTTCAGTACCATTAAAAAGCATGTTCTGTATAGTATGAATGTGAATAGTAAGAATGAAAACCGGATGTACAACATCTGCCATGGCTTTATCGTGTAACTCATGGCGCTGATTGCATTAAATCACTGCCATTCATACTGTAACTCTTAGTAAAGTAGAGTATACTTATATATCTGGTGAATGATGGCGCCCACCGTGGCAGACGTGTTTGCTCACTCCGCTCTTGAATGCCGGTTTTTCTTTTATCTTTGTTTATTTCTTGCTCTCTTTGTAATGCATAAATGCAATGCAATTTTAACATATAACAGGCAGGTATTACTGGACATTGCCAATCCAGCCAGCCACTTTAAATTTACCGGTTTTATACCACTGGAGCTACAACTCATTACTCGCTCCCGAAACTGCCGCCACCACTCCCGGGTAGGTCTGGAGACACCGAGTTTGAGCGAGGAGGCTGATTCGAGGAGAGCGCTCCGGAGATGGCGACGCAAGCGAGGCAAGAGGGGAGTGCTCCATGCCAGGCTAAAAGCCTGCACTAACCGGCCACCACTACCCAGCCTTTTGTTAGCTAATGTGCGACCTTTAGAAAATAAATGAGACGAGCTGAGAGCAAGGATTACATCACAATGGGAAGTAAGGGAGTGTTGTGCTCTGATTTTTACTGAGACCTGGCTCTCAGAGAAAGTCCCGGAATCCTCTGCTCAGCTACAGACTCACTCCGTGCATCGGGGAGATCGGACTGCAGCCTCTGGAAAGACTAAAGGGGGAGGTGTAAAGTATTAGATCATCCAGACATTTTTCACCTACTGTCTTTTTAATATGATTTCGGATACTGTTTTTCACATACTATCTAGTAGGGAAATCACCATATTCGGAAGCAGTGACTGAAATTCGTCCCCTCCACTGTAGCTCTCAAAAGTCATTTGTGCATCTGCATATTGCAAATAGCAAGTCACATTCTCTTATGATATATGAGAAGCCATTGTCATTTAATGATTCACGAACGGTCTTTTCATTGAATTCGTTGATCTGGTTCACAGATCTGACTAAATCTGTTCATGAATCAGACTGATCCAGTTCACTAATCAACTCAATGATTCAGTAGCAGCAGATCGTTAGTTAACAGCTCACTGGAGGGGAAGATTATCAGTGAATAATAACTTTAGTGGCGAATAATTAATGCATTTGGGTTTGTTTCTCACACAAAGCTATCACATGACCTCAGAAGACTTGGAATATAGTATAGACCACAATTATGGTGCTTGTTTGGTGTTTTTAGCCACAGTCACTATGATCTACTGTTGTACTTAAATTAGTGTAGCGTGTAGCGATTCTTCAAAATTGTTCTTTTGTGCACTAAGGAAAAAAATACGGGAGAACATGAAGATGTTAATAATAACAGCATTTTCATTTATGGATGAACTATGTCTTTAAGATGACAAACATGTTTCTACAGAAAGCAAACAGCAAATTATTTTCAGAGCGCACACATTTGATTAAAGCTATTTGAATACTAGGACGAACTGTGCTATTCAACGGGCAGCATGTTGCTGCCAAGCAGAACAGATTGTTCAGGTAACTATTTAAAGTAATCAAATGGGCAAGCTCACACAGACTAGAATCGTTTTCGTCTTTCTTTAATGTGAAAATAAAAAAGTGATTTGTCTTTGTCAGTGGTGAAGCCCAGTTATTGATAACATGGCGTGCATACAGCAGCAAAAGCTATGAGAAAGAGAAAGCCACGGAGGGAGGGGGAAGAAACAGAGTTTCTCATCCATATCCCCTCTCTCCTTAGAGGCTCTTTATCCAGGCTTTGATGCACAGATTAAAAGCTATTACTTTAGACTGGCAGGTGAGGAAAGGCAATGCATGGAAAGACAATCACATATGGAAAAAAAGACAACAAAAGCCTGGCATTTTATCAGTCGAATAAATTATACCTTGCTGGCACTGGGACAAAAATCCCAAGGTCTACTGAATTATTTCCTTGTATCAACATAAATGGGGGAAATCATGAAGAAGGAAGCGCACCCGGTGTTACAGTTTACTTGCACACTGGCTGCGTGGTTTAAGTGCCGATTCACCAAAGACATTATGCTAATCAGATGACAGCACAAACAATGCCAGCGCAAATCCATCCTGTGAATTGGTTCTGAGTGCTAGATTGTGACGGATGCAGCAGATTTCCATGACATGGCATATTTTACTGAAACTGCACAGCACAACTCCTGCATTATTCAGACACATTTGAAAATGTACACAAACAAATAAAAGTTTTTAAATAAATACACTACAATTTAAATGTCTGTGGTGGGAAAGATTGATAATGTTTCAGAGAGAAGTCTCTTTAGCTCACCAAGGCTGCATTTATTTGATCAAAAATACAATAAACACACAATTTTAACACATTTCACATTTTTTTGTTATTTATTCCAGTAACGCTCTAAATGTCTTTATTGTAACTTTTGAATAAATTGAATGCATCCTTGCTGAATATAAGTATTGATTTCTTTCATAAATTCTTTCATAAAAAATGTTGACTTTAAACAGTATTTAAATATTAAATATTTATAAATACACTAAATGTTTTAAATAAATAACAAGGACATTAACAGTACAAGGTTAATTGCTTCAGACAAATATTGTTCGATTGATTGATTGATTTGATTTTTATTTAAAGGGACCATGTGCAATTAAAAACATAAATGTAAACATTTGATGCATTACACCAGAGTTAGCCTTAGGCTAATTTACATCTGCAGTCCCCACTGCAGTTCGAATAAAACATTACTATACATTACTATAACTCTGTGTGTGACTAACACTAACTGGATTTCCATCAAACATCAAAACGTGAAGTGAACGTTTTCAAAGTGTGCAAAAAACAAAAACAAAAAACAAATGGAAATTATTTGCATTTCAATCAAGTTGTTCGAGCGGATGACGGTGGTATTGGTACCTAGTAACCAAAAGTAAATAAAACACCATCAGCAGAAACAGCTGATTAGTCATGTGGGTTTAATGTTCGCTACGTCAGAATTTATTCGGCAAATGCGTTTCCATCTCTCATTATTCGCAACTCTTTTTGCAAAATTTGGCGTTTACATTAATCGTATCTGATGCGATACTTCAAAGTGCACATAAAAACAGGGTGATGGAAACATAGTTGAGTGTATTTACTTGCACAATCTTACACAATCCCTGCTTAACCTGACAAGGTCACGCCTTAAACGGTGTTTTCTTGGGAAGAGCTTATGAACTGTTTAAGTAAAATTGTTTAGTGAATTTGCCTTTCCGTTTTGGAGATTTGTCAACAAGGTAGAGCATGGTTCCCTTATACCACATGAACTGGTAACACCACCTGTGTGTAAAAAAACTAAACTTTATGTAAACTGCTGAAGATCAACACATAATTAGAAAAAGAATGAATGTCTCTGATGTTGACCCACACTTTGCGGAGTGCTTTCTGTATCACTTGTCTCGGTTGGCTGGCTGTGGTCGTGTTCCAGCTTTGAGTCCATTAGAGTTGCTTTGAAACTACTTATGTGAGGTCTGAACCGCTGCCAGAACGAACAGCTGCTTCGGTGTGTAAATCATCTGTATAATGCAGAGGCTGTAAGCATGAGAATGCCCAGCCTCCCTGCCCACCAATCAATGAAGCGCTAGCAATCTGACAGCTCCTACCGACAAGCTCTTGAAACAAACGACACAAGTGACACAATGACGGTCCCTGAAGCCCATTTGTCTGCTGTCTACCTCACCAGTTAATTAGTTTCAACAGTTTTTTATGTTTGTGGCCATGAAAGAATGACTTGTCATTCAACATCCCTGTCTCTTATAGTTTCCTTTCATAACTGGCTTCTCTCTTCATCCCTCTTTCTTTCATTCCTTCAGTTCAGCTCTACTTCATTGTTTCTGTTTGGGAAGCTGTCGTGTCCTCATTCACGTTCTTTGCATTTCTTGCCGAAAATGGGGTCGCATTAAAATGAGAATGAAATGTCAATGTTAAATTTGGCAACATATTGCCATGTGGTTTATGTCAGCCTTCTATTTACTCTTACATTTTAGTCTTTTGAATATTTTCAGATCTAGTCTAGCTAAACTATTTCATTTAGTCTATGTGAAGTAGTTTTGTTTGCAAAAATGACACTATGTATTTTGTTTGCTATGTATCTATGTACATTTGTTTTTCAGCTTGTTTCATTACCAAATCATTTAATGGCCAGCAATATGCAGTGTTGCATATTTTGCAATTTCAAATGTTAATCACATTATTATGCTTTACCTGGCTGATATTTCCTGTTCATTTTTATTTCTTAACAGTAAACTTAACACATTTTGACTTGTTTTAATAGCTTTTTTAGCTTGTGTTTTGTAAGTTAAAGTTATTGCTAAAGCTACTATTGCTCATACTTATAGGATTAACGGTATGGTCACATTAGCTCAATTTTGGCTACATTTCACAACCAAGAAAGGTTCATTGTCCGTTGTCAATAGTGTAGCAATGTATGAAGCCCAGCTCACACTGAAGTCACATTCAACTCAAGCAGATTTCTGTTGGTCAATGTAGCGAATCACGGTGACCAACTTGAACCCATTGTTGTTTGGGGAAATCTTACACCAAATCCTGTTTGAATGGATTTCGCCAGCAAAAAATTAAACTGCACCTTAAGGGTTTTCACAACCTAACACATGATTTCTTGTATAGATATGAATAGCAGAAAATAAAATTATGTGGTTAATTTACTTTAATCGGCTCAGATAGTGTGGCTTTTGTGATCTCGAAAAAACCCCTCAGACTAACATTGACCAAGGCATAATATCATAAAGTTCTTTTGGACTTAACTAGTAAGTAACCACCTTAGCAACCATCCAAAAAAACACATAGCAACTTCACAGTAACACCCTAGTAACCACTTAACAACCTAGCATCACAGCAGTGAGTTTTGCACAGGCTAATGCACTCACATTCTCTTATTTCTTTTTCCTTTCAAAAGTAACTGTGATTTACATGCTCTGTTTATGTTTTATCATCTGCATTTACCTCAGCTTAGCATTTCTAATTACATGCCTGTGCACAGCATTCCTTTGAAAGGTCAATGACTGTAATATAACTGAAGCTTGTCTTGAGTTATGTTAGCCTACAAGCAGCCAGAATGCGTTTACACACTATCGTGAGGCCACCCAGAGCAACCGCTGCAGATGGCACTGTGACATATTTCATATCCATGTGATTCAGAACAGAGGAAAGGGGATTAAACTCAATCCATGTCTTTTAATTGCTTTCACGTCCCGATATGTAACAACAAGCAAATGAGATGGAGACAACAACTCTTTGGCCTTTAATTCAAAGCTGTGTAGGAGCAGTAGTGTGTATGACAGCAGAGATATTGCGATTATAATGCAGTTTGAGCTTTGAGTGGTAGAGCCTGCTGACCCATGTGACTTGCCACTGCCAACTGTGACAGGCATCCATTTGATGATTATCCAGAAAGACACCCAAGACCCAGTTATGTCTGTTGGTGTGCATGTAGGCCCATGTAGTACATAGATACATCCTATACTATTTCCCAAGATAGAGACCCCAAAACGAGACATAATTAAGTTTTCATTTTCAAGGGTATTATAATGTTACACTCATAGGTGTCATTTAGAATGGTCCTGCCACTTTTAGCCATGGCCAATTTTGTCCCCAACAATTTATGAAATGGCTCACTGCAGAGATGTGTCTAAAAGAGAAGCAGCACAAACAATTGTCCAGCAGCAGTTTCACTGCATCCGTTAAAACGAGTGGAGATCTGGTGCTAGAATTTATTTGTAATGTTTTATGTTGTCATCAGTGTTGAAAAAAGGGACAGTAGCAATGTTCTCTCCTCACACTCCATTATATCGATTTTCCACAGCTCGCTATCGATTCAAGTGAAACCACTAGACAAAATGCAAACAAATGTGTTTCTGCTGCAAAAATAAATTGGCATTAAAATACAACATTTTTTTGGCCAGATTAGAATCATAAAATCATACTCTAAAAGGAATTCATCACCACCATGCATCCAAGATCAAAAAACACTTTAATTTTCTCATAATATACATTGCACATCACCTAATTTCTCAAAGAGTCTGAAAACGGTTCCTTCAAAGAGAGGTGCCGATCCTGGTAGCTATAGAAAGGCTACCCTGCACATGCCTAGATCCGGCCCCGTTCGAAGATCCAATCTCTCGAAACCCCTCTTTTCTGAGAGCCTACTCTGCTCTGATTGGTCAGACAGCCCAGTTTATTGTGTTTAGTTAACCACTTACAGGGCATGTCAGAACCGAAACGCCATGTGAATTTCCAACACTATCTCACGACCAATTCGTACAAATTCGTACGAATGATAAAAAGTTGGCTAATTCGTACGACCTCACTCGTACGAATTTGTACGATTTGTCTAAACCCACGTGATGGGTAGGTTTAGGGGCGGGGTCAGGGGTAGGTCATTCGTATCAATTCATACGAATTGGGCAATTCGTAAAATATGTACGATTTTGCAAAAATCTTACTAATTCGTACGAGTGAGGTCGTATGAATTCGAACGAATTAGCCACCTCGTAGAATTTGACGTTTTCCCGTGAGATCAGGTTGGAATTTCAGCTTTAGAGGCTTTCTCAATGCTTGATACGCAGTGACACAAACAAAATCGGTCAGTTTTTCCGTATCAATTCCAGCACGAGTCCTCATATTTTTGAAGTGCATGCAAAGTGTATATGCAGCGCTGAAAACAGCGTCTACTCGACAATCTCTTCATGCCTCAGCTACAACATGAGAGTCAAAGTAGACATTGTTTGAAGGCAGCCAGTGAAGAGCAGAATTTGTTACATTGTTACATGGGTATGTAACAGGAAGTGAGACTGGAATTGCTGATGACTCGTTTCAGCAGTTCAGAATCACTTTTATTAAGGAGAAAATCCCTTTGTTTGTTGTGCACTTTAACCTTTAAAACTTTGCAGACCTTTTACATTCACAAACCATCCGCATGAATAGTAATTTTTGAAAAAACATAACATAGAGCCAAATCAAAAACAGCATTTAAAAGGCACTGTGACCGACACTGACCATATAACTTCAGTTTTCTCGGAACATACAATGACCTCACTAAACAGTGAAGGCACGACTATAAGAGCAAGTTATACTACTACTACTATTACTACAAATCTCTTAGAGTGGACTATTATCAAAATATAATTTTTGAAATTGCAACCAACATGTCTGTGCAAATAACGGAGAAATATTTCTCTATTAATAAGGATATTCAAAACTTACAAGTATAATCTGCCTCAGAGTTTGCACTCATTGGGCAAAAACTCATCCCAAAATGCTAAAATACAGCTGGCGATATTTGCTAAAAGAAACAGATCATTATGTTTAGAAACGGCTTGGGCAGCTTTCACCCTGGAGTGAAGCAGAGCAGGTTGTCAGAGATGATGGGAGTGTGATTGTCAGACGAGCAGTGTGCACTAGCTTTGGCACATCATGCTGCAATCACAGCAGAATAGCTGGCTAACAGCCTCCGAAATGATTGGGAACCATCCCTCCCCCCAAACCTCCAAAGCCTGTGTCCAAAGCGTGAGACCTCCTCAGCTGGAGGGATACTACAGCCGACCATCTGCCTCGGCTCATTATACGGAGGTAACCTCAACGGTGACGTCGCAATATGTAAACATGCGCCGTTAGGGATAACTTGGGCAGAGCACAGCATGACAGACGGCAATAAATGGATTGGTGACTTATCTTCTTTCTTCTTTTTTTCTTGCGTTGTCTCCAATATTCATCTCCAGCTATTTGATAGTCTGATATTGGAAGACGAAAGCAGCTCATTTGAGCGAATGTGTCACTCCACCCTGCTGATTTCCAACGAGTCGCTCTCATTCGGCGATTTAAGTTACTCTTCAGGCACTGTCTGTCAGCCAACAACAACCCTTCCCATCTCTCCCCACTGCCACTCCCCAGAGACAAGGTTTTCTGGCTTCAGAAGAATGACATTCACAAGTCATACACTGTGCTCACTGAGTGTGTGAGAGTGTGTGTGTGAACGTCAGGGCCACAGTGCTATATAAATCGACTGAGGGGAGCCTAGTGAGTGGTTTGATGGAGGAATGGATGACAAATAAGAACAGTGAGATGCCTTTTATTCTTGCCAGTTGAGTCTATCCATTCCTCTTCTTTTTCTATGACTTTTTAAATCTGTTTTCTCCTCAAGGCCGCCCCCCCACCCTTCCTTCTTTGACGTGCCGCTGTGCTAGAATCATAAGTCTGAGGGAAAGACATGCCGCACCCAGTTAAGAAGCGATTTCAGCGGCGTGCCTGGATTACTTATCCCGACGTGACACATTTGCCATCCTCTGCCTCTCTGCTGTAATAGCAGCTCCCGGAGTGAGTAATTATAAACTCAAACGTTTGTGTTAAATCGCAACCTCGTGGCACAGCTCCGGAATCTATTCCATGTTTACGACTAATAAGACAGGATTGTCTTTGGTAATCAACTAAAAGATGCCCTGCTTTGGAAGAAGACAAATTCTCTTTCTCATTTATAAGTATGCTACACATATTTGATAAGTGTGCCTGTAGAGGAAGAATACTTCTAGCATATACTGTAGTGCCCTGAAACAAATTAGCATAGTTTTAAAAACAAAACCAACATTGCAATTTGCATTTTTTTTTTTTGTTCTAGCACTACATACTAGTATCAATAGTACTTTGTCTTTTTTATTTTATATACACATTTACTTAAGAAGCACAACTCTATAAGATATTGTCAAGAATATTTACCAGTTTGTTTAAAAAAAACAAACAAAAAAACAACTTACATTAAGATTACATTAAATATATACTTTTGTTCTTGTTTTAAGCATAAATCTCACTAAATCATGCTTAAAATAATTAAAAAACGGGAGAGTAAATAGCCAATTTGGAATGAAAAAAATTAACAAGTCAGTACTGATTAAAAAAAGTGTTATTTTTCAGTGCAGATTTGTGTTTGAGAATTTAAGCCAGACATGAATGAAAAACAAGCCAGTGCTTTAAGTTCATATAACCGGTATTGTTAAAACATCATGAAAAACCTTGATGTGAAAATGATTCATCCTGTAGATATTATTCTCATCCATCCGTCCCTTCAATAGCTTTGTCCTTGTGCATCACAGCCTTTCCCATAAGCTGAAATATATAAATAATCTGCCTCAAATTGTGTCTTTTCATGAGGACTCATGCCCTGCGCTTCATCAGCTCCAAGAAAGTGGACTTAAGGCCATCTATTCAAACCCTCTTTTTCAAAGAATTACCTTTGGCATTGCAGTATTTCCAAGGCAGCCGAGAAGGGCTTATTCTCGAGAAGGGCTCTGTCCTCTACTGGTAGTGCCAACAGTGTAAACAAATTTACCTTGATAAAGACAAGTGATGCTTACCCCTCACTTAAGGTACTTTATAAATGACTCATTCTCAACTGAATGAGATGCAAAGAACTTCAGACATGGCCGATCACAATGCGATCACAACCATCGGTCTCTCTTCACAAAATGAGGGGATTGGGATGGGAAAAGAGAAAATAAAGTGCAAAGAAAATGGTGCACTGGGTACGTTTCTTCAAGGGTTACATGACCAGCTGAAACGTGTCACTGATTTAGTAATCAGCCACATCCATTAGGGACAAATGAATGCTTTCCTGAAAGAGAGTACTGGCGGAGGCTTGTAAATGGACAACATCCAAATGAATGAGCGGTGTTTAGAAAACTCTCACAAACAATAAGTCTAGAAGGGCATAATATGAGAGAGACATGCCTGGCTTTTATCACAATTTGGTAATAATCTTTGTCATTAACCTTTGAGAACTTCCAATGTTACTTACATACTGTATATAAAAAGTTAAATGATCATTTTTTTGATTATATTCAGTGAAATCGACACTATAATCCAACAGAACAACATAAATAAGGTGGTTTTAGAAAAAAAACAATTCCTTCCAATTCCTCGGTTATTGCTATCTATGGATAGATTAGCCAGGGCAGCCTACCTCCGAGTCCATGGTGTTGATCGATGCTGAAGAGACGGACGCGTTCACAGAAAATCTGGTGCACACGCACTGACGAGCACGACCTCGATGGGAGGGTGCTCGCTGGTAGTGGGGGAGGGGCATGAGAGTTGTAAACATTCAAAAGTTTGGCTGAGTCGACCCAATCTGCCAGACTTGCCGACTGCAGCTTTAATACATAATACAAAAGGTCTTGCATTTGATAATATAGTATGTGAAAGAAAAGAGTGTAAATGTGTGGGAAACAGGGGAAAGCATAGACAACAAGCTTAAGAAAAATTCTAAATCCAATAATTCCACCTGAGCATCAAAGCCACGACATGAATACAGTGTAACTTTGCAAAAAAACACTTCTTAATGAGTTTTGAATGTGTCTTTTTGTTTGTTTGTTTTCCAATAATACATCTACAAATCCTTAAAACAAGATTGCTGCACTGAATAAGACGCTAAGACTTATCATAGATTGTGTCCTGGAAATATTGTCCTGGAGTATTTATTCTTATTGCAATTACTTTTTTTTAAAACTTGTTTTTAACTTGTTCACTCTTGACAATAAGGGGGAAAAAGTGCAGAAAGACAAAATGCATCCATATCAATGATACATTCTCTAAAAACAAATCTCGATATCTTATGCAGTGTTAATTTTCACAGAAATGTATTTTGCATCAAGGATTTTAACAGAAAAATTAAACAATTATATAAGGAATTTTGTTAAGAAAATGATATTTGTAGAAACAAAGCTAGACAATGCTTTATGACAAAATTCAGAAAAGATAAACAATATTAAATCAATAATTTCAAAAAGAGACTAGACATGCAATAAAGGGTCAGAAGTACAAATCAAAAATGCAGTTGATGTGATTGAGAAATTGTTAAGGGGAAATAGATTTATAAATCAGGAAAGTAGATCCAGACAGCACATTCCAGAATCAATGGTTTACCAGAAGAACAAAAATGTCATTGAATTCTTTGAGCCAATGTTGAAAACCCAATAAAACTTTGATTCTTTAACTTTTACTAAAACATACAGTAAGAGCCCACAGAGCATTTACAAAAAGACAGATTGAGACGACAAAACCTAGATCCATCATGAAGTTCCACCATAAAAGATGAGATTTTAAGGTTGACTTCTTATCTGGTATGGAAATAAAATAAATGACCACGAATACGCTCCTAAAATGGAATGGAAGAAAATCCTCTGGGGTTAAAAGAGTCTCAGTAACATTTCACGCTTTGTGCAAATTATGAGGATTAGTGAACCTGTCATTATTTTTGCAATTCTATTTAATGCCACTAGTGGTTCAAAAATGAGACACTTAACTTTAAATACAAGGGCATAGTGTAGACAGGTCTCCTGAAACCAGCCAGAGGAGGTCTGGGTAACAGCCATCTCCAAACCACCTGGCAGGGGGCACATCAGGGAAGTAGTTCCTCCAACCCTCTGCATGACTCCCATTGTTATTGCCAATAGCTTTGCAGGAACAAATCCATTCGAGTTGGGTGCCTACATCCCTCGACCGAAAGCCTGGACTCACCAAATCTACCTCCCATGCCAAACTGGCTCCACCGGGCAACCATTTTGTCACTGAAACAGCCACAGTGTATCTAAATCAAAAATTTTCCAGGGACTTGCCAGGTAGTACAAAGGAGATTAAACAGGATGTGTCAAATCATCTCTGATGGATTAGTCTCCTGGCAAAGGCCATCATTACACACGACGAGGAATACGAGGGGTGTTGTTATTTGGGGAGACAAGATTTCAGCCCCACTACGTCAGGGCCGCCTGACAGTGAGCTCTGTCATGTCCAAGAATGGCAGATTCTCATCACCTACCTCCCCGTTCCTATTGAGTTTTGGACCCTGCTGTAAGGGTGATGTGAAGTAAAGTGATTGTTATTCTACCATGTACATGAATTTTCCTAGAGCGCTTGTCCCACGGCTGATGAGTATGAATATGGATGTCGATGGCTGGGAAAATAAAGCTTGAATGCTGATCAAGTGTGACAGAACCATGGACTCTGAACTCCATTTTCAGAGAAAGAGAAGATAAATAAAGGGAAAGTGAGACAGAAAATGAGAGAACGACCATCGGAAAGCAGCAGTAAAATGGAACTTTCTGAATGGTAGAGATGTTTAGTTCAAGATTACCAACTCATCTTCAGTTGTGTCCTTTCATAGATATGTAAATGAAGTGCAGTAGGAGTGGGCTGCCAACAATGTTTTTCTCACTAGTTTCATCTTAAGTGATCATTATCCATGGGTTTGGGGAGAAATAGCCTCAGCTGCATGGCCAATTTCATAGCCAATTCACAAGCGCTCCTCGTTTACAAAATGAGGAGCGATATGCCATATTAACACTATAAAATTTGATGGCATCACCAAGTCACTGTGCATAAATTGCTGACAGAGATCAATTTGGAACGAAATGAAGCACCTTGAGAATAATACAGCAAACTTTTGTTTGAAAAATCAGTCGGATATGGGTCCGACTACGGGGCTATTCAGAGGATGATTCATTGCCGGTGTTAGGAATGAAGTCACATCCAGTTTTTTTTTTTTTTTCAATTCATTTCTCCAACTTTTTGGAGTTTGCATTCAGCTATTATGTCTGGAATGGACAAAGTTGCATTCTCATTCTCCTGCTGCAAGATGGATCCTCACTAAGCGCGCCTCAGACATTGTTCCTAAATAGGGTCTAAATTGTTGCAATTTCTACTCAGGTCAGCTAGAACACAGGTAACATTTCAATATGGACTAAACTTTGTTAATATATGCGAGCAAACTGCCCTCATGCTGAAAATTTTGAATGTCGTGATGATCTCTGTCCAACTGTGTTAGTGCGGATTCAAGTGTAATTGCCATGTCCATACTGTATATGCCTACATGGGATGCACTGCTATAAAAATTATGTCCAATACTGATAATTATTTAACAATAACGACAATAATTAATAAATGATATTCTATTTTGCCTACATAAATAAAAAATAAAACAAAAAAATGAAAACCAAACGTTTTAAATCGTTAAAGCGTAAATCACAGCATGATAATGTAAAGTATGAAATATGAATATTAATTCTGAGATTTGCTAAAGATTAGAGTTTCAGCTCATGATGCACCAAAACTAGACCGATCATCCAAATCATCCAAAACCTTTAATAAATAAACAAAAAAGTGCCAGGAAATGTGTAGAATTATTTATGTGGAAGAGTAATAAAGTTAATAAGATTTTCACAGATTGTGGAAGTAACAAACAGCTGGAGTAAGGATGGGATTTGAGTCTGAAAACATCTCAAAGGCAACTTTAAAGTGGTCTACTATTCATAAGGGGTCTTCTTGGTTTAGCACAGATGTCAAACAGATGTGCGTGAGAGCGCATAATATCAAGTTGTGCATGCAAAGTCTAGTGTTTCTACTAGATTTCATTCGTGCATTTCTGTGGGCAAGCCTTTCCAACTGGGGAAGAAAGGAGGTATCCATAGCGACGATAAGGATGGGCCCATACTGCCCGTGCATAGCATGAGTGGCATCTCTTTAGCTGGGAGCTAGCAGTGCCAGTTTTCCACCTCACTGCCTGATTGGAGGAGAACAGGAGTGAGGAGGGGGTCTTGAATATGGCTCACAGGAGAAAATAAATAATTGATTTGGTGTACTATCCATACATGCCTCTGCTCCTTCTCTTGTAACCTTGTGACAAAGTACAAGGAGCGTCAGCACCGGCATCATCAAACGCTATGACAGGAAGACAAGAGCTGAACATACCACTTTGATCTTTATCACCTGTTCATTAGCGCTCTTGACCAGCAATATCAGAACAATAGCCTTGACTACACTAGTAAATCTTACTGATATGGTTAAACCAATAACAATTACCACCAAATAGCAACCTCCGAGGATGTACAGTGCCTCTCTACATTTTTAGAGGAATAGTTTACTCAAAGAAATACAATTTTGTCATTTTTTACTCAGCATCACATCATTCAAACAGAAAAGGTGCATTTTTTATTTTATTTTATTTTAATTTATTTATTTTTATTAAGAGTCATGGCCGCTCTTTTAATATAATGAATGTGAATCAGGACTGGGACTGTGAAGCTCTAAAATGAAATAAATAAATAAATCATAGAACCATAAAAGCATCATAAAAGTGTTTTGAATATTTAAAGAGAAGCCAGTCTGAATGATCAGTTTACAAATAAGACTGAACCAAATCTTCAGACTCACTGGCTCAATGATTAACAGCTCAATGGAGTGGAAAATTATCAATGAATAATGACATAAACATTGGTCTGTTTCTCATGTTAAGGTATCATATGACATGTGTCGTATGAATCACATTTATGAAACTTTTATAGTGTTTTTGCTTCCTTTTTGGAGGTTGACCACCACATTTGTCTTTCATCTCAGTGTTATTTTCAGTATTATTAATGTACTATTATAGTATTTATTAATAGTTAGCTATTTCTAATATTTCTGTGTCATTTTATTTTAATTTCAGTTTTATCAATTTTAGTACTTACCTAATTTCAGTTAGTTGCCAAGGCAACATTTCTAATTTCGAATAGTTTTTTTTGTCTAATATTTATATTTTATTTCAATAACGGAAAATTGCTTTTTAAATAGTTTTAGTTAACAATAACAACACTGATTTACTTCCATAATATATAAAGTTTGACCAGTATATGTGGCGAGTAAATGACCATATTTAAATTTTTGGGTAAACTATCCCCATAATACTGTAGTCATACTGTATGCAAACAAAATGCTTGGTGCCATCCTTTTATATGAGTTGCAGTATGAACACTACATATGATCCTCCCACCCATTTCAGAGAAAAAAAAATCTTTCCTTCATTTCCCATCACATAAATCAGAAGTGACAGAAATCAACTTTCAGAAGTGACATATTTTCAAGTCAAATGAACACCTCATCACAAATGAAACAGCACCCAGTTGTCATGAGGTCAAGTTGACTTCTATCGAATGTTGTGCACTTCACCATACAGGCACTGTGTGCTGGCACTCTCTCAGCACCAGCAGTATTGGGCTTCATCAAGCCTACACAATGTGCGACAGCAACAAAATGGAGGCTTGGCATTACAGATTTTTATACAAAGCCAATCAGATTTCCACCCTCACCTTTTTAATGCGATTTTCCTCCTGGCCTCTCCAAGGGAGGGATCAAAGCAAGCCTAGGCTCAGTAAAAGCTTCGCTCAGGGGCCTGGGCGAGTGACTCAGACTTTCATGTGCATCCTTTTGCTGGCGGTCATTACAGAGAGTGGATGCCCTGCAGATGCCTGTCCTCTTTTCATCTCTAAATGCGGGCCTTTACAGGTGGGCCTGCATGTTGTCTTACCAATTGGGGCCTGGAGAAGGCAGTTTGTGTTGATTGCACCATGGGCTTTGAGTAGAAAAGACACAGGAGATCGCCGCACACTGTGAGGTAGCAAAGGTGAACGTAAAAAAAACACTGCACAGGGCACAATGTAGTAAAACCCAGTTACTGGGGGGAAGTGGTCAAGTCTTGTCCCCCACTGAATGGTATGACCATATATCCAGAGAGAGCTTATGAAAAGATTTACTTGGCTTGTTTTTTTCCTGCTGATAGCCTGCCCTTTGGCAAGGAACATTCAGCTCAGCAGGCCCTACCAGTTTTTGCTGAATACAGAACCTGCAACCATATATGTTTAGAGTAACTGATTATTAGCACTTAGCTGTAATGTTACTGTAGTCAAGGTGAAGATGTTTCCGATTTTGTATCTACCTAGCCTCGCAGCCAAACTCCTGACTATAAGCATTAAAGGTTGCGTAGGCAATTTCAAAGTGGCTAGCAATAGCAAGCTAGCTTTGAAAGCATGAGATCCCACCCTCTCTTCAGAGCGTCTCCAAAGCCACACCTCCTTCAAAACACATAGCCGACAACCTCCACAACGCACATAGCAGAGTTTGCATATCGATGAGAGACAGCATTAAATTACCTCATGTCTCAAAGCACATAACATTACAATAATAATGAACGTAAACAACCACCTGACTGCTGCAGATTCATTTTGGAGATGATAGTGTTGACAAAGAGTCTGAGGACGTGAACAGCACGGGAAGTACGGCACGGGTTGCCGTTGTAATAACGGTTAATACATGGCGTGAACACAGCCTAAGCTCATTGTTTTGTTTCAGGAGGAACTGTAAAAGATGAATGCTGTTTGTTTATGGCACCCGGTGACTGTGTCTACATCACGCTGATGAAGTGTGATGTCTGAGTGAGCAGGATGCGCGGAGATAAGGAAATACATATGTTGACAGGCAGGTAGGACATCGTATCATTGCACAAAAATGTTTTGGTCCTGAGACTTACACAGAAGACACAGTATATGTACATGTTTTAATATTTAGACCACTTCTATTATTGATTGATATCAGGATGTGAAGAGAGTTTAAAACAGTATAACAAAAAGTGTTTATAAAACAAATTGCTATACACTACCTTTAAGTCTTGTACACTTTTTAGCTTATTTTGGGCAAAAAACATCCACTTCCAAGGAAGCGATAATCTGACCAAAATAAAGTGGTCAACTACTGTTTTTGTTTGTTTATGTATGAATGTTTGTTTGTTTGCATGTATGAAATGTATGTAGGCATGTATGTATTTATTTTTTGTTTAGCAATAGGCTTATATGAATTATTTGGTACCACAATAATAGACAAAACAACAAAACATAAAATGCTGTGTGGTTCCTCTACTAGCTGTACAGGACTACAAAATAATAATGAAAAATATGTCTGCAATTTCTGGCAGTCAAGCACTTTAAATTCCAAATTATTTTCTCAATGTGTAATGAATTTGAATTGAGGTAGCAAACAGAACGCAGAAATGTAATTCAAATTGGAATGTAAGGAAGTAGAATTAAAATGAATTGTAATTCCAAATCATTTGTATAACTGCCATTTTGAAATTGTCAAGACAAACTTTGAATGTTGGCTTGACAAAGCCTTGTTTGAAAGCTCAGAAAATAAAAGTTTAAAAAGCCTTCAAAAGTTTGTAGGTTTATTTGCCAGATAGTGTCTGTCTGGGAGTGCCATCTGAGACTTGTATGTATTATAATGTCCCTTTAAATCCTTCAAAACCATGATTATCTACTAGATAATTGTGCTAGCAACAGCAATATCACGGATAAAAGCATCTACCAAATGCACGAATGTAAAAATGTAAATGTGGTAACTACCCCACCCAAGGTAGCTGTCTTTTTGGCTGTTGTCGGCATAATGTCAATCTCTAGAACATTCTCTCTCTCTCTCTCTCTATTCCAGCTGGCTCTCACTGAGAATAAAATCATGCTAGAATGCTTTCTTCAGCCTCTCTGGGGAGATGGTGTGACCTGGACATTGTAATGTGCCCCAAGCCAAAAGGCCAAAGCAGAAAGGGGTTGACATTTCCAATATGCTACTCGCTTTGGGAGAGGAAGAGTAACAGAGCAAAGGAGATAAGACATAGATAATGGAGAGGGGGGATGTGAAAGAGTGAAAGCAACAAAATTTAGCAGATAATGAAATCGTGTAGGGCATCATAAAGTGTCAGATTTAAAAGCTTTCCGTTCTCACGTTTTAAACACAGTCGTGAGTGTTTGTTTATGTGCTGTCCATCTCACATTGGTAATGGTAGTATACTGTGATTCCATTCAAGACTCCATAGCAACATCACACATTATCTTATCCTTGTCTCCTCTCCGAATTCTCTGCCATTGTTCTTCCGAGGTGTGAAAAGCTGTGACGTGGAAATCAGAAATAACTGCACATTCTGAAGTTGCTTTTTTGTTTCTTAGCAACCTCCTTTAGTTCCGCTCTAATAACTCAGAGCTAATGATGACGTTTAGCTCTAAATATGAAGGGAGTATACAATATGGCTCTTACCTACACTACGCTCCAGTGCATAAAGCAAATCAATGTATGGACAGGCCAAATTGGTTCCTTACAGATTTATGAAGTAATTGGAAGGGGCATGTCTGCTTATCAAGTATGACATCAGGGGATCATGATTTCCATATGTCCATGGTGATATTCTTGAATTGCTTCGCTATCATAATCACTTATCATTGTCCATTTTCTTCCTTCAAGGCTGCTACAGGCTTAGGTTTCACTTGTATAACAGCTGTACTCATATGCAGCTTTCGTGTGAAGTTCCCTATCTGACTTGGAGGTGTTTGAGACCTCCCTTCTATTTTATACAGGTGTGTACTATAATGATTTTGTTAATGGTGATCAGCAACTAAATATTGATAATGTGGAAGTTACTGCCTTTTGCCTTGGCATGACTTCTCACTTTTTGCTGACAATACAAAGGCAGAGTACAGTAACTTTAAAATAGTGGTCAAAAGTCAAGTTTGAGCTCAAGATTTTTTTATGTATATAATTTCCATTACTAAAACATCTATTTGCCAGATTTCCAGTGTCCTACCTATAATTAATTTGGCGGGACAACTAAAAATCTTTAAAGTCATTTTTCTCAGTTCCACACTCTAGCGACTTAAGGTCTTTTGCCTTTGTAGGGCAGAGCTGTACTCATATGCAGCTTTCGTGTGAAGTTCCCTATCTGACTTGGAGGTGTTTGAGACCTCCCTTCTCATCTCAGACTCTGGTTCTTCTTAAGGAATTCTCTGGCTTTGACAGGTTGTGGGTACTTACATAACTGTCAGCGGATCTTGGAGAAACTCTTACATTAGTTCTCTCTTCCTCAGCTTCTAGCGTCTTGCTTTACCGTGTCACACTCATCTCAGCAAGTGCTCTTCAAAAAGCCTTTTTTTTTTGTTTTTTTTTTGCCAAAATGATGAAATGTAGTTTTTGTTTTGATGCTGGCTAAAACATGGTATTGATTCAAAGAAAACTGTGATAAAAATGCTGCAAATGGCCACTGGAGACATAATTGCAGTAGATTCAGTCCCACAGACTTGTGAATGGCCTTATCAAGGGAGCCTAGCTCTTAAGCTGTACGATCCCAAGAGACATGTCGAGGTTATTTTAAGGTCATTTAGGAAACAAGGCATAAATCGGTACAGGGAACAGATACACAAAGAACAAAAGACAAGACAACACACATGGGGCCTGCAATTTTTGATAACCTTGACAGCTGTTTGAAACGAGAAATCAGTTGAGACACATCCAGCACTGTAAAAATTTTACTGAATGTGACCTGACTGCTGCCTTTTTGTAGGTACTATCTTTCTTTGTAAGTTAGCTTTTTGTATGACTGCCCTCGGAATGACCCCAATCCCCCCTAAAAGAATATTCCTGCCTCAATACAAGTTAAGCTCAATTGACAGCACAAAATTGTCCCTCTTTTTTTAGAGATGCGGATATCCGATCACTTTGTAAGTGTGCCCTGCCAATAACGATTTTTGCATATTATGATTTTCTAAGAACTATAATTGGCAGCATATACAAACAAAAATCTACTTTTTCCTCAATTAAATTTTTTTTTCATATTAAAATAAATTATTAAACATTTCCCCCAAACTGGATCTTCTCTCATTTAACGCTCAGAATAAAGTGCTCAGTGACTGGAAAGAGGTAGAAACAACAATTAACTGAAAATGAGTGTCTTACATTAGATGTCCAAATATCAGTTGAATTTATTATTATTATTTTTTTTTCAGATTTACTAAACAGGGCAAATTAGACCAACGCAATCTACCAAGAGCAGCGCAAATTAGCGTCTGGTTTAAGACATCCTCTTTGGGCAGTAAATAATTGTGCAAATACCAGTAAATTGACCAGTGCAAATCTTAGTAAATCATTTTGCATGATTTCTTTAAAATACCTCCTCCCATAAATTTTGCGTCTGAAAGGGATGCATATGCAAATTACGCTGGCAACAAAACGGACCGTCTCAGAATCGGAACGACGTGAGACTGACCGGTCCCTGGTTCCTGGCCGGTCGATTGGTGCATCTCTACTTTTTTTCTAAAAATCTGGGTTACAGATTTTAGTGAAAACAATCAATTGCTAGCATTTTCTGTGAAAAGTTATATTCAATTCAACAAAATTGTTTCAATGACAACCTACAGTAACACCTAAAACCCTAAAATGACCATAAAAATGATAATAACAACTTTACATCTCAAATAATAGAGAATAAATTTTAACAAATGTATTGTTTTTTATAAAACTGTAAACTTCACATTTCTTCACATCATCAAACACATTGGCCCTATTTCCCATTGTATGTGCCTCACTGTAACCTCTTTTTTTTCAGAGTCAAAACAGGGCAGGGCAGGTGGGCAGCAATGAAAGTCTAATCTCAGGAATGTGTACATATAAGGAAGGGTAGCAGAAGGACTGTCTGTGTTTGAACACAACAAACAGACTTTCAGAATTATGCTCACATGTTCAATTTACGGCAGACTGTGAGCCAAAGCGGCATTTAAAAAGCATCTGGGCATTTTGGCTCAGGCTACTGTAGGCCAACCTGAGAAGAATCCCTCTTCCCTTTCCATGGAGATCCTATTTGCTGCTTTTGTCCCACATATAGCAGAGACAGCCTTTGGAAATCACGTTTTCATAATGGTTCATGTTTAAAAATGTTCATATTCACAAAACCATTTTACATGCAAAATAATAACCAGACCAAAAACCAGAATTAAACTACAATGTTTACTATTGGCAAGATTTTTGAAAAGACTGCATTACCTATAACAGTGGCCTAAAATAATAGCTTCTCAACTGATGATTAACACTAACCAATACTCCACAAGGCCTAGATGATATCAGCTAAAAGCCATTTTAGAGTTGCACAAGTTTTTTTCTCCTCTGGAATAACATGCACTGATGAATCATGAACAATAAAGACAAAGTACATGTAATAAACTAAATAGGGTCAATTGTGATTTCATGTTTATCTAAATTAATGGTAGAGAGAGTCATTATTATTATGCTAAAATGTACATTAGTATTGGATAAATGTGTACATGCGCATGTAGAATAAGAAGTTCATTCTTGTATTTGTGCAACATTTAAAGGACCATGTTGAAAAGCTGGGTTAAGAGTGGCATTCCTTCAACATCAACTATGAATTATTTTTTTCTGGAATTGCCCAGCTCTGATTGCAAAGAGTGGGTTTAAGAGGCATTACTGTATGATTGAGTTCACCCCATGCACTGTTTAAATATTTCTCTGCCCGATTAAGTTTGCTGAACACACAATTTGTATGTAATTAGCAGAGCCATCAGTGCACAGTAACTTCAGTCTGACACGTCTGTTTGAGTTGCCTTGCTTACGATGAAAAAGGAACAAAAGCCTGGACTGCGTCAATTTTATGCTATATCAACTGCCTTTTGAGAATACAAAATGGCTGCCACTTGAACTAAGTAGATGTTATCTCATGCTGCATTCCATTTAGTTGGATGTGAAATATTTCTACCTGATTTCTCTTTACAAGCATTACATTTAGTGGTCGACTAATATTGTATTTTTGAAGGTCGATGGCCAATATAAAGCATATATATATTTGATATCAGACTATTTAACATAGTAAAAACACACCCAATAACAACAGTGGAAATAAAATGTATTTTACATACTATTTATTTTACATAATTGTAACGCCACGCCAGCAGAGGGAGCCTTCTCCTGAGTATTGACTGTGTACCGCTCCCTCTGCTTCTACTTTCATTTCCTGTTTGAACAGTATTTAAGAAGTGTTTGTGTGTTTGCTCTTTGCGAAGTATTGCCAGTTCATCTGCCTTACCGAGCGTTTCCATTGTTTTCTGCCTGCTTATCTCGTGTATTGATTCTGCCTGATTTTCTGATTTACGCCTGTTGGATTGCCCCTCTGTTCTGGTAGCCTGTTTTTGGACTGATGACTGTGTTTGGACATTTTGCCTGTTTGCTCATCTCTGCCTTTTGGATTGCCCTTGTGTATGTCGCTGGATTGGACTGCTATTGTGATTTTGACCTATTGCCTGGCTTAACGTTTCTGTCTCTAAAACCTGCTGCTAATAAACACCCGCAAATGGATTCTAATGCTGCCTCAGCCTCGTCGTTACAGAATACTTCGCCTCAACTGAATCCAGCGGAAGTTTCCAACCTGCAAGCAGCTTTTGCCTATCAAAGTGAAGTGCTAAAGGGCTACCAAGATCAACTCACTAAGCTCCAGTCTGTCAACGAACACCTGACTCATTACATCCAGTCTCTTCCATCGGCCACACCTAAGACGGTAAGCTTTGCGTTACCAGATAAATTTGATGGATGTGCAGAGCAGTGTAAAGGCTTCATTCGTCAAGTAAGGATATATTTTGATAACCAAGAAGACAAATTTGTATCAGATGGAAAAAAATGCGCTTTCATGATGACGTTATTATCTGGCAGAGCTTTAGACTGGGCTGCGGCAGTTTGGGAAACGGATACACGATTTAGAGCATCTTTTGATTACTTCATCCAACAACTGCATGAAGTGTTTGAATATCCCGCTGGGGGCAAGGATATATCAACACAAATTCTACAAATGTCACAGGGTAACCGTACTGCTGCTGATTATGCCATCATGTTCAGAACACTCGCTGCTCAAAGTGGATGGAATGATATTTCACTGAAAGCTGTGTTTCAACAGAGCCTCAACCCTAATCTGCAAACAGAGCTGGCTTGTAAAGGAGAGAATTTATCATTTTCTGACTTTGTGACCCTCACTATAAAGATTGATAATCTAATGAGACAAGCACCCAAACGAAGAAGTTTGAGGGAATTTCAACATTTTCCGGCTACCGTTTCGCAACCGATGACTTCATCAACTATCAAGCCTAGTGACGAACCAATGCAACTCGGTCTATCTAGATTATCTGAGGAAGAAAGAATGAGAAGACGACAACTTCGTCTATGTTTCTACTGCGGTGAAGCCGGCCATCGCAGCCAAGGGTGCCCACATAAGAGCCAAACAACTTCCCGGGTAAATCTTGAACATTTTTCACTTCTACATAACAAATCATTCAAGCTCCCTATTAAACTAAAGACTGAAGATGCATGTATTTCATTAACAGCAATGATCGATTCTGGAGCAGCTTTGAACCTCATACATAAGGAACTTATCAAGAAGTATGACATTCCCACTCAACCATGTAATCCTCCTATCAAGATCAAAGCCATTGATGATAACACCATTGGAGAGGGGATTACCCATCAGACTAAACCATTAACTCTCCAAGTAGGTTTGTTCCATAAAGAATTGATCTCTCTGTACATCGTTGACTCTCCTAAACATGAAGTGATCCTCGGATTTCCATGGCTGTCCATTCATGACCCTGTTATTTCCTGGCATTATGGTGAGCTGACCAATTGGTCGAATTTCTGTGAAAACCATTGTTTTTCCCAAGTTCCCCAACCATGTTTCACAACCAGCATTGAAAGCCCTGAGACTAACAAGACTGTTAATATTCCCAATTGTTATAACGATCTGGCAGAAGTTTTTAGTAAAACCAAAGCAATGCAACTACCACCTCATCGCCCCTGGGACTGTGCAATTGATTTACTCCCCAATGCCATGCCCCCTAAAAGTAAAGTCTACCCCCTGTCCAGGAAGGAGACCCAAGCCATGGAAGAATATATCGAAGAAGCACTAAGCTCAGGGTTCATTCGACCCTCCACATCTCCAGCTGCAGCAGGGTTCTTCTTTGTTGAGAAAAAAGATGGCGGGTTAAGGCCTTGTATCGATTATAGAGGACTGAACAACATCACAGTGAAATTCCGCTACCCCCTTCCATTAGTTCCCTCAGCCCTGGAACAGCTCCGAGAAGCCACCATCTACACTAAACTTGACTTACGGAGTGCCTATAACTTGATCATAATCAAATAGGGCGATGAATGGAAAACTGCCTTCTTCACCACTAGAGGGCACTATGAGTACCAGGTTATGCCATATGGACTTGCCAACTCTCCAGCTGTTTTCCAGTCGTTCATTAATGAGATCTTCCGAGACCTTCTGAACCAGTATGTAATAGCTTACATTGACGATATTTTAATTTACTCAAAATCTGAGGATGAACATATCAGCCATGTCAAGACAGTCCTTTCTCGTCTACTTGCAAACCGACTATACGTCAAGGCAGAGAAGTGTGAATTTCACGTCAGACAGACTGCATTCCTGGGTTACCACATCGGTCACCAAGGAGTAAAGATGGATGAATCCAAAGTTAAAGCAGTCACAGAATGGCCACAACCATCCACCCTTAAGGAGCTTCAACGGTTTCTGGGGTTTGCCAACTTTTATCGACGCTTCATCAGAAATTACAGTATGATTGCTTCACCCCTGACATCCCTCTTGAAAGGGAGACCTTCGAAGCTGAAATGGACTGAAGAGGCCAGCCAAGCATACAATACTTTGAAAGAAAGGTTTACAACAGCCCCCATCTTAAAACATCCTGATCCGGATCTCCCGTTTGTGGTGGAGGTAGACGCTTCAGACTGTGGAGTTGGAGCTGTACTCTCCCAACGTCACGGCCAACCCGGTAAACTATATCCATGCGCATTCTTCTCAAGGAAGTTAACCGCAGCAGAAAGGAATTACGATGTGGGGAACAAAGAACTTTTGTCCATGAAAGCAGCCATCGAAGAGTGGAGACACTGGCTCGAAGGAGCAATCCATCCCTTTCAAGTAATTACCGACCACAAGAATCTAGAATACATCAAGAGTGCCAAACGACTCAACTCACGCCAGGCTCGCTGGTCTCTGTTTTTCACACGGTTTCAGTTTACAGTGACATATCGACCAGGCAGTAAGAATGGCAAGGCAGATGCCTTATCTAGGCGGTACGATCTTCCCACTGAAAGCATCCCACCAGAATGTATTCTCCCACCTTCTATTGTCATCGCCCCAGTCACCTGGGACATAATGGAGGAAATACAAAGGGACCAACTACAAGAGCCTGCACCTGACAACTGCCCCCCTGACAAACAGTATGTTCCACAAGATCTACGTCACAGAGTAACGCAATGGGTCCACTCTTCTGTCAGCTCAGGCCATCCAGGTATATCTCGCACTCTTCACTTACTGAAAAACTCATTCTGGTGGCCCTCGATGACCAAGGATGTTACTACTTACGTCAAAGCCTGCCAGGTCTGTGCCCAATCTAAAACCCCCAAAGAGTTACCTTCTGGTCTTCTCCAACCACTACCTATACCACAACGTCCTTGGTCCCATCTTTCCATTGATTTTGTGACCGATCTGCCACTCTCCAATAGCTTCACTACTATCCTTGTCATAATTGATCGCTTCTCCAAGTCCTGTCGGTTGGTTCCTCTAAAGGGTCTCCCCACTGCCATGGAAACTGCTCAAGCACTATTTCATCATGTCTTCCGAATTTATGGTATACCTGATGATATTGTCAGCGATAGAGGAACTCAATTTACGTCCCAAGTTTGGAGAGCTTTCTGTAAGCATCTGGACATCAACATCAGTCTCACGTCAGGATACCACCCTCAGTCTAATGGACAAGTTGAACGATTAAACCAAGAAATAGGTAGATATCTTCGATCATACTGCAGCCGAGAACAACACCGCTGGTCTGAATTCCTCCCATGGGCAGAATATGCACAAAATTCTTTAACTCACTCCTCAACTGGCCTGACCCCCTTCCAGTGCGTCCTTGGGTATCAACCTCCTTTGTTCCCATGGTCTGGCAAACCATCATCGGTCCCTGCAGTGGACGATTGGATCCGGCGTAGTGAGAGGGTGTGGGACAGTGCACATGTCCGTCTTCAGAGAGCTGTAAGAGTTCAAGAACTCCAGGCCAACAGGCGACGTCGCCCACATCCTCCCTACCAACCAGGACAGCGGGTCTGGCTTTCTACCAGGGACCTCAAGCTGCAGCTACCGAGCAGGAAGCTCAGTCCAAGGTATGTTGGTCCATTCAAAATTCTAAAAAGAATAAATGAGGTCACATACCAATTAGAGCTTCCTGCTAATTATCGTATCTCTCCATCCTTTCATGTTTCCCTCCTCAAACCGGTCCACTCGGGGCCTGACCCCAACGCTGAGGCTCGAGAGCCGCCACCTCCACTGGACATTGATGGAACTCCAGCTTACAAGGTGAATGAGTTACTGGACTCAAGACGGAGAGGGGGTCAGCTCCAATACCTGGTGGACTGGGAGGGCTATGGACCTGAGGAGAGATCATGGGTAGCCGGCAGCGATATCCTGGACCCTTCTCTCATCGAGGATTTTCATCGTGCCAGACCTGATCGACCAGCACCACGACCACGGGGACGTCCACGTCGAGCGCCAGGAGGCGCTCCTAAGGGAGGGGGTTCTGTAACGCCACGCCAGCAGAGGGAGCCTTCTCCTGAGTATTGACTGTGTACCGCTCCCTCTGCTTCTACTTTCATTTCCTGTTTGAACAGTATTTAAGAAGTGTTTGTGTGTTTGCTCTTTGCGAAGTATTGCCAGTTCATCTGCCTTACCGAGCGTTTCCATTGTTTTCTGCCTGCTTATCTCGTGTATTGATTCTGCCTGATTTTCTGATTTACGCCTGTTGGATTGCCCCTCTGTTCTGGTAGCCTGTTTTTGGACTGATGACTGTGTTTGGACATTTTGCCTGTTTGCTCATCTCTGCCTTTTGGATTGCCCTTGTGTATGTCGCTGGATTGGACTGCTATTGTGATTTTGACCTATTGCCTGGCTTAACGTTTCTGTCTCTAAAACCTGCTGCTAATAAACACCCGCAAATGGATTCTAATGCTGCCTCAGCCTCGTCGTTACAATAATATTTACTAAATTGGAAATTAATAATGAATATGAAAAAATATTTGAACTGGATAAAAAAAATTATCTGTAAAATAAAGATTAATACAGTACTTTCGATTGCAACTTCTTGCTTCTGTAGTCCTATTAAAGTTTTTTTTTTTCAGAAAACAAAAAATGTTTTAACAGGGCTCCAGACTAACTTTTCCACTGGTTGCACCGGTGCTACCAACTTTCTCAGTTGGTCGCACCAGCATATGATTTGGTCGCACCTTTTTTTTTTTTTTTTTGCTACATGCCATGGGATTAATCAATGCATGCTGATGAATAGTGGTCTTAATCTGCATACCCTAGTTTTGCACTGATGTAATAAGACTGACAGTGACACAAGACCTCATGTTAGCACATTTTTTTAAATCTTTTAACTCTAAAAAAAAAAAACTAATAAAAAAACATATATGTTCTTTAATGTTTGATTATAATTTTACTGTCTTCACATAGGGATGGGAATTGATAAGATTTTATCAATAATAATGCAACTGACGATTCTGATTATCGATCCGATTCTTTAACGATTCTCTTATCGATTCTTGATAGCACTGTGTGGAAAAATGTAGTCATATGCTTTTCAAAAAAAACAAGTGGTTTTATTTATTTTAAAGCTTAAGCTTGAGTAAGCAAACTGTACTTTTTATATAATTTATGTAATAAAAGAACCTTATTGTAAAGTGTTACTGATTAGTTATACACCGATTCAGACGTCTCCTGAGTTCAGTGTTGGAAAGATCAGTTGTTTTAACCATTCATTAAAATGAATCGGTTCAAATGAGTCATTAGTTCGCGAATTGGACGTGTCGTGCGCGTTGTGTGATTATCCCAGCAGTTAGGACATGGACATCCAAGATTTGTGTCAACACAGAAAACATTTCATCACTGGATAGTTTTTTCGTTTAATTAAAGTGTTGTTTTATGTCAGCTGAATGTCCAGAACGCTTTTCAGAGAAGATAAGGCAACTTATTTAGCACAATTCACACCCAGCGGTAATTCAGGGAAAAAAAAAATCTCCGAATGCTCCACGGAAACTCTTCCGACCTTTTACCACCGTGTCGATTTATTTTGATTAATATGCGCGCGGGAGAGAGAGCAAGACAGCGCAAGACAGCGCTTATTTTGGAGCTTATATTTTACAGTCTATGGTTTGGAGATGGTGAAGTCTTGTTTAGACTTTCGCCTGTCTCCGAAGAGAGAGAGAGAGAGAGAGTGCGCGCGCGCGCGACCGGGGCTCTCTCTCTCTCTGCTCGTTCTTTCAGTTAAACCTATGAGTTAAACATGCGCCCTGTCACAGCAGGAGTTTATCTATTTAGTTTTATATGAGTTAAAAATTTTTTTTTTTTTCAAATAAAGAACATGTAGCACTAATTTTGCTAAAGTATGACATGAATACAACTTAGCGGCCAACTGGATATAGTGCAGCATAGTTTGAGATCAAGGATTTCAAAGCTATGCTTTTTATGCAGCCTTCAGAAGATCTCACAGCTGGATTTGCAAAAGTTTGCAAGGTTTATGAAATTAAATGTCTATCAGATATTCAAAGACTTATTTAAATGCTATAAATGCTTATTTGCTGAATGTTGACGGCAAACGATAAAGTATTAGAGCATTTGGATTTCTATTATTAAAAATAGAAGAGCAAATGCTATAATAGTTTTTCGTATACTGTTTACAGTACTTTCTTTGTTTAACAGCTCAGAACTGTATAAATAATAATTAACCAAATTAATACTAATAACTTTCATTAACAACATTGCAACTCATAGTAGGTTTGTCTTTAAAGGTCAATAAGTTATTGTTAAAAAATCATTTACCCTATGAAGAAAACGAATGGATTTTTTACTTCCAGAATTTGACTGTTGATCTTTGTTGCCATTCTATTACACTTTTACAAGCAGGAAGTTAGCAATTCCCATGCTCTGAGGTACCATTGGTCCAACTAAACTGAAGAATGGAAAGTACATGCTACATGTACAGGTGCTGGTCATAAAATTAGAATATCATCAAAAAGTTGATTTATTTCAAGAATTCAACTTAACAGGTGAAACTAATATATTATATAGACTCATTACATGCAAAGTGAGATATTTCAAGCCTTTATTTGTTATAATTTTGATGATTATGGCTTACAGCTTATGAAACCCACGAAATCAAAATCCCAGAAAATTAGAATATTACATGAAATCACACAGTAATTACACAGTAATACCATGGTCATTGAACCAGGTTTTGGTTCTTTTGGCAGTGTGGGCAGGTGCAAATCCTGCTGGAAAATGAAGGAAGCATGAAGTGCTCTGAAAATGTCCTGGTAGACGGCTGCGTTGACTCTGGATTTAATAAAGCACAGTGGACCAAAGTCCTCTTTTCTGATGAGAGCAAATTTTGAATCTCATTTGGAAACCAAGGTCCCAGAGTCTGGATGAAGAATGTAGAGGCACACAATCCATGATGCTTGAAGTCCAGTGTGAAGTTTCCACAGTCTGTGTTGGTTTGGGGAGCCATGTCATCGGCTGGTGTTGGTCCACTGTGCTGTCCACTCAATGCAGCCGTCAAATTTTTTTTTCCATTAAATTATTATTCTATAACATCTTTTCTCTTATCTCTGAAAATATCTTGGCAAAATTCCCTTGTTTAGTGCAGAAAAACAGCGATTTATAGTGTGAAATACTCTCTTTCTCTAATGCATTCTATGCAACCATTTTCTCTAACGCCCGGCAGAGGTGAAAAAAAAAACAATCGCCGTATATCCCATACACCTGTCCGTCTCTTAACACTACAAAGATAGTTTACCTTTAAAATAAACCACATACATGTACAGTGAATGTGTATAGTGCGCATTTCGCGCCAATCCTGTTTAAACTATAACGTCACGCAGTTTTATAACAGTCACGAAATGGACAAGAAGCGTCTCGATGGTGACAGTTAATTAAACCTGTTTTTCTCAAAATTCCGTTCCAGAAAATCATAGCGATCGTCCTACTTCAGATAAACATAACCTTTGCTACCAACAAGCTATGATAAAAATAAAAACAGATTTGGAAAGGGCTTGATACCAGCTTCCATATGATATCAAAACCTGTAATAGGTAAAATTTCACCATGTGGTGGGTTTTCTCAGATCGCATCACATATAATATATTAGTTTCACCTGTTAAGTTGAATTCTTGAAATAAATCAACTTTTGATGATATTCTAATTTTATGACCAGCACCTGTATGAGTAAGTGAGATGGATTGCTTCAACTATAGAAATTTTACCCTCCATATGGTGACATTTACTGTGTATTGGATGTTGTAACGGAAAAGTTTGTCTGTGCTTGCTTGTGTTGTATTGTATCACTAGGGCTGTTCATTTCTCAGTTCCACCTATACATTAAAGTTAAGAAAATATGTTCACAGCAGATAAGTTTGATTAATTTAGGAGGTTTCGATAGTTGGTTTGATCCCCATACAGTACGAGAAGTAATTCTACAGCTTGTGCGCTTCCAAAATACATATTAAAGGCTAGACCTAATCCTCAAGCACACCACCTACACTGCATGTTAAAAGGTGGGAAAAGGATTTAGATGACAGTTACAACTCAAATTGAGTATATGCTGCTTTTTCACACATACTCACACAAACACTGTCAGCGATGCATGCAGCAACCCTTCCATCTGCACAAATCCAGTTATTTTTGCGTCTCTCTTATGTGATTTAGAATATTTTACACTAACCAAATGTTACTTTGCATTAACGTGGTGCTTCTTTGGAAGTGCCTGGAGCCTGCAATGATGTGTATGACTCACCGGCGGATGATCTTAGCATAATAAAAAAAAAAAACGAAAAAAAAAACCTGCCCCAGATATTTCATACAGTTCAAGAACAGATTAAGATACTCTCGCTTTGATCCCTCTAATGCAACATCCCGAAACATTTCTGCTGTGCTACCGTGGATAAAATTATTAGGTTGCGATAGGCATAGGTCAGCTCACTGCGTGGGTTGGTCTCACCCTTTGCTCTTGAACGCTTTCTGCACCTGCCTTGGAGAAAATGAGAGCTACGACTTTGCAGGTGTGACAGAAGTGAAAATAGTGGTAAGCCTCTTTGAAACTGAAACGGTGAGAGATCATATGTGACCCTGGATCACAAAACCAGTCAGAAGTCTCACGGGTATATTTGTGGCAATAGCCAACAATACATTGTATGGGTCAAAATTATCGATTTTTCTTTTATGCCAAAAATAATTAGGATATTAGGTAAAGATCATGTTCCATGAAGATATTTTGTAAATTTCCAACTGTAAATATATAAGACATTTATTTTTGTGAGTGAATGCAGCACAATCGCGAACATAATTGGACAACTTTAAAGGCGATTTTCTCAGTGTTCAGATTTTTTTGCACCCTCAGATTCCAGATTTTCAAATAGTTGTATACCGGTCAAATATTGTCCTATCCTAACAAACCATACATCAATGGAAAGCTTGTTTATTCAGCTAAATCTCAATTTCAAAAAATGTACCCATGTGACTGGTTTTGTGGTCCAGGCAGGGTCACATATACATAACATAAGAGAGCAGACCAATACATAGACATCTCAAGATAGGTTATGTCCAAACATTTTAGGTTAAAAAAAAATTATATTCTTAATTAGAATCTTTGTCCTGTTAATCCGTAAAATATCTAAACATCCTTAAAGGAGAACTCCGGTCAATTTTAACATTGAGCTCATTTTTTTGTACATTTGGAGTGCTGTCAATACAGAGAACAACGACAAAAATCGGTGTTGCCTACACAGAGTTATTCTATTTTTAAAATTTGCACCCTGTTGACTTCAATGGGGCAAGTTTTAAACCTGCTTTTAGCCTCTTAACATCCTTGATGTGTCATTACAAGTGCACAGGTCATGTGAGTGATTCCTTCGGAGTGAACGCGGGTCAATCTGACTGCAGTAGATGTGAAAGATATGAATAAAAATGATGTTTATTCAGCCAGCGCACATACCTGTATTTACATCCTGTTTTCAGTCGAAGTCCATAGTAATCGATTGTCGAATTCACGCGCTTGATCATAGGTACTAAACCAATGCGCGTGAACTCGACAATCGATTACTATGGACTTTGACCGAACACAGGATGTAATCTTGGAATTAATCTAGATTAATCTAGATTAAAATGGCTCATTTGAATTCTGCCGAAGGCATTCAGAATATGTGTGTGCTACCCAAATAATGACTAAAGGGCACGTGTTTCTTAAATACAAAGTGACATTTAAAAGAACTTGTGAAGAAATGCCAGAGATTTTTTTTTTAAATTAAAACTAACATAATAAAGTATGATTTTTATTTTATTTATTTTTTTTACTTTGATGAGCATATAAAACAAAACAGCTCATTGGAAAAAATGAAATGTAGCCTAATATTGTAGTAGTTATAAACAAAGGTCTATTTTTAGTTCAGATTAACATTTGAGGGCAGCAATTTTATTCATAATGTCAAAATAAAACCAACGTAATGTCACTTGAAAGCATTTTAGCCTACTATTCCTGCCAAACTTCCATGGTTGCAGTTAGTTTTACTACAGTAAATCCATGGTAAATGTTGCAGATCTGTGGACACTGGATAGTTCATTCATGGCACAATGTTTCTTCCTGGCTTACGCACTGTTTGATCCGTTAATAACGGAGAAATGTGAATGTTTCTCACTAGATCTCGCAGCGATGTTATTACTTAAGTAGCGAATTCAAATGATTTATTTACTGGATCTCTTGATCAAGATCGGCTCGCGCTGCTTTGGTCCAAACTGATAAACAACGGTCCGTCAACCACACAATAACGAGTAGCTCAGTTTCGTTCCGCTTGCATTACGTTTGCCATTTGATGTCGGACAATGTTGTGGTCGCGCCAGCGTCTCTTACATTATGAGCGCGCTTACCACGCGTGACCCGCCTACATTTGAAATAACTCAATTTTGGTTGGCAGGAAAAATGGTCCAACGAACTGTTCGGTTTGAAAATGCGTACCGAACACCGAACCGAATCCGCTTTCTTTCTTCTTTTTTTAACGTTTTTTTTAAATCTTTCTTTTTTTTTTATGTCACACAACTGCACAATTTGCGATTTGTCACATATTTGACTTCTAGCTAATTGTCTTTGTTTACTGAAAAATATAATAATACTTAGATGTTTTGAAATGTTTATTGGAAAACAAGACAAAGATGGTTAAAAACATACAATTTTAGAATAGGGTTAGATTATCGGGAAAAGGTCATTACTTAAAATTCTGTTATGGGAGGCAACAGCTGGCTATTTCATAAAATATTGTAGCATTGTACAAGTAATGCATTAATAGGCCAACCAAAAAGTTGGCATAAAATTAACAGCAATCAAAACCTTTAATTTGCCAGTTCAATGATACTAGCTGCTGCCCAAACTTATCAGTAGATGAGATGCATGCAAAACATATCCAGAGCAACATATTTCTGTATCCGTCAAAATGCAAGCTGTGTTGACTCACAGCAGAGACAATCATTGACATAGACAGCTTGCATAAATATGTTGCGTGTTAGTATGCAGTGCCCTTCTGTATGGCTTCAATTTCATTGAACAAAAAAATAGAATCTGCTGAGATTCAGGTATGTTTGGAATGGACAGCACTGAGATGCCCGCTGAGATGATGGGCAGCTCTAGAGATCGATGCAAGCATCTGACTTCAAAGCCCCTGGGGGCTGGTTGGCATTCATTGTGACCAAGTCACAGTGGAGCAGCCACAGAGCATTGGAGAGGATGAAAACAACTTGCAGCTACTGTAGAAGCAGAGTTAGGTGGGTGAGGTCTTAAAGGCCTACTGAAATGCCTTTAAATGCACAGCGTTATTCAGTGTGTTGATGTAATTTCCACTGAAACAGGAAGACAGGGCTGGACATATTGAGTAGCTCCTCAACTTTTTTTCATATAGCCAATTGCGTTTCATTTATATCACAGCTTGGCCCGAGTCATTGAGCTCGGCAAAGCCGCATTTGACAGCTTATGACAGACAGAGTGTAATAGATTCCATTTATAGATTTAATATGAAAATGTCACTAAAGCAAAACAGTGAACATAATCATGCTAAGAATGTGTAGTTTGAAATGTGTGTAATTTATGTTGGTGTATGGCTTCAGTGTTATCTCTTCTACTCGTCAGTGCTGTCTAATGCCGAGTCTGTCTAACTGTTTATCCTTCTAATGTCCTTCATATCGCTTTAAAATAGAGCATTCTGTGAAGAATTCAAATGGGTCCGATATGTTTTGTGGTCTGCGGCAACTCACGCATTTGATCCGCTCTGTGCTATCGTGTATCTGGACTGGTTCGTGCAAAATTAAGAAACCAGACCTAATTTGCCGAATGAATGGAAAGCATATTTACACTGTCTGAATCATTCCCTATCCCCTATATAGTGCATTATGTGCCATTCACAATATAGAAAATAGAAATTGTATGAACAAGTGACGATTTCAGCCGCCGCTTCAGCGTCTATTTATAGCGCAGGGCATTCTATAGGGGGATGCTTTAGATTCTATAGAGCATTTGATTGGACAGAAAATCTGATGAGAAGCTAAAGTGCAGAGTGAAGTCATCAAAATCATTGATCCATTTTGGCAGAAGTGAGAGAGTGAGTTTTGAATGGATATATCTTCTAAATGCGAATTTTGTCATTGTTTTGGCTAAAATATTCATACTAAAAGTCAAAAACTTAAATCTTGATTTCATGGGGACTTTAAGGCTCCTCAAATAACCATTACTGCCAACTCCAGCTCACCAATTCTAATTGGAATCAAAGTATATGCGCTTTTTTGATTTATCCACCCTGTCTAAATAATCAGCACCAGTGGGCATTCTATAATTGAAGGAATGTGAAAAGCCTGCCCTATTAGTCTTAATTTCGTTTAAGTGGCAAAATGCCATTGCGTGTGTGGCTCAGGATAAATTTCATCCCATCTTGTGTTTGAATGGAGGAGCTTTCATATGCTGATAGTCAAGGTGCCACTCACCTTTATTTGGCCTGAGAATACTTATTTGTGGGCATGCAGTAGAGTACATCGTCTTGATGTCTAGCAGATTGTAGTGGACTCTTGCTTTCCCATGGGTAATTTGCAGTGTTTGTTTTTCTCTTTCAGAGGTCTAGCTGAAATTTGTGACCACTGCTTTCCCCTGTTTCCTTTAAACAGCACTGACAGAGAATCATGGGAAATCCTAGTCTCTGATTTGGGTAATGACTGAGAGTGGTGGGTGTGAGTATGTGTGTGTCATCTAATGCCAAGCTTCCCAAAGCCTCAGTTGGTCTCTCTCCAGTAAACATCATATTGTAGAGGAGACATATGGATGAAAGTGCCTAGCAGCTCATGGGGTGGATCTAAAAATGTCCACTCTGCCATTGGCCTTTCCCTTTAACCCAATAGAAATGGAGCAAAAAGAGCATGTAAAGGCAGGAGATCAGCTGACCTGCAGTCAGTGGCATGACTGAGTGAACGTGAGACCTTTGGACATTCTCTAAGCCCCCCTGCTGGCTCCACTTCACTGACAGGCGGCGGAATAACTGTGTCACATGGCTCTGTTACCATGGAGAAATTGGCATGAAAGTGATACTGTTAGCATCTGTCTGAACAGCCATGTTAGGTTCCTGTTCTAATTATAAATGGATGTAAAATGTGTCCCTGACACTAACATCATCATTGCTCCATTGTACAATAACATGAGATCAGGCATAAAAAGAAAATGGGATGAGAATAATTAAACCACAGAATAGATCTCTGTGCAAGCAGGGTCTACAATTAACTTTGTGCCACACTTTACTTTCATTACATTACTTTCCATAATAAATATAACATTTTATTGAATATATTATTATTATTATTATATTATATTATTGTGCTGCAATTTATATGTAGGTTAGTGTGGCACAGTGATATGTCTGTAATAGTCGTGTGCAATAGTAATGTGTTATAGGATTCACTAAACAAGTTTGTTACTCACACTTCCGTCGGTACCATTGTTATCTTAGATGTAGAGTGCACTAGAAACTCCAGATGGTGTCTAAAACCATCAGGCAATCTGCCATTTGTGGAAGACTTACCAAAGCCCCTTTTAACTTCTTGGGTATAAACCATGCTTCATAGTACACTATTATTTAGTTTGTCATCTTTCTACTAGTTAAGACACCATAAACATCTAACATGTTTTCCTGTTAATAATTCCACTTATAGTTGCAGCATTTCACGTCTCATTTCTTATTAGAGGTCACACAACAGGATTACCTATCCAGCATGCACTGCTGCATCCATATACCCCTTGGCATGTCTCTCTGACATGTCCATCTGTCAGCTGTTGATAAGACAGTCCTATGCAAAACTCAGTCCCTTAATTTCCTCTTAATGGACCGACGCATTAATGTGAGTCATGTGCCAAAAGCTGTGATACATCCATGACAAGGTTATTAAAGGAACAATCTGAGAATTCACCAGGCAGAAATTGAGAGACGAACCGGAGATGTGAAATTGCTTCTGGTATAACTGTGGTCATATCAGCTTGGGCGCTTCGCTGATTAACGAATTAGAGAAGAAATGAAATAGTATAATGTGATGGATTAAAAGAGGAACATTGGGCATAGCCTGTGCTGTTAGGAACAGGCCTGAAAAAAAGAAGCCTTATCTGTCGAGAAAATGAGGGAGACGGGCTAGTGAAGGTAATATGCTGTTTAAAGTGTGGCAAAAGAGAGGGAGCGCGGGTAAAAAGAGGGAAGAGAGTTGCTTGCGGAATGGGGGTACTAAAAGCCTGCATAAAGTGCCCCTAATGCACTCCAGAGAGGGATGATGTACACCTTGTTATAGCACTGAGGGCGAGACGTAGCCTGCTAACAGCACTGTAAAAGCTCCAAATATCCAAATATCCCCAGAATGGTCTTCCCCTCCATTATTGGACCTCACATCACCCAATTATTTTGCAGATGCCTGGCTATAGACAGATGAAAGACAGGCTGAGTGTGTGTTGATTATTTTTACAGATGGATTCATTTTTCTCATATTTATCTAGATTGTTCTCTATTGACGTTGATGTGCTTTGCATATCAATATGTCCGACAACTTTAAATGAGTTTCCTGGGGCTTTGCTCTCCGCATGGGAGTTCTGATTAGTGAGGGCCGCTTGAGTGGCTTGTCAATCTATCCCGTCGTCAAGGAGCGGCCAACGAGGTGCCTTTGCTTTGTAGAGAATTTATGCTTGCTGTCTCTCAGAAAGAGAAATATGTCATCTATCGCTGAGGGAGGCAATAAATAAAAATATCAAAGCGTGACCGCGGGGTTGCCTGGTTGAGCCAATCGCTCAAGCCTGAGGTTATTCGCCATAATCCTCCATTTCCATGCTCAATGCACTGTGTCTTCTCTCATGACGGTACAGTTACCCAAAGCCACATCTGGAATGGAGCGTGAACGTCAAATACCCCCTCAGATTCTATGAAAATGCTTCAGTGACCTAGACCAGGGTTTCTCAAGCTCCAACCAACACATTTCGGACATTGCCAATATTCAGCACACCTTGTTCAGCTCATTAGTCACTCTATGGAGGTCCTCTTGACTCTATGAACTAAATTGGGTGTGTTAGATTAGTCAGACCCCTAAAACGTGCAGTGTGGGTGGGCCCTTAGGAACGTATTGAAAAATCCTTACCCAGACTAATTAACAGTACGGAATAAACTGAAATCCGATTGAGATTTTACTCTTAGGAAAGAGCAAAATGGCTTAGTCTTAGTACTTGAGGTCAACCTCAGCTTGCATCCTATCCTCCAAATGGCCTTCCTGACAAATTCGGCCAAGCCCTTTGTCTCTTACATCAGCATGGGTGCAGCATTGAAGTTTTATGGCGAGTGACTTGTTAGATTATCTGTCGAGGGAATTGGGAGAGGATTAGGGCAGGACGGGAATCGTGGGTAATACACTGCTATCAAGAACAAGCATGGCAGAGACAGAGATACAGATACGACGGGGAAAGTGATGGGATTCAGAGGTGACTTCTCTCAACACATTGTATGGCTCAGGGGTGGGATTACAAAGCAATTAGCAGCACTGGTGGTGATTAATACTGTGGCTAATAGGATGAGGCTGAAGATCGGGTGGGGAAAGGGAGGTACCGAGCGCAAGAAACCTGGACGAAGACAAGCACAGTGCATCAATCACAGATGACAGCTGGGACAGGGTCCAGCAGCTCCATTCATCATGAGAGAGCGAGGGACACACACAACTCAGCAAAGTAGCAGAGGAAGCATTAATTACTAGTTTCTTCAGTCATCCCTAACACCTCTGATTGTAAACTGGAGTCAGACACTTAGATGAATCAGTTGGAAATCAAGATGATGGCATTAGAAAGATGGATGGACTGTATTTAACAGAAACTTTTGTGAAAATAATCAACACTGCTGGCGGGGAAAGAGTTAAATAGCCTGTGCACAGCAGCTTTGTTTTTAATCACATGAGATTTTGACTGATGTATACTGTAGCTACAGTAAACTTTATAACCAGTAAGTTGATGAACCTAATCTGATGCACTTACTGCTTCAGATGCAGCCGTTCTACTGACGGACAAAACATGCATGTCCAATATTCTCTGAAATTCCCTGGTCAAAAACCTTGTAACTTGTAATTTGAAGCTTGATTTTGGTAATATGTTAATAACATAATGACACATGCAAGTGTCTGACTATAAAGCCACAATATCTATTTTGACAATGCAAAGTGTTTAATTATTTAAAAAATGAATTTTTTTTTTCCATGTCTTGAAAAGTAGTGTTTTTGGAGATATGAGGGTTCCTTGTACTAAAGTCTTCTACTAGTTTGTAAGCAGTTATTTCAATTGAAAAATATGTGAACAATGGGAACAAAATAGGAACAAATAGGAGTCAACAATGGTGATGAGCATTCCATCATGAACATACTTTTAGACAAAAACAATAAAAATACTGTTGGCATAATGGGGCACAAGTCCTAAAACAAAAGCAACAACAGTAACCAACAGTAAGTTGTATCAAGTAATATAGTGTAAATTCACACACAAAAATGTCTACAGTGTTGAGAAAAAAAGAGAGAGAGATACCATGCTATAAGCACTTTGAATTCTGCACTGTGATTGATGATATCAGATGAAATTTTATAGATTAAGTTATAGGTATAGCTTTATCTTAAATTCCCAGAATAACTGCAGTATCTAAAAGCTCTACAATACAATTGCACAGTTTATCTTCAACGTTGTAGTGTGACATGAACAACACTATACTATTGCTGATAAGATTCTCAAGAACAAAAAGCACAGTACCTACAGAAACCACAGCCGTATCTTCCTTTTCTTCTCCGGGTTTTCCTTTGTGTTCACTGGAAGGAGAGGAGAAAAGATCACATTAGCACAACACTGGCTCAGAGATGGCCATCTCCACCACACATTATCATCTCAGCCTCGAGGCAGCGCATAAAGTCTTGAGGGTGTCAAGCAATGGACCCAAAGGAGGCTGCCATTTGCTTTAATGTGTATAGAAATGAAATGGAAATGATCAGGTTGCAAAGCAGGCCAAGGCACAACTACGGACCTAGAGGTTTATCAAACTATACAGGGGGAAATTCAGGTAAAGCGGGCTAGTTTTGACAGTCATCTCAATTGACTCAAACTCTCAGCAAGTACATTAGTATTAGTATATACAACAATGCATTTTCAGTGACATAAGGCAGAAAATAATTCCCAACAGAAATGAATGACTATTAAATTAAAGATGTTTTGAATAACAGCTTTAAAGTAGCCTGAAGGCAGAGCTGTACAGTGTGCCGGTCTAATGTTCATTAATTAGCACAGTTCTAAATAAAACAGACTGTTCATTGTAGAATTGAATTACAATGTCTGAATGTCCACGTGAAGACCTGTGCCTAGGAAGTCACCTTAAATTAAATATGAAGGAGAAGTAGGTTTGAGCTCTAGAGAGTTAATGGCAATTTAAGATTCTATTAATTATAAAGTGCACAGTCTTATAGTCTAAAATATTCAAGGAAAGGTAAAAGAAAAGCTTAGTTAAAACCAACCTATAACACAGGCCACATACACAGATATCAAACTTAAATTCATTATTAATTTTGTATAGTTATATAGTATCCATATTTATAAATGTATACATGAGCGTATAAATAAACAAATGTATTTAAAACGTATACAAAATACTTACTTCTATTAATTTAGAAAGCAACTTTATCTAAAATGGTAAATGGTAAATGTAAATTATATGTGAAATGGTACATTTAAATCTTAAAATGTATGTATCTGTTTATGTGGGACACATTTAGACAAATACATTTGGACAAATGTTGGCAAAGCTTAAGAAAAGATTTAAATGAGTTGGCCTCTAATAAGGGCACATTAAATGTATAGTTTTAAAAGAAAAAAAACTATATAAAGATAATATAGGATATAAAGAGAAGGAATATAATAAGAGTATATAAAACGAGGAAAAAGTTGATGGTAATGCGTTTTATGTATCGCTCTCTACGTCGGACATAAAACAATAATTGATATGATTAGCCTTTGGCTTGACCTGTACAGTAGGTTATCAAACAGCTAATAATGTGTTGCTAATGTTACATGAACCATGTTCCTGTTCATCATCTAAAAATCATCATCCTTAGAAACGCTTTGAACATCATAGAAAGTCAGTGAAGGAAAGCCCCAAACCGCACGTTGACAAGATTGGTTACTTGTTATGGTTCACTGCAGTTTTAAGGAGAAAATACTCATGCAGCAATGGTGTTGACTGATGAATTTTCACATGGTTTTTCTTAAAGCATATTAAAAACACCACATAGGCCTAGACATATAAACTAAAACAATTGATCTAAATGTGCTAGAATGTGAAATTTCTTACACAATATTTTACAATAATTGCATAATTAACATGACTGCAGTGCTTGCAGTGTATTAAACCCCTAGATTCCCCTACACACACACACTCTCTCTCTCTCTCTCTCTCTCTCTCTCTCTCTCTCTCTCTCTCTCTCTCTCTCTCTCTCTCTCTCTCTCTCTCTCTCTCACGATTTGGTCTTGTCTTGGTCACGTTTCATGTCATTGTTATGTTTCAATGTCTGTCATGTGATTCCCTGTTTGTCATGTGATCCTGCCATGTGTCTTGTTATTTGTTAATTGTCTGATCATTGTTCACAGGTGTCCCTTGTCTTGTCATAAATCTGTGTATTTAATCCCTCATGTTTGCCATGTGTCTTTGTCAAGTATTGTTTACTGTAGACTACTGTTTGGGTTTGTCCTTGTCCATGTCCATGTCCATGTCCATGTCTTGATTTTTGAGTTTTCATGCCATGCCATGCTTTTGTTTCATGTTTGGTTTTGTTTATGATAAACTGCACCAGGGTTCTCATTTACACTAGCCTCCAGTGGATCCTTACACTCACACACTCAACATTCATTCTCTTTTCATTGCTCTCTCTTTCTCTATTACGATTACATTTTATTTGCCCCCAGTTGCAGTTGACGCCACTCTTCATTATTTATCTTTCAGAAAGCATTTTGAGACTCAAGTGATAAACACGCAGACACTAATTCTAGACAATTTACCCCCATTTAGTATGATTTATCATACACCGCTGACCACCTACTGGAGTATTCAATTAATAAAGCAAAGCTGCACGCTTGCCAAGTCTATCAATGCCCTTCTTGAACAGACAATTTTCACCTCAATATTTCTTAGGCTGTGTGATTTTCGTCCGATTTTGCGGCGAATTCTGACTCGTGCTCCTCGTCGCACAGTTGAAGCAAAGCTACGAACCGACTGCCCTAAACTCAGTGTTCGTGAAAACAGTAGTTTAACCATTTCATCTGCAGCAAGAAAGAAATTAAAAGAGTGAGATCTTAATTTCTGTAGCTATCAAACTAGCTACAAATTACTGTTGCTTACCTCCAGTTTGTGTTGCAAAATGGATAAACCATATATTACCCATGTCTTCCAAGCCACCTGCGATGTAGCTACCGTGCCCCTTTAATTTGTTAAACAATGTCCATGCTAAACAAACTGTTTTTGAAATAAAGCTGTTTTGACTAATTATTGCAGTGTTCGGAAATATTATAGACTGTTAATAATTTTAATTATAGGCCTATAACTCATTGTAATCGACCTAAATGTTTTTAGACAATTTTCAATGAGGAGGAGTAAGCTTCTATGTAATATTTTATTATCCTCACAGTGCGTTGGTTATGCGGTAATGCATAATAAGAACACTGTTTAAGCCATTTACATGAGCTGCACATTGTTAGGTTATAAGCATAATTGGTGTAAGATCATGCACATGCTTATCTCACATGCATCTTTTGTTTTGATAATGTGAAGAGGTGAAAAAAGATAACTTGTGGCCCGAATATGTTGTTACATATGTAGCAATAAACTATCTAATAGAAATAAATAAATAATTAAAATATCACAGCCTTGCTTAATAGTGATGAATATACTGTCTGGGATGTATTTCACTTCAAAAATGGTTCATTTAAAAACTTTTAATCAATGTAATCTAGTAAAACTGAATGTCTCTAAAGTACAAATTAAATACATTACCAGAGGCTACCACTGAACTTCAAAGCATCAAAACGTATCTACATAGGTCTTTCTGGAGAGAGAAAAAAAGGAGAATGACACTTTTCTGCAAAATGTCTAAATTGTGTGATTTAGAATTGCAAGCTTAATCACAAAAGTGTTTTATGCATTATGTTTTTTTTTTCTTTCTTAGATTTTTTGCTGAAATAAATGAGTTTTAATAACACCTAACTTCATTGCATCTTATGTCTTAGGCTTAAGTCATGATTTCCTACTAAAAGAAACAACCTCATCATTGTGATGAAGTGTCTAATTTGCTAAAGAGAGTCACCACAATACCACACTTTCTGCATCAAGGACTTTCTTTCTTTGACATTTCGTATCCACCACCCCTTGCTGATACACTGCGTGATCCGCTCTTATGACTCAACTTCAAATTTGCCTCACAAAGGCCAAAAGCCAACGCTTTTAAAGCTCAAACTGCATGGTGAAGGCATCTACAGTAAGTAAAGGGTAATGACTAAGCCACAACATTTAGCATTGAAGCCCCTGTTGATTTTACCCAACCTTAGTGTATAAACAAGAAAACCAAACAATGGCCGTACTGTGGAAGCTAAGACTGAATAGCCAAATATTCCAATTTTTATTGGAGAGACAGTCTTTAATTTATGAAGGATCAGTGCGCCAAGGTGACCTAGTGCTCATTAGAGAAAGCGGTAAAAAGCACATTGGACAGATGGGAGGCCACCTGTTAAAAAGCAGTTTCATGACCATAATTTTATTCTGCATTACTTTCAGCCCACCACATCATTTAAATACAAGATCGCTCTCTAAAAGTTCAGGCTTTTCAAAATGGTCCTCCAACATAAGAGGCCCACTTTTCAAACTAATGATAATTACACAATGTGAAACTCCTTTTATCATGGCATAGTTTTGGATGCAACAAAAAGTTACACTGTGGTTTCATTTAGAAACATGAAGATCAAAGAAACATCTAAAATGTTTATGTTTTTTAAGAAACATACAAATCTAGATTAAAACATGTACCAAGTTCTCAGAAATTGATTTTGAAACAAAATCTTGACTTTGATTTTGCAGGCAAACGTTAAAATATGACAAAGCTGTGAAGCAGTTTTATTCTCTCTAAGAAATAATAATACAGGATTAAGATGCAGATCTGTTTTCAAGAATTCAATTTGTATAATAACGCCATTTTTTTCAGGTCGGTTGTATCACCCTGACATGTTTGCCTCTCCCAAAACCAAAATAACAAAAAATATAGAAATGATGTATGACTTGCATTCAATAGCTGAACCGAAGAGATGCTTTATAGCTGAATTGAATTTGTTTTATAATTGATGAATTTAGCAATATCAACACTTATTTCACTGAATTGTATTGACTCGAGCTGAATAACGACACTATTGTCTTGTTATAGCTGCTTTACAGTGGAATTTGAATTTGTCTCATATTTGATGAAGTTAGCATCATAGATCCTATTATCCTGTTACTGTTTATTACTGTGAAGATGCTTTGAAACAATCTGTATTGTATAAAGTGCTATATAAATAAAGGTGACTTGACTTTAATGTATTTATTTATTTTTGCACAGTTGTACCACCATGACACTTTTTACTTTTTTATGCATGTATTTTTTATGAATGTATGTATTAATGTATTTTTATATATACTGTGTTTTGTATATATATATATATATATATAGATAGATAAATAATGAACAGATTGGACAAAAACTATGAGCATCACGTCACAGACCCATAGACAATAATAAAATAAATAAAACTGATCAGACAAAATAAATAAATAAAAGACAGCAGTGCAATTAAAAAGGTTTTAAGAACTGATCAAAGCTCTTGCTGACGATTGCTTTCGCTTAAACACAGACTGTACTTCATGCATAATCCATAAACTCTTCTCATCTTATCTTAAAGCCACAAAATAACCCAGAAGCCATGTCTGCTCATAGCTATACAGACAAGCTGGTTTGGGACTCGGTAGTTGAGGGAAATTTATAAGAGAATAAAGATCATGAATAATTAAAAGGGTTGTGCATTTTAAATGTGTGTTTTTTCTGCACAGAAAAAGCACTGCATTACAAATTATTGTGTTAGATGCCACATAACCCCACATTCTCTAAAAGCTCTCTCTAGGAACACAGGGTGACCCGATATATAGAAAAAAAAAGTTTTCAAAAACTTTTACACTTAAAGTCACTAAAAGTTCCATATCACTGTCATAAAAAATACCAGGAACTTCAGTGAGGTTACATGTTATAAAATGACATAAGTGAACTTAAAAGGGCATCATCTTGACTTGTACAAAGGTTGACGATGAAGGTTAATGCAGTTATTGGCTTTGGGTTTTTTCCCTATCATGTCTTTTCCTCCAATAAGAGTGGTCTTCAGTAAAAGGCCACAGAGCTAATTGAAGGTTTTGATAGGCCATATACCCCTGCTTCCTGGAACTCTGACAGCACAGGGCAGCTACTGAGGCTATGTAATTGGAACCTTTTAAAAAAGGAAGAAATAGTCTAGCGGGAACATGAAAGGCAAAACAGAAGATATAATAAGACTAATAAGAGAAAATAATAAGAGATAATAAGAGAAAAAAATAAAAATTCCCCTTATGCAGAAAAAAATACTCATTTTAAATGTTCTTAATTGTGCCAGTTTGTAAAAAATTACTTTTTCTTAGAAAAAGAATTTTCTTAACAATAACCATAAATATAGCAAGCATCAATTACACAGCCAAGCACAGTAGGGCATGACGTATGACATACATTGCAAAACTGTGACGGTTCATGAGTTGTCACATAGAACTTATAACAAGTATAAAAATGACAAATGACAAAATTATTCCAGTGTCAAAACCTAATTATTTTGTGTGCCAGGCAAAAGTTTCCAGACAAGAAAATTATACTTTTTTCAGCAGGGATGCATTCATTTGAGCAAAGGTGACAGTAAAGACTTTTACATTGTTAACATATTTTTTAAAACTTCCTATTCTTCAAAGAGACTTGAGAAAATCAAGCAGCCACAACTGTTTTCAACTGTGATAAAACTCTCGGAAAAGTTTATTATGGTAATAGACATGACAATGTTAATGTATTTGGTCTTGATGGAATAAATCTGCTACGCTGCTGCTGCCGCAGAGCAAATATAGAGACTTACTACTGCCAAAACATACACAGACATATTGCTGTGAGCAAGTGAGACATGTTGCTGCTGCTGCACAAATAGCATATATGGATTTACCCAAAGCAGATCTATACAGGTGGAGCTGGGGAAGGTGAAGGGTTTCAGATGAACTGCTACAGCAAAACACTGACCAACTGTTTAAATGTTGAGCAGCAAACTCATTGGCTGCAGATGCAACAGGAACAAATCAGCTTGTGCCGTGTAGTTAATGTAATTGTCAGCACGTTGCAGCACCATCAGCCTGCTCCATCTAGAGTTTCATGACAGAACTTGGTACATGTATTGTAACAAGGTTTGCTGATCAGGGAAGGAGGTGGGAACCGGCAAACTATCAACTTAAACTTTAACCACAAAATAAACAATCAACAAAGTGATAGTAAAGCAGCAGCCCCTCACAGACAACAAAACAACAACTTAAAATGTCCCAGGCGTGGTCCTCTCTTGTTTTCCACTGTCATCACTCCCTTTATCCTTCCGGAGCTCCTCCGAGGGACTCGAGACTATTGTGTCGTGCAAGTGTCGCTCATTAACATTCGCTCCACTGGCCTCTCTCTACTCCCATGGCTCTAAGCCCCGTCCTGCTTCTCGCCACATATACTATATACTTTATTTTCAAAAGAAAGGCCAGTTTTTGGCCACTAAGAAACTTTTTTTTTTTTTTTTTATAAAAAAAAAAGTGAATGAATCTAAATCAGGCAATACACCAAGCTTTATGGTAATAGTTGGGAGTTCACTAAAATCACTACTGCTCTGCTCATTGATTCTGCGAAACTCTACTACGGTTCAGTAACATAATCCCAAGGGAGCAAAGAGACTGCATGGCTTCAAAATGGAACAGCGACATACACTTCTTACACATATTACCACAAATGCAATGCAAATAATGCAGTTCCCGACATTCAAAGCAAACTGTTCATTAAGAAACAACTCTTCAACAGCACAGCTTTTGCACCAAGCCTAATTAAACTCCCCAATGCACTCAGTTGTCACGCAAAGAGCTGTGGAGAGAAAGAGAGAGAGTGTGAACGCCAGATATAGCAATATAATTGTGGTCCCACTGGCTGGTACCTCCCAGCTGACTACAGAGGCCAAAAACGACAACATAATCTGGGCAGAGGTGTGATGTACATCATTGTAGCAATGCAGCAGAACCACTGATTGCGAAGGCCTCCAAAGCGAGTTAATGTTAAACACGGGTGCAACTGCATCTCTGATAATGCACATGATTCAGAGGGGCATTGTCGACTAGAGAGAACTTTCTGGTACAGGCCAACACAGAGACGAGAGCCAGACAGACGGCAATTAGAAGAATCAACATTGCCTAAATGTAACAAGCTGCAATTTGAGCTCACACGCTCGAGTCTCCCTGGAAAATGGCTAAAATGAGTCTGGCTTCAACATGATTTTGAAATAAGTATCAGGGGAGCTGGTCGGACGGTTAAATGGGCCAACACAATCAGGTGCTGTCTGAGAGAGAGGTGGATTCACAGGCTTTAGGCTCATTTGAGGCTCTGAGACAACAACGCATTCCTTATAAAGACAGCAGGAGCTGTTGTTTACTCTTCATAAATCATACTAAGAGAGCACTTGACACATGGTATTGTTGAAGAAACAGATTTTCATCTGTGCAGGACAAATTTTTTATCTCATGCTCAAACATTTTGTAAGAATATGAAGATTCTACCCGTTCCGAGTAAACATGCATGATTGAATCTCACAAATACATGCGCAGGCCATATTATTTTGGCATAATTTCTGTGAGATTTAAGCATACAATTCTCATTACTGTAATGTGTACATATGTGTACAGATGTTTCCATAGTTCTAAATGGTAACTCTATATCTGAGCATTTCCATTTTAGAATTACTGTGAGACTGTGAGATACATTTTAGAATAAAATATATCCAAATTGCAAGATAAAAATCCCAATTGTGAGACAAAGATATAAATCAATTACAAGTGTCAATTGTGAGATATCAGCTCACAAACGTGAGCTATTGAACTCACACTTACAGTTTACAATATTTTTTTATGCATGCACTTATTTTACATTACAACAACAAGAATCAAGTCTCAATTAATTACAATGGTCTTAGAATAGACTTCATTATCTTTTTAGATATGACTCAAACAAGTTCTTAACAGGTTTGTGAGATTCACCCTTATTGCAGTGAACAAACCAGTGAACATACAACTAGCAAGCTGTCTCAAAACTTTTTTGCAAGTTACTTAAGCTGTTTTTGGACATGGTTCTGAAATGATCTAGTACTGTCAGTGATGTGGGTTATTTTAGTCTCTTGCATTTAGATTCATTTGAGCTATATAAAGTACAGTACACAACCTTCACATACCCCTCTCAAAATGCTGTTCCAACTTTCATGATCCTAATTAAATGTCAGAGAAGGATCCTTGGCTTCTCTGAAGCTCTTTGACCAAACCTATGATTTTACTTCTACCAGTGCGGCTGGATTTATGTTTTATTTATCTGGGATATGACTAGAGGAGATTATTTCATTCGGAAAATCACTAGAATACCAGTGGTCTATGTCTGTTCGTGGCTCTCATTAAGCACTGAGATGAGCCAGAAAGCCAAGGACTGTTCAACTGAGATGTCCTGCCTTGTGTGCTCTAATTATCAAGGCCTTATTTCTAGATAGTTGAAAAGGCTCACTTGGGGACCCTGATTAATGATCCAAGGTTTCTTGAGAAAGTAAACATGACCTTTCTTTATTAGACTTCAAAAGCCATATTTAACCTAATGATAAATGATCAGTAAATATCAACAAGTTCATTGTTTCAATAGTGCTGGAATCGAGATTGTGATTGTCTTGAATCTTCTTAACATTGCTGTAGGACTGTACAGTTAAATATTTAAAGCACAGTCATCAATTGCCCCTTCAAGATGAAGTCCAAAGTTCCAAAAAAAAAAAGAACCCTACATAACACAGCGAAAAAAGAAGTAAAAAAATGGAAATGTTCTGTTTTATCTGGCATGTTGCCACCCACCACTCAGAAATCAATCGGACTATGACCTTTGTGAATGACTTACTGGCAGTGAGCAAAGAAGAAATGTAGAGGTGAGTGTTTAGTGCCAAGCCATTTAGATTTTGAGGAATTGTAAGCGATTTCTGCTAGACTTCAACACATTTCCTCTGCCATAAACCGCCAACCTGCAAAGGCAACCAAATATCAGCAAACCTGTCACGTTTTGGGTTTTGTTTCTTGTTCTTGTCATTGTCATGTTTCTGTGTCTTGTCATGTGATTCCCTGTTTGTCATGTGATCCTGCTATGTGTCTTGTCATTGGTTGAAATGTAACAATAACTGTTTTAATATATTATAAAATGTAATTTATTCCTGTGATGGCGAAGCTGAATTTTCAGCATCATTACTCCAGTCTTCAGTGTCACATGATCCTTCAGAAATCATACTAATACGCTGATTTGCTGCTCAAGAAACATTTATTATTATCAAAGTTGGAAACATTTTTGCCACTTAATATATTTTGTAGAAATTTTTTTTTTCAGGATTCTTTGATGAATAAAATTCATTCATTCATTCAAAAGCATTTATTTGAAATAGAAAAATGTACAATTCTGAACAATGTACAAATCTTTACTGTAACCTTGATCAGTTTAATGTGTCCTTGCTGAATAAAAGTATTAAACCGTCAAAGTGGAATTCACTACAGTGACTTTCTGAGGCTAGTTGGAATGCCTTTTCGCAAAGACTCTGGTCATGAGTTTCAATGCATTTGATAACAAATGTGCTGGAACATTTCCTAGATCATTATCAGTGAAAATGGAGTTTGCACATCACAGTTAGCGATGCTACTTCACAGGCAGCGGCTAATTACTCCAGACTTCAAAGTGGCACAGGCTGGGAGGAGACGGAGCCACAGTGGGAGACCTGACTGGTCTGACTTCATTTGGTTAAAGAAAGCACAACAAGGGGCCGTGCAATTGAGAGGACATTGAGATGCTCAAAGCGCGCAGCTTCTTGGATAAAATTGCCTATATTAATATGCATCTTACAAAGAAAGCTGTGCTCTAAACTGGAACAAGGACGGCAAATGAATCATCCACTGAAATATATTAGTTGAATGAGTTAATTATGCAGGTACTTAGTGCCCACATCTTGTATTTTATATTCAGGATAGTCTACCTAAAAACAAAATGGAGGCCAACATAATCTCCCATCTCTCAAGCAACCCGCTTTGTGGAGATAGCCAGCCTCATTTCCATTAAAAGCTCCACTGCCTTGCATGTTATGCAACACAAACAGACGGTAAATGAGCAAACCCTAAATGCATTCCTAAATAAGATGTGATCACAATCTATTCAATAAAAGTGGAAATAGAAGTAATGGGCTGAACAATGGATTGCTGGAGCGGTTGGCAGCAGGAACACTGGCATAATATCCGGCGCTCAGATGAAAACATAAAAAAACAGCCTGTGTGACTTTTATTAATATGGAAATCTCAGGCCTCATCTTCTGAATTTCATCTTGCAGTTTGTTCACACCGGCAGCCTGAAAGTTTACATCCAATTATGATGCTTGAGCTTGGGACCATTCAACCTGAGTTTAAAGGGAGAATTTGTTGGGATATTGGTGTCCCTGACGAAGCAAAATTTGATTAGACTACAATGTCTGACACCAATAACATGGTATATATTGTACATGGTATACATGGTAGAAATTACTTTTAACATCGCCAAGCACTTGGAAATTTGTTCAGAGTGTTGACTGACCAAAATAAAGAACAGGAAAAACTGGCAGTATGAATCAAGTGTGAGGTATTTCACATGGAAAGATGTGCAATCGTAGTTTGTGTGTGAGGGAACATGCAAGATGGCTTCTGAATAAACATGTAAATGAACAGCCTGCTCACTAAATACAGATTGGTACTGCAACAGATATGACCAAGTGCAACTAAACTGTTTCAGCATGAAAAGGAAACTGACAATATATAAATCGTATTAATTAAATTATTATTAATAACAATTCAATTATACAATTCATTATTTATTACATTATGTGAATAATTGGAAAGGAAATGGACAAAATTTTGAAAAAGCAGTAGCAGTATTGGTATCGGTGAAACTGGCCTTCTTTCATAAATGCCATTAAACAAATATTTTAAATATACTGCCTTTATGTTGTTTCTACATTAATTTGGAGATTCACTGTGAAATTATTATAATATAAAAATATATTAAAACTATATTGACAGCACTAATATATACATCTTTCTGCAATTAAAATGGTTGGTCAGTACATAAACAGCACAATTAATTCAGCCCTTTTAAATGCCCTTTTGTTTGTTTGCCAGGCAAGGAAAAATCTGAAAGGGGCTAACATGAAAAGTCACGTTTATTAAATACCACAGTGAGGCACGAACGCTTTGGCGGAGATTAAATTCAACACATCAATTCAAGTTTACAGTCTATTGAAGCCGGTGGCATAATTAAATGCAGACACTTTTTCTGTGTCGCCCTTCCTCCTTTTTTCCCAGGCTGTGTGTCCTCAGATACATGGAGGAGGAAGGGACCGTCCCACAGAAGCTAGCTGTCACTTTTGATCTGGTTGTGGATGAGGAGCCATAGCTGTCACTCAGTATCGCTCTCGCACATCATCAAAATGCAGTGATAATCATGCAGCTACAGATGAAGGAGAAAAACAAGCCAGCGGTCTGCTCTGATGGCAAGGCATGCCATCTGGAACGCTCGCTTTGTCATACATATCAATTGTGTGACATTTCACAGCAAAAAAAACGCCTGGCTCTGACGCCTACCTGCAGAATCCAGCACCAGTGAATACATGCAAATCACACTGAAAAAGCGTTATCGTTTACCAGCAGGAACTTTCTAGGTTGATTTAAATCTTCTTGAATTTTGGTAGATCAACACATACGCATCTAATCTAAAATCTCCAATTTGTTTTTAAACTAGATTATCTAGTCTTAAAGGGATAGTTCACCTAAAAAAATATTTGCGTCATCATACATGACATTAAAGGAGTGGTTCAGGATTTTGGACATTGGACCTCATTTCCAAGTTAGCCTGGGTGTTATTTATCAGTGGAAACAGTTTTCAACATTTTTCATCCAGTCCTTCCAGTTGCATAGTTCGCCGGTGCTAGGCTAGCACGAGTCAACGGTATCTGCTAGCCTGCCATTAAAAACAGTTTTGCCCACTCCACAGTACACCAAAAGCAAATAAATTATAACACCAGACTATCGATGTAAATGTCTGTTGAGAGAATAATGTTAGAAATCAAACTACCCTTTCATCGCATTGCAATAGTTATACTTTGTTCCCTGTATTTATTAGCACAGTCTACAGCAGCGGCGGAGTGATATTAAGTTACCTAGGCAACCGAGAGAGCCGGTCCACATGACAATCACGCAAGTGTATTTACCTGCCGCTGACACTCATCACTACAGAAGCAGAGTATATTTCACGAAGAAATCAACAAGACATAGGACTATGGCCACGTTTGAAAGCCATGCCAATGTTTCGGACTTTGGAGACGATGAAGACGAGGAATGTGTGTTATTCAACGAACCGTACATGTATGAGCTATGTTTTTACAATTTCGAAATGCACACCGAATCACCATGTTGCCAATTCCTTAGTTTACAAACGAATGTTTCAATATCGTTGTTCAAGGTTAATACTAGCTAGCTTGACATCCCGACTGTAGTGCGCTTCTGTTCTGTGTTTACTTTTCGGCGCAGTACTACTAACCGGAGCAAAGCAAAATTCCGGCGCTGCTGAGAAACTAGTTCCTGTAAATGTAATGCGATCATTGAGATGCAATAGTAATTTCTAGCATTATTCTCTCAACAGACATTTAGTCTGTTGAGAGTCTGTTGAGAGTCTGGCGATAGTCTGGCGTTATAATTTATTTGATTTTGGTGTACTGTGGAGTGGGTAAAACTGTTTTTAATGGAAGGCTAGCAGATACCGTTGACTCGCGCTAGCCTAGCACCGGCGAACTATGCAACTGGAAGGACTTGGATGAAAAATGTTGAAAACTGTCTCCACTGATAAATAACACCCAGGCTAACTTGGAAATGAGGTCCGATGTCCAAAATCCTGAACCACCCCTTTAAGTTTACCAAAACTGATATAATGTAAATGTGTAAATATAAAAACTATAATGCTGTAATGTGAAAGTTCTAAACGAAAAAGAAAAATCAGCTGGAAAAAAATGCAGGATGCTTTTATCTATGAGGATTTGGCTTGATCAGAGGAGTGAGAAACATGTTATGCTCTTAAATTATTGTTTTTTATTTTCCCAACCCATGCAGTGTTGCTTTTGTCAGCAGAAAAAAAGAGGAGGACAAAACTACTCAAGGTAGATTAAAGATAATGGAAGCCTTTTTCTTAAGCATAATGGGTGAATACTGGTGAATTGTCCTCGGTAAGACTACCAAGAATAATTAAAGGTGAAGGGTGACATTTCTGCTCAATACAGACTTGAAAAAATAATAACAGAAATTACTCTTTTACCTTTATAAAAAAATAAATAGGCACAGTAATAAAGCTTTCGGTCTACTTGTCTACTTGCTTCAAGATTAATCTTTGTTAGTATACTGCTGTCCACAGGAAAATGGACCACCATGTTGATGACATCAGCTTGTCCATACAGGCATATCCAAATTGTTGTCCAAAAAAATTTTAATAAATAAATAAATTCTCAAGAATCAAAATGTCTCTTCCATTAAATTTCACCTGCCTCTAATCATCAAAGGTAAGTCACAAAACATGGTTCATGGCTGTGACATAAACTAAAGGCTACTGGTTGGAATAAAAACTTAATCTTTAAGTAGGTCCCCAAATGTCCACCATGAAAACTATTAACTGTAACTTGCCCACCTCTTGAGTGTCTCAACAGATCTCACTGCTTTTTAGACTGCAATACCTGAGGAATGGGGTGTGTGGGGTTTGGTTTGATTGATCAGCACATTCTAAGCCTGGCTGACAAACTAGCAGTGAAGCAGCAGAAGCACAGCTGTTCTTCCTGCAGGTAGCTATCATAGAAGATAGCGCACAGTCCACAGCACAGAAAAATCACAGTACCCGCCTGCAATTACAAACCATGCATTACTTTATAGTCCAGACTGCTGTCACCCAATGGCTGAAAATAAATATAGATAACTATAATTAAGGAGGGAAAACATCTGTGTGAAAATATGTTAGCTACCTGGCTAGGAAGGATAGATCAGTATTGTAAAAGCCTTGGGGAGTAACTCATAAGACTGTTGAACGTTCAGAAACACAGTATTAGAGTGACTATAAAAGCCCACACACTGCTGATACTTTGATTAAATGCACAGAAAGTAATATAGCTTTTCCTTCTAGTGTCCTGGTTTGCTATACAAACTAATTTGCATTTGCACATTATTTATTACCTCATAACCTACTTTCACCTACTTACTGAAATGCACCACATAGTCTAGTTTAACTCTTCAGCATCCTTACTTCTACTAATATGGTTAAACCGGTGCTCCTAATCCCAAACTAGTGGCACTCGCTAATCTACTATGCGTAATCTACTTTCGAGCTCTTGTAAGAGCTTTGCTTGAGCCTCATCAACAAAATGGTTCCCAACACTAACTCCAGTTCTTCTGCTGTTTGTCCAAGGACCCCTGATAGCCTCTGTCTCCTGAAGTACCATTAACACTATAGCTGCCATCCTCCTGATGAGCTCTATGCCCATTATTGATATAAATCTGTACGCAGTCCTCTCGGAAAGCCCATTAAGACAGAATGACAGCACTCAGAATCAGCCGCCGCTTTAATCATGCAATCAAAATGCATTATTTGGCTTCTTCAGGTGCACGGCAATGAGTGCGGCCCTTCTCGCACTGTACTCAATTGAGACCAATTGGGTTCATTTCTGTCCTTGTGTCTCTCTTTGGAAATCTCATTCAGATGGACATTATCATAAGAGGAGCAGAATGAAGGGATAGAACTGCAAAGTGTATAATTGTAGTTTTGAAACAGTTGTGAAAAGGCTTTTTTACCCACTAAATTCAGATACTAAAACTTTGGTTGCTCATTCTAAACAGAAAAATTTGTTTATTTATTCTGAGTGTAACCATCATAAAGTAGGTTAAAACTATTTTTGTTATCCTCTAGAGATATCAATTCCCCTTTAATGGCTAAAACAATGTTATATTATATTAAGTTATTTTATGATGTTTCCTTCAAATTCCAAATATCCTTTATTAAAAATGTGAAAAACATGTTTGGGGTCTCAGAGACCTCAGATATAAAACATTGCAGTTTTAGTCACTTTTCTATAAAAAAAAAAAAGCCAGCCTACTTTGTGATAGAAAAGAAGGCTGAAGCATCTACATCTGTCCACGTGATAAAATAATTTGAATGAAATGTATTGGGTTAATTAGGGCTGGGTGATAAAACGATAATTATTACGATATAATTTTCCTCAATAAAATTAGAAGTTCGGTAAGTGTTCGAAATAACGTTTATGCACTATGCAAATAATGCTGCATGTTGCAGACTGTTGCACCGATAAGCACTGCCATTTCTGTTATGTATGAGAAACATTAAATGGCAAACGCACCAAAAGCTGAACGAAACAGAGGTGCTCATTTGAACCGCAAGCCACGCGAAACATGAAACAGCGCTGACATTCTCAAGATTACTGACACGGAAAACAGAAAAAACACAGAACCACGACGATACAGTTAGAAGGCTTTTCAATCCACAAACCCTAATCTAAATTACCATTATTTTTATGCATACAGCATTGGGGTCATTGGGTTTAATCAATTAAATCAATCAATCAATCAATCAATCAATCAATCAATCAATCAATCAATCATCAATCAATCAATCAATCAATCAATCATCAATCAATCAATCAATCAATCAATCATCAATCAATCATCAATCAATCAATGTGGCGAGTCTGGCGACAATTATTAAAATATAGTCAAGACTGGAAAAACAGAAATGTTGTCCTGGCCTTGTGGATTTAAGCGAGAGCCCTGTCTTAGATCATGCAAAATTAGAAACACTGTCTGTATTGAAGACATCAACACAAGAGACTATTTCTGAACCCAATGCAAATATTTCACATTAAATAAAATACACTTAAGCTGAAGCTAGATATGTGTTCATGTGATTTGATATGTAAAATGAATGAGAAGCAAACTGGATAGATTCCTAACTGGATGATTACAGTTAACATGCAAATGATGATTAAAAAATGCACTGCGCTCGTGTTTACAGAGTGATAGCTGCCTTTTGGATGGCGAGAGATGATTATTTCTGAATGGTGACAGATGGCAGATGAAAAGGTAAGAGCGAAGTGAGAAAAAAATACACTGGGCACTACTCATTTTTGAAATGCCTTGAGAAGCTAACTTTGTGTAAAAGAGATGCTTCAGCGGTTGCTAGGAAACCCTCATTAAAGCCGATGTCTAATTCAGTGTAGTATGCGAGGAATAGGATGCAGGCACAATTTTTTTGCATCGTTATTTCAACTTTAAATACAATCTGAGCCTCTTTACATGCTATTGAACCAAATATATCTTCCTAAATGCATCTAATGCGACATCTATATGCAATTTATTGAGGATTTTGTGGTTTTATCCTCAATAATGTACTCGCCCATTGTTGTTATACAGTCTCCACAGTGTTACTCTCAACAACTCCTCCACAGAAAATGAAATGGATAAGACAGGATGAGAATATTCATATTTTCACTGTGGCTGACTTGCTTCAAGTGCCCAGTTAAACACCACAAGATACCTTGTGATAAAACAAAAACTGGATTACATTAACAGCAGCTAGAAGTAATTGCTAGATTTTATGTTGCAATATATGAAACACTTCTGAATTATGATTTGATCTGTTACTGTTTGGTAGTCTGCACAGTTCCTATCATTTTAGCATGGGAAGAAATGCATTTTTACAGTTGGTCTAGCACAGACTGCCTTTCTCTAAAGCGAGAGGGTGAGACATATTAGAGATGGCCTGATAGATGCAAATGGAAAGAGGTACGCTTAGCAGAAGACAATGTGAAAGAACTACAATGCGCTTGAAATGGAGAAGCATGTTGCTTTCAATGCGAAAGGCTGCACCCCGCTGAAGCGCATTAAATTTCTGTAATATGCACCCAACCCTGCTATTTAGCATGTGCTTTACCCTGTGTGCGCTCATGAATTCAGAGAGAGTTGCAAGTAGTCTAGAGGAGTGCCATACGCTTTGAAGTTCTCCTTTACCAAATTAAATTCTTAAGAACATTGCGAACAGGCATAAAGTGCTCAGAACAGACCTGTTCTTCAATATTGGTTCGAAATTGCCTGCTGGTAGTGTTGGGCGTGCAGAAAATAAGTCTGATATTTGCAAGAGGCTGGTAGCTTTAAGTTACTCACAAATCCTACTATTTAAACCATTAGGTGGCATTTTTAAAACAAAATTGACTAAAAATTAAAATGCTTCCATTATTCACCCTGTTGTTTCAAACCCATATGATTTCTGGTGACACCAAAAATGAGGAGAAATTTAGCTGGCAAAAAAGGTCCAATAGTGTAATGATGCATGTAAAAGCAAGCAGCGTTCTGTTGGTCAATGTGGCAAATTTACATGACCAGCTTGAAGCAGATGTGAAATCAGCATGAGGAAATCTTTCACCGTCACATGAAATTGCAGATTGCATGGATTCCTGCTGAAATGACTTTGTCTCACTATCAAAAATGTGTCGAACAAAAGTAAATGTGAACGCACCATAACACAAATGGAGAAAGATAACGTTGTGTGAGGAACAGACAAAATGTAAGTTATTCTTCACTTATAATTTCCCCTCCAGTGTGCTGTTAACCATTGCAACCTGGTCACAGAGTTGAACTTCAGAGCTGGATCAGTCTAAATTTAGAGCTTGACAATGCAGTTGTCATTTACTCTTATTATATTTAAAAGAATGGACAAGATATTCTTTCAAGACTCACTTTTTGTGTTTTACAGGAAGAAGGAAGTTATATGGATTTGAAACTACACTCTTAAAAAAAGATGGTTCTTTTAAGGTTCTTTACACGTAGTAACAGTTCTATTTAGTACCGTATCGTCCTGAAGAAACATTTATATGCTGAAATGGTTCTTTGTCTTAGAGTTTAGGGTTCTTTATTCCCGACTTTTTGTTTTTCAAATCTGTAACTGTCAAAGCCTCCTCATTAGCCTACTGATTTTCTGGAGCTCAGCTACAACCACAGTTACTATACAGACTGTAAACATACTCTCAACAGGTAAATGATTTCTTTCTTAAAATGTCTATAAATTATAACTTTAAAAAATTGTTACAATCATTTTCTAACAATCATGTCTTTTTCTCTTTTTCTCAGAACATGTAAGTGTGAGCAGCTCTGTTCAGTTAAGGATACTCATCTTCTCTTCTCCACAAAGTAAGTAACAGAGATATGGAATTTATTATCCATATTGTATGATTTTTTTATTATTATTATGACTTTATGCCTAAACATACCCAGTCACAAAACATTAAAGCTATACCATGACTTTTTCCTTTTAACATGGTAAAGGGCTCATTCTGTCCATTTTTTTTTATTATAGGCCTAATTTTGGCATTCATGAACATAATTGTTTTTACATAATCAAATGGAAGAGACACAATGTAACTAAATGATAAATTATTTCAGATGCTGTCACTTATCAGGAGTACCTCATCATCTGCAGAGAGAAACTGCCTCTCAGAATACACACATAATGAAGGACGTAAAGACATCATTGTGGATTGTGAAGAACTTGCTCTTCATTACATCTATATCGTGTTCTATGTCAATTGTTATTTATTAATGTATTCCGCTAACCTCTGTTGTTAGAGCACTGTAATTTTTGCTACAATATGCCATGTCAATAAAAAATTAAAGTATCTAATTGACACAACATGCTGTTTTTTTATATAAAACCCAAATAGAGGCAACAAGATATAAGACCAGGCAGATAGAGGGCTAAAAAAACACTATTAATAAATAATTTATAAAAAAAATAATAGTGATATTAATAATATAAAGATCCTAATATACAAATATTAATGAAAATAAATGTTGAAAAGGTTATTTATAACACCATTTTTTATATGGCGTTTTATATAGCACTTTCAAAGCATGGTTCTTTATGGAACCTTATAAAAAGGGTTCTATTTAGCTCCAAAAAGGGTTCTGCTATTGTTACAAGCCAAAGAACCATAATTTGGTACTGTTTAGAATGAGGGTACATAAATGTTGACAGATTTTTCACTTCTCTGTGAACTATCCCTTTAATGAGATCCCTTGAAACTTCACTCTTGCAGCATTTGAGAATACTCGTTGGATTCTTTGTTTGTGCTCTTAAAAATGTTTGTCCATCTGTTTATTTTCAAACAGTTCCAAGTCGTCGTCAGCCCGCAACTATAGTTTCAGAATCCAAAATACTTTCCTGCTCCATCCACTTACGCAAGATTTTCCATCAAATGCGATTTGATTTACACCAGCCAGATCAAAACATCCATCACTGGATTAGGCGCTCAATCTTATTAATTTATAAGTCTATCTTTGGCCTGGGCCGAACGATTAGCTGGATGTTAAATGCGTACGTGGGTTTAGTGAGGAGCATGGCGACTGCAGCATCTGAAAGCCCTGTAGATTAGAGTTGTTAATCTGGTTTGGGTGACAGTGGTCTGGCTAGACTCAGGACTGCAGCTGGCACCAGAGGTCTGGGGGATTACATTAGAGCCAGCAGGCAGGAGGGACTGGGTGGAGATGTGTTTATCTGTGCTCTTGTTCCATCTGAGCTTTCTTATTCATCCCTCACTCCTTTTCCTGTCCATCAAAACTATGAAGTGGCATGATTGGAAATGTGGGAATTAAGGATTGATTGAAATCTTAAACAAATCAAAACACTCTGCACACTCTCTCAACTTCCTGAGGTGAATTTTGGGATGCTTTTTAAACAGTAAGGAGTACACATGTATGCTGGATAAAACCTTTGATCGACAGACTTATAATTAAATATTTAACATTTGTTTTGTAGACATATATAAAACTTCATACAAAAAAGTGTTTAAATAAAAGTAAAGCCATCTAATGTAGACTGATTCAATTGTTAGACTTTATGCATTACAGGAATTACTGATACAAGTACAAAAACACCTCTTTTGACGATGAGATATTTTGAAGGACATACCATTGTTGGTGAGAGAGTGACTGATCAGCCAAGACATAAGGTGAAGAATGAGGTCAAATACTGGAAAACATCACTCAAACAAGATTCAACAAAGGACCAAGAAGAACATCTACATTTATTTATCCCAACACAGTCCACACAGAGGCAACATCTGAAGGTGAAAGGACCACAGAAGACATTCTTACCAAATGCCAACTGCAAATAAAGTAATCATAACCATTACAATTTTATTTCAGGGAGGTTATTTGCTTTGCAGGTGAAATTAGATTATATTCAATTTCCTTCAAAATAATGGGTAGGATAACAACGTCTTTCCAGAGCAACATCTGAGATGGACTATTATCCTTTTCATTTTTTAACAAAAATGATGAAATGTAATTACGAAGTTGAATACTGCATGATGCAAAGATAAGAATTGCAAACAAAATTTGTCCAAACAAATTGTTCATACAAGTGGATGGTAATGGACTTTGTATTGAAAAGAATACATTTAGAAAACATTTTCACATGGCAAAGCACAACAAATGTTAATAAATCATCACTGACAAGTCAGTTCAGCTATGACTTATAAAGATAAAGAATGTGACGAACTTGAACATGATACCGCCATGCTTTTATTTATTTTATATTTTTAGGGACATGGTACTACGATAACATGCTGTTTTTTGGACAAGCAACATAAAACATGTAGCATAGAAAACCATGTAACTACCATGACATATAAATATGATAATCATTCAAAGTATTACAGTTTTATCATCTGATATTACATACTAAACTATAATGAGCCTTTAATATATATATAGGCATAATATATAGCCCATTCCACGCAAAAGTGCACACATAAAGTTTGACGCAAAGCACCAGCAAAAAATATAATGATTAAGAATGTGTCGAGAAAAAAACAGCAAGGAGACATTTTAATTGTTTTTTAATAAACTAGTGTTTTCTGAGTCAGTGTCAGATGCAAAGATGAAGTTGACGACGCTGACTCAAATCTACACAGCCTTTGGAGAGAAATGCACCTTTCATACGATTAACAAATTACATAATCATAGAGTATTTGTTTTCGTAGTATTTCATAGATATATTTCTCATATCTATGAGGCAAGTAGTCTATGCTGAGTTTCGGTGCTGCAGTTCAGACGGCAGAAAGTGCATCATGTTTGTTTTCTTTATTTTACAAAAGCACAACTGTTGTTATTACGAGTTTACACAAATAAAAGTAGACCCTTTACAGTTTTGAATGAGGTATTACAAACACCTGGATATGCGGCTTATAATAGTGCACATTTATCTAGGTTAACGTTAGAGCAATCAGCTATTTAAAGTAGCTACTAATAGCATGTTTCAAATAAATTTTTTAAATATTACATTTTTAGCTTGGCAAACAGTTTTGGAGAATTTGATGTTTCCCCATTCAAAAAGATGGAAGATGCACTTGTATGCCCGAGAGGCGTTTCAAAGATGGCCGCCGAGTGAAATTACTTGTCTTAAAGGGACTTTGCTAACGTTTAGTTGACTATTAGGGGGCAGCCCTAATAATACTATGGCACTGATATGGTCCACACTGTTCTTTAGAAGATAAGTTACAGCCACTCAGAGAAAGACCTTTCACCTTCATCTCGTGGTCCACTGTGTGAAACCTAATCTGCAGCCACCTGAAAATATTACAAAGCTTCTCTCAATTTCCTTTCGCAGAGCCTGGTTTCTAATCAAAGGTTTAGAAATGCAAAGCCAATTTCATTACAAGGAGAAATCTGTGATCATTTTCAGTAAAATACATCTCAAATTGTGTTTCTGGCTGATTAGGGTATCTACAGTAACACTGAACTGAATGTATCTGGGCGCACAGCTTAATTTCCTATTTCCTTACAATAAAAAGGCAATCAAGCCCTTAAAGGTGGTCTAATGATCACCCACTTATACAAGTGTTGTCTCTCATTCCTGGCTATTACGTTTGACATTTTAATCAAGCGTCTATTCAGAAGTACAACATGGCTATGGTTTAGGAGACCACTTGGGCAGCTGTCAAAAAAAGCTGCCTTTTGGATGTCGAGAAAAGAAATAATGATTTTCCCTCCAACCCCCATTTGCCTGTAATCAAATCTACAATATCATGTGGTGCAAATGTGAGGTGGAACAATTTGAAGCCTTGGGTGAAGTTAATAGCTTCAAAAACTTAGCTTTTCTTTTATTCTCCAATAATAAGACACCTATGTTCAGAATGAGAAATTTCGTCATTGCAGTTGGACTAATTTCTTATTGTTTGCAGGCGTCTCGTCCCCCACAAAACATTGTGTCATCAAACAATATGAAATTAGTCCATTTGTAGAGGAGACCGGATTACTTTTTACTCAAGTGAATGTTTCTGAGGGTAGATTTACTTCTGAAAATCAGTTTCTATATGGCCATGTCTTGGGAACAAAATCCATAGATCAAATAAGGCACACTATATGAACAGGGTTACATGAACAGTAAGGATTTCTTTCTGCTTTCCTGGTCAGGCCAATAGTAAAAATTTGTAATGGGTCTCAACTCAAAATGATAAATGTAAAATTATGAAATGTATTATGTAATAATTACATTTATAATTTGAAATGTATGACTTAAAAATGTAGTTTTATTTACAATGTAATATTTGTTTTCAAATGAATACATAATCATTTAAAAAAAATCACAAATGTAAATGTATCTATTGGTTTATCAGGAGGTTAATTTTGCTAGTAGATGGAATAGCTGGAAATTATAGTTATTATAATTAAACATGAAACTCTGCTGTAAAATTATGGTATACAATATATGGCAAAATGTCAAATGTCTGCTAGTAAATGTCAGAAAATCAAACTATTAGTTTGCAAGGCCTAACATGTGCATGTAGGCCTTATATTATGATCATAAAACAAATAATAAATGGAGCAATTCCAATAGGGTCCTCACACGATCGGTGCTCGGGCCTAAATACAAAGTGCTATATAGGGCATATAAATATTCAGAGTAAGTGATAGTTCTGGCTCAAAACACACACATTGTGGGCCATCTTTACAGTTGGGGTAAGTTGAACAATTGGAACTTGCCATTAAAAGCCTGTTTAACACTCTTCAGGAAAAGTTAAAAGGTAAAAAATTATAAAACACACACACACACACACACACACACACACACACACACACACTTAATACAAGCCTGCACATTTTCAGGACTCACAACCGTATTCGGCGACAGTATCAAAAATTGCGATGTCCATAATACCGGGAAGTTTTATCACAACTGACAGGGTGTTATTAAATAAATGAGTCCAATCGAGGCATGAGTTCATCCATCAGATATGTTAAACAGCCAACAAGGACTTTAAATAAAAATGGGGTTGTCACGCTTGTAAACAACAAAACACTGTATGAACACAAAGCACTGCTGCCATACTAGCCATTAGCATCTGCTGTAGAGTTTTGTTTTGCATGAAACATGACAAGGGATGAACAAAAAACGTATGCGTCGTTCCATGCCTAAAATTAACTAATGTTAATTTAATTAATAGTTATCATGAATTAATTGTATATTTTAGTAAAAGTTAAATTAATAAATTGTACACATGCAAAGCCCCTGCTGGAGAAAACAAGCCTTTTTTTCATTGGACTTCTTACAATTACATTCGCCATGTGTCACCTAGCCCCAGTCTCTCATAACAACTGAATTTCAAATGACTCTTCAATGGATTTCTTCATTCTTCAACTGAACTATCTTCAGTGGTTTACATCACTTAAACTAAACATTATTGTTGCTTATGACTAGATAATGACAGGTTTATGTAGCCCACCTTTGAGGTCAAAGAAATGTATTTGCAATATTGTAAGTATGTGTAATGTGTAAATGTCAGGTAATACTCTTTTAAGTGCTGATTTTTTTTTTTCACTTTAGTGAATTAGCTGAGGTGTTCAGTGAAACATGAACACCTTAAAGGGCATGTATACACTCATTGCACCAGGTTGACCTTAGCACACGGATGCTTTTCATAACGCAGACGGTCCTCAGCAGGGTCTGTATTGCAGGGGTCCCATGGGGCCCGCAGATAATTATCTCCTCATTACCCTCCAGCACATACGCTGCTCACACTACAGTTCTCACCAGCGCAAACATCATGAAGAAATTAGCATTAGCATGCTAACTCAATATCACAGCGTTGCCTGCCGTTTGGCCATTTCATTTGGGCTTGTAGTCGCTCTTGTGTGAGTTGACTAATGAGATAAATACCCAGAACACATTATATTGTTTTGCCTCAGCAAGAGCATTTGTTATCGTCATCCTTGGCCGTTCAGACAGAATTTCTCCAGAGAGCGGAGCAAACAAGCAAAAGGAGGCGAGGATATGCGTTTCCTGCCTTTTGAGACCCCAAAAACAAGTGATGTTTGAGGAGAAGAGGAAGTAGATCTCCATTCTTTGTCCCCAGGTCCCTACCATCACTGCTTTCATGAGATAGTGGTTTTAATGGAAGTGCTTGCTGCGTCCCAGCTGGGGGTTGGCAGTATGTTTACAAAGATACCTCGGGTAATGGAGTGCTCCCGGTCAGACCTCGTTTCTACGTAATAAAGCGAAGGGGCTGCATTTAACTGGCTTCCTCAGATCTGCTGTAAATAAGCTTGTGTTTAACCGATTCAAAAGGGATCACGTTTCAATGAATCACAGGAACAAAAGCAAGCTGTTTATTTCAGTACTCTCTGATTACTGGGACATTCATCTATTCCTACTAAAACCAAGGACCCCTTGGTGGAAAGAGCCAGAGCAGGAACACTGTTACATATTGTATAACTGATTGATGTCTGGTCTGAGAGAATGAATGAAATAACATGCACATAATACCATATTAACGTATATACTTTAAGATGCTTATATTGTCATTAAACCATTAAAAACCATTAACAACCATTGTTGATGTAAAAAAGAAGTAGTTTCAGATCAAATGAAAATGGACTATTAAAGACCACTGCTCTTTAAGAGTCTCATTAAAACATGTCTAGGTCATATTGCATACCAAAATCATAACAAAAAAAAAGATATGACCATTCGGACCATTAATTTTGGATTGTGACATTTTAATGACAACGTTTTCCTCGCTACATTCTCATTACTGTAATGCACCTGGGTGTTTTGTTAAAATGTTTAAGTGTTCTGGTAATAAATTAGTAAAAATTACTGCAATAAAACATTATAATTATTTCAAGGCAGCAGTACAGATACTACTATTATGAATGAACACTTAGCAACTTTATATCCCGTCCAGACATTTGGGCTCAGTACTTCTGAGTTAAAAGTACTTTTAAGAGGTAAGTTAATACTATTATTCAGCAAGGATACATTAAATTTAACAAAAGTGACATGTTACTGATCAAAAGTGACAAAGCATGTCAGCTTATTAGATGATAATTTATACAATACACAATCATGTGATTCCGAGTTTGATTGGCTGTATCCTGTGCACGAAACCAATGTCAGACAATCCTTTCATTTGACGGTGCTCAATTTCCAGCTGTAATTTGGATTTAATGTCTATTGGCAAAGGCAAAATGAACGCTGTAATTTCCGAATGCCACATTACATTCATTATAAATGCTTGGTAAACAAAAGATCCTGGGTTTTTGAGCTCAGGCAAATCCAAGTGAGTCTGAACCAATCGTATCCTATTTGCACGTCTGGAGTTTAGATGCTGTAATTAGTGTTGTGCGATGGAGCCCTCTTCAGGAAAATCACATACTGATTGCTCATTACAGCCTAATGAAAATGTAATCAGCCATAAATGGAAGGCATTTCGATATTTTTATCACTGTCCGGGAGCCGACGCAGGTTTTATACTGTAAAGTTATGTCTAATCTTTTGAGCGGAAGGTATCAAATATGTTTGTGTGATTAGATCGGTTTCCCAGCTGCTAGAGAATTTCACACTCCATAGGCAGCACCATCTCTGGATGTCTAGAAGACTGATTTCATTATGACATTTGGATTGTGTGAATATTGCGCAGTCAGTATCTTGTCCACTGCACATTAAGGCTCTCTCAATTTCACTTTCACATGGATTGGTGCTCTAGTTGCTACGGGGATGTTGGTTATGTAAACCTCTTTGTGTTGTGTAAACTAGTCTGTGCCTTCCATGTCAGTATGGCTCACTCCTGTGATGGGAATATGTGTGTGTTAAAGTGTGTGTATGTGTATCCACTGACACAGAAAGGTTCTGAAACAAGACGGCACAGCAGGCGTTCCTTTCAATATGAAAGTTAGACAGATCCAGACAAAACAAAGACTTATCTTCAACCAAATTACTGAATCTCTATCTATCTATCTATCTATCTATCTATCTATCTATATGATAAAATGTGTATGTAAACAATAAGCTCTTTTGAATAATTTATTTTCTCATTTTATATATATATATATATATATATATATATATATATATATATATATATATATATATACATACACGTCTCACATAAACGTCACATAAACACACACACACAGTTATAAAACAAAAGAGAGCAGAGAGATATTAAAAACAATATACTGCATTCAGATGTATATATCTATACAAAAACACAACTTTGTCTAAATTACAAAGTATTTTGTTAGCACATGTTGCTTTTTCGTGTTCTTCTCCACTGTTTGATTGACGCAGCACACCAATTGGATTTGAAGTCTGCAGTGCTTAGAAAACAAAGCAACTGCAAAGTGTATTGAGTTCCTGTACCTCAAGCTCAACTGCTCAGCAAGGCGTTAAGTAAACCCCAGATAAACCTCTTTATTAATTATTCATGAAAAACATCACTATTTCATGAGCAGTTACCCAGTCTCGCACCCCAATTCATTTTAAAATGAGTTTCATTGAGCTTCAGTTTGATTAGTTAAGTCTTAACCTGAATGGTCAATTGAAGTGTTCTTTTGAGGCGTTTTCAGCTAATAGCAGTCCAAATGGCAAATGCTCCTTTAAAAATCCCAGAGACCACTGTCTGACAGTTTGCCCCTTGAGACGATCACTCAATAGTAAGGTCAATAAGAAGTCATGATTGCCTCATCAAGCCTAAATGGTGAAGGGTTTGCAGCCTTGAAAGTCTGTTATCTTGCATCATTACCATCATGCTATCTGATTGGCCACTGCTTGATGTTCTCATTTAATCCAGGGCAAGGTTTTGCAGCTGTAGACAAACAAACGGTCGATTACTGAAGATACTCATACTGATTGCGTCAGTAGATCAAAAAACAAACAAAAAAAAAACCTTGAAATATCAAGGTCAGCAGGTTGTCACAGTTTGGGTTGATTCACTGTTTTTTAATCAAAATGTTGTTTTTTTGTAGCTGAAATCTCCTTTGTAATTTTTCAGTATAATGGAAAATTTTGTTTTCATCAAGTCTTGAGATCAATACCTCACTGAAGTGCTGTCCTGAGGGTTTCCATCTTTAAGCGCTAATGCTGCCCACCGCTGCTTCTGCTGCACTTCTCAGGAAAATAGGGAGTGACAGAGGGTCACCGCTGCTGGGTTCATCTTCCCCTGACCTTTACGTCCCCTTTAGGGATCTGTCTTTTTTCACTGGGACAGAATGTAACCCAGGCACGGCAGAGGGCAGGAACAAAACGAAGAAATGTTGCGCCATGATGTTTGCAGCCGCCCACCTCCACCGCAGCGCTCTTCACAGAGCTCTTGAAAGTCGTTTCCTCAAATTTGGAACAATAACTACAAACTAAAGTGCTTTAAACACAGTGTGTTTTAGTACACCACTTCCCTCTCAACTGGAGCCCAATTTGAGCAGCGGTGGCCAAATGCTCAAACACATAAATTATTTAAAGTATGTAATGACATGACAACTAGAGGGTAAAGGGCAGAAAAAGAAAAAAATCAAAAAAGGAATTTCCTCTTTTGTTTGCCTGAATAAGTCAAGAAAGTGAGAAAGTGCAGTGTGTGATTGATAGCGGCGATGAAGACAATATGAAAAAAAATGCTCAAGGTTAAAACAATGACCAGTGAGGCATCGGCAGAGGAGCTAGAATGATTGATAAGGGTGACAAAGCGAAGACCCCAGGCTGCAGCACAGCCGCCAGCCTCCGCACCCAGATGAGGCTTCAGTATTCTACGTCTGCTCCATCTGATCATCTAGGAAAGACAGGGACTCTGTCCTCAAACAACACTGCAAGGCTGGTGAAAATAAGGGGTGAGGGGTGGTCTCTAATGTTGTCAGTTCTTCTTTTCATTAGATACAGCTGTTAAGTTGTATGCTTTTTCCGACAAGTGTTGCTCACATATGCATGGGCTTAAAGGTAGAGTTTCCACAAAAATAAAAAGTTTGTCATCACTTACTCATCCTCAAGTTGTTCTAAACCTGTATGAGTTTCATTCTTCTATAGGAAACAAAATAAGATATTTTAAAGAATGTTGGTAATCAAACAGTTGATTGTAGCCATTGACTTCCACAGTAAGAAAAAAAATGCTATGGAAGTCAATGGTTAGCGTCAACTTCCTGGATGCCAACGTTCTTTAAAATATATTTTGGTTCAACAGAAGAAACTCATACCATAATACCTTTTTGTTTTACTTATTAAAAGTTTAAAGTATAGCCTATATATAAATGGCAAAAAAAAAAGTAACAATTACTATTTTTAGGAAACATTTACAAAAAAAATTTAAAACAGAATTGCAGCTGTAAATGTGAAACCCAAATAAAAAACAAAAACATTATAAAAATTCTTATAAAAATCAAATAAAATGCTTAACATTATTAAAAGCAAGACAATGCAGACAGTCTATAACAATATAGAACATCATAATTCTTTCTAAAGTCGCAATGTTACCTACAAGCTTCTGTCTGCATTATTCAAAGCCCACAGCAATTATGCACCTGTGAGTGACAGGAGAAAGCAAGAAAAATCACATTGTATTATGCTGTACATGGTCTCGTTTTTTTTGTCCGTCTTTTTCCACACATGCTGTCTCTCTCTCATTACCAGCACTACCCATGCCCTATACTGTTTTAGTGAGCTATTTGAACTGGTAGCTCCCCAAGGTCGACCAACATCTCCACAAACAGCGACAGCAACAGCCCCTGCTGACAGCCAGTCACATTTATATTTAGCCAGAGAGGAAGAGGAGGAGGAAGAGGAGGAGGAGGAGGAGGAGGAGGAGGAGGAGGAAGAGGTGCCAACTGAATAAGCCCGCTTCCCCTCTGTGAAGGAGATGCATCCTGTAAGATCTGCCTGCGTGCGTCTCTCACTTTCACAGTCTCTCTCTGACCCAGAAAAACAGCTCCGGCACGACGACGAAATACAGGAGTGCAGACACACCTAAATATAAATAACTTTGTGCCACTTACATGTCTAATGACAAGTCGAAGCCTGGAAATGTTAGAGTTTTTAGAGTTGGTTTGGAATGACTGCACTGAATTTGCTGCCGTTCTATTAACTTTTGAAGAGTTAGATAAAACCGTCATAAAACAACTGACATATTCTGGAAACACTGGATTATACAGCCTGTGGTGGTCAAGCAGGTTTTGGACCAAGATAGTCCACTCTTATTCTTGAGTAGACTTTTGAACATCGACAGCTTCTGGTCCACTTTGCAACTTATTCTGGCCAACACCTTTACATATGTGATTGGAGCTTATGATTTTGGCAGGTGCTTTCCATTTTGAGAGAAATATGCATTAGATGGTCGGTGAATCAAAGAGTGAAAACCATTTCCTCTACCCAGTATTACTGGTAATCAGGGGTGGGCGATCTGACGATTTTATATCGTGATTGATCTTGATGACGTCCATAATCTACTTTTCAAGCGAATCGTAGAGATTATGATCTTTTATGTCCTTGTAATATTGTTAAAATAGAGCAATGACTGCCTACTAGATGGCTGTGCTGTTATATCATGCATCTCTATCATGTGTCTTTCATGTGTGGTGACGGATTTGAAAAACTACTCAAATTAATAAAATTTTAGTTTCGGTTTCTATTTTGACTTCCAATGATTATGAAAACGTGATAATCAAGATCAATTGATCATTGTGGCGCATGCCGTTGCTTTCCTTTAAAGCGGTGTATTTTCACCCCTCCTTAAAAGCCTAAACTTAACGTACAAATCAGTAAAAATCCTGTCATAAAATGCAGTCTACTGTGTGGCATGCTTTATTTTAAAAAGGGCATGAAACTGAGAAAGAGACTGATCCTCGAGTGCTTTCTGTGTGCGCGCTGCAGGACGGAGTGGAACACCGATGAGCAAATTATACTTGGGGTTTCAGGCGCATGCCTAAACAGTCAAATATACACCAACATAGGTCAAAATGTCCGTTATATCTTAAGCGAATAAATGGTTGGAAAATAATTCGTATGCGTGTCATTATATTAGAACCATATATTGGGCCTTATCTTGCACCCAGCGCAATTGACTTTGTACATCGACACATGTATCATTCCTATTTTGCACCCGCGCACAGCTGACTTTTCCCTCCACAGACGCACGTCGGTAAATTAGGACATTAACTTGCGCTCCCGGGGGCGGTGCAGCGCAAAGAGGAGGCGTGTTCCGGCGCAAACGTTCCCTGGTGCTATTTTGCAGGTTTAGAAAACAATTCCGCCACTGACCAGGAAAAACCTAGTCAAAAGTCAGTGGCGCGTTGCGCATGTTATTCATATGCTATTTTAAGGGCGCATGCTTGGCCATAATCAATGTAGTGTGTGCACAACGCGCATACACTTTGCTTATCTCATCTACACACAGACGCAGCAGTTCTCATTTTTAGAAAACCATACATTATTACAAGGAAAAATATTAACACACGAGGGAAATCATTGTTGTGTCCATGAAGATGAGAAAAAATAGGCATAAATCTAGCTCACACATTTACTCAAATTTGTATACGCATGTTTAACCGAAGCTAATTTGGGTGGGTTTCTCCCATCCCCATACAATGTCACTTCTCTGTTATTTACGGCCCTGACGAGAATGTCGGTCTCCTCAGCTGTGAACCGTTCCTGGCGTGCGCCTGGCAAATCCGCCGTTATAATAGCAATCCGCCATGGAACAAGCGCGCCTGCTCTTAAAGGGAATGTGAGATGTTGCTCTGATTGGTTTATTTCACGTTACGCCCAAACCACACCTATGAATAATGAAGCTACTTCAGACCAACCTATTTTAGATTTGTGTCGGGCGCAAGAGTCATTTATCCCGCCGGTATAATAGCAACAGCACCCAAGACCCGCCCACAAAGTTACTTGCGTTTCGCGCTTGATACTTGCGTTTCAGATTGTTAAAATAGGGCCCATTTCGTCTTAAAGCCTAATGCAAATACCTGCTGCTTTTTGTGTCAATAATAAACAAAAGACAAAGACAAAATCAAATAATAAGAATCAATGTATATTTAATTCATACAGTGAAGAATTAAAGACTACAGTGTTTTAAAGTTTAACTCAGGATTTAATGACTATTTTGACAACTAATTGTTTAATGCAATACTGTGTTTTAAATTGTGCAAATATATAAGTCCATAGGCTTGTTCCAGTCTGGAAATTCTCTATATTACCACGCCTACTGGTGGTAATTAATTCTCACCTGCTAGAAAATATGTGAATCAACTACAATCAACTACAAGATGCTGATTTTAGTTAGATTTTACTACAAAAGATTTGCTTGTGATGATAAAGATGATAAAGCTCCTAACATCAGCCAAGGAGGGACAAAGAAAAATAATTGACGAGCATGAGGAAAAAAACTAGAGGGCCATTTCTCAAGCACCGCCCAGGGAATAAATAATCAACTTGATTTGGTCCAATGCGGCCAGTCACGCTCCATTGTAATTTGAGGGGCCGTTAGGATTAGTTTAAAGTGTGAAATTAATAAAGGGCAAACTGAATATGATAGAAAGGTGGAAAGAATTGAGATGAAACAGAAGGAAAGGGACAGATGAGGGGCCTGACAGAGGATAAGATGTGTGTGTGTTGTGGGGACAGACTGGAGGGCAGTGGGAGGTTTGGCACAAGGACAGAGATTACAGCAGTATACTTGGGGGAGGTCTGAAAGGAGGATGCTTTGACCTTTCCCGGCTCACAACACAGCCAGTACCAGATTCACAGAGAGGAAGACTTGATAGTTTAGAATCAAAAGTGCTGGTCTCATGGGTGGTCAGCCCATGGTTGGTAAGTGCTAAAGTGTGTAGTATATGGACGGACGGATACCTTCGACATGTGGTCGGTCTTTAGCATATCATTATTACTGTGCTCTGAAGCAGGGGAGTCTCAAGAGAAGCCAGGTTATCCCGGTATATTTTTCTGTTGAAAAACCGAGTACATTTAGTAATATAGCGTGTGAATTATGTATATGATGTATATTACAATGTTATGATGAACTATATGCCTTTCTCCACTGATGTTCTAAGTTGTTCAAAGCGTTTCTAAGGATACTGATTTCTAGAAGGTAGATTGAGATGGTGAATGTGAACATGATTTGTATAACATTATTGATGTGCAACACATTATTAGCTGTTTGATAACGTTCTCAAGCATAACTATTCAAATACATTGACTTTGTAGACAACCCTGTATAATTCACTCTTCTCCTTCTTCTGAATCTGTTTCTAGTTCAAACATATATGGCTGAATTAAAACAGGATTTCCACTTGCCATCGTGTAACATTTACAACTGTTAAGTTGTAAAATATCCTAAATGTAGAACATTACATTCAAGCTATTTTAAGGAATGAGTAATTTATTACTAATTTAAATATGTCATTTTGGAGATCAAAGATGAGTTTAAGAGATAACATTTTTGACAACAGAGGGACTTTAAGGGATCACATTACATACACAAGGTGGCATGCATTTCTTGCTAAAAGTGGTTTGTGAAAAAGTATAAGCATTAAATCACTTTATGTCTTGCACCAGTGCTATAATTCTTCAGAAATTAGTGTCTTAGGTGTATTTGGTAAAAGTGTATTACTGACTTCACGTCATGCTTTTAATGAAGTAATTAGGAATTTGGTTCAAAACTCCAAAGTGTTCTATCTACCAGGGGAAATCAAAAAGTCAGCAGTGTGCATCTAGCAGTTTCACAGAGAATGAGCATATGGACTTGTGTTTGTGTTGACGTGTGTGTGTGTACCCTGGCCACTTTCTCCCTCACCTTCCCAGAGCAGTGTGTCATTTTCAGTTTATGTCACCATAGAGAACAGAAAAGGGCAGATCCGAACATGACCCGGAGCACACTTATTGTTACAAGCACTATTCTAAGCCACATGATTTACCAGTAAACCGTCAAGTACGAGGCTTGCACTCTTTAAAGCGTCTTAAAATTCAAAACCACAGTCCCATTACAGTGTACAAACATGTAATGTGCCCTGCTTTGTTGCCTGATCAGACACAAACGGCCAGTTTGTGTTTGATCAGGCAACAAAGCAGTGCACTGAATCGGTTACCAGTGGAGATGTTGTTAGGTTCCAGGTAATGTTGTTCATTAACTCTGCATGATTATTTGGGTATCACAGTGCAATTGTTCAGGGCAGGTGGGGCGGCACCTAACCCTGCTAAGATGCAAATGGACAGTCCTGAACACCTGCAGTTGGTCAGATGGTGTTTCCAGCAACTGTGCCCTCTGAGGGAACAGAAGGCATAATGAAGCAGTCAGGAAAGATGTGATAGCTTGAATGAGCACTTTAGATACAGTGTACATTAAAGGGATAGTTCACCCAAAAATGAAAATTACCCCATGATTTACTCACCCTCAAGCCATCCTATGTGTATTTGACATTCTTCTTTCAGACGAATACAATCGGAGTTATAATAAAAAATGTCCTGGCTCTTCCAAGCTTTATAATGGCAGTCCGGCACATAAACATCGGTTTACGGCGAAAGAGTAACACTTGACCTTGACGCACAACGTAATGATGTACCCTGTTTGTTTTAACCAGGAGAGGTTGTCGAAGCTTACACTACTGCTATATCCTACATCGTACATTGCGTCAAGTGTTAAGGTGATGATACACAGGGCAACTTTTTGAGCAATGTTGCTGGGCAATCTTGCCGAGCGATTGTTGCTTGGGCACTTTCCCATTGAAAATGGGCAATACATTTCTATCTGGATAATTTAGATCGGTTGTGGGCCCTGTGTCTCACCTGGTTGCCCGTTGATGGCAACATTGCCCAGCAACATTGCCCAAAAAGTTGCCCCGTGTATCATCACCTTTACTCTTTTGGCGTAAGTCGACTTGCGTACGGCCGTCTGCCGGAAGCTAGTTATTTTAGTCGATAAAGTTTTAAATATGGATATTTTTCTTACACGAACGCATCGCTTCACTTCAGAAGGCCTTTATTATTTACCCCCCGGAACCATGTAGAGCACTTTTATCATGGATGGATGGACTTTGATGGACATCAAAAAATATACAGCCATTCACTGCCATTATAAAGCTTGGAAGAGCCAGTACATTTTTTAATATAACTCCGATTGTATTCGTCTGAAAGAAGAATGTCATATACACCAAGGATGACTTGAGGTCAGAGTAAATCATGGGCTATTTCCATTTTTGGGTGAACTATCCCTTTAAATAAAATCCTTTTTTGTTGGATAAAATTTCTCTGAACGCTTGATTCTGATTCTGTTTGTGGCATTCTGTGGTCAGATATTTCTGTATAATGACAGCTAAACTGGAATTTTCACTGTTGACCATGGCAACATACCAGTGTCTACTTAAATCAATCTCACATCACTCCGTATCCTCTCTCTCTTCCTAACAGCGCAGGTTGGAAAAGCTAATTGGCCCCATCTTGTGACACAAAACAGTTACTATGACTGCCGACTGTAATAAAACAATAATCCTCAGTCCCCCAATTAAATCAACAAAAGAAAGCATTGCTTAGAACAACAACAAACTGTTAAGAGCTACAAAGATCTGGATGAAAGAACTTAAAGTCAGCATGAAATTCCCCTACATCTATTTTGTAAATGCACGACTCATCCATGTATGTTTATTATTATTTTTGGGCTTCATAATTTTTAATCAAGGTGTCATAACATGATCTTCTGGAGAAAACGACAGACTTCTCTCTGGTGAAGTATGGAGGATTTGTCCACTCATTTAATCCGCTTATTCCTTCAAGTTGGTGTTCATTTTTGGGTGCAACACCCAAATCTCAATATCCAAACAACAATGCACAGAATCAAGACTCTGTCCTATATATTTTTTTCTTTTTCAATAATCAATTTCACTCTGATGTACAGTATGTCACAGTACAATAGAAAACATTTTGCTAATTCTTTTTTATCGCAACTTTAAAACAGATGAAGACATGTTTACATTACCTAAAAATGTTAGCAAGCTAGAACAGTTGTTTTCTAAACTAATCTAAAAGATAGCACATTTTACATGTGCATGTATTGTTATTTGATAGCCATATAATAAGTGAGATAAATTTATATTTTGCAATGCGATTCCCATTATTCCCTATTTTGGCATGTCCAAAATATACGTGTATTTGTCCAACAAAACTTTTTTATGAGTCTTCTTTTGGAGCTTAGCAGCTGTAAATCTTGCTAAATCCACATTAAATCGGCTTCCTTGTAAAACCGGCTGAAAATAAATGTGCTAACTCAGATTCTGATTTCACTGGGCTGCAGCTACTACAACCCAATCCTGACATGAGTCTTGCCTTTTACCTATCCCAATAAAACCTCACAGTAACATTGGAAATGTCATTGGAAAAATAACATAAGCTAAATTCCGATTATATATATATATATATATTCATTCTAAAGCAAGGTTTGTGGCTTTCTTGAGTGGTTGAAGATATATCACTAAAGTACAAACATGTCTTAAGAATCAGACACTAGCATGAAGCACAAGCTCTGATTCTATACAACTTGGATTGATTTCTTTCAGCAAACTACAAATAGATTCCTACGCTACAAATAACCTCCTATGGAAGGAGACAGATATTAATACTTCCCCACCAGATATCCCCACACCGGGCCTGGTTTCATTAGTCAATATCTGCTGTACTTCCATAAAAAACTTGGCTTATTTTGTCCTCAGAGTGGTGCAGGGAGAGACACTTGGTACATTGACTTTCATCAGGACCTATTAGCCAAAGGTCGGCAGACTCCACAGAAGAATGAGCTACTTCATTGGAAACACTGGGACATATTAGCAACCCTAATGTTGCTCTGTTATGCATTTAGTGTGTGTCTGCTTCTTGACTGAGACTATGTTTTAGATCAAAGTGATGGTTTTGACACAACTCACACAAACCCATAAATGCACACAGACACACAATGAGGTTAAACGCCTGGTTTTCATTTCATCTTTGTAGCTATTTAGCCTACTTCTTACGTGGCTTGAGCTGATTTACACTGTCATTTGAACAGAATTTCATTCGTATATTATATTCCTATATGTTACATACCGTTTTACTGAGTACATACAGTATTAAGTTTTACTGAAAGTAACCCATAAAAAATAGGTCAAAATGTAAATTAAAATTAGAAATTAATGAATTTTTATTTTTATTAGCATTACTTTACATGGTTTGCCAGGGCTGGTAAATTGAGTTTTACTGAATGCAACCTACAATTTTTTCATTTAGAAATATGTCATCCCATTTTAAGCTCAAAGGTTGTTTGCCAATATCATGAGCCGTTTGAACAACTTAATTAATCCTTTAATTTCCTTTCATCATATGCCAGTTGATTATTTTGTGGAAGGCATTTGACATTAATCCTAAATACATCTAATGTTTCAATAAATGTGGAGGAAATAGATGTCAGTGTGGTACTGATCAGTTACTATGCAATTCATTTGTGATGATGGGTGTTGTCAAGACCATCTAGAAGCAGATATAAAGTTGTATGGCACTTCATAGCATAACATGTAGCAGTGCATAATTCACATATATTTCATAAGATCCAATAAGATCCAATAAGATGACTATAATTCACAAGATCCAAAGGTGGCTCTTTTTCACCGAGATCAATAATGCTTTAACCTTCCTAAGGAGGCATCTGTACTCAATATACTTTGAAGCACTTTTATAATACCTTACCCAACGAAGAGATAAAAATGAGAGAAAGAAAATGAGACAGAGAGCAGAATGTACCATACAGGTTGATTTACATCAGATCTTTCCCTTTTGTCACCTGAAATGGTGCAATGTATCACCAATATATAAAAGATTGGTTCATTTTAGATCAAGAAGACAGCCCTGCAAATCATGAAGAGCTTAAATCTCTCATGCCCATGAGATCATCCCATATTACTGGAGCACATTGTCCCCATAAACAACACACCAGTCCTTAAACAAATCATCAATTAGAAGCCTTCCTGGAGCCATTCAGAGAACATAAAACTGCTCATTAAACCCTCTGCTGGAGAATTTATCATCACACAGCTCCATTTTTAAATCACTTCTTTCTAACATCTACCCTAACTGCCCAGGGATCAACAACGAGGATGGTCTGATGGCTCCAGACCAATGTGAGAGAGTGTCTTGGCTAGTCAAAAGTAGCCGATTATCAATATAAACATAAACACAGAATCTGTTGAGCCTCCCATGACAATATGAACAGAGCATTTTTTTACAGCAAGTGAAAGATAATTGTACAATCGGATCACAATTGCTGATCTGAATTGGTTTGTGGTGTGCACGTTTAATTATGTGCTGAAATAATATTTGAGTTACACAATGTCTCAAATTAAAACAGGCATTTAAATGCAATCCCGAATGGAAAATGAGCGCTGTAATGAAAAAGATTATTAAAAGTATGTTTGCTAATTTTTGTTGCTTTGGCCGTGTAGGCAGCTTGTAATTTTTGTACTGCAAAGTGGAACCTTTTGAAGTTTAACACAAAGAACTAAAGAATTTGATATCAGCGGGATATTTCACACACTGTTTTAGGGTCCTGTGATCTCGGAGCATTGTTAGTGCACTCAGACTTGTCTGAAAGAAGATGAAAGGCCAGCATGGGACAGTCAGTGGCTTCTCTGACATTGTCTCATCAATAGAAAATGAAAACAAAACATGCTTTTAACTACGACTCACCACAAAATTGAGGATTGTCCGCCACTAATGCACTTTCCCTCGTCTTTTCCAATTTGGCAGCACTTGTCTTTGTGAATTTGGAAAATTATTTTACAATCACAAAATAATAAATAATAAAGTTGTTTTCAGGATGCATTCTATTTTCACAGTCTTTGCTGTGCAGACTAAATAGAGGCCGAAAGGGACAATTTGACACCAGCATCTGGGTGGACAAAGGGGTCAAAGTTTCGCTTGTTAGCACGGTCCACCATCTGGATGCAAAAAGCATCTTTCTCCATTGACAGCTATTCAAAAAGAAAGCAACATTTGGCCCGGCCAAAAAATGTCACTGATTGAATTTAAATAGGCAAATGTTTAAGAGTCTATGATTGAATCATTATTGCAGTGATTGTTATATGTCTGGCAGCAGTTCTTCTAACCCTATTTGATGGTGTTAGTGTAGCTTTTCATTTCTTAAACAACTATGTAGGAAGACACATCACGGCCATATTCCAGGATGACAATGTCAAGATTCAATGACAATGTCAGGCTCAAATTGCTAAAGAATGGTTAGGAGGGAGCATGAAGAATCATGTTCACACATGAATTGGAGTCTAGACCTTTAATTCAGTGAAAGTCTTTGGGATGTGATGGAGGAGGCTTTACAGAGTGCTGGACTCTTGCATTGTCAATACAAGATCTTGACCAAAAATTGATAGGTGATGGAAATAAATGTTGTGATGTTATTTCCTATACTACATAGATGTATTGACTCTAATGAAGAGCTTGAAGTCTTGTGCATAATAATGTGAGATGTAGTTGTGGTGGACTCCACACTCCACCAAATCTGGTTTCCTTTCATGTTCAGAGGAGACTCATTATTGGGACTTAAATGGCACCCTGGCCTGAAAATGGGAGGTCTAGTGTGTTCTGTGAAGTCTGGGCTAAGTCATTAAGGTGGCTGGGGGTAAAGCCACAGTATTAATTGGAAACCTCAGTCCATTACACTATCAGGGGTTACTACAACTCTGGCGCATTGCCATTACTGAGGAATTATGAATTATTTATGCAGAACACATTCAAATCATGAAGGCTAAAGGTGCAAAGTGCCATTAAATGGCTGTGACTTCATATTTTAAGGTTTAATGAATTGCAGACTTGTTCTTTCACCTAAAGGTTGGAGACTCCAGAGGACATCATTTTACGGCATGTTAAAGTTACACAACCGCCTTGCCTCAAACGTCATCCAAAACTAATGCTTTGTCCGCATTTCATAGCATATTGTCGTTTTTCTCTGCTCACGCCATTGTTCAGCGTTTTGAACGAGCACGTTGAGACCAATGTGACTGCTCTCTGGCAGCTCCACAACAACAACAGATATGCAAATTAACCTCTGTGTTTTATTTGGGGAAACAAAGAGATTTTGGGTGGACAGTTTCAGCTTTGGTCTCTGTTCACTTTAGGGCTTTCAGATTTGTAAGTTTAATTAATTTTCAAAGGCAAGCCTGTGGTTTATTACAATGTGCAAATGATTCTCAGTGGCAGAGCAAAGCATGCTAATCTGCATGTAGCGCGTTCTGAAAGGTCATTCCCTCCAGCTCAACGGACAAAGCTCACTCCAAATTGATAAGCCTGACACCGGATATATGCACAAACACACTCAGACAATACAAAAAATATGGACACCTATTGATGCACCGTGCCACAATCTATTAGTCAAGAATTCAACGATTTGCCCCATGGCGCCTGTGAAGGTATGCTGAATGATATACTACAAAAAAATATCAGTTTTTGACACAGCAAAAGCACATTTGGGTGTTTGGTAATGCTAGCACACAGTTCCATTCCAAACCCTTATGAGATGCCAACAATGAATGTGCAAGTTACCATCTTAAAGGAATAATTCACCCAAAAACTAAAAGGTTTCTAGAATTTACTAACCCTCTAGCCGTCCTATGTCAAGGCTCGAAATTGCAACCACTGTGGTTGCATATGCTCCTGAAATTTAATCTGTGCGACCTCAAAATATATTTGGGAGCATTTGTGCGAGTGCAAATAGTTGTTGAACAAAACGTTTGCTAATTACTGCCAAGTATGTACAGCGGCCGGTCCACTGTTCTATCACATAACCCAGTGGTTCTCAACCTTTTTTGGGCCAGGGCCCCCTATACAATATCCAGGTCCCTGACCGCCCCCCACCCAAAACTAATGAGCGAGCAGGAACGAGTGAGAGTTAAAAGATGAAATAAGTACAAAATTGTCATTTATTAATACAAGCAAACTATACTCCAGTGATTAATCCAAAAAACAAGCTATAAACTGCATTGGCATAGCAATACCAGTGTTTCTCACAGGATTTTTGGTAAATCTGTGGTGGGTGGACCTCTGGCCTTCTAGGGGGGTTCGGGCGCACTCTTGGTGCTCTTTGAGAGTTCAAAATTAAAAGCTCCAACCCATATTCAGAGTGCAAATTAAACAAAGAAAAATTCAAACCTCTTTTAGTTGTGTCTGTCTACATTACACTACTACATAATAATAGTTATAATATTAATCCCATGACAGTAATAGCCATATATTGTAAAACAAATGCACTGAAAAATAAAGGACGGTCATTAAAGTGGTAATATGTTTGCACTTAGGTTTTATTACGCATTTAGGAGAGTATTGCAAGAAGCTGCTTACAATAACCTTACTTTCGAAAAATAAATAAATACAATCATGATTTTTCATGAAAAATTATGTTAGAATTATAGGCCTAAAATACCTTGGTATCATCTTGTTTTTATCAATGGTACAATTGATACAATTACAATTAATTTGGTTTGTCGTGATTAATTTGTGTTCATAATCTTCTAACAAGTCTTCTAACAAGAATAAACACATATGAACAATTAAATTATTATTGTATTATTAATTATTTTTATATCTTGAAACTACCCAAGCAGCATTTCACGCTCAGATGTGATGGCGGAATGAATACATTACCAAAATGTGATTGCAGAATATATTTAAATTATCCATCAAATTGTCATTTTCTCCTTACTGTCTTGCGAGTTAACAATAATGCCTGACCAGTAAATTACTTGGTGAACAAAGAAAACATTTTGGCAATAGGGATTGGAATTAGTTAATGCCTAAAAATGTTAAAGTTTTACCTTCTAAATAGAATTTAGTTTAAATTTAAAATTCGTCGCCGGAGTGAATGGGAACATGATTTATTGAAAATATTTGAAAAATAAATAAATAAGTGTTTCTTAAATCAATACTTTTGAATGGCTTGTCAACTTTCCATTCCTCCGCTGCGTGATTCTAGTCAGCGCTGGATTGTTGTCAGCGCGAAACACATTTTTGAGCACGTGAATGTTGATTCTTGTCAGCGCTTGAGCGCTGGTCTATGACTGGAAAAATAATAGAGTCGTTGCAAAAGTAACGATACATAGCTTAGGCTATGTCGCATTAAACTGGAAGAAGAATCACAACAAGCGTATCGGTGAGAACATTCATTTAAACAGCATATACACACACCCGAACTTGACTGCACGTCATATTTTAGAAATTATTGATACTGCTTTCAATCGTAATGCAATAGAAATAAACACAAAAAACCTGCCTAGTACCTACCTACAACACTGACATAGCCGCTAAAGTAGCGCGTGCACACACAATATGACATAAGACTTGCGGTCAGGAGTAGAGCGGCTGCGGACAAATGGTTTTTTTTTTTGTGTTTTTTTTTGGAGCGCTGCTGACGTATTCTTTCGCGTGCACACACAATATGACATCACACTCTGCACATATGTTTTACAACATAATTTAACATATACATAGTCCTAACACTTTTTAATAGCCCACTTAAAGTGTTTATTACAAATAAATGACTAAATGCTTAAAATGAATAAAAGTAAATTAACAAAAATTTGCGTTATATATTTAAACTCGTGAACCCCCCCCCCCCATTAACACCTGAATGCCCCCCTTTCAAAAATCTTGCTTCCAACGCCCCCCGTTGTTCTCTGAACGTCCCCGTTGAGAACCACTAACATAACCAATTAAACTCTGTATTTACTGTACGCTCTTAACTTTAAAGCTGATTTTAGGTTGGTTAATATTAGCCGTCAATCATTCCCTTTCACTGCCCATCGTTGTCAACAAATGTTTGCCTGCCATTCTCGCTCTGTCTGCACAGCGTACGTGAACGCGCTGATGATGTATGATGTCTGCGTGAACAGGCTGCTATCCTGATTGCTATCAGGATATGAGGAGATTTGTTATGGATACGTGGCGTACAATTTTTAGTAATCAAAAATCATGTCTAATTAATTGAAATCATGAAACTTTTATTATAAACAATTATTAAACTTATACAATATTTAAAAATAATTCTATGAAATGTTAATTTTTTTTCACACAAATTTGGTGTTTTTTAAGAGTCTATGAGTCTATGTAATTTATTACATTGAGACATATCTAAATTCTACTGCACAACAGTAATATATTTCTGTCAAGTTAAACCGAACTTTTATTTTGACGGGTTGCCGTGAAGACCTTTGAGTTTCTGTGTTTATGACATGACCATAGTTTTTCTCAAATGAAGCGGTTAAATGCTCACGAAGTGAGTCTGGAGAGGAAGTTTATGCATCCGTGTCCTCATAGGCAAAAAAACAGCTTGAGCGTCACACGTGCTTCAGCGTGTGTGTGTGTGTGTGTGTTAGTGTGTGGTAAATGAAACTGTGCGTAGTCTGCACCATTCATTCACACAGAACATGTAGGATTCGTATTTAAATAGTATTTTTGCGGTTTAATATTCACACACTAGTCTATCGTGATTTGATTTCAAGTGTACTGAACAGCTATATCGTGAAAATCATAGCCGCTAAAGTGACTACATGGTTACTACGTCCATTATTTATTTAATTTTTAATTTTTTTATGCAATGGTAGGGGAAACACTGCCTAGACAGCAATTTAAACATATTATGCAATGACTGTTCCAAACAGTAGGCAGTCTTAAGATACTGAAAATTCTAAAGCAGTGTAACCTGTTTCCTTTGTGCATAATGCAATCCCAGAATGCACTGCGACAAGTTCACCAATTTATAAGCTATTTTATTGCCTACCCTAAGCGTTTCATTCCTTATGATTCTATTTCAGTTTGGAGACATCATTTGAAGGTAGCTGTCTATGTAAACAGTGAGGAAAGCTCACAAGGTTTTGGAACACAGCCAGTGTTTAATATCAATTACAAAGAACATCCTAAAGCTGATTGCTGGATTTGCTGGTAAGCCATTGTTTTAGAAAGCAAGAGGCTTTATAAATCCATCAGCCATGACAGTGGCTGCATAAATATGCACATCCTGCCTTTAGAGATGAGGAAGTGAAGGCAGGGAAAAAAAGGTCTCTGAGGTATCACTTTATATACACACAGTCACATTTGTTGACTCCATGTCTCTTTGATGTAAATTCTGACATTTCTGGCAGCTCTGTATTCTGTGAGTAATGGCACTGCCTTTTACTGAGGTCAAAAATAGTGGAAAAAATATCATTCAGTCAGAAGTGAAATCACAATGCTATGGTGAATCTTGGGTATGAGTGGTTTCCTTTCCTTTTGAACCTTATTTAAATGTGCCTCTCTTGATTTTAGCTTCTGTGTGACTGCATGCTTATTAGAATACAGAAATCACAATGTGGCAAGGATCAAAGAGATGCAAAAATCTCAGTTATTAGAATAAAAACAGATTTTACATCCATCAGGCACTTCATTTAAATGGAAGAACAGGACGAGCAACACCACACAACGCCGCCATCCACGGTCAAATGAAGTCAAGTGAAGTCTGAATATCTTGAGTTGCTTTGAACGGCTGCCGTCATTAAAAAAAGGACGGTGGTGTGAAACAGAGAGCTTTACCTTGCTTAGTGGATGAAGTGCTGAAAGAGCCATTATTGACTGAACAGCCATCAAGTTGCTACACAGTTTATTGCCTCTCTCTTTGTGTCAGTGACATAAGAGACAGATAGCCGGCAATACAAGAGCAGGCGAGTGGTTTGACATCTACTCTAATGGATCTGTTTACCTTCGGACACTCACTTTAGCACAGTCAAGGAGGACTGTGGAAGTTTGAGCAGAAGTATTGAACTGCATAAAGGGGTTTAAGATTTTTGTATGACCTGTAAACATGAAGTGATCATATGACTCGAAATCTATCAATAATTGCCTCATGATATTCAACACCACTGACGCCTCCCCAAACGGTTTGTGTCTCAAAGCACAAAGAACACGTGTAAACTGACAGATTGTTGGAACAGGTGTGTCTGTGTTTGATCTATGCATAAGCTGGCGTGTGGGCCGCTTGCAGGACTGTTTTTCCGTGCAAAATGAGGGTTGTAATGATTCACGCAGAAAAAGGCACAGATGCAAACATGCACAAAAAATAAACATATGCTTATGCTGTCAGATTATCTTATTAGAAAATGACATCAGAATTATACTGTTGCTACTGGTCTTGAACTGAAGAAAATGTATAGAGCTGTTTTGTTTTTCTTTTCTTTTTTTGCTTGTACTAATTGCTTACTCTTCATTTTGCAATATTGTTGTTGCTTCCACTATTATAAATTGCTTTAGATGTGAGCTTATGCTAAAGTATTAGGTATATACTATGATATACTATTATAGTTTTTATTCCTTTTAAATTAGATTTGATTTATTTTAATGTTTAACTATTAAATGTTGGTTTTAGTTTAAGGTTGTTAAAGCTTTTGTCGTTTTTATTTGTATGTTTAATATTTCTATTTAGCTTTAATTTATTTTTATTATAGTTTTAGTCATTTAAGTACTTCAACTTATTTCAGTTATTTGCCAAGGCAACATTTCTAATTTTAATTTGTTTAAGTTTAAATTTATTCTCTAATATTTATTTTTTTATTTTAGCTTTATTTCAATTACAGAAAACAATGTTTACAGGTTGTTTTAGATAACGATAACAAAACTTAAACTAATGCAAATAGAAATGTAGGTGTCATTATATATGCAAATGAGTCTAAATATGTTATTGCAGCTGTATTAGTTCCAAAAAATGCATTGTTAATTGAGTTTGACTTTCTATTTTATTTTTGTGCCATTCATATCATCATGAATGGTCTATGACTTGAATATTTTCCCTCTCATTAGTTTGTAACATGATCTGACTGTCTATTTCAAAGGGAGCTGTCCACAAGGCAGTGCTGAATCATACTTCCATAGTGTGACCTCTATGACAAGGATACTGTAGATCTACAAACAGCTGTGAGAGCTTCCTACTAGAGGTCTTCACGAGTCCACTTGGAACCAAAAACCCGAGGTCCGACCCGGGACCCAATCGGGTTCAGGTCCAAAACGAGTTCGGTCCAAGACGAGTACCCCAAACACGGGTTGGGTCTGATATGAGTGGCCTCGGGTCTTGGGTAGTTTAAAATAAATGTGCTTTTACCGAATAGACCCGAGAAGACCCTTATTCTTTTCAACTATGCTAATTTTTCATTATTCGTTTTGGACATTTAACAATATATATATTTTTTTAAACAAATACATGTTAAATGATTCTATGACAATGTTATTATCTATTACTGCGCTTCTATGTGCAAAGGACTCTATGCACAGTTGTTTCTGCATTTTAGAAATAAACTTTAATCATCTTATGGTCAGGTAAATAAGTATTTTTAACATTACTGCAATAGTTATATGACACAATTAGGTTTCTGTGATGAGTGATTGACATTTCAGCACTTCATGAACAGACAGCAACTGCAGCAATGCAGCACGTTCGTGTGCATTTTTGGGAAACACATAGAACTGCGTGCATGCATGACTGGTGCATATGTGGCTGCAGGCTGTGTACAAGTCAATGCTGTTTTGCATTCAGGTCCAGTTGAGTTTGAAAAAAAAAACTGACATCGAGTCGGGTCGGACTCGGGTCTAATTTTATAGGGTCTGTCTCGGGTCTGGTTTTTCTTTTTAAAAATGTATTAATTAATGCACGTTGAGTTTGGGTAAGAACTGATTCAGGTCAATTCACCCCACATCATCCCACTGAATACTCTCAAAGATAGAACTCAGACCTTCATATTCAGCCCTGACAGCAGGTCTAGTAATTCAGGAACCCTTTATAAGTCAATATAAATATTAGGCCGATCTTAGCAAAACTTCCTGCTAATTTCTAGTAAATAAGCATGAATACATGTTAAATTAAATGTTAAAATGCTGATTGAATGTGCCCACAGACTAATTATAATCCGTCATTAATTAATCAGTTGAATTCATTTGAAATGATATACAGTAGTCACTCTTGTGTATTCATTGACAAAAAAATAGTAAGAATAAAAAAATTAAAAAAATAAATGTCCAGGATGTAGGCCTTGGGGTCACAAAAACTACCACCCCTTCAGATCTGCCATGAGTCAGGGTGTTTTAGAGGAAATTAATAGGATGATGGTGTAACTAGCACCACCTTGTCACCGCTCAGTGTTCATTACCCCCAGACTGACGTCAAACCTCAGTGATTAAGAACAGACACCTCCTAGTGCCACCTCCACCCCTGACACCATTCACATGCCACCTTCTGACACTGTCAGCATGACACCACATGTAATGCGGGGAAAAAGCAATGTGTTAAAGGTTTTTTTACCTTAACCCATGTCTAAGTTGAAGGGGCTTTAGTGTGTGTCTGGGATAGATTCTGAAGCAATACACTTCTCTAGACTAGCTTGATGAGCTTGATCTTTGATCTTCTAATTTAGATGTTTTGTGTTTTGTTTTGACTGTTCTCAAGTCAAGCTCTTTATCGTAAGTGTTTTTATAATCTATGAGTCTGTTGCAGTCAATTTAAATGTAAAATTTAACATTAAACATCAATATAAACATGAATGAATTAAAGTTAACAAATAATACAAATCTAAACAAAGATTAGGGAAATAATCGGAATATTCGAATTAACCAATCCAAATATGATGTATTATAATTTTATTGGCTTCTTTATTAATTTGGAGCTATGGTATAGTTGTTAACGCACATACTCTGATCATTAATGCACTGTGCCTCTCCTTGGTTTCATAATGGATTACATAATCAGAGAATATTTGTATTTTATTTGAATTTGAATAAGTTTCTACATAAGACATGTTTCTCATGTCTGTACGGCAAGTGCACGCTGAGTGTCGGTTCATCTTTTTGATGCGCTCACAGAGAGAGAGACGGATGAAAGTGCACTGTTTGTTTTCGTTATTTTATAAAAGCACACTGTGAATGTACACAAAAGTAGACCCTTTACAGTTTCGAATGATGTCTCTTATTTGAAGAGTATTTTAGTTCTTTCTGCTTTTATAAAATGACAGCAACAGCAATTTGAAATAATACTAAGCAATACTAATTTCATAATGAATAGCTACATTCATTGTTATTACACACAAAATAAACATTCTATCTGCAAGTAATATAGTTAGTAAGGTTGCCTGTTTAAAGTTGCTAAGCAATCTAGTAACTTGCTGGTTCATGAAACCAGAAACCAGAATAATCAGTTTTATAATGTTTTTAAAAATACAGCAACATCAGATTACAATTCTGAACACTGTTTGTGAAAATATGAGATTTGCTTTTTGAGACTCTGCCTGTCTCAAGCCACAGCTCCAGGCCTCGAGACATTCGCTGCATGGATGGCAGTTACCAAACGTTTGTCTCCACTCTGTCCCCGGGCTCAGATCTAACAGCAGCTGGAACAAACACACTTTATCAAATAAACGTCAAATGATGTTTGCTGAAAAATTCTGGCATTACCTACGATACTATTGCAACAGACAGCAACAAGAAGGGATGATAAATGAGTGGAACAATGTCTCCGGTCTGACAACATCCCCTCCCTTAATTCATCCATTTGTTTTGTGGGCTCCCCTGTAAATTAGATAAAAGACAAAGGCTCCATAACATGCCGATGGCTATGTGCAAGGAGGGCCTACATAGTGTAGGGATCAGAGAGGTGCATTGTGGTGTAGGTGGAAAAAGGAAGAAATGGGGAAGGAAACTTATTATACTGTATGACAGCTAAAGACAGTAGGATACAGAGAAATGGAGGCAGGAAGGAGACCGAGACAGAATATAGTGAGACAACACACCGAGGTCAAACCTGAGCCCAACTGTCATACTGAGGAAAAGAAGAAACAAAGCACTAACTGAAGAGAGATAGTCTATTGCTCATACTCTGAGCTCTTGCTTTAAGTACTGCCGCTCACAGTCTGTCTGATGCATATTACTCAAAAACATGAAGGTACTTCCTCCATCTTGCAAGCTTTAATCTGATTGGCTGACGGAAAATAAATTACTTTTTTAAAGTGTTTTTGAAATAAGTCTCTTCTGTTCACCAAATACAGTAAAAACAGCAATATTGTGAAATATTATTATTGAGTATTAATGTCCTTACTGACTCCAAATGTTTGAATGGTAGTGATTGTGTGTGCAATATTTTTCGATATTTCCTGTACAACCATTTCTAGAGACTGCAGCTAAATTATTTACATTCATTGCCTTCACATCATTCATATACAGCTCTGGTAAAAATTAAGAGACCACTGCAAAATTATCAGTTTCTCTGGTTTTACTATTTATAGATATGTGTTTGGGTAAAATTAACATTTTTGTTTTATTCTATAAACTACTGACAACATTTCTCCCAAATTCCAAATAAAAATATTGTCATTTAGAGCATTTATTTGCAGAAAACGACAACTGGTCAAAATAACAAAAATGCAGTGTTGTCAGACCTTGAATAATGGAAAGAAAATAAGTTCATATTAATTTTTAAACAACACAATACTAATGTTTTAACTTAGGAAGAGTTCAGAAATCAGTATTTGGTGGAATAACCCTGATTTTCAATCACAGCTTTCATGCTTCTTGGCATGCTCTCCACCAGTCTTTCACATTAATGGGTGACTTTATGCCTCTCCTGGTGCAAAAATTCATGCAGCTCGGCTTTGTTTGATGGCTTGTGACCATCCATCTTCCTCTTGATCAGATTCCAGAGGTTTTCAATGGGGTTCAGGTCTGGAGATTGGGCTGGCCATGACAGGGTCTTGATCTGGTGGTCCTCCATCCACACATTGATTGACCTTGCTGTGTGGCATGGAGCATTGTCCTGCTGGAAAAAACAATCCTCAGAGTTGGGGAACATTGTCAGAGCAGAAGGAAGTAAGTTTTCTTCCAGGACAACCTTGTACGTGGCTTGATTCATGCGTCCTTCACAAAGACAAATCTGCCCGATTGCAGCCTTGCTGAAGCACCCCCAGATCATCAATTGTCAGCTTTGTCCAACACCTGGTCATCTAATGGTTAGACGGAGACCTGGAGAGGCCTTCAAGCCACAGTGTCTCGCACCCACTGTGAAATTTGGTGGAGGATCGGTGATGATCTGGGGGTAAGGCTGGAATCGGGCAGATTCGTCTTTGTGAAGGCAAACACTTAATTTTCCAGAGCTGTATGTGGTATAAACTATTTCAAATAAACTACACATTAACATCACATAAAAACAAAACAAATTGAAGCATTTTACATGTTTATTAAACACTCTCCTCCGGTCTAAGTGGGCGCTTTTGGCCAGAATAAGCTGCAAAATGGACCAGACTTTATGGCACAGTCAAAAGTCTGGCTACACAAAACTATATGAAGGCTAGCTTACTGAAACTGGTGGGGGATGTTTTGTCAGTAATACTTCAAGCATCAATGATCAACATGCAGAAGGGTGTACAGCACCTTGTGTTACACCACCAGATTTTAGAAAATCTTTGACATCAGCCAAAGAGAAACACATTACAGCATCTGCCCAACCTGAGGCAATTTGGAGTCAGTGGGCAAAGTTGAAATTCACTAAAATGGAAGGTATAATAGGTGTTTTTTTTTTATGATCAGTCATAATCATATTTATCCTCTGTATCACAGCTTTAAATTGCCCAGATAATCCATTTAATGGTAATTCAAAGCTACATGTACATCCTGCTAAACAATGATTTTCTTCAGCCCCTCAGAATGCCGTGCTTGTATCCCGAGTCGCCTGACTGTCGGGTGCCAACCTGTGTGTCATGAGAATGGAGAATTCCAGTTGCCATGTAGGAGCAGTATCTAGTGGCAGCAGTCCTTCACTGCAGTATCCTGCCTACATTGAGTCTTTCCAATAATTGCTTAACTGAAAGTTCATGCCAGTGAAAGTAACAGCTATAAGAACTGCATTTTATTTATCATCAGTTAATTTCAAGATTAAAGAGCACAATATGAGAGAGAGCGGCATTAGCAGTGGTAAGATCATTTAGTCTTACTACTTTTAATGAAGATGACCGTGTTTTGAGCATCTGTGACTTACTTTGTTTCATTTGTGGCAGTTTGGGTGTTGGCTTGCTGAAGAGATGCACAGCAATTCATCTGCGGCAATGCGTGTTGCGGTAGCGCAATCATATCTGGCTATAACATGTCATATAGCCTATAACACGCTCTCACACGTTTATTTTTTTACATTTTGGGTGGAGTAAAATCTACATAAGTAATTTCAACAACCAAATGCATTTACTCTTGTCCAGTTTCTTCTGGAATGTGTCTCAGACCACGTCCTGAAGTGGTTTGAGCGATCGGATTTAAAATCCATCTCGAATGCGCTTCAGAGGGCATTTACACCTGGTCTTTTCACAATCGAATAGCTATCCGATCAGAGAAAACGCATGAAGTGAGGTCAGCTTTGCTTTTAAAAGTCTTTATAGGCACCATACTGTATGTCTTAACATGTGGCAGGTGGGCATGTGCAGACAGGACATGCAAGGTTATTGATTGAAAAGTCTGGTAATCTGTGTGGTGGGTTTCTCACGACATTGAAGCTGTCCTTGACGAGACAGCTAAATGGAAACAAATTGAAATTCCTGCTCCTTTAACACAGCGCTTATCACCTGAGACCATAGGACACCGTGTCCTGGTGTATACGTCTCGCCCTACATTTATCATAGATGCAGTCTCTCTCAAACTCTTCTCACATTCACATACCTATTACTTCTTATAGCGATAACCTGTTCTCAAGTCGGAGCGAGTTATTGATGTAGTTTTGGCAAATAGAACTGATATAGTATAATCACATTTGTTGGACTGTCTATCCATCATCTTTAATGCTGTAGAAGATCGATCTTGGTCTCTTATGTTCTCAGAGGTTGACGGCTGAGGTAGATAAGCATTTGGCAAGAACTGCCGGCACAAAGCATGAATGAAACCTCCACAATATGAAATTAAATGAACAAGTGCTGCCATGACAGATGATATTTCCCTTGAGCATCAGTTCAGTGACTGGTCTGATGAATGCACAACTTGGGTTAATGGAGTTCTTCGAGAAAGTTTAAGAGGAGCCCGTTTGTGACATTCCATCATTTACAACACTAAGGTTAAATAAGCAACCACTTACCCCATTCTTTATGACAAATCTCCCATCATCCTCACAATTTATCTTCACATCGTCACGTCTTGTACACAAGTTCTTTCATTACCGACAAAAGCAAATCCATCTTGCCATTAAACACCCCTTATGTGGATTACATGAACATGAAACATCGGTTAGATCCATGTTTATCATCTCTGGTTGCAAGGCTTGTATTCATTTGAGCATAAGTGTCATTAATGATTTCAGGTGTAGCATTCATGCATGTGTAATTAACAAGCTTTCTCATTAAGCTCAGCTCAACAGTAACTCAGTTGGCCAGTACTGTATATCACTGTCTAATCTGCATAACTAATTAAGGTTACCAAAAGTGATTGTCTTTATCATGTGGATGCCATCAAAGCAAAGTGTAAGAGGTACTATTGTGCCCAGTTTGTTGAGAAACAAGACTCTGTACATGTATTTGTGTGTATGTGTGACTATGTACCCCATGCAGGGACAGCAAGGGACAGAAAGTAGTCAGTCCTGCTGAGATTAGAACCTGACCTCTTGTTTTCGCTGTCTCTATCAACCTTTCTCTTCCACTCTCAATTTTCTTGCCATATGCCTCAGTAAACTCGAGTAAAGGATGACAAAATTGCAGGACCATCTACTCAAATTTTGGCATCTCATGATGCATCCATCCTACAAGCGCACACAACTTTTTGGAACAAACCACTGTTTCTACTGTCGTGTCTACTTTGCCGTGTCTATATTCATTTACATCAATTTACATTCACATATAGCAGACGCTTTTGTCCAAAGCGACTTACAAATTAGGACTAAATTAAGCGAGTCATCGTGAAGAGGCAAAAAACAACGCAAGAAGTGCTCAAAATACAAAGTTCAGGCATTGGTCAGAGTAGCATAAGCCCGATAAGCGAAGATATAAAGGAACGTTTTTTTTAATTTATTTTTTATTTTTTTTTATATGAGGTTAAGTGCTCACGGAAGAGAAGGGTTTTCAGTTGTCTTTTGAATGTTGTCAGGGATTCTGCATTCCGGATGAGGGTGGGGAGAGCATTCCACCAGCATGGAACTGTGAATGAGAATGTTCTGGAAAGTGATTTTGTGGCTCTCTGTGATGGAACCACGAGACGTCGCTCGTTGACCGATCGTAGGCTTCTGGTAGGGATGTAGACTTGTACAGTAGGAGTGAGTGAAAGAAGGAGGGAGCTGAGCCTGTGATAGATCTGTAAGCAAGCGTCAATGCCTTGAACTTGATGCGAGCAGCGAGAGGTAGCCAGTGCAAAGTGATGAACAGAGGAGTGACGTGGGCCCTTTTTGGCTCGTTGAAGACAAGCCGAGCTGCACCATTCTGAATCATATGTAGAGGTTTAGTTGCACATGATGGAAGTCCAGCCAGAAGAGCATTGCAGTAGTCAAGTCTAGAGATGACCAGGGCCTGGACGAGAAGTTGTGTTGCATGCTCAGTTAGGAAAGGCCTGATCTTCCTGATGTTGTGCAGTGAAAACCTGCATGATCGAGCTGTCTTTGAAATGTGATCTGTGAAGGTCAGCTGGTCATCCAATATCACTCCAAGATTTCTGACCGACCTTGATGGGGTGATTGATGATGAATCTAGCTGGATAGTGAAGTCGTGTTGTAGAGATGGATTTGCAGGGAGGACAAAGTGTACTTCTTTTAAATGGTCATAATGTGTTGAAATATTGTGGTGATAAGATTCTTGCAGTGGACATATTCCTGCCGTGTCTACTTTGACTTGGTCACATATGTCTCCTGAAAAGATTTGGCTGTCAGGTCACAGTGTGTCCTACTCACACCATCTGTATTGAAGGTCACATAGTTGTTTCTTCTAAAAAAAAGTCTGAGAGTTGTTGAGTCAGTTGTTGATTTTGCTGTGGCAAATGATCCTTTTGTTTTTTCATGTACAATAATGATAAAAAACAAATATCACTACTTCGCCCTGATCCTTCTATTTAAAGTCACAATGTAAGTGACGTACATTCGCTTAAACAGATTCAACATAACATAAAAAAAATCTAGGGCAGAGACATGGTTCTATCCATCTGTTGTTGATTGGATGGAGGCAAATCGGAAAGCTTGAAGTCCATCATGGGCGGGGTTTACGCTGACTAAATGACTTCTGGCATACATCATCAGAGAGAAGTCTGTCATTTCACCGGAAAATCTTCCGGTCATGACATTCTGTTCAAAAAATTATGAAGAAAAAAATGTTCACAATAAGATCATTAAGATGCATTTAGAAAATAGACTTTGAATTGAATTTCCATTTCTTGCATTAACATCAGCTTTAAAGAAATGCTCAAGTTAAACAGCCTACAACTTAAGCTGTTTCACCTATGCAGTGTGCTGTCAAAAACCAAAGACTATCATTTTTAACCATTCCTCGTGTCATAAAAATGAAACAGCTTCACAGTAATGTACTAACAAATGAATCCCCAGCAGGCAAATATGCACAGCCACAAATAAACATTTTAAAAAGGCAGCTGTAACACTGGTTTCAACATTTCTATGTGTGGCCCATAAAATAACAGATTTTTACTTTGCAGGGTTTGTAGGAGATTATATCACCACAATCTTTCAACATGTTATGACCATTTAAAAGAAGTACACTCCCAACATTTCACTTGGGATACTAAAAAGGAACATAGAAGGGAAGCAAAATTAACTATCCATAAAGCACCTATTACATGTGACAAGCTTCACCAGAATTTTGTCAGTAATGCAAAGTGTTTCCACCAAGAAAAGTTATTTCTGAAGCTTCACATTTCTACATTTAAACCCTATAAGTTTGCTAAGCTTCTATCAAAAGTGCTGTTAACATGTTTTTCATCCATGTATACAAACTAAGGGACAAGTCAAAATTCTTTTAAATCCACGGCAAGACAAAGATCGCTAGATCTAAAGTTGCATTTAACCTAAAAAAAAACCCTACTTAAATCCCTCAAGTTGCTTATTTGATAGAAAATAAGACATCAAAAACACAAAAAGTAACAAAACAAGCTTAACTCTCCCCATCATGACAGTTAATTTACAAAATTGCCATTGCAATACAGAAAATAGAGAAGACTCATCTGAGATTGTCGAGTGTGATTCAATCATGGAAGGGTAGCGTGGAGTTCAGCGTGGCATTAATCTCTCGCAGTCTTGTATTTTCTTCATTAGATAATCTTTGTGCCTGCCTCTCTTTTATAAATCATTACATTAGCCAATAATAGGACTGGCCTGGCTTCCCGCTGGAGAGTGCAGCCCGTTAGGCGAGTGGATAATGAGTGTTTTTACATGGGGCTGGGTGGACATGTTTTAGGGAAAGCCTCATTTTAGTCTCGGCACGACACAGCATGTGCAGACAGCACCGCAAGAGCTTCAAACATCTACATCCTTCAGGGGATCCCCAAATTCGTCAAGCCGCTTAAACGAGCAAGAGACAAACAAAGAAGAGACGAAACTGAGAGAAGCAGAGCGTGAGGTCTGTTGATGTGACTTTTTCGCGGCAAGAGCTGTGCCTTGGGCCTGTTGTAGCATATTATTATTCCAGCAATTGGGTTGCAGCAAGCTTGCAAACAATTTAGTTTTCCGTCAAAAAAAGCAATGACTTGACTTCACAACTGATCACAGGAAGCAAAATCAGACTGCTTAGTTGAAAGGTTAAAAAGGAGACAGCGACATGTGGCAGGAATCTAGAATACGAACCCTTTTTAATCTTTTCTTGAGTTAAATGTGGACAGTCATGTGCAGTATTTTATACTAGAAGCCCAACAGCAGAGGGAATAAGCATGGTAAATCTTCTTGGAGACGGGCTATGACGGGCAGTAGACTTGGTTGCCATAGCGACAGCAAGGATGTTTGCATGAGAGAAGGATCATGGCAGGGATTTAGAAAGAAGCGGCCAGTGTGCGCACCTTGCTCCTGTTATGATAAGAACTATTTAAGACTTCAAGCAACAGTTCAGCCAATAATGAAATTTGTATCATTATCATCATGTCACTAGAAATCATTGTGTCACTTTTTTCTATATAAAGCCCAACTGTCCAAAAACACCCAAAAATCAACATGGATATACAGAATTGTTATTATATTATGTTATATGCAGAGTAATATATTCCTTTAAGACTGAAGAGTAAAAATTGAGGTCAGGGGCCATATTCACAAAAAGTTTCCTCTTAAAGGAGCTGTATGTAAGATTGTGGCCAAAACTGGTACTGCAATCACTTTCAAATTACTGTATAGAGCGGTGTATCCCCTCCCCCTCCCCCTGACTCGAGGTTGCCAGATAGGCTGCAGGATCCAGCAGGAACGTAGGCTGCAGTTTGTAGCTGCAGCTGTGGTAACTAGAGCAGAGCTGGCAACCCGGATGCAGAAACACTACTGACTTCGTGATTGGTAGATAGATGGAGGGCGGCGCTTCAGGCCAAAACACAAGATGACAACATCAACATCAGTTGAGGGCTGCAACTTCACTTTTTAAATGACAATATCCTTGCCGTACTACTTTTGTCAGTGATATAAGTATTTGAAATGAACATGATTTCTTAATGTCTAGTGACATATCAGGGCCATTTTATGATTAATTGAAATACATTTCTTACATACAGCTCCTTTAAGACTCAAAGAAAAGCTGAGCTGAGCTGAGCTAAGACCAACTCACAAAGCTGCTGAGACCAACTTTTACTAAGGAACAGAAAGAAGTCTTGGATATGGATATGGCAACATGATACCTCATTCTACAATATTTATATGATTAAATCACTGACAGAGACTCCTCTACCATCAGCCAATCACTGTGTGCATATTTAGTCAGCATGTTGACATCATCCATAGCAACAAGGATGATGTCAACATGCTGACTAAATATGCACACAGTGATTGGCTGATGGTAGAGGAGTCTCTGTCAGTGATTTAATCATATAAATATTGTAGAATGAGGTATCATGTTGCCATATCCAAATAAAGATTTTCAAATAAAAATGTTGACATAATTAAATAAAGGTTTTAAAATGAAAATGTTGCCATATTCAAATAAAGATTTTAACATGTAGGCTAATTGTCACCAATTAAACAAGTATATGTTCAGCCAGTTGTCAGCCTCTTACATGTCTGTATCTCGAGAGAGCACGTTCAAATCTAATCTGCTCGAGAGGAGTTACTAGGTGAGTCGGTTGTGTATGTATATATACATAAATATACACATATACACAGTCATCTCACCTAGTTACCTCGACAGTTTTCTGCATCCCTCTACCACCCTGACTTGGCTGGTTCCTATTTCCAGCCAGGGATACGGGGAAATACTCTGGGTTTGGGCTAAATTCCGAGCTTGGAGCCCTCGATCCCCACGGACAGCACACCAAATACGCTTATTTTACTCGTTTACTCTATTTGATCATTTGTAAGTGGAAACTCGTGAAAACAACTGCCACAGGTAATCGGACATTACTTTCTTATTTATTTATTAATAAAGATTTATTTTGGGAGTTTTTGCCTTTTCATTATGATACGACAGTGAGTAGTCAGGAAGCGAAGTGGAAGAAAGAAAGGGGGAAGGGATCGAAAAAGTCCATGAGTCAGAACTTGAGTGTTTTATTCTCCATCATTCAATGCATTTTACCTGTACATATATGAACCTTTATGTTATGTCATTGCAGATTAAAATCAATAAATCTAAATATTTATTGCATTTATGAAGAATAGGCTCAGCACCCAAGACTCTATCGCTGAGCCTCAATGATGTACAGTGCCTGGGTGGTTTGCTGAGGCAGATTGCAGGCGACAGCCATTTTAGGATTGTTTGTTTGGTCTTAGTGACTTTTTGCAGATTCAGGAGCTGGTTTTAGCGCAAGAATACTGTTTGAAATACTCTTATAGCAAAAATTTAGGAGTTCTAAAATTAGTACTGACACGCCCATTATTTTTAAGAGTTTTTCCTAAATCTGCAAATTAGGAGCTACTTTTAGCCTTAATATGTATTGTGACTATGGCCCCAGATATATATTTTTCTCTCTCCCCATCACAAGGTGCTCAAACTCAATCAGAGTGCCCATGTGGAGCCTGGGGAGGGAGGGGGGGGGGGGGGGGGGGATCCACCATTGTAATAAAAGACAGTGGGATCTGTTTAATATAAGGGCAAACACAATAACTAGTCAGCAATAGAGGAAAACTATGGCTCCTTCAATAACACGCACCCACGCACACGTTTTTGTTTGACTCATGTTTCTGATCACAGTTAAAGAGAGAGTTTAACTGTAGTGTTTCCTGCACTATTTTTCTAAATCTCTTGCGCCACTGAAAAATAAATTATATTGTATTAAGAGTTGTGAGCTTCTGAATAGAATGTGATGAGATGAAAAGACTGCATACTATGAAATAGTAAGACAACATGTCTTCATTGACTGAGCTCAAAAACAATCATGCAGTGCTAACAGTACAGTCCATTTCACAAACAAACGAGCCATTTCTTTTAATGATTCAGCCAAAGAGTCGCAAAATATTTCAGTTTATTGAAGTTTTCACTGAACTAACAATTTAAAATTTTACATTTATTTACTCTCAACTCTTGGCAAACTCATAATAAAGACCGTCTTAATTATATCAGTATGATTGCTTGGTATACATTTTGTTAGTGTGATAACGTAGATAAATATACACATTTTACACATTATTTTAATTAACCTAACAATATCAAAATGTGTGTGAAAAATTACACATTTTGATAATCCAAATTTCTTCATTTGCTTCATGCATTTTGCTTTGGGAGACAGAATACCACATAATATTCACATCTGTTCCTAGACTTAACTGTGGTCAGGGAACGCATCATGGGAGACTGTCATTTTCACCTGATGCCACATGAGCGGCAGGGTAAACTGTAGCACAGTGGCATTTTTTCTAGCTCTCGTCTTTCCTCCCTTATTAGATTCATAAAACATTCAAAATGTCCTCCAGTCCACCTTTGTGGCAGAGTCTGCCCTTTAGTAATAATTAATTCCTAACACCTTCAAGCAGTGGTGTGGGAGTAGGGGGGTGTCAGTGTGGTGCTACAGTGCACGACTTGGGCGTCTATTTAGCTATGGCTTTATATGTAATAACGTCTGACATGTGAAATATAGAGTGCTAAAATCAGTTACTGCTTGAAGGATGTCCTCTTGTAGCATGAATACCGGACTATAAAAAGGTTGTGGGGAGAACTTTCTCAAGGGAGAAAGGAAAATAATATCCTTTTAACTACCAGTACCAGCACACACAATTTTTCCCAAACATGTAATATCTGAGATCTTGGGGCGAGAAATATTCTGAGCTATATTTACGAATTAAGCGGATTAAGACGATGACGTGGAATCAAAGAGAAATAGTGCATTATGATTTGTCGATTTTCCTCCCATTTCTGGGTGGTAACACCAGGTCCAGTTTTTACCCAAATGAAATGCTGATGCTTCTGTGAAAGCATTCAATTATTCATAATTGTCACTAGTGCACATTCATGCTGAATTGTTGTGGCTTAAATTGAAGTGTGACAAGCCATGCAGAAAGAGAATTTATAAAGCTCTTCTTGTCACATGTTTTAAAATTCATCAAAAACATTCTTTCTGAATTAATTTTGTTAAATTTTGTTAATGGAAATTACCTAATTGTACATAGAGTGCTGCTCTGCTTTTTGGCTGTATCAAAATCATCAGCATTATAGAGTAAATCTCTATTGGCTGGGACAATTTGACTACATCAATCACATGACATTGTGTAGAAAAAACTTACTTGAATTACTTCCGTGTTACGTTTGTGGCCGAGCTACAAGCAATACCTTGAGGAGGATTTCTGTAAAGCCAAAATGCTTTTCCTCTTTGTTTTGATCAAGTTTGTATTGATCACGTAATCCTAGTATTATCAGTGTAGATCCACTACGATCAAGGCCATATCCCTCTAAAACCAGATAAAGGCAAGGTGGTGCTTGACCATAAGCATATATGTAAACAAAATGGGATTCTAAATTGAATGTTTGTATAGAGCAATTAGGCAGCACAGAATGAGCATAGAGTTGATGTCAAAGAATGTGTTCTTGTGTTCAAAATGGCATCAGAATTGAACAGACCCTAGAGTCACGAGACACATTTTCAGTTTAAACTTGACACGTGTCTTAAAACCAGAGAAAGACTATATATAAAACTGCACAAGATGACGCAGCGGTCCAATATATCTGTCTAATGCATGTTTACAAAGACCACAAATGTGTAAAAAAGCTGAGGTTTGTAGGCCAGTAATAGGCTTCTATTCAATTATATGGGACATGTATACTGACTTATGTCTATATAATGTATATTCAATGGTTTCACTGTAAACCCTAATGTTGTCAATACAAAAGCAATCAAGTTATCATAACTTGCAATACCATGTTTTGGCATCATAAGATGTTTAATTGATTTATTTGGCAGCAAAACCACATATGGTGAACTTGATAAAACAAGTTTTGTTAGGCACCATTACTCCATTAAATTGGGGGAATGAGTTTCCTCAAATTATTTGAGTAGACTCAACTTATTAGGGTTTACAGTGTACGACAACAATGTAACGTCTATGAATGTATTGTCATTTGGGAGCTTTTCTCTATGTGATTGCGATTAATTTGCTTAATTTATTAGCATATACATGTAATTAATTTGATGACACTTTTTAATCAGTTGACAGCCCTAGTAAAATAATATAGATGCTAAGGAGACTGGGAAGAGTGCTATTGTTAAATCCACCACAGAAAACAATTGTGTGTTGTAGGCATTTGGTCTCAAGGTGAGGATTCGCCACTTAATTGCCCCCTTGTGCACCGATTAAAGAGAAGGGCATTACATCACTTCCGCTAACTACGTGCATTTGTAACCGCCATAGCAACACAGGCGTAGCAAACGTTATGGAAAGAGATCTGCTCACCACCATCTGTGTGTGTCTGTGTGCATGTGCCAAGGCTGTGTTATGGAGTCAGAAGGCTGGCTACATTCTCTAAGGACCTCTCCTCCGTTGCTTAGCAATATGTGGAACAGTGAGCAGCCCCAATAAGGCAATTGCATCTACTGTATTTCCCTAGCAGAAATACACAGAGATAAAAACAGAATTCAGCTATTTAGCATTCACATGAGTAATATTTATGATACATTTTCCATGTTATGCAATATCAAAATATTTTTGTTAGTAAGACATTACTAACAAAGTAAGACAAATCTTAGTAAGACCAATCTTAAAAGTTTTTGGCTGATATTATGATTTTACATGATCGTTTATATTACTGGTGGACTATGGATGTCACGTTTAAGAATAAGCACCGCATATTCATATGCTGTAACCTATGTCACTTTGCATACTGTGTAATACAATTACAATTACAGAATTAATATTTTGTATTATACAAGATCAAGAACCAATTAAAAGCATGTATTTTTTTTTTTTTGGAATGTCTGTTAATGCTTGTTCCTAAAAGAAAATCTAATAATAATAATAAAATAAATGTGTGTATACAAATTTAAAAAGTATAAAATGTGTATATAGACATTTTAAATGTGTATACATAGATTTCAAACAAGACTTTTAAAAAGTCTATATTATATTAGGGCAAAGCACTTTGTCAACCCTACAATCTCATCGCTCTTCTACTGACCTTGAGAGAGTTCCTGTTCTCGGATACATCAAACGATATTTATTCACCAGCATTTCCCACAAGTCCTTGTTGCTTGTGATATGTATGACCCCTGCTGCTTGCCTGTACAAACACAGGCTTGTTTTTTGTTATCCATCTCAGTCACTGGGTGAAGAATTACTGCCTTAGTGTTGGTGTGGGTCACAAAAACACACTGCCAGCTTGAAAATGCTCAATCCAGTAGTCTAATGGTTATAAATTACAACATTCTCATAGTCTAGATCTTGTCACTGGAAGTTCGATCGCATAAAAAAAGGTGAGATTCACTTTCAATTTTCCATGTTTGTAATATATTATTGGTTTTTAATTCTGTCCCAGTTACTCAAATCCACAGTGAGTGTCCTTTAGATAGTGTCTGTGCTTGCTGTGGTGTAACGCAACAATAACATATCGCTCCGTTATTACACACATTTATCATGGCTGCCCCAGACTCTTCATGGAGCATGTCAGTGATCCGTACACTTCCCTCGCCCAGGTATCTGCAGCCAAGCAGCCAGCTGTCCAAGGTCAAATCATAATAGAGCCGCTATTTTTATCTTCTGGCTGCTATTACTCCTAACAACAGCGTTTTGGCCTCTGCAGGCACGCACACATATGTACACATGCGCTTGCATTTATTTCTCTAACTTCAATTTCAACACAAAAGTGTAGGCGGTGTAGGCGAATGACAAAAAAAAAAAGATCAGCCAGGTGAATGATCCTAATCTCACAGGCTGACATTAAAGACTTCCACAGATGCCCTACTGAGCATAAGAGACAGTACAAGGGATGGTTAACTCCACCTTACGGCAGTACCGGGCTTGTATCTCACCTCATTAATGGATATTTAACAAGGCTGATAATGCACAACGTTGCCCTTGGCAACTGCAGGGGGCGTGACATATTTGGGCCAACATCTGCTATCCCATATTGCCCCAACAGGTACAATCTTTGTGCCGTGTTGCTGTGGTTGTCAGTAAACAGGGAAAAAGGAACTTCTTAAGCCAACAGATTCTCTTGAACAAAGATTATTATCGATGGGATGGGAGTCATAGCCATAGCTAACTTCCTTTGTGGACCAATTCATGTTCACTATTATGTATTACTACCATTATGAGTCATTACAAGGAAACCTCAAAATAAAAAGTTGTAATACAGAGTAATAATACATAATAATAATAGTAAATACATATGCAAAATAAAGGTTTTTTTTTTTGGTTTTTTTTTGGTTTTTTTTTACAAGCTTCCTGCCCACCATATTTTTATTTACTTTTTTATAATCTCAGATTTGGTGTGCAGATTATATTATATATCATTATATTAATCGGAGAGTATAAGAACTCAACAAATCCAGAGCCAACTTTGTTCAAAAACTTTGTGAACAAAATATCTGTAAACTGAAAATATTGCTGTGATGGTTTGTTTATAATGGAAGTTTATAAGAATCACAGAGATAAATCACAGCACATGCATCTTAATCTGAAGTGGTGGTCAATTTTGATGAATTTTTTCAAGCTATGTTATCACTTAGCAACTGTTTTACTGCAGCTCCTCAAGCACTGATGTATTCCAGAGGAGGATCTGCACAGCTGAATTGGAAAAGCCCGAGGCTACAGCCGAGCAATCCCTGCTCCTCGCTCTCACTAGGCGTGCATAGCAACCGCTGATCTGCCCAACACAGATATGAGGTAATGACAGGCCCATTTGTTGGTGTGGGCAACAGCTAGCCACAAGTCCTTGATAACATAACTATAAGAGATTTTAGTGTGTTATAAAATCAAACAAATGCAAACAAAAGGAGAGCTTGAGTTGACAGGGAAGCTTAAGTATGGTTTGATAACAATCTTGTGATTCAGAATGAGGGACAATGCAAGGCAAACCTACTTTTCTCTTCGGCTGCTACTATAGGTTGAAGGAGACAGCATCTGTCTCTGAATATACGTTTGCAGTCGTGACTCCCAGAGCAGAACAAATAATGGTTCAAAGAACCTCTTTTACTGTGGGAATTATATGCCATTCTGGAATAATTTCCTCCACTATCCACTGACACAGATAAACCCATCACATATGAAGGGTAGAGGGAGAAAAGACGAAGAGAGTGTTTATCAGATACGGAGGACTGTGGTGGGATTAGTTTCCCTGGGATGAATACAGCTTCTCAGCTTCCATCTCCCCTCCCTTCCAATCTCAGCCGTCCATCCGCACACACACTCCCACACACAAACCTACACGTAAGAAAACACATCTCCGATCTCCAGCTACAAACAAATCATTCTCCCCTACTTGGATAAGCAGATCTCAACCAAGCGTGGCAGTAGATGATGGGTTTCTCACATGAACCATCCAACCAGTAAACTACCACCTTCCCTGGCCAGCCAGAAATAAGGAAGGAAACGGTGCCAAAAACCAGTGTTGGCGCGAAAACAAACGCCACGCTGTAGGGGCGGGCATTATGATGGCACGCTCTACTCTGATCCAGTATAGGTCTCTTTCAGAATCGCACCAAATACGAAACAAACCAGCAACATCCGAACACCTGCAACTTCAGAGAGGGAAATATGAATGCCTACCTGTATGTAGCTTGCTGTTATCTCCTGCTTCAGCTGGGAGGAAGTGAAGTACAGATCATATGCAGGAGAGAGGGAGTCACAGAGAGATGGAGAGGAGGAGTCTTGTCTGGTAGAGGTGGAGAGAGCGGGAGAGAGAGGGAGAGAGCTGCTGTTGTCGCTATTCTCTGCTGAGCCTGCAGGGAGTAGTGTGCATGGCAATGTGCTATCCCTGTTTGAAGCCAGAATGTGTATGCATCCAGTCCTGAATTAGAGAGAGGCAGGGAGAGAGAAAGAGACTCCTGGCTGTTTAACCATGCACCGTCACGAGGCACTTCCTTCGGAATCCCTCCAGTGAGAGTGGCAGAGCATCACTGAGTCCTTGGCTGCGATTGGCTATCGTGGATGATGATGATGCAGTCAGCAGGCGATGGTTCTGGCAACAGTCAACTAAGATGACCCTCTCAGCTAGTATTAGCATCCTCACACATCCTAAGCAAAGGCTGGAGGCAGGGCAAGGACGAACAAAGACGTTTACAAAACCCTACTGGGAACGAGTTCATGTACTTTATGGGGTTGGAAGCTGGATGGTGTACATAGAAAGTCCCGGCATGGTGACTTGTAGACGTTCATGTGCACATGAAGACAAAGACGTCTCAGAGGAACATCTAGGTGTAGAGGTTGTGATTTCCCCAGAGAGAGCTCCATCAATAGCAAGGTTGGCTCACTGTTAGGAAAGTAAGGTGCTAATTAATGGGATGAATTCTGGGTAACGTGACCTCCCATCTTGAAGAGAGTTGCTTGTAGAGTGGCTATTATTCTGTCTGATGTTCATTAATTTTGAAATGGCCTGGATCTGGACGGCGGACATAGCTAATAATGGTTCCCAATGGATCGCCTGATGTCTCTTTTGTGGACCTCACTGTTTCTGTGCTCAGAGTTTGACAATTTCACAGTGCAATGCCTCCACTTATAAAGGCCAGCTTGTTGCATAAGAACAAAGATATAAAAAGTAAGAAGGGTAAATGACTCATCTCTTTTGTTGAAAATTAAATGTCAGACTGCTCGTGCTTGCAAGATGTGGTTGTGAAATGCAAAAATCAATTGTTAATTGAACAGTCCAAAAGTTATAAAGCTGCCTTATAAATAACCGTTTGACTTGAAGAGGTTTTTAATGTGAAACTTTAATAATTACCTTAATAATAAAAAAGGTAAACAGCATATACTGATGTGTAATCCAAATCTCAATTTCAAGACACATGCCATTTTAGAGGAAACTCTCTTACTTTTTTATTTGAAATCATACAGACTTTCTGAACTACTACAATAAAAATGAAACTACAGTATAGCCTTTATAGAGCTGTATTTGGATAACTGTACAGCATCTATTAATATGCACAAATCTGTTTTTGTTGAGTGCCATCGACGTCACACGCATCACACACATGACCAGCGAAGGCCAATACAACACAGGAGAGCTGCGCTGTGACACTACGTGAACTCACTCAGAGGCCCACACAGAAGAAAATGAATAGTTGAACAGTCGTTATTTTTGTTTTTGTTTTTGTGCACAAAAAGTATTCTCTTCGCTTGATAAACTTATGGTTGAGCCACTGTAGTCACTTGGACTATATTAATCATTGTCTTTGCTAACTTTCTGGGCCGGCAAGTTTCAATAACAAAGAAGCCTATGGAGAATATCAGATTTAATCAAAAATATCTTAATTTGTATTCTGAAGATGAACGAAAGTCTTACGGGGTTGGAACAACATGAGGGTGAGTAATTACTGACAGAATTTTCATTTTTGGGTGAACTAACCCTTTAATGCTTTACCTGATGATCCTTCTCTTTACATGATATCCAAATTGACACTGTCTAACTCTCACATGTAAAGAAGAGTATTTTTAGAAAATATTGTACTCGAATATTTGGGCTCATAAAAATTGAATATTCGAATATTCGTTTATTTAAATTACGTTTAACGAGAAAGACTTTTTAATCACCATTTCTGAACAAGCTTATGATTAGGCAATATACAGTACACAACAAGCTTACGATTTATCTTAAGGTTTTCTTTTAGTAGAAAACATTAAACATTATGTGTAAACAAAAATTAGGCTATAAAGAACAAAAGCATTTGAGCTCAAGCAGCGCAAAAAAAACGTTAATAAAGCCAATAATCGTACAGAACGTACATATACACTCGAGTCAGCATATGGTTATCGTGTTTATATTGTTTCATGTTCATGTTGAGAAAAACATTATCAACATGAGTGAGAAAACGCACTGAGCTGACAGACGTTGCAGAGACAAAGATAACGGTGTGCTACGCAAAGTTTCTAACAGCACTTTGCGCTTTCTGTTCTTAAACCTGTCTCCCTCAACGAAACTTAAAGGAAGCATATATCTCAAAATCATTTTGCTATCTGATAAGTTATCTCGGATCAATCGGGGTACAGCTGTGCTTACCTGCAATCGTGAATGCAGTGATGGACAGCTGTCTTTCCTCATTCGACTGGTGTTTGGATTTCATGTGATTTCTCATTGTGGTGGTAATATAGGCTAACTCAGTTTCATTAATTTATTTGATTAAAAGTAATTCTATTTTGTAATATAATTTAGTAAGATCATTTTCATCTAAGTAATTCCAAACTTCACGAGGCAGACAACGACATTATGTGATCAAATACAATCAACTTGTTAACACGCTCCACAGCACCACCCAGTGCATTTAATTATAACGGAGTTAGTGCTCCGAATTTATCATGGATTCACTGCATTGACAGCCAGAAAAGCAATGTAGTAAAATTCGAATATAGTTTTTTTAATTTTTCGAATAATAATTACAGATTTCGAATAGTCGTACACACCCTTAATTTTAAAAAGTATTTTTTTTTTCTGACATTTCGTACAAATGCAATTCTGTCCTTTATTTCTCTGCTCCTAGAAATCAAAGCTAGAAACGAAAGGCTGTAAACTGACGTGACATGTTGATTATCTATGCATCCTGGTAAATCACCATGGAAACCTTGAATTTAACCCTCTTCAATGACAGGGAGTGGTCAGGATGGAAGATTAATTATATGGGTACTTAATGGCCTTAATGGTAACCTTACAACCCCATATGAATAACTAAATGTTGAATGTTTTTGTCCATCTGCATTATGCTGTGACTGTACCTGCCGCAGTCTCTTGAGAGATGCCTCTGTTTGCTGTTCTGCAAATGGTCTAATCAAAGAGTGACCAGTAAAGTACAAAGTCATTGCCAAGTCTGCATACCAACTCTTAGCTTAAGATAACCTGACTCTCAAACTCACACAACCCTAATCCCGCAAAGCAAGCAGAAAAGCAAAGCAAAGCTTTTTTTTTTTTTTAAGTGCCCCTATTTTAAAGGTTCCTAATTTTGTTTTGGAGGTCTCCTACAGCAGGTTTACATGCATAAAAGGTCAAAAAACACTTTTATTTTCTATATTAATTTACATTGCACATTACCACATTTTTCAATGATCCTCAAACGACTCGTCTGATGATTCAGTGTCTCTGAATCCCTCCTTTCCACGAGCCTGCTCTGCTCGGATTGGTCAGATGGCCCAGTCTGTAATGATTAGTCTACCGCTTACAGTGCATGTCGGAAAAGAAATGCCCATTATCATAACTGAACTTCAGCTCCGGAGGCTTCCTAAAGCTCAGCGATTGTACACACTGTAAAGACAGTAATGATGGCGTTGATTTTACCATATCAATCCGAGCGCGAGTCTGATGATGAAACACTAGAAGAACTAGTTATTCAACCCGAACCTCCATCGCAAGGACGGCTTGAGGACGTTTCTCAGTGATACGCTACTCAGTTTTATCGTACATTATGAGATGTTGCAGCTGTAATTCCTCACCATCAGCATTAACAAGTTTACTGTATGTACATTAACAAACCGATGTGAATTATTGCGGTGCACATGTGGGAACTGTATCATTAACTGTATCAATAACAGCGCATATGTTAGCCAAGCACTAACATGAATGACTGATGTAATATTAAAGTTAATAAAACAAGTCTTGCTCCATCCTTTATCATTACTCAAAGTAGAAAGAACAACAGACAATCTGCATTAATGGACACAATTTTAGGTGGAATAGTGGGCCACAACTGATTAGCATTTTTGAGATTTGTTTAAATTCACAGACAGCTACATTACACATTGCATGAAAGGTAACATTTGAAAAAGCATAATAGGGACGCTTTAAGAAAACACATGGATTTTGTGTCCAGACACTATGCATCTTTAAAAGTAATAGAAACAGAAGATCATGCATTATTGATGCAGTTCGTATGCAATTTAATGTGCACTTAATCTGACTGGAATATCAATTACAGTCATCATGGTTTATTTTGAATTGGTATGCAGTGTGCTGCAGGTGGTTGTGACTGCACCAGTATACACTGCAATAATGTCAGCAGTATTTTTTAGGTTCTGGTCCCTTAGATGCATTTCAGCAAATTGGAGGATTTGTGAGAAAAAAAGTGAGCTCCTTTCCATATAAAGTGACCAGGATTTGGTTCAGTGAGTGACCGACAATGTGTCTGTTTTGATAAGTAACTTAATCTTTATATTTATTCCATCTAAAGCTGGCAATTGATAAGAGTTTCATAAGAGTAATTTGTTCATTCATTTTGGGAATCGACTACACCCGACTGGTTGTGCTGTTTGTTTTTGATTCACTAATAAGATCAGTTTCATAAGAGTTTTTTGTTCATGAATTGGTATACCAATTGAACCCGATAGAAATATATGATTGGTATTATTTTGTGGTCTTTCTTATTGCGTCACATTGAACACAGACTGTAAACTCATATTCACAAAGCATAACATCAATCTTAAGATCGGAATTTTTTTATTATTTTTTTCACCCAGAATCCATACTTTTACCTAATTTAGTTTGAAGCTTAAGGCTCATTCTTGTATGTAGTACAACACAATTCAGTCAAGTAGGAAAACAACATTCATCAATCATAGATCAGATTGACCGTGAAGTAAAATGTGATCCTCGATTAGAATTTAGAGCAATAACATTCTCTGAACGGCTAATAAGAATGTTGTTCCAGAACCAAAAAAGCATAATCTTTTCCATCTTTTGTACTGTAACATGTATAGACAGTAACTGCGGATGACAGCACACAACAGAGGTGAAAGAAGAACAAGAGATGGGTTTGATTCCATTGAGGACAGACGGTTTCTCAGCAGCAGCCGATTGGCTTTGTTTCAGCAGGCTGGCTGGTTTACACGCAAAACAGCAGGGACACCAGCTGTACCCTCCCCAGTGTCCTTCAGAAATAGCCCTCAGTCAGCAGAAGCCTGGCCTCTGCCCAGCCATCCAAGCAAATCAAGGCCTAACATTGGCCCAGTGCTAACAGTACCAAGTACCTGGGCGTTCTCCCTGTGGGATTAGAAGATTTGTATCAAGCGTGCCGTTGACCCATTGCTGGCTTCAGTAACTTGAACCTCACCCCGAGAATTCCAATCAATCACTGGCCCAACATTGGTCAAATGTCAGTCTCAATGACACGGATGGCTGTCATACAACAACTCGCTGACATCACTGTGAAGAATGTTGCGTTCACACGCTCTCTGTAATCGCACACCGTGACCATAGAAATCAAAGTGACGTTATTAATTATGCAGCGGCAAAAAATAATTACATACTAATAAAAGATTAATGGAGAGACTTCGACCATCTGCAGCACTAGATTGCGCCTTGGTCTGCTGGGGAATGAAAAGTGCACAGGACTGTTTTTTCCATGTAGCCATCAGTAGCCAATCAGTTCTCCAACATCTGAGGTTTCCAAAGCCTTCAGCTGTAAGCACTAATAAAACCTGTACCTCAGATGTCCATTCCTAAAATTCCATTCATGTGTGTGTGTGTGTGTGTGTGTGTGTGTGTGTGTGTGTGTGTGTGTGTGTGTTTATAGGGATCTATGTCCTATTATAAAGTTGATAAAGTTGACTCTTTCCCAGCCAGAATTATTTTTCTTTTTTTTTTAAGTAGTCTGCCAATGCCAGCATTTCTGATAATTTTCACAAAACTTTCATGGCCCCCAAAATATTTTCTTGAATGAATATCTGAACAAATTAAAAGAAAGTACAGAGCATCTGCTTTAAAAAAAAAAAAAAAAAAAAAAAGGTTTTATTCTAACTTCATGCATTCTTTTTATCAGCATTTAAATGGTGGTAAATTTCATTAAAAAAAAAAACTATTTGAATAAAATGCTGAGAAAATCGCATTTTTGTCAAAGACTACAAATGAGCAATGCTTTTATCGTATGTTTTTGCTTCTTTCTCGTTTTGATCTGGAAATTCTGTACTCTTTCAGAAGATGCGTAATGGCGTCCCTATCATATAACAGTGAAAACATGGATTTACGTCAATGGAGGGTACGCGTTGTCTCATAAATGACGGAAAATTCTGTCAATGGTGGGGAAAGAGATAATTAAATCACAATAAGGACTAGTGTCTGTGAATAATAAACTAAAAAAAGGCTGATTTTTAAATATGAAGTCTGTTTGATCTGCTTGTCTGCACATTTTTTGCACGGCACATTTTTGTATCCTACAAATACTCGTTGTGTTATCAGCATCTGCCATCTCACTATAAGAGGACACTTCACATGTCTTCACTACAACCTGCCAAAATAAAAGTTTAATTTGAAGAACTTTAACAGAAATAGACAGGAGAATGTACTTCTAATAATCACACAATTTTTCATCCTCATTTTAATTTAATTTAAAGTTATCCTCAGTTGTTCATCACTTTGTTTGCCAAAAAAAAGAAAGGAATTGTTAAAATTGTATTTTATTACAATTAAAAAGATTAATTAAATTATTAAAGTTTCATGTCCTCATTTGATTTCTGAAAATGCAGAATCCATAAAAAAATTAAATCAGAGGACACAAACTACTGCCGGATAAGCTCTCACAATCCAAGTCGTCTTAAACTTGAGACATGCTTTACAAAAGCGCTTTAAACTAAATCATAAAACCTACATGGCTTGCCCTACTGTCAGATGCGCGTTTAATGCATTTAAGACGTTTCCTCAGTAAACAACTTGCATATTACAGTTGTATACTTCCCTATAAATGTTACAAATTCATGCAAATATTTCCACTTCACATAAAGGATTATTCTGACAGCAAGTGAGTCTATGCTTAACTTCACAGATCTCAATGAGTAAGTGCCGGCAAAGTGGATTAGAATGGGGGCACAATAGTTATAACGTTATTGTCAATATTTTGCATCCAGAAGTGTAAGCACTTCAAATCTCTTCTCGCCATTATAACAGCACCATAAACTGCAGTGTATGTTGCTGCCGGCTGCAGCAATAGTGACAGACCACTGTAAATAAATATTGATCAGTAAACCACTGTTTAATAAAAAAAGTTTTGTTTTTCCCCCTACTGTACCGAAAACATACTGAACTGTGACTTCAAAACCGAGATAAATACCGAACCATAAGTTTTGTGTACCGTTACACCCCTGAATAATATGTGTGTGTGTGTGTATGTGTGTGGTTTGACTTATCCCAGCTTTGACAACAAATATCTGCACCCTCGGTTAGCAAATGAAACCCAGTGAGACAGAAAACAGCAACGGATTTTAGGTAGAAGAGCAGAATCCAACACAGACTAACTGTCAAAATATCATCTAGGATTCAGTAGTTTTAAACAAGCGATTCCACAATTGACACTTTAGGTTTATTCATATAACCAGGCTAACACCTCCGTAATCTGTCAGATCAGTCATTCGCCACAGTGAATGTAATGATACGCTTCTCTCTGTCTGCATAAGAGTGAGTCATGCGGGGAGGCCCCTCTTCGCCACCGGGGCCCACGTGCGTCTCTCAATCGACGGTTTACAGATCAGTGGCGTTCCTCACCTGAGGCTTGGCCACAGCCCTGTCAGTGCCTGATGGATGGCGTGACATTCAGCCACTACCCTGTCACTTTGCCTCTGAATTGGGAAGAGAGACAGAGAGCGAGAAACGATGGAGAAATCTGAATGTTAAAGGAATAGTTTGTCTAAAAAAATATCATCATTTACTCACCTTGTTGTCATTCTCAAACTCAAATTACTTTCTTACTTGGAACAAAAAAGAAGAAATTTGGGATAACATTGGCAGCTCTTTTTAATGTGTGAATGAGGAGTGGGGCAAGCCAAGCTCCAAAATGACATAAAGAAAGTGTCATTTCATTTAACCATTCCTTCAAGGGAAAGAGATAAATAGAAAAAAATAATGAGAAAGAGTGAGTTAGGAAAGGAAAGATGAGAGTGAGAAGGAGGGACCCATGTACTGTGACTTCAATGTGTCTGATTCGTTCTGCGGGCTAAGTTAGATTGCAGAAAGTGCGTGGGCGTCCATCAGCTTGCCTGCCAGTCAGAGCCCGTTGACAAGGCCAGGGCTGGCTGAACAACATGAGGAAAGGACAGACAAGCAGAGGAGAAACAAGCTTTTATGAATCTACATGGAAATGAGCACATCTCATTTGGGGGGGGTGCTATGATCCCCATCATTATCACACAGCTGATCACAAGATCCAGCCAATCAAAACCAAGGCAGCAGTGGCAAAAAAAAACCTACAAAACTCAATCAGGGCCTCTAGCAGCATCTTTATGCATCATGTATGAACCAGCTGCCACTTTTTCTGACATGAAACCAAACAAGTTCAGTTGTAATTATACCACATCAGTTCCCACACTTGATTTAGCCTAAGACGCGTGATAAATCAGTATCTAAGAGCAGCATCTCTGGAATATGCGTTATATTTTTAAGCATTTGAATTGTCACATGTTGTGCATGCAAAATTAGGAAACGTGAATGTGAACTGAATTTGCAGTCGCCGTTTAAATATTTTGGATATAAACAATGATGTCTACTGTAGTGATCAAAATAGAGAAAACCACCTTTTGAAAGTAACTTGACACTTCAAATACAGATTGTATCATTACACCATTATGCCAGTAGGTGGCGACAAGAGACTGTAAAAAAAAAAAAAAAAAAATGTAATTGAATCATTCATTCAAGAAATTTGATCAAATACGCTGATTCCCCCAGTAATGAAACAAGTGACGTATTTATGTATTCATTCATCATGAAATATTTTTTTCATATTTTTTTAAATAGACTGCAGCTATTAACATTTTGTCAGGACCTCAAATAAATACCTTATTTTGTTTAGTTGTCTATCCTGAATCGTGGGAATCACTATTTTTTTTAAATGATGATTCTCAATTTATCCAGAATCGTGCAACTCTAGCTGGAAATATATTAAGATGGTAAGAGAATCTCTAACAGTTCCAGTAATCTGAGAACAGCTCTTTTGTTTCAGCATTTGTCCAATTTCCGCAGCATAGATATTCATGAATTACAACTTTACAGACTTACTATTAAACGAGCTTAAGCCTGTGACAAATCGTGTCAGATCCTTCCGAACTTGTGAAGTGATTAACTCGAACTGTTTGACAGCAGACGTACTAGCCTTGTAAATGCTCCAACGGTTAATCTCACAGATTTGTTCACTCTTGTCATTAAAATGGAAGTTTCTGGCAACCTCTTACACTGGCAATTTGCTACAGTGGCATCTCAGAAGTATTGTAGAGTTATTCTAGAGCAACTTCACAAAACCAACCTAGAGCAAATTGTTGGGCGATACTCCTTATAGTTAAATGACATCGCCGATACACAATATTATCGTCAATGGGTGAGGGGTGGGCTTTTTTTTTTTTTTTTTTTTTCGTAGGCATATTTACTCATTTATTTGATCATTAATTTACTTGTTTATATATTTAATTATTTACTTTTATTACAACAGGAAATGATGCAAGAAATGTGAATGGTTGTCCATCATTTTGCGAGCAAAGTTGGAGTTGGTGATAAAGATGATAAATGTCACTTTGCAATGTAATATATATAATATTGAAAATATTTTAGTTTTAAACAATGAAGGCGAGCCAGTGGATTTGACACAAGCAATGTGCAAACTTTGCATGGGAGTTATGTCGGTGAAGAAGTCTCAAACCCCAGTCAATTACACAATACAGAAAGTGAAAGTGACCAAGCTTTTGGCATCTGATGCTGCATTAACCACACACATTCTCTCAGACATGATGAGAGATGAATCTACTTCATCATATGCTGATAACGGTATATAATTGACTAAATTTTTTTTCTTAATATGTAAGTATTTTCTTAATATAAGTATTTAATGAAAAAACAATCAATGTGATGAACACAAAACCAGGAACACTTCCATGGAGAAATCAAATATTCAAGCATTTGTTCTAGAGAAAAAGTATTTCAACTGCAAACCAATAAGGAATTTGGAATAAATAATTTTGTTCATCAAGATCTTCCCAATGAAGACATCTTATAAATTCCTAAGCCTAAATATAATTAGCAGAGGTAAAAAGCTAAAAGCCTATAAATGAACTACACCATGGTCACATGACTTTATCGTCACAACCATAAAGTTTCTAACAACTCTCTTAGTCTGGAGCAAGCGTGCCGCACAAGCCCTGAAAAGTGAAGCCAAAACGTCTCGATCGCCCCCCGGTGACTGGTCCTAATATAGGTCATAAGCCCCGCCTCCCCGTGTTATTCAACGGGATGTGAGACCAACTAAACAATTAAATTACACTTCAAATATCTTTTTCCAAAGGTGGTTTCTTTCATTTGCTGTCGTTTTTATCACGCTGATGTAAGTTCAAGTGTCTGTTTCAAAAATAAGTTGGTTTTTAGTTAGTTACGTGATGCGGTGGTGTAACGTCATGATTGACAGCTGTGATTGACAGGTTCTCTGAGCGAAGTAGTCACTGAAGCACCAACGGACATTTTTTCGGGATCTTCGGAGGACTGAGGAGATTGTATTTACTTTATTTTAACAAGCCTCTTGTCGTACTGCAATCAATTTTTAAAAAAGTGTGCAGAATGCACTTTCCCTGCGAGAGTGAGGGCGGAGCGTTGATTTCGCAGCTTTACTTCCTGCTCACTACTGCGCAGGTCTGGTCCCGAGATCGCTACTGCGCAGACTCAAGTTCCAATATGTCAGCGCCATATCGGGACTCTGGCGGCTTCAGTTCTCATCAATGGAAGAGAGCGAAGGGGCGTCGTCCATCTTTTTTGCAGTCTATGGTCTGGAGTTAAATAGTTTGAGTTAGAAAATACGTTTTTAAAAGTGTGAGTATAAAAAACAGCCTGGTTGGGGGGGGGGGGGGGGGGGGTTCTTACTGCAAGTGAACCTGTTGTAATGTAATCTGGGTCATAGTTTTGTACCTTGCATAGTTGGTTTGCTCGTGGTGTGTCAAGTAACTTGTCCATGTTGGCATCTGTCTAATTTTACTAGCTTAACCAAGTCACAAAAGAATTTGAACAAAATAACAGTCTGATTGGACAGCCTTTGGCATCAACAACAAATGATATGAGAAGAAATCTAGGCTAACCTCCTTTCAGAGAGTTAAGATGACACATAAGACAATTTAATTTGCTATTGTAACCTTGGCTGTTCAAATGGGTGTTACTTGCATTTTATTGGTTGCAATATTTATTTATTTTTTCTGTTTGTGACCCTATGAGAGCATCTTTGGGGCATCACTCACCATTTGAAAACCACTCATTTATTCCACCCACAAGACAAGATAAAAATTAGCTTGACTCCACGGCTATTGTTCACCCATATGAGACATATGAGACAGATCAAGGACAACATATTGTGTCATGCAAAATGCAAAGCATTTTTTTACCTTTTTTTTTTTCCTTTGCACATGGATGACTCACCTAAACACGTGACACACACACACAGAACGAGACCAATTCTGGCCATTGGATTACATGGGCATTTGGAAGAGTTCTTAACACGACAGCCACCATTTGCAGGGATCAATGGGAGAAAACGATCACCCCATGAGCCGTTCTGATAAGGTCTAGTTCCCTCAAACACTTAAGCGTTATGAATTGATATTCTGTATGTCTCTAAATCATTCACAAAGATAAACAAAAGCCTTTGCTGAACTCTTTAAAGGATGCAAAGCCCTGTCTTAGGTCACAGACATCTATTATCTCATCGATCTGTTGACTCAAATAGACACGTTCATTGTGTTTAAATGCGATTGTGAAGCTGGTGTGATTGTTCAAATTAAAGGTCCAAGATGATGCAGTGATTTACCTTAAATGTTACTGCACTGGGTTTTACAGATAATCAAATGTAATTATTGCACACTTAACAGACATCTTGGTATAAACAGATTGTGTGATGCTTATTCTAACTTCCATGCTAAAATACTGTTCTCCAAAATTGACACTGCTTATTCAGTTTATATAAGATAGATGTGCGACTTGATTAAATGTAATCAGTGTTACAATGTGGCTGCAAGATCTTTCAGATGTTTTGCACATTTGTGAGTGCATTTACCTGTACAATCTTACATTGTTTAATATGCAGTCTAAGGTCACATAAATGCTTTGACAGTTTTCTTTCTTTTATCACAAAAAAAATATATACTAAACTAAACTGCACAGTTTACCTAAACTAAACTGAATGGATGCTGTGATAGGCATTATATTCCTATAGGTAGACGAGGATCAGCTGAGAGTCAACTGATGCAAGCTTGACTAACGTGACCTCCCAGAAATAACGCTACACTTGATTTTTATGAAAAAAAGTCTCTTATGCTCACCAAGGCTAAATTTGTTTGATAAAACAGTCAAAACAACAATATTGAAATAATGTAATTATAATTTTTAATAACTTTTTTATAGAAATCATTCAATAGTGCTGATTTGCTGCTCAAGAAATATTCCTTGTATACACACACATGTTTGTTTTCAACATGCGCATATATATCTCAATATGTTTATCTCTACTTTCCTAGGCCACTGGCACACTTCCAGTCAGAAAAAGTGAGAAAAACACAAGTGCACTCCCATAATCAGCAGAGAACAACGCACCAAGGGAACATTATCCTGATTGGGCTTGAGCAGAGCATCATTTGTAATGTGCTTTTGATTCAATTTTGCCTTAACAGTGACCTTCAGGTAGCCTGCAGCCTGGAAATAAATGTTCTTGTTAGCCAGTTGTAGACCAATCTGTGTGTTTCAGGTTGGGGGGCTCAACTCCAATCCGACAGTGCCACATGCAGAACAGTGTCCATAAACAAGATTGTCTCTCTAGCACAGGGATGGGCAACTTCGGTCCTGGAGGGCCACTGTCCTACAGAGTTTAGCTCCAACCCTGAAAAAATCACCTGCCTGTAACTTTCTAGTAATCCTGAGGACCTTGATTAGCTTGTTCAGGTGTGTTTGATTAGGGTTGGAGCTAAACTCTGTAGGACATTGGCCCTCCAGGACCGAAGTTGCCCATCCCTGCTCTAGCACATAGTTCATGATTCAAGCCCTATGTGTTGGATGTTTATGGATAAAATAGATTTTGTACATACTGTAGGAATTGAATCTGCCTCACCAGTCACATTAAATGTTTAATTACTTTCAGGTAACATCCACTGGTAAAAGATTCCAAAAAATACCACAATATGACTGACAAATCAAACACTATGGATACAGCATTTATTGCATTCGATTGCAAATTATATATTTTTTCTAACTTTTATGCTCTTTTCAAAGCTCTTTCATGCATATTTTAGAAAGTTGTATCTGGGTTACTATGCTCCTGATATTTTTGGACTGCTAACATGTTGTTTTTTCCAAAAAATTCAAGGCTTGCACCTTGGGACCTATTTCAAGGTTTGCGTTCTCGAGCCACCAAACACTGTTGTTGTGCAAATGAGCGGGCCGGAGCACATTAACCCATTTAATCCCACCGGTCACAATAGTGACCGTAAAAAAATGTTTCATTTCTAAGGCTATAAAAATGTTACTGAATGATCTATCAATGCATTTCCAGCAGATATTGAAATAATAAAGGGTCTCAATGAAATATGTGCAGTGTCGCATGTTTACTGTAAATTGTCACATGACCAGAGCTGTTTACTTCCTGTTTGCGCCAAGAGAAGAGGATGGCAGCAAGAAAGCTCCCAAAGAAAAGGTTATTAAAGTATGTTAAAATAAAGATAGGACATAGATTTTTGGTACACATCATGTTTAAGGTGTCTAGTATTGATATATGCATTTGCAATTACTCAACTTTATTTAATGTGGTCATAGAACTCACAAACATGTCAACGGCAACAATAGTGACCGGTGGGATAACCCATTGTATCTACATGTAATACACATAGGCTAACTGTTCTACCTTACTTTCTGCTGCTACCTTACTTTCTACCTAATTTTACACACAGACACACACACAGAAACACACACACAGAAACACACACACACACACACGGACCCAAGGAAGACTAGCTAGCTAGCTAATTCTGCTAGCTAATTCTGCTGCTACCTAACTTCCTACCTACTGCAACTTTCCACACAAACACACACACACACACACACACTAGCTAGCTAACTAATTCTACCTAACTTTACACACACACACACACACAAACACACACACATACACGCACAAGTGGTCTAGGAAGAAAAGCTGAAAAAAAACCCCCATCAAAATGTCCTAAATGGCCAAGATACTATCCCGTGGCCTCGAGACACTATCCCTTGGCCTCGAGACACTATCCCGTGGCCTCCAGACACTATCCCGAGGCCTCGAGACACTATCCCGTGGCCTCCAGACACTATCCCGTGGTCTCCAGACACTATCCCGTGGTCTCCAGACACTATCCCGTGGCCTCCAGACACTATCCCGAGGCCTCCAGACACTATCCCGAGGCCTCCAGCCACTATCCCGTGGCCTCCAGACACTATCCCGTGGCCTCGAGATACTATCCCGTGGCCTCCAGATACTATCCCGTGACCTCAAGACACTATCCCGAGGCCTCCAGACACTATCCCGTGGCCTCGAGACACTATCCCGTGGCCTCGAGACACTATCCCGTGTCCTCCAGACACCATCCCGTGGCCTCCAGACACTATCCCGTGGCCTCCAGACACTATCCCGTGGCCTCGAGATACTATCCCGTGGCCTCCAGATGGTATCCCGTGGCCTCCAGATACTATCCCGTGACCTCCAGACACTATCCCGAGGCCTCCAGACACTATCCCGAGGCCTCCAGACACTATCCCGTGGCCTCCAGACACTATCCCGAGGCCTCCAGACACTATCCCGTGGCCTCGAGATACTATCCCGTGGCCTCGAGATGGTATCCCGTGGCCTCCAGATACTATCCCGTGACCTCAAGATACTATCCCGAGGCCTCCAGACACTATCCCGTGGCCTCGAGACACTATCCCGTGGCCTCTAGACACTATCCCATGGCCTCCAGACACTATCCCGTGGACTCCAGACACTATCCCGTGGCCTCCAGACATTATCCCGTGGCCTCGAGATACTATCCCGTGGCCTCCAGATACTATCCCGTGACCTCGAGATACTATCCCGAGGCCTCCAGACACTATCCCGTGGCCTCCAGACACTATCCCGTGGCCTCGAGATGGTATCCCTTTGCCTCCAGATACTATCCCATGACCTCAAGATACTATCCCGAGGCCTCCAGACACTATCCCGTGGTCTCCAGACACTATCCCGTGGCCTCCAGACACTATCCCGTGGCCTCCAGACACTATCCCGTGGCCTCCAGACATTATCCCGTGGCCTTGAGATACTATCCCGTGGCCTCGAGATACTATCCCGTGGCCTCGAGATACTATCCCGTGGCCTCGAGACACTATCCCGTGGCCTCCAGACACTATCCCGTGGCCTCCAGACATTATCCCGTGGCCTCGAGATACTATCCCGTGGCCTCGTGATACTATCCCGTGGCCTCCAGACACTATCCCGTGGCCTCCAGACACTATCCCGTGGCCTCCAGACACTATCCCGTGGCCTCCAGACACTATCCCGTGGCCTCCAGACACTATCCCCTGGCCTCCAGACACTATCCCGTGGCCTCGAGACACTATCCCGTGGCCTCGAGATACTATCCCGTGGCCTCGAGATACTATCCCGTGGCCTCGAGGTACTATCCCGTGGCCTCAAGATAGTATCCCGTGGCCTCAAGATACCATCTCGTGACCTCAAGATACCATCCCGTGGCCTCAAGATACTATCCCGTGGCCTCAAGATACTATCCCGTGGCCTCAAGATAGTATCTTGTGGCCTCAAGATAGTATCTTAAGGATTTTATACACTCTTATGCACGCATGCACGCACACACACACACACACACACACACACACACACACACACAAACACACACACACACACAAAAACACACACACACACACACACACACACACACACACAAAAACACACACACACACACACACACAAACACACTGCACAGGTCAAATAGACCTATATTCAGTCTGTCCAATGGTTGATACAACACAGTATCCCACCGGTCACAATTGTGACCGATCATAAAACACACTTTTTCACACACTTTTCCATGAAAATTTAAAAAAATTATGATTGATTGTTTCAAAGGGATACTAATGACACATGATTTGGATATTTTTGTTTCTGAGAAAAATTCGGGATTAAATGGGTTAAGGGTTTTCTGTTAGAACGGTGCTGTGTTAACGCCCCAAAGTTAATAACTAATGATCTTTGCAACGGAAATGAACCAATCAAAACTAACTTTAGCTGGACAATCATTATTGTAGAGCTGCTGTAAAGCCAAAACAATCTCTGTTCCTTTCATTTCCTATTATCACTGTAAAGCTGCTTTGAAACAATCTATATTGTTAAAAGCGCTATATAAATGAAGGTGACTTGACTTGACTTGTGTCCACTCTCATGCCTTGTTTCCTCCTAATTCTCTCTAAATGACGTATCCTGAATTGATTCTGGCTATGCAGATTATTGCATATTTATGGAGACACAATTCTCCATTTTATGCTTTGACATTTCTTCACACAGTCTTAAAAGTGTTGTTGATACACTGACTAGACAGTTGTGGCTATGAGGATAATTGCATTTGTTTGTTTCTTCATTTTATTTATTTATTCTTTCTTATGTTATCGTTTGCCTGTTAAAGACAAATGTAATGTCTAAAACTAGACACAGCTCTTTTGCATCCGCAAATCGACATTTCAGAAGCAACTGTCCAGTTATGTGAAAAGGACTGGGCATGAGGCATGCTTGAATGGACAGATACATTTATGATTTTCTCATTACATTCACAACTATCTTACAGTACAAGTTAGGACAAAGCAAAGGTACCTCAAATACCTGTTGTACATTATTTGGTACCCCCACTAGTTGGCAGTTAAACAGTGAATCAGTTCATTGTACAAAAGAATCAAACAAAGGTTTTCACACTTCTTCAAGAATGAACAAAGTGATGTTGGTGAGTTTGCATGTTGGTGTAAGAGAAAACTGAAAATATTTGATTAGCGCCAAATGAAAGATCAGGATCTATGCAGTTTCTCTATATGTAGCCTATCATTATTCAAGCTGTCAATCCACAAAAAGACAAATTTGCAATTCAATTCTGCATCTACTGTTAACTGTCAGATGTATGCTGATGATACGGTTATGCTAAAAGCAAAAAGCAAGCTCCAGAACAATTATCAGCTGCAATGGTCAATGTCTCTAATTGGTTAAAAAATTCATGTTTACATCTCAATGTTAGTAAAAATGTATGTATGTTTTTATCAAAGTCTGCAAATAGAGAGTCAGATTCGGATGTCATAGTATCCAGAATAAAATGATCAGTAGTCCATGAGTACAAGTATAAGGCATAATAATAGATTCACAACTTAGGCCTACACCAACTTACACTTAAAACAACTTACACTTAAAACAAGTTAAAAAAGTTGGGAATAAAATTGTATTTAATCTGGTTAATTTTAGACACATTAGAAATAATTTAACTACTGAGGCTTCAAAGTTATATGTTAATGCCATGATCTTTTCACATATGAATTATTGCCTTACCAGTTGGACGCAGACAGGGGGAACTGCATTACCATCAATCGAAAGACTCGACTTCATAAGCAGGCTTTGAATATTTTGGATAAAAGGTCTAATTGATATCATCATAGTAAAATTTTAACTAAATATATACTATATATTACATAAATAAATAAATAAATACTATACCTACAAAATTAAGAAATATGACATCTTTTACTTCTTTTTCTGCATCCATAAAACAGTGGTTATTGGATAATCAATTATGTTTTCAGAATTTGGAGTAGTGCCTTGTGTTTGTCTCCTTATATCTAAAGTCATTCTGTGTTTGTATTAATATGGTTTGATTATGGTTATACTTGTTGGAATGTGTTTTTATGTGTTTTATGGACTTGTGGATTTTGCCATCAATCAATGTTGATTAATGTGCATTGTCCCTTTAAAAAAAAAAAAAAAAAAGTTCTTTACTTCCATATTGTGACAATTGTGAAAAAAAGAAAGATTTTCAACTCAGTCATGGTGAGGCGGGAATATAGATAAGGATAGATACTACTATTCCTAATAAACCCCAGACAAACTAAACAATATTAGAGAAAAGCATAGGAAAGGCCACCAAACCTTGAGATGTTCCTGGATATGTGCAGCACATGCCGCTCTGCATATCTGTCTGAGTGGCTGAACAAGATCCCTGATCATCTGTGAGCAGACCAAGGCGCTGTTGATCACTTCACATGATAAGTGTCATTGCCATTTAATCCTAAGAGTCAGAAAATAGGTGGAAAATGGTTATTAAAGAACTAAATTGTTGTTGCCCCAAAAACCTTCAGCAGCTTTATAAGATGACCTCAAAGAAAAACTAACTATGACCATTTTGATGTAACACACCAATGCAATATTTATGAGAGAGACTGAGCAGAAAGGTCAGGAAAGCTCAGAGGTCAATTACAGTTTCCCCAATTACTTAGCTTTTTGTGAAAAGTCATTACTACTGTAAATTACCATTTTTCTTACCCTTCTCAAAGTCCTATTTTCAATGCAAAACAAATATTAAATGAAAAATAAATAGACAAATAAAATCACTTTCCAAAAAAATGTATAATAATAAATACTGAGACTACAGAACCGTAAGATGTATTTGTGTGCAGCTGTTCAGATAAGCCTCAGGTGGTTGTGCAGAGGTTGGACGCCTCTGTTTTTGACTATAATTGAGTGTCATTTAGTCTGACACTTCCAGGTGCCCACAGAGAGGCAAAACATTATTTAAAAAGGAGCATGGCAGATGCATTTGCATACAGAAGTATTAGAGATGGTAGCAAAAGGTAGCTGTATATGCTTAAAGGAACACGCCGACTTTTTGGGACTTTAGCTTATTCACTGTATCCCCCAGAGTTAGAAAAGTCCATACATACCCTTCTCATCACCGTGCGTGTCGTAACTCAGTCTGACGCACCCACCGCTAGCCTAGCTTAGCACAAAGACTGGAGGTAAACGGCTCCAGCTAGCATACTGCTCCCAATAAGAGACAAAATAACACCAACAACAAAATGACCTTGTTATTTGTACACGCTGTGACTATACAAATCACAACATGTAAATAGGAAAATGTTGGCGTTATTTTGTCACTTATTGGGTCTTTGGGTCCAGTCTTTGTGCTAAGCTAGGCTAGCGGTGGGTGCGGCACGCACGGAGATGAGAAGGGTATACGTATGGACATATCTAGCTCTGGGGGATACGGTGAATAAGCTGAAGTCACAAAAAGTCAGAGTGTTCCTTTTAACATGGTAAGGCAGAACTACATTATAAATGTTTTTGCTGCAAGAAACCTTGACTAACCTAACTGCCCGTTTGAGCACTTTGCAGGTCATGAAGTTTTTGCATGTACATAAACATGTCACTGCATTTACACTGGCCTACGTGCAATTATCTCAAATGATGATTATATGACATGAATTCCTCCGTAATTTTCTCTTGATTGCTAATTCTTCCAATGAAGAGGATGTGTGATTGGAGAGCAAACTGTGCTGAACCCTCCATGCGTTGCCTGTGTTTGCTACCAAGTAAAAAAAAAAAAAAAATGCACTGTTTAAGGTGACCTTTAGGTTACAATACAAACCCAAAAGCACTGTATTACCATGCCATTGTACTTTTTGGCATTAGAGTTGGGAGAAATAAAAGTGACTTTGCATGTAAATTTGTGTAAATGCAGAAATCTGAAATGCTGATCTTATGGACAGCGGGGAGCTGATACCACATCAGCGCTCTCACTCTGAGATTTATGTTCCATATGGGCCCAGGTGACTCTCATCCCCTTTAATCTATGAAGGTGACCTAAGCCAGACCTCCAGTCGATCATCTCTCACTCTCTCTGCGCACACTTAGACTTGCTAATTCATCTTCCTTTTCAGCACTGCACCCTGTGCAGGTTCCAGGCTCTAATAGTTTATTTTGTGTGCTGGAAATGGAGCCGAGGCACAAGCAGATAAGTATGGGGTGGGAGGCCATTCGGCTCATCTCTCCAGCACATCTCATTGTCCAAACATGGAGGAGAGCTGATCGCTAAGACACCGGCTTACAGGCAAGAGAGCATGATTGATACAGAGAATCCGTTAAGCCTTTAGTCAATAAGGCTACAAGGTATTGCGTGAAGATTCTCATGGGTTTGCTTTGGCAATGGGTGCTGATGATTTGGAGGACTCACAAGCACGTGGTACTCACTGGTTATATATTTGATTTCAAGCTGGTATAATATGTATAAAGCACTAATATTAAGAAATATAATTGAATGTGATGGCCAGTGTTGGGGAACATTACCTTTTAAAGTTACCCATAACCAGTCAGTGCAGACAAATTTGATAATTGTAGGCTATGCTTTGTCATGTCATGTTTTTTGCAATTTCACACCAACTTTATATTGGCCAATGAAAAACAAATGTGTCAATGCAATTACATCAATTATTTTTAATTGTTGGTCTATGTAAAGAGCTAGACATATTTGGCCAATTTCGGTATGTTTAATGACACTGTGCCCAAGTTAAAAACATAAACTGAAATGTCATGATGACTTTTTACAGTACGTAGGCTACAGTACATTAACTGCAATATTTTTTGAGCTACTCGTGAGAGATGACAGATAACCAATTACTAGATAATGCGAGGTGAGCGTAAGCATTCTATAAGTGGTAAGTTAAATTTGTGCAATAAAATGTTGCGAAAATTCCGTTTAGTTGTAATTTACACTACAATTACCAATATATTCCTGTACTATAGGCCTAGTATTTATGTGACTTTGGTACTTCGAAGAATACCATGGTAAGTTACTACCACGGCACAACAAAGTGAAAATAGTTTCTGCCATTTACAGCGTTTTAGTGTACTTGTTGTTTACAGTACCTGAGGTGAGTCGTTCACAAGCTGCACGTGCAGGTGTTGAACCTCATAAAAATGCTTTCTTCATCATAGCCAGCAAACATGGGACGCTTTTGCAGGTTTGGTTTCAATGGATTGTAGGTGAATGTCCTGCGCTCTTCGTGTTTTCTGTCTTCTAAAATCTTAGTGTTTTAATGAGTGAGAGAAGCCGCTCCAAAAGATTAAACGCGTGAGCGGGCTGTCACTGTCAGAATGAGACACACAGAATCGCGAATCGATTCAGACCGTTTTGCTACCCTTTGACCGATTTATTAAAAGGAACCGACTCCCAAGAGTGATTCAATCGCGAATCGGACAACGGTGAAGGAACGTTAGTTGTGATTCTAATATTTATTTAGCCTATTTTATAATTAGTTGCATGGTTCATTTATGTTTTACCTGAAAATGTTTATTGAATCCTGTATGATTATAACAGTAGGCCTACTATAATATATATATATATATATATATATATATATATATATATATATATATATATATATATATATATATATATATATATATATATATAAAATTGAAAATGGGAAATGTGCAATAAAATAATCAATGTGTATTCAATGTGTATTTTGGAAGTTTTCTTTCCACTATGAATGTTTTTGCCTTTAAAGGGATAGTTCACTTTGAAATTAAATTTTGGTATGTTTTAGCTTACCTGAAGGGCATCCAAGATGTAGGTGTCTTTTTTTCCGCAGTAGTTTCAATTTTTCAATTTCTCACACAAACCGCTCGTTTCATGTCTTAGGCCATCAATGTGTACTTACGATGGGGAATTGTTTAATTTGGACGATGGGGAATTGTTTAATTTGGACTCTGTGCATGCTCTTTGAGACAGTGACCATAGAACTGCATGATATGTCAGACAAGAACGGTTTGACCTAAAAATATCAAAATTGAAACTACTGCGGAAAAAAAGACACCTACATCTTGGATGCCCTTCAGGTAAGCTACTGTAAAACATACCAAAATTTAATTTCAAAGTGAACTATCCCTTTAAGTTACCATGAAATCAAAATTGACCATTCTTATAATGAAATGCTGCAGTATTTATTGTAAATTATTTGTCTGTGCACATCGTTATTTTTTAAAAACCATGTTCTCTCATAAAATTAAGTAAATTAACTTCCCCTCACAACATTTTCAAGCCACTTCTTAAATTTTTTTTCTTGTTCGAGAAGCCATTTCACTTGGATCACAAAAGGGCACTTCCAAAACATTCAGTTTATTTCCAAGTTTAAATGAACAAAGAAATTCCATTATTTTCAGACTTTTGGACTCCACTGTATGTCCCTAAACCATAGGAACAGATATTGTTATTTGGGATTACAATGGTCATGAATGTGAACTTGAATAGATCTTAAGGTCTAATTTTTCCCCTCCCTGCTCTGCCTTATGCCTTACCTTATCTGCCATCCAGATTCTCAACCATCTTATCTCTCTTCTTGAGCTTGGAGCCCCTCTGAGACCATTGGAAGATGAACCAGAGGCATGTGATTTCACATAATGCAGTATATAATGTCTTTGACCTGAACCCGTGCAAACACTGAACAGACCTGCCTGACAGCAATACACACTCAGGGGTCGTTTGCCTGTTCGAGGCCCGTTCACCTCTAGTGTATGTACTTGGCAGATTCAGAGTTTTGTTGGAAGAGAAAATGACACCTTCACCTTAAAGATGCTATTTTTTGTGTGTGTGTACACTTACACTACAGTCAGTAAGTTTTTTTTGTTTATTTTTTTAATTGAAACTTTTATTCAGCCTGGATGCATTCAATTGATCGAAAGTGACACTAAAGACTTTCAAAAAGTTTTAAAAGATTTCTATTTCAAGTAAATTCTTTATCACTTTCTATTCATCAAAGTATCCTGACCTGAAGAAACATTATATCACGGTTTCCATAAGAATTTTTATGTTTCTTGAGGAGCAAATTATTTCTGAAGGATCATGTGACATTGAAGACGGCAATGGCTGGTGAAAATTCATTTTATAACATAAAAATTCACTTATACATTAAATATAAAATGATTAAAAAAAAAACTGTAAAGCAATAAAATAAACCTCTTACTGCCCTCACTTATGTAAGTAGAGACTACTCATTTTAAATAGCCTTTTCACAAAAGCAAGCAAAAATCTATTTCTATTGAAACATTGTATTCAAAAAGCAGGATTCTCAGACACCTACTACCTGATAAAAGCTTGACTGATGGGAAGCTGATATAATTAATGTGGGTGTTTTAGAGAAACTCACTGAAATGGCTGACACCCTGTAATTTCCACCGACCGCTCAAGCTATAATTTACCTCATTATACCACACAAAGGCACTTTTTATTATTTCTGAAAAGTTGTTATTTTATTTTTTTATTTGTCGTTTTCCTGAAAGCACTGCATGTTGTTGTTCATTTTAGATGATCTCATGGGTCTTTGTACATTATAATTATGAGCAACTGACCTCCCCGTCCCACAGCCCACTGGAAATGAGGGATTTAAAATGTTCTTGAATTATTTAGCATTTGATTAGCTCAACACACAGGAAAGTCGTGATCGTGAACTTTTTTTGCATGGAGTTCGACTCTTGAGACTCAAAACTTTATGTGCAAGTAGTTTATAAAAGAGCTTGTCTAGTTCGATCAGAGATGATCACTGGAAGCACTATGAAGCGCTATGAATGAAGAAAAACAGGCCTATGTATTTTTAAGCAAACCTTACTACTATGTCCTGTTGTTCAGAAATAACAGGACATTTTTATTTAAATTATGTAATGGATTAAAAATACACTTTGTAATAAAGTTTCTCGGCTGTGTCCCTAGTTTTGTCTTCGTATGGGGAGGGGAGGGGAGGGGAGGGGAGGGGAGGGGAGGGGAGGGGAGGGGAGAGGAGAGGAGAGGAGAGGAGAGGAGAGGAGAGGAGAGGAGAGGAGAGGAGAGGAGAGGAGAGGAGAGGAGAGGAGAGGAGAGGAGAGGAGAGAAGAGAAGAGAAGAGAAGAGAAGAGAAGAGAAGAGACAAGAGAGGGGAAGTTGATTAATGTGCATGGATAATTAATAATAAATACTAATATTACATAAAAAGATAAGAATTGTCAATTTTGATCATGATGACTTTGATGGTTTGTAGGTTAATTAGTCCTTATACATAAACTTCCCCCCCCCCCTGTAGCTTATTTCCAGTTCCAATTTGATACCAGGAAATTGCCTTACTGAAAACAGGTGTTTTGCTGATGGAATTACTTTTTATTCAAACATAAATTTTGTTTTTCAGCATTTTCAACATTTCAACATTCAACATTTTCTGTGTAGTCTATTTGAAGCAAGCAGGTAAGATGTTCTAACTAATCAAATCAGCTTGTGCCATCAACATGGAGAGAGTTTTAATCTACTGGAAATACCTCATCCGCCGGAGGGCATGAATCTACTGACGTCTTTTGTGAACCAGAGAGAATGATTCACTGTGAGGTCGTCTCTTTTCCCAGCACTCCGAGACACAATGTTCCAGCCTCATTTCAATTACACTGCCAACTCATGCAGATCAATAATCAGCTATTATGAAATTAGACACTGATAAGCCATTTATTTATCTGACAAGTGAAAGCCCAGAGAGACTGAAGCTCAGAGTGATGCTGGGAAAAGATCGGAGAGCATCAATCAGCACTACACAGTTACACACTTACGTTTTCCATGACTTTTTCCATCAGTGTACTGTCCTGAAATGGAATCAAGCGAGGTCTTGCCTCCTGAATAAGACATTTTATCTACTAGCCTGTTTGTATTAATGTCAAGAGAAGAGTACATTCAGGACATTTACTCAAAACTCATACGTACGCAAGTAGTTAACCCTAAAGCAGGGGTTCTCAACTCTGGCCCTCGAGGTCCATTTAGGTCCAACCTTGATCAAACTTATAGCTTTCTTGTAATCCTGAAGAGACCTTGATTAGCTTGCACATGTGCGTCCGAAATCACATGTCTGAGTATAACTACATTTGAATTTGAACTTACTTTGCAATAAAAAAGTATCTTCTATGAATATAGGTAGAATTCATTAAATTAGGATGTACTACATCTGCCATGTTGTAACTTTCATGTGACCTATACTAGCATCAGTTGCAGTTGCTTCACTGCCATTAAAAAATCCTCTCCCATGGCCTCATGGGATATTAAAGTGTCCATCTGACCGAAATCACTCTTTTGAGTTGGCACTTATTTTGAATAAGTACTTGGGCTACTTCACGATCGCTAAAAAAGTAAGCTCTATATAGTATGAATGTAATCTGGATGTACAACGTTCGCCATGTTGCGTCGCGTCGCTGCCATTCACAAATCCTCTCCCGAGGCCTCATGGGATAGTAAAGTGTCCATCATATGCGCACTTCAGGATCTCGCTAGGAAGAAGTGGGTCATCTGGGTACTTTTTTGCCTACTCTTTTATGAGTACTGTGAATTCAGACATACTTCTTTTGTCACTGTTTTTCACCTAGGGAAGTATGCGATTTCGGATGCAGCCAGCATCTCAGCATAAGTAGTAGGTCATCCGGATACTTTTCACACTACTCTACTGTGGTGTATGTTTTTCGCATACTATAGTAGGGAAGTATTCAGTTTCAGACGCAGTGCAAGATTTCCTCACTGCAGTCTGTAGCACAATGATATACTGGATTAAACCCAATACATAGAGATTTTTTTTTTGTCCCAAACCAAGGGAAACCAGTCAGTATCTGGTGTGACCACCATTTGCCTCACGCAGTGCAACACATCTCCTTCGCATAGAGTTGATCAGGTTGTTGATTGTGGCCTGTGGAATGTTGGTCTACTCCTCTTCAATGGCTGTGCAAAGTTGCTGGATATTGGCAGGACCTGGAAAACGCTGTTGTATACGCCGATCCAGAGCATCCCAAACATGCTCAATGGGTGACATGTCTGGTGAGTATGCTGGCCATGCAAGAACTGGGATGTTTTCAGCTTCCAGGAATTGTGTACAGATCCTTGCAACATGGGGCCGTGCATTATCACGCTGCAACATGAGGTGATGGTCGTGGATGAATGGCACAACAATGGGCCTCAGGATCACGTCACGGTATCTCTGTGCATTCAAAATACCATAAATAAAATGCACCTGTGATTGTTGTCCATAACATACGCCTGCCCATACCATAACCCCACCGCCACCATGGGCCACTCGAACCACAACATTGACATCAGCAAACCGCTCACACACACGACACCATACACGCTATCTGCCAGTGAAAATCAGGATTCATCCGTGAAGAGAACACCTCTACAAAGTGCCAGATGCCATCGAATGTGAGCATTTGCCCACTCAAGTCGGTTACGGCGATGAACTGCAGTCAGGTCGAGACCCCGATGAGGACGCCGAGCATGCAGATGCGCTTCCCTGAGACGGTTTCTGACAGTTTGTGCAGAAATTCTTTGGTTATGCAAACCGAATGTTGCAGCAGCTGTCCGGGTGGCTGGTCTCAGACGATCTTGGAGGTGAAGATGCTGGATGTGGAGGTCCTGGGCTGGTGTGGTTACACGTGGTCTGCGGTTGTGAGGCCGGTTGGATGTACTGCCAAATTCTGTGAAACACCTTTGGAGACGGCTTATGGCAGAAAAATGAACATTCAATTCACGGGCAACAGCTCTGGTGGACATTCCTGTAGTCAGCATGCCAATTGCATGCTCCCTCAAAACTTGCGACATCTGTGGCATTGTGCTGTGTGATAAAACTGAACATTTTAGAGTGGGCTTTTATTGTGGCCAGCCTAAGGCACACCTGTGCAATAATCATGCTGTCTAATCAACATCTTGATATGCCACACCTGTGAGGTGGATGGATTATCTCGGCAAAGGAGAAGTGCTCACTAACACAGATTTAGACAGGTTTGTGAACAATATTTGAGAGAAATAGGCCTTTTGTGTACATAGAAAAAGTGAGTTCAGCTCATGAAAAATGGGGGCAAAAAATAAAAGTGTTGCGTTTATAATTTTGTTCAGTGTATATCATATTTGATACATGAATAACCCTAACCTAACCCTAAATTCATTAACACCAACATGATCAAAACTTTGCTGAAAAACCTGTTGCACACATTCTCCTACTTGTCTTCTGTTGTCTGATTGATAGTTCATACTTTTTAGAAAAAGGCCTTTTTAATATAATTCTGTAAACATCACCCTTCAGCTTGTGGTAGATGTGTGTTTTTGCGGTGAAATCTTTAATTAATTTTATAGCAGGCATTTTAAAAAAACTCAAAATAATTTGGCGAAGTGATACATGATAATGCAGAACGGGAACTACTTTATTGCCATGTGATAATAAAAAAAAAAAAAAAAACTGAGCATATGGCATTGTCAACCAATCAGATTTAAAGGAGCTGTATGTAAGAAATGTATTTCAATTAATCATAAAATGGCCCTGATATGTCACTAGACATTAAGAAATCATGTTCATTTCAAATACTTATATCGCTGACAACAGTAGTACGGCCAGGATATTGTCATTTAAAAAGTGAACTTGCCAGTGGCGGCGCCAGGGGGGAGCTAGGTGGTGCTGTAGCTCCCCCTATAATAGCCATAGCACCTGCCAAGCACCCCCAAGAAATGTCTGTAATTTTTTTTATATTTATATTTTAATGTCATGTTTGAATAGTCTTTTTCATGTTGTTAAAAATAGGAATTAAATAATAATTTCAAAATCGTGAGCGGACGCGCGCGGGCGGGCGCAGGCGCGGTCGCTGTGAGCGCTGAGCGAGCAGGAATGAGTAACGTAGAATGAGTTTTCGTCGACAAAGCAAAAAAGCTGTCGGGACTAAAAATAGAAAAAGAAAGAGGGAAAAGGAGATGGCATGTCAATTGATGCGACAGCAGCTACTGTAAATAAGTGGATGGTGAAAGGCAACAGGTAGGATTTAAAGTGTGACGTCCAGGCATGTAGGCTACTGGCCATCGGGAGTTCGGGACTACCGGGAGATTCCCGGTGGGCCGACGTGCTTTTTGGGCCGATACATCTCATACATTTTTTTTTTTTTTTTTTGTCTTAACGGCCCATAAAACTCGTACATCGGCGGCCCATTCGTTTTGTTTTGCTTAATTGGCGGCGCATGGGTTAGTGCCGGTGTAATGCATTGGTTAAAAAAAGTCAGCGTTAGTTTTTTTTTTTTTTCTGACACCCCATGAAACACTTAGATCAGCGGCCCATTGGTTCTTTTATAGTATAGAATTTTTTTAAAGTATAGAAATTAGTACAAAATTAATTATGGAAGTTTCCTTTATTTTTCAGTGCATTTGTTTTACAATATATGGCTATTACTATCATGGGATGGGATTAATATTATAACTATTATTATGTAGTAGTGTAATGTAGACTGACACTGTAACTAAAAGAGGTTTGAATTTTTCTTTGTTTAATTTGCACACTGAATATGGGTTGGAGCTTTCAATTTTTAACTCTCAAAGTGCACCAGATTGATGATTGCCAAAATTGTTGCTGCATACCCCTCTGACACTGGGTAGTTGCGTCCCTGTCTATATCCCTTGCGTTGAATACTTTTACATATATATATATACAGTATAGTCGCAGAACGAGTATAGTTAATGCTGGCATGTACGCATGTGTATACTTTCATTATGGTGTTGTTCATGATGGCGTTTCATTATGGTGGTCCACTCCAATGCGACCTCCATAATAAAACGCCCCAAAATTCAAAGCACCTTCTCTTAAGTGTTGAGCATCCCCATAGCACCTGCAACAGAAAATCTCTGGAGCCGCCACTGGAACTTGCAGCCCTCAACTGATGTTGATGTTGTCATCTTGTGTTTTGGCCTGAAGCCCCACCCTCCACCTATCTACCAATCACGAAGTCAGAAGTGTTTCGGCATCCGGGTTGCCAGCTCTGCTGCTCTTACCACAGCTGCAGCTCCTTGTAGCAGCCTACGTTCCTGCTGGATCCTGCAACATATCTGGCAACCTCGAGTCAGGGGGGAGGGGGAGCAGATACACAGCTCTACAGTAATTTGAAAGTGATTGCAGTACCAGTTTTGGCCACAATCTTACATACAGCTCCTTTAAGCTTTTAACAAGCAGTATAAAATGTAATATAATTTATTTAGTATTTTTTTAGTATTTAGCTAGAAGCAAAATTTTGTAGCCTATATACTGTATATTTTAAAAATTTATTTCAAATTAAAACCATTGTAGCCCAGTTTTGCTGCCAAAAGAAACAAACCCCTAACTAATAGTGTATTTGTTTTTTATGCAAGAAAAGGCTTACTTAATGCGTGCAGTAGAGTTATTACAAATCTGACACCCTGAGACTTGATCACAAGTATGAAGATGTATTGAAAAGTACTGTGGACTGCTATTGCTTCCAGAACCACAAGAGGGCACAACGAGGTTCATGAGTCAATCATTTATTGATCAAACTGAACTGAATTTCAAATTGTACTTTGCAACAGACTAAATATATGACTTATACATATAAGACAAAACATAATTATAAAATAAATTATTTGATAAATGTATAAATAAATAATCGACACTCAATGGTCAGGTGACACCAAATACCATTTATTAGGGCTTTACAAAGACTACAAAATCCCCCAGATGAATTAAATTTGTGGTCTCTTTCTATTTACATGATATGTTACTTACAAATGTACAAAATATAAAACATCTACCAACAAATGTTCCACCTGAAAAGAAACATTTTCAAAGTAGTTCAATGTTATGCGCTCACCGAGAGATGTGTTTGCCATAACACGAAGAAAATTAAAAGAATATTTCCGATGTACCATGGACAATCACTATTTGTGTTTGAGGTTAGGGAGCATTAGGCAGTTTGAAACCTTTACTGCACTTCTTATAAATGTTTCTGTTGAGTACTTTTACACTGAACAATGGTTGACAAGCAAAGCATCAGGCACAGAGTCACAGAGTTTGGAGGTTACATACATATCGTAGCACCACTGTAGTGCTGATGAAATAAAAAAAAAAAAGCAGTTTCCTGAATCAACAAAAAGGTAGATTGGAAAGAATCAAAGGTTAAAGCCTGGCAGTGAGAATGAGTTACTTAGTTTGAGTCAGAAGGTGAAGCTGGATGTGGTAAAGGCCTGATCAAATAAGACGTAAAGCTTTTCAATGGTTCACCTATAGCACCTCGTATGAAACACCTTGTACCTCCTGACCATGTACATCAAGCTAACAGATTCAGTTACTGTAAACATGTGCAAACTCTGGAAAGTGAAAAGTCTTTCACAGTAACATTTCTGGGAAGTCGTGAGTGATTTATTCAGACACTTTAGTCACACTTTTATGTATGAATGCCATTGCATTAGACTTGCATCTTCATAATAAATTATGCTAGATCTTCAACTAACTTCAGGTTTCTGAGTCATTTTTTGCATTGATTTTCTTTTTTACATACATGTTCCAGGCTAATCTTTTTTTAGTGGAGTCACACAGAAGTCCTAGCAGAGTAACCACAGGTGTAGTTCGACAACTGGAACGTATCCTGATATTTTTTGGGCAACACTTTATTTTATAGTGTCCTTGTAACACGTCACATGTACTTACTATAGTAATAACAGTAAATTATGCATAATTACAAGCAACAAGCCCTAACCCTATAGTAAGTACATGCTGTCAATTAATATTACTAAGTTCTTAATTGTATTATTACACTGTAACAAGGACACCTTAAAAAAACAACAACGTTATTTCCAAAATATATGCATGATTTTGTTATCTAGTGCAATGACATTCATGCATTTTTAAAAGTCCACTGAATTCAAAATTAAGCGTTTTGTGGCATTTGTCTATGTCTGCTAGTTTTGAGGTCATTTATATGCTCTTTATAAGAACTTTATGCAGATATACACATTTAGAATTTACAGTATTTCTCTTTTAAACATATTGCAATCATAATGGACTATAAATATTAATGGCTTATTTAAGGGCGTATAAACATTTCTGTCCAATCAAATGCTCTTTAGAATGAAAACATCAGCTATTTTCGGCAGTCAGATTCTGCAATAACTTTTGGTTGTCAGAAAACATTCATGGGGTCTTTAAGCGTGGCTTACGTCCAAAGGGGCCAGTGTATCTGAAAGCTGCAAGACAGGAACTGTAACAGTGTGATGCAAGTTAGAAACGGTTGATGCATTGCAAAGATAAAACAGGGACTCGCTTTGGATGATTTTGCGCCCTTGAACAGTAAACTGACACTAAAGTTTTCTGAAATTGAAAAACACTTCACCTCTCACTGTACAGTTTAGAGTTCTGTATAATAACCAGTTATTACAAGACATATAAGGTTTGGACAGGTTGCTGGTTTGCTTTTTTTTTCTTTTTCTCAGTAAATCACGAGAGCGTAATGCTAGACAAGAAGAGCAGAAACGCAATACCGAGCGGGCAGAGTGCATCTTTAAGAGGCTGTGCAAGACTTGGATGTATTTACAATCACCTTTTCAACTGTGCAAAACCCACATAGCAAACCAAAGTAAAGGATGAATGAACCTCGACTACACGAACACTGGCGCACGGGAGCGAAAAAACGTTTCCGGCGTGCACGTACACACATATAGCAAAGAAAAAAACAGCATGCTAGCGAAGCGACGCGTCGGATTTGTGCTCTCGATTCAAGTGATCCCAGCTCAACTGGGATTACATAAAGATCTTTTTTACTTTTATACATTTGGACCGTTTTATAATGGCATGTTTTGCACTAAAACACTAATTGTAACAAAAATAAAATATGTGGACGTGGCATTTTTAGGAAAATGGTTGATCGGTTCTGTCCTAAGCCATCGTTTCAGCGAAAAAGGACAGCGGCACCACATTTAAATGTCTTCAGAGCTCAGCACATTTAAGGCAGCGAGAAAGCACCATTTTCTGCTCATTTTCACAAAGCTGGTACACTCTCCTACAAGCAGTTGCCTCGTACCTGCGGCGAGGAGAAAACAACTACGCACACGGCCGTGGACTCGAACGAAAGAGGTCTGTGGTGCAGGAGTGCTGCAGGTCACTATACGCTTGGCAGTGAAACGAGTGGTGGACTTTTGCGAATGATTTCACAGTAGCGGTAATGACACGTTGCACGTTTTGTGCTTGTTGGCTAGAGGCGTTTCATGAATGGTGCCGGCGAGATGAGTGTAAACCACATGTTGGCTCTGGCACCACAGCAGCACCAGTTTGTTGACTGAGGTCAGAATTCAGAATGTTGCCCTTTAGGTTTTTAAACCTCAGTGAATTTCAACTAAACACTTGCCTCTGTAAACATGTTTAACTTACGAATCGCCTCCAACAAATTCAAATTCCAGTTGTTTTTTTTAATAATTAAGTAAGCACACACACTTTTCCCCAGTGTCGTGTGTGCCACCAGCACCTTTTCGTTCGCTGCATACTGGACACTCCACCGGAGGCGTCGGGCGTTTCATAAGCCTGTCTCATTAGCACAAGTCCTGTGGGCCCTTTGCTTTTTAAACCAATCAGAAGACTTCCTCTTCGAATGGGGCGGGGCTTAGAGGGCAGACTCCAATGAGGAGTCCAGCAGGTCGTCGTGGTGACTGGCGCTGTCGCTGTCACAGCTCTGGGCACTGGAGTAGTTCGCAGCTTCCTGTAGCCTCATCAGCATATTCATCTAATGGACAGAGAAGTACAAACACATATGTTTGCGATGCGGAAGATGTTACTCAATATTACAGTCAGTGCCAGGGTTACATGTTACAAGTAACAAATTGATGTAATTAAGTTACTTTTCAAGAGTAACAAGTTCGTAATTAGTTTATTTTTCACCATTCTCCAAGTATACTTCCGTATTTATTTACTGACAAATACAATTTAAATGTATTCATGTTCTAGATCACTAGATCGTTGTAAACAATGTAATTAAACAATGTTGCAAACTATAAAAAAAATAGCCAAGAATAGTTTTACTGTTCTGAAAGAAACGGTGTCAGGCAGTGACAGTATCGCAAAAGTTGCTGAGACGTTAAAGGGATAGTTCACTTTGAAATTAAATTTTGGTATGTTTTAGCTTACCTAAAGGGCATCCAAGATGTAGGTGTCTTTTTTTCCGCAGTAGTTTCAATTTTGATATTTTTAGGTCAAACCGTTCTTGTCTCTCAGTGATGCCATACACTAGATGCCGCCTCGTTCCAATGAACTGCCGTAGCCAAGGCGGCATCTATTGTATATATCTATGCACCAGTCTGCGTACACGTCACATAATAGGAAGCGCCCGCGCCTTCAGATCACTTGGACGTGGCTTTGTACAAAAGATAAAAACGATATAAATACTGTTCCGTTTTCTCACACAAACCGCTCGTTTCGTGTCTTAGGCCATCAATGTGTACTTACGATGGGGAATTGTTTAATTTGGACGATGGGGAATTGTTTTAATTTGGACTCTGTGCATGCTCTTTGAGAAAGTGACCATAGACCTGCATTATATGACTGACAGACAAGAACGGTTTGACCTAAAAATATCAAAATGGAAACAAAGACACCTAAATCTTGGATGCCCTTGAGGTAAGCTAAAACATACCAAAATTTTATTTCAAAGTGAACTATCCCTTTAAGGTGTGTCACGTTCGCAAAATTTCGCAGACAAAAATCTCCATTGTTTATTGCCAATAGTATAGCGATAAATGAAGTTCAGCTCAAACAGAAGCCACTTTCAAACCAAGCAGCGTTCTGTTAGCCATCATGGCGAATTTGCCTGATCAACTTGAACGGGTTGCGAAATCTGTGAGGGAAATGTTTGCCCTCATGCAATGGAATCTGGATAGCGACTGGATTTCGCTCGCGAAATTTCCCCGAACAATGGTAAATATGACGCCACCTTTCCACACAAAAGTAACGCTGAATGTTTTTGAAATAAGTCCTTTTGATTAGGGCACTAGTTTACCATGTTACTTTGAAATGTAACATTCCCCAACACTGGTCTGTGCTGAACAAACAAACAAACAAACAAACAAACACACTACTACAGTTGTAATGAACTCACACAACCACACTAGTGATGTTCAAAAACACAGCCACGAAGCACGAAACTAATGGTGTTTACACAACACTCATTTGACATCAATGACCACTGTAACACTAGTTGAACAGACAGATATTGGAACAAACACAGATAGAAGGAAACATTTGTACCTTATCATTCACATAGACACAATAGAGAGAAACACTACAACATTAAAACCCTTAAATCTATAAACACAAGCGTTATCAGACTGAACTAGATCAAACTAATCACTGATATTTACAAAAAACAGCAGTTCTGTCACCTTATAATCTCTGAACGTCTGTTCTCAGAAAAAAAAAAAAAGGAAATGAGAGGAGACAGCAAGATGAGACAGTGCAATAATTGTGCATTTGTTTAACTTTTGACCTCAGGGAACCACAGTCATTATTATAATATTATGACAATGAAATTAGCACTAATAAATATGTGTAAAATGGCTTTTTGAGATTGGGCCTTATTTATGAAATATGAACAGAACACATTTCTGTGTATAAGTGTATCTAAAGCCATTCTCAGCTGAACTGAATGCAAAAGGTTACATACAAATGGTTTTATGTATTATATTGTCCTGATTCATGAATACAGTAGGTCACATTGCATGTACTAAGTGCTGCCACCTAGAGGACGTTTATTTCGTATCGCTCATTCAGACTCTTACATTACAGTTATGTCCACAGGAGGGTGGGAGAGGGCTGTTTTGTTTTAATTCTCTCTCTTTTTGTCACACACGTCTGGTTTACTATCTTTGTGGGGACTCTTCATAGACGTAATGTTTTTTATACTGTACAAACTGTATATTCTGTCCCCTTACACTAACCCTACCCCTAAACATACACATCACACAAAACTTTGTGCATTTTTACATTTTCAAAAAAACTTATTCTGTATGATTTATAAGCTTGTTTCCTCATGGGGACCACAAAAAAAAAAAAAAAAAAAAAAAAATCCCCACAAGGACAAGGATTTTGGATATTCCCCACACACGCTTATCACTACCAGACAGGTTATCTGAGCCATTGCTTTTTTATGTTTACCAAGTCTTTATTATTCATGGACATTTTGGAAATATATGTGAGCATTTGATCTAGATAGCACTGTAAACTTTATCATTTCTATGCAGAATTTTTCAATTCTCATTTTTGAATGTGTATACATATGGATACATGTCAGCTATCCTTACAAATACACATATGAATGGTAACCTGAAAAATTGGCATTCATTTCCCCCTACTCAAATATTGCCCATGTTTCACCTTGCTGCTCTTGGGCAGTTCCTAATCTAGAAAAAGAGCTAGCTATTTTGCATGACTAGTGATTTAGTACTGTAGTTTTTATTATCTTATAACTTACAGTATACAATACCATTAAAAAGTTTGGAGTATGTTTAAAAAAAAAAACTTTTATTCAGCAAGGATGCATTAAATTGATCAAAAGTGACAGTAAAGACATTTATAACCTGTAAACAGATTTACATTTCAAATAAATGCTGTTCTTATGAACTTTCTATTATCAAAGAATTCTGGAGGAAAAAAGTGTCATAGTTTCCACAAAAAAAATATTAAAATAAGTCCTGAAGGATCATGTGACACTGCAGACTTTGAGTAATGGCTGCTGAAAATTTAGCTTTGCCATCACAGGAATGAATTATTAAATTAAGTTAGAATAGTAATATCACTGTATGTTTAATCCGACCCCAAACTTTCGAACGGTAGTGCATATCTAAATGAACTGTGTTTTATGAAGCTATCTTTACCAGTGGGTCTCCCTCTGTGTCACTCTGAGATACTTGTTTGGAGGTGGCTCCGTCTTTAGAGGAAGTGTAGCCATCATAGCCCACGTCCTCGGGCCGCAGCTGCAGCAGAGACTGGCCTTCATGCTGCAGGGAGGCTGAGCTCCAAGGGTAGGTGTCAATCACCCATTTGGAAGGGTCCTCCCATGCCGCCCTCTTACCATACAGCTGGAGTGATAAACAAAAAAATGGTTTTAGGTATAAATTGTGAGAAATACCCATAAAACATGAGTGTGTGTGGTTAAATGTGTACCTGCAGTCCTTCTCGTACTGCTTCCAGTAGATATGGCACTAGAGAATAGTTCCACAGGTCAGTAAACCACACACGTGAGCCGTCCGCATCCATTGGACAGGACAGGAACAGACGAGGACCTGGAAGCAACGTGATTTAACATCTCTGGGCAAACAACCAAATCAAATATGTTAATTGGCTTGTGTGTTGTGTTTATTACCGATAGTGACGTCTGAGGAGCTGTGAGCCTCTAAGAAGGAATTGAGGTGTTGCCAGGTTTTGGGGATCCAGTCGATGATTTTGATGAGGTCGTTGCTGCGCATGTTCTTATCAATCTCAGTTTCAATCAATTTTCTTTTCAGGAATCGGCCCAGGAAGCCCTTCACCGGCTCAGTGTGGTTGGCACACAGCACCCACCTGAGGGGTTGATGGTCGGATATTACACTGAGAACATGACTGGAAAGATTTGTGTACTGTATGTGTGCAAGTGACAAATGTAAAATATGATCACTTATGGCCCCCATGTGGAGAAAAGCTAGAATAACAATCATCAGATGCTGTGTGTCTTGTTCAAAACCATCTGTTACATTGACATTGAACACAGTACCTGAAGTTGTGATGCAACTCCAAGTTTGGAGATGAGGACACACCCTGGTTCATAGTTCCTATGACATACGGGCTGTGGAAGGGACAGATGCACATAATTAGATGCAATTCATCAGCTCAGTTTCAGATACTCAAGGAAAATCCACTATAATGGGTGTCAAACTGTGGTATAAAATAAACAGTTCCAGTAAGAAATGCTGATTGGTCAATACAGCTAAAATACATATAGGAAACCGTATTTACAGTAATATTGTGAAATATTGTGATCCTTCAGAAATCATTCTAAAAGGCTGATTTGGTACTCAAGAAACATTTCTTCTTATTATCAATGCTGACAACAGTTGAAATCAGATTCTTTGTTGAACAAAAAGTAAAAAAAAAACAGCATTTTTTTTTTTAAACATTATAAATGTCTTTACTTTCATTTTTGATCAATTTAATGTGTCCTTGCTGAACAAAAGTATTAATTTGGGTAGTGTATATTTACAATATTGATGATCTCTTGTATTTTATTGCTTAAAAGCTAAATAAATATATTTAAAAAGTTTGGGGTAACAATAGGAATCATCACCATTTGTGGTATTTGCAGTTGAGGAATCCATTGAAGATGTCACTGAGGGAGCCAATATGATGGAGGTTATCCAGAATAACTACAGTGGGGAGCTCGATCTCACACTCCTCTGTATTGCACTGCTCGGCCAGGCTAGAGAGGTACTGCCGAAGATCCTGGTTTGAGCAAACACAAAGCTTTGTCATTACTTTAAAAGGTAACAATCAGTAAGTCATTCACAGGTTGAGTCATTCACATCCCCAAAATGAGCAAGTCTGTGGCGCTTTCGAAACATTGCTTTTTTATTTTGAGCATATTGGCAACTATAGACGAATGGCGTGAGTTTAGTGTGGGATTATATGTTGGTTTCCACCAATAGCAAATGGGGAGAATTTATAAAAGGAAAGCCTTTTATAAAACAATTATTTTAGCAATTTCTCACTACATCACACTTCTTCCGGATCTTGTGAACCTAAATGAGTACAATGCCGAATACGCACAAAAGCTTCTCCTGAGAGAGGGAGCAATTACCATTTTACCATTATGGTCAGGGGCATGACATTTCCGTAACACGCTCTAAGCGGTTCGCCAATCACAACATGCTGGGTCAGCTGACCAATCAGAGCATATTTTCTATTTCAGAAGGAGGGGCTTCTTGAAACAGGAACTAAATGGGCATTTGAGTCACACTGGGAAGAGAGGAGCTGCAGTAATGTAAAATATGTGAAAAATAATTGTTTTTTTGAACAATCAAGCATGAAAACCTATTCTAGTATACCCCCAAAACAAAATCAAGACTTTGTATAGGGCATAATAGGCACCATTTAAAATGAATGCGTCCCAGAATGGAAATACATACCTTGCTGGATTTCTGGTCCACGTTGAAGCTCGCCAAATTAGTGTCGGTTACCTCTCGACCAGTCTTGGAGAGGATGAAGTAAGCCAGTTTAGTGGCTAGGTAAGATTTGCCAGTTCCACTCGGACCGGACAAAATTATTCTACGGTGCTCCATCAGCAGGTTCAAATAGCGTTGAATGATGGGTTTAGGGATCAATGTATCAAACACCAAGTCATCAATACTACCCTCCTTCACACCTACAGTACATAAACAGAAAGACATTTGACTTCAAATCTTTGCTGCACATTTGACCTCTTTTTGAGGACCCTACAAGAACCTTTTGAGGTTCCTCACCTTTGAGGGTGACTGTGATGACGTTGTTGTCGCCCACCAGATATCCACAGGGCAACAGTTCAGGCACCTCAGAAGCATGAGATCGGACCACATCCCCCATCCTGTAGCACACTATACTATCCGAATTCAGGCCCAGACTGGTCAACGGGTCCACACGGAACACATACTCCTAAATGAAAGAAAATGAATCTGTTAGATCAGAAATATTGGAACTGAAATATATTTGCAAAAGGCTAAACTGGCACCTTAAACAAGCGTCGTATTACACCATCCAACACGTCCCACTTGGTCTTTCCACTGACGCCAATGGAGCCAATCAGATACACCTTCTTCTGCATAGCCTTAGATGACGAGAGGATATGAAATGATGCTCGTAAGGGTATTGTTTATTAGTAGTTTCATTTCAAAACAGCTTCCGAAATTAAAACAGGATAGTTAAAATCACTCTATACCTTGGTCTTGTTGAAGTCGCTCTTGATCATGACCACTATACGGACGCTCCTGCCCTCTTTGCGTAGGTTGCCCTCATAGCCGTCATCCAGCAGAATATCTGTGCACACAAACACGAACTTCAAACTCACTGCATGACAAAAATATCAAAGCCTGAACAACTCAAAAGACTTATCGCCAAATGAGTCATTGAATCTGGGGGAGAAGAACCTTTTACAGCGCTGACAAATTCGGCAAGCGGAGACACTAAAGTGTAGTTTTGACTGTAGTTAAACGCCGACCGCTTTAAGCTTTGTTGTCTGTGGGGCTGAGCTGTTTGGTTTTAACAGGGATTTAAATAAAGGAAGAGGGCTGTTAGTGGAGGAGTGCGGCTTTGATGGGCCATGTACGAGGAGCTTGGTGAATGGGAAGAAGGGGGGCGCTTTGTATTCATCCTGCACGAGGTTCTGCAGAGGAGTGATAACGTTCCTTCCACCACACGTCCACCCACGCTCTAGTGCTCCTCCACACATCTCTCCATCAATTAAGCAGCCCAAAGTCCTGAGAGAGAAGGAAATCGCTACTTTTAATTAGCCGGAGAGCAAGCGAGTCCATGCCATCCCACCCCAAAACGTGGCCACAGGCACACTGTTCAAATCCTCCCTTACAGAAAAGAGGCCATTTCACTCTTCGCTGCGTTCTTTCTCTTCCCGCACAGCTGTGAAATAGTCTTTCCCATGCCAGAGTTTTCATTAACGCCACACCAGAATCATCAATAACACAGACATATGCAAATCTACACTGCAGTCCATGAGCTGAGCACACTGGTGGAAAACGAAATCATCCGATTGAAAAATAACTTTCCGGACACTGTTGGCAAGATGATTATATGCATCAAGTTTGCTTGCAACGGTTTTAATTGTGACCTCATATAGCACCAAGTCTCACAAGGAAACACCAATTTAACACAGTCTATCCATGTATCATCAAAACATTGAGCCATAAAAATAATCAATACCAGGATTCCAGAAAAGTTTGGATATTTTGGATGTCTTTGACAGGTTGTGTTGTGATTTGGTTGTATTTGTCTTAAGAAATTGCAGTTCTAAATGACTGTTCTCAAACTCTAAGACAATAGTCCACACCACAACTATAACGATAACAAAACAGAGGAACAATATTGTAGGATTCTTTCAGTTAATGAGCTATAAAAACGAACCTGAGTACATGTACACTACAGTATATGTTGTTATATTGGACTGAGTTGAGAACAGCAATCAAACAAATTTATGTAATACATAAATGTCATCATATTGTCATGCTAGCTACTTTTATAACATATTAACATCTGAAGACAATCCAAATACTTTTCACAATCCCCAAAACAAGGTAACAATGCCTAAAGTGTCATTTTGATGGTGCATACTGGAAATAAACATTGTTAGACCCAAATAACTCCACGTTCAAATTATGAAGCATAGCCTGACCTGACATAATGGTGTCTGTGATGTTGAGGTTGTTCAGCGACAGCCCCAGAGATTGGCGTGAGGACGAGGAGGACGTGCTGGAGGTTTCTGAAGGTGGACGGGCTGTTTTAGCAGGTGTGGCCGCAGGTGTGGTGTTGCCACTGGACTTGAGTCTGTCATTCTCCGCCTTCAGCAGCTCAATCTCATTCTGCACATAAAAAACAGGTCATTTCAAAATTACAATGATAGCTACAATAAAACTACATTTCTCTAACACATATGTGACTAGAAAAAAAAGGAACTTTCCCACACACTTCAAAACTGAAATACGCTTTTGTGACATACTAAGAAGATTAGGACTTGCTCTTTGTTGTCTAAGTTTCTAAACTGTTTCTAAGGCTTTTAATGACTGTGAGAAGTTAGTTTAAAGGTTTTGTTAATCTTTAGATTAGACTTGTGTGCCATGCTCAGCAAACCAGTGCTATAAGGAAAAGCTCAGACAGATACTTCAAGAGTATGAACAACACAGTCTGGTTGTTTTATCTTGGAATTAGAGCATTTTGGCCCTTTTATCAACAGTTACTTTGATCTTAGTCATTCAATCACCTTGTTTCAGACTTTAAATGATTCAGTCCAAGTGTTTTAAGCAGCATAAGTGTTTGCTGGCAAAGAGTTCCTTAAACAAATCAACTTTGTGGGATTCTTTAAACTTCTGCCATGAGTGTTCTGTGTGGGTACTAAGAGAGTACTTTGATATAATATATATATTTATTTTATTTATACAATATTGTTCAAAAGTTTAGGGTACACAGCACAACTGTTTTCAACATTGATAGTTATAAAAAAGGTTTCTTGAGAACCAAATCAGCATATTAGGATAATTACTGAAAGATCATGTGACACTGAAGACTGGAGTAATTGCTGCTAAACATTCAGCTTTGCCATCACAAGAATAAATGACATTTTAATATAATACATAGATCACTGAATTGCACTAAGACACTGGATTAGAATTCACAATACATTGATATAATGTTGCAGGGCCCAGAGTGAGTCAGCATGCATATGTGTGCGTGTGTGTGTGTACCTGCATGCGATTCATGGCTTCTCGTATCTGGTCAAGGTGGTGGGCGGAGCTTAACGCCTCCAGTCTGATATCAGTCAGCTTCAGCTCCTTCTCTCTCAGTTCGTTCTTCAGCTGTAGGATAATCTCGGCCTCGGCCTCTGTACATTCACACAGTCTGCACAAACACACACCGTACAGGGAGGAGGTGGGTCACAACACTGTTACACATCACAGAGAGCTACAAAACACAGGCGGGTTTAATGCACAACAAACTCCTGGAGAATTAGATGTGGTCAGAATATTTATATGCACAAACACTTTGATGCACACAAATTCACACACTGGGCTTTGTGTTTTATATTTGTGAGGGGCGTTTGCTGCATTCCATTCAAAGTTGGACGTGAGATATTCGTTCTTGTAGCATTCTATTGTTCACAAGTGTTCATCATTAACTGTGTAAAGCTCCCTGGTTACCGCCATGTTAGCCTAACATACTTCTCCACACCTTGGTGAAACTGGAGTTGTGAACTGGTAAGAAGTCAGACTTTTAGTGGAATTCTATTGCGTAGAAAAATTCGAAGTAGGAAATTCCAACATTTCGAGCTGAATGGAAGGCGGCATTAGAGATCACACTCATGATCAACACAAACAGGAAGTGGGAATCCGTCATGTCCATTATTAAGGCTTGTTCAAACCAAGAACGATAACTATAATGATAACTATAATGATAACTTCACTAGCGTCCAGACCACTGCACAATATCGTTCTGTTTATGACAAGCTCACTGCAGTTAGGTAATCTGCTGCTTTAAATGCTCAAGCTCTTTAAAGCAGGATGGATTCTGATTAGCTGTCATTGTTTTTATCATTCATAAGCTGTAAAACAATCGTTATGAAAGTGATTCCAACAATATCGTTCCTCTATGTTGTTATTGTTATAGTTGTGGTGTAAAATTCTCTGTTCTCTTAGAATTAGAACGATTATTAAAACTTAAGTTATCATTATCATCATCATTATCATTATAGTTTAAGGGCCTTTAAGCACAGGCAAATTATTGAAGTTAAAGCAACATATAGTAAGTAATATTTTAATAAATAACTCCACGATTAATTCCTAAACGATTATAGACGAGTTTGACTAACTTTTTGTTAGCAAATATTGAAATTTAATTTGTTTTGTTTTTACAAAAATCTCCTTAATAAAATTTCCATTTTTTTAGTACATCTCCCATTACAAATTAAATTCAAATATATTTTTTTGTAGATTTTTTCTCAAATAAAATGTTTTACAACTGAAATATAGGGGAAGGGATCTTTTGTAATGATTTTAGTCACTGCACACTCCCAATCCTTCCCAGCATGCCACACTGTGCCCGTTACCGAGATCTGTGCTTGTAGACCACATGACCATTTGACTTTTTCTTTGGCATCCAAATGGGGGAGGACTTGCTATCACAAAAACACTTTCTGAAGACACATGAAATTGAGGAACAAGGACAGAATACAGATATGATTAAGGGAAAGGATGAAATATAAGTAAGATTATCAAAAAAAAAAAAAAGAGAGCAAAAATAAATAAAAAGAATTCAACAAAACAAGCAATAAAATCACTGAAACACAAGTGGAAGTTACTGGTGATAAATGTGTTGAATGTGTTATGGCCCATTATATGCAAGAGTGTAACTGAAATAGAAACAAATGACATTAAAACATAACAAATATGTGCATGTTTAAGCGTGTTCAAGAGGTGTATATGCATGTACTGTATGTGTGTCTGTACTCACTCTGTGGTGGACGGCGATGAGAGCAGTGGTTGGATGGTGCTGGTCTGTCTGTTGGTGTGTTGTAGTTTGGGTGAAGAAGGAAGGGATGAGTCAGTCATCTCTTCAAACTCATCGTGAGATGATTGGGTCTTGTTGGTCTTTTTCTTGCTGAAGGCCTGCTTAAAGGAGCTCCGCAACTGTAAGAAAAACCCCCACAAATTGTCTTCTGTGCTAACCAAATGCATGCCACATTTTCTGAATGTAGCCTGAAACATTCATTCAACAAATATTATTGCATTATATAATGCTTAAAAGATCATTAGGTAAGACATTCAAATAGTCTGGTAAACATCACATGGTTATCTTCAGTCAGCTTATGATAAAGGTTAAAAATAAGGTTAATGTAACATTTTGAGAGGGTAAATACCAGCCTGCTTGTGCAATTCACTGTGCAGAACTAATAAAGCAGCAGAAACATACAGTACTGGCAGTCAGTGGGACTGGGGGAAGCTGGTGGCATGCACATATTTCTATGGAAACACCTAGGATTTGGAGGGGGGCAGTTGGTGGGGGGAGGGGGAGGGTTGTTTGAGGTCATCAGAGGCAAATGGCCGCAGTGATGTGGGACGTGAAAACACTAACCTGGGCGGGGATGGAATCAGCCACCTATGGATAAAACACACTCACTGTTACTATTGACTGAAACGTTCACTGCTGGACCAGAATGTTCAGGAACAGCAGCATCATTTATTCATTGTTCACTTGATTAGATTAGATCTGAATGGAGGCTGTGTCTGTCAGCATGGAACTAGTTAATTCCACATAACAGCATTTGACTGGAACTCTATTTCCTCAACTTCCTTTGACATCAGTGCACTCAACAATAAGGACATTTTTTTCTGACCTGGTACTATTTGCACTTGTTCAGCTACTGCACTCACAACAAGCATATTACTTATGCATATTTTATGTATGTATTTTTAATGCGATTTTAAACATTTTATTTTTTGTACATATACACACAAATAATACATTATTATTAGTATTATATATAAATTATGCATTAAAATATTTAATTAAAAGCTATAATATATAGGTCTATTATAAGACAAAAAAAAAACATACAAATGGTGAAGGAATTTCCATGTGTTAGAAACTATCCATCCATCCATCCATCCATCCATCCATCCATCCATCCATCCATCCATCCATCCAATTAAACTTTTTCTGTTTTCTTTACAAAAATGTATACACATTATATATATATATATATATATATATATATATATTAGGGCTTTTTTATATATATATATATATATATTAGGGCTGTCAAACGATTAATCACGATTAATCGCATCCAAAATAAAAGTTTGTTTTTACATAATATATGTGTGTGTATGGAGTATAATTATTTTCTATATATAAATGCATGCACACACATGCATGTATATATTTAAGAAATATTTGCATGTATATACTGTGTATATATATTTATATTATATATAATTTATATTATATATAAATATTTTATATATAAATAACACATTTTTCTTAAATATATATGCATGTGTGTGTATTTATATATAGAAAATAATTATACTCCATACACACACATATATTATGTAAACACAAACTTTTATTTTGGATGGGATTAATCGCGATTAATCGTTTGACAGCCCTAATATATATATATATATATATTAGTGCTGTCAATCAATTAAAATAAAAAAATCAATTAAAAAATCAATTAAATCAATCAGTTAAAAATAACTAGATTAATCACACATTTATTCTGTGATTAATCATGATTAATTGCAGTTAAAAACAAGTTTTATGCATTTTAATATATTTTATAATGTAATAATTTCACAGTTAATCTCCAAATTAATGTAGAAACAACACAGTTCTCTTTTGTCTTGTCGCGGTTGACTGGTTTAAAAGCTTTTGCATGAATAAAAGTATCATATAATGTTACGCTAGCCAAAAGATGTCAGAAAATACGGATGTTGCATTAATCGCGTTAAATATTTTAACACGTTAAACTGGACAAAAATTAATCGAAATTTTTTGACAGATATATATATATATATATATATATATATATATTAGAAAAAATTTCTAATTTTCCTTAAGCATTTTCATTCTCTATATGTGTATTAAATTATATTTAATAGAAGGCAAAACAAAACTGTCCCGCTACTCTCTCTCACAATGCATCCTTATTGTTGAGCCCTGCTGTGAATGTATTATTTTGCAACCCTCGTCTCACTCGTTTTCTTTTTAGTTTGCTTTCTCACTGTCTTTCATCTTTGAGCAGCGTTTCCAGACTGTCTGAATCCAGAGACCACACTGCCTCAAATTGTGCTGATGAATAATTAATAGGCGCATAAATAAAGAGGTGATTGGTATTTATGAGCTCAGTTTGAGCTCTGCTCTCATTACAAGAGTCCAGGGCAGCTTGAGGAAAAGTTGCTATAACTGCTGCACACAATGCCAATGTTATTTCTCAAACAGCTGTTTACCTCAAGTGCTCTTGACTTAATGTACACCCTAAATGAGAATAAACAACAGCCCACAAGCGTTAGGAGATAATAAATCTGTAAAATTGCTGCGAGTGAACTAGAACAGCTGACTCGGAGTAAAACATGCAAAACTGCATCTTAATAACATAAATATATCACCGGTAATGACTGCAACCTGAGCGAGATGTTCTTTAGTGCATTAGAAGATATAAAGATATGTTTTTTTAAAGGGCAAGAACTGAAGGGTGAGGAAGTTTAGGGGTTTGAAGGGCCACTGAGGGGAAAAAATGGGACGAGCATGTCGGATCCTCCATACGGGCATGCAGGAGAGTTTGAGGGGGTGTTATAGTCACCTTGTGTCCTCTATCCTTTCCCTGGTGGTGTGGTGAGGAAGTGAAAGACAGAGAAAGTGTGAGAGAGGGCGTGAAAGAGGGCGAGACAGCCGGAAGGGGGTGAAATGACAGAAATGTTTGTGCTACGTGTTCTTGATGTTCCCAAAGTAGAAACCGAGTTAGAGAGGATGCCACTACTAGAATGATGACTAACTAAAAATCACTTTATCATAGAAGAATTTGAAAAAAGCGTAATAGAATACGATAAAGACACCTTTCTTTCCTCTTACAATGTTAGTCAAGGTTTCACAGTTGCTAAATATGGAAAAGGCATTAATATCTAGACGCTAAGAATGCAAAGGTAATAAGTTCGATTCCCAGGGAAAGCAAGAACTAATAAAATGTAAATATGTACATTGAAAATGTTCATTACATTGTCGCTTTGAATAAAAGCGTCAGCCAAATACAAATGTAAAAGATAATGAATTTGTAATATACTAAACGTAAAAGTGTAAGATGTAAGATGAAGCCATTTATGAAGCCATTTATGCAACCGTCAAGCCGAACAGTTCTAAGAACGGCAAGGAACGGTTACGGTTATATTTCCACTTGAGCTTGGTTCGGTACGGCAAGATTACAAACTGTTCTCAGCTCTATAAGCTCTTTAAACATTGACTGCAGTCGTCAATTTTTTATATTTTGTCATCTAATGCAGTGATTCATATATTTCATATATATATATATATATATATATATATATATATCTTTTTTCACAGTTGTAGTCATCATTCTACAAGCGGACAAGCCTGTGATGCTGAAGCCTTGTGCAATGACTCACCCAGCTTTTCTTCTTTTTCTTCTTGTCGTCTGCGTCTTTAGCGCTACCCATACTGGAATGGCTGGCTGCACTGTTAATACTGGACATACTTTCTGACGAGTGCTGTCGACGGATCCTCAGGTCTGCCACACACACACACAAACAGTCATCATCACATAATAAACATTTGTGAGTTACAATGGAACTTTCAATGGAAGTCAATAGGGCCAGTTTTAAAAGCAGAAAATTTTACAAAAGCACTTACATGTATTCTTCTGTTAAAACTGAAATCTGTGTATTATTTATTGTTTAGTTGTTTAAATTGTTATTTTTATGGTTGTTTTAGGGCTTTAGATGTTAAATGTAAAATGAAAAAAGTAAAATGACTTACACAGAAAATGTTAGTAAGTGTTTTTTTTTTCATACTTAAATCATGTTTAAAAAAACTTTCAATTTTGTGGTAATTGATTATACCACAAGTACTGTCGATTGAGTTGAAAAGGTGCTGTCACGTTAGCAAAAATTGCGGTGAAATATGGTGGGCAAAAAAGATTCATTGTTTATCATCAATAGTGTAAGTACTGTGTGATGCACAGCTCACATAGAAGTCACTTTCAAACCAATTAGTGTTTTGTTAGTCAACACATCAAATTTGCTGTGGGACCAACTTGATATCATTGCGAAATCAGCATGGGGGAATCTTTTGCACGCTCTATGCAAGGATTCTTACTAAAATGATTGGATTTCAACGGTAAATGTGACTGCACCTTAACTTGAACCTGAAATATTCCTTTAATAATTGTGAAACAGAAAGATTTTGAAGTATCTACACAAGCAGCACCTTTATGAACGTGATCAGGGCCGTTGAGGGCCACTTGAATGGCCGTCTGAGCATCTGTGTTCTGAGTTTTCAATGCTTCAATGGTCTCTCTCAACTCCGCCAGCTCTGACTCCTACAACACACACAGTTACATTGAATATAAACACAACTGATTTCCCCATATCGCTTAGAAAAGTAAAAGCACACCTCCCCCCAACAAGCCACATGATTATGATTAATGTCTGTTGCTCAAATGATGCAGACAAGAGTTGCGCAACAAAGTTGAACACTTATGTTCAGAGGTTTGTTTAAATCCCAAACCCTAAATATGCACAAAAATAATTGTGATGCTAGCAAGCATTGCTAATTAAAATATCAAATCAGCATTACATCTGAATCGCTAGAAAGGAAGTGAGCCACATGGCACTTTCGGTTTTTGACCCTACACAAACTCTTTTGTAGGCAAAGCACAAACTCCCTCTCGTACCACCAGCTGTCTTATTCCTCTATCAGATGTTTCCTGCCCAAAAAGCACATGTGGAGATAAGCGCCCCGCTGATCCGAGGAACCGAGCATGTGTTCCAGCCCCGTATTCCATCACAATACGGTCTCTCTGTCGATCCAGAGCTCAAGATTCTAGTGCTTACAATAGGGTTTCAGCTTTAATTGAAATTGTCCCATCTTAACAAAGACGTCCCTCTGTAATCTCTGATGGTTTATTCAAGAGGGATTAACAGAGGCAGGAACTCATTAAGTCGATGATGGTGCTTTGTGCAAATTAAGGAAGCAGTTTCACATTTTAACCTGAAGGTTACATTTACATGATGACTGGATGGTTTTATTGATGGGTGGAACTGCTTAGACTACTCAGTCCCCCCCTAGAAAACGGTACAAGTATCTCTTGATTGGTAGAATATGCTATTAAGTCTCAACAAACACGGAAAACATTCAAATATTTAAGTTATTGTTCACATTTGTGTGTGTGTGTGTTTGTCCTTTCCTACCTTTTGCTCCGCTGTCATTGTTAGACTCTGCAGGCGACAGGTCATGTTCGTCAGACTCTTCTCAAACGCAGCCACCAGGTGTGCCTGTCAAAACACACACACGCAGATTTCAACACATGGTTCTAATAAGATACTTTACCAAATCCACAGGGAAATTTAGAAATAATCGAAAAATTAAACCTCTCTGGGTTCGAGGCTATCAAAGCTTGACATCTAGAGGTACATGTATAAATAATAGTTATGCTAATAGTATGTATGCTAATGTTCAAAAGTTTGGGGGTCAATAAGATTTGTTAATGTATTTAAAAAATATATTATTTTATATTCACCAAGGCTGCATTTATTTGATCAAATATGGTAAAAACAGTAATATTGATATATATTATACAACTTTTTCTATTGTAATATATTTTAAAATATAATTTATTCTTGTGATGCAAAGAATACTCCAGTCTTCAGTGTTACATGATCCTTCAGAAATCATTCTAATTTGATGCTCAAGAAAATTGTTGTGCTGCTTGATATTTTTGGGTAAACGTCATACATTTTTTTTGTATTCTTTGATGAATAAAAGGTTCAAAAGAACAGAATTGATTTGAAATAGAAATCTTTTGTGGCATCACAAACGTCTTTACTGTCACTTTTCACCAATTTAATGCGTCCTTGCTGACGCTTGTTTTTCATACAACACAAAACCTGCTTTGCTTTCGGCAACACAAACCGATGAAGCCAATAATGTGAATGCAGTGGGTGTAAAACAAATATAAGTACACTGTGAGACATACAGTATAGATTTTCAGATCTATTAAGTTTATCCTTCTGTGCATAAAAAACTTACAGCACACTCTGGGCATCTGAGCTGGAAAAACTATCAACAACTATCTTGTATCCACCCAGTCTGAGCCTCTGGAGGATTCCTCCTGGGAAACTCTGATCTATCCTGCACAGGCAAGCTAAACAGTGCTGTGAACTCCTCAACAGTCACCAAGGGATTTGAAGCATGTTTCAGGTTTAAGCTCCTGAGAAGGAGTTCAAAGGAAACACAATGTCTAAGGCTTGTCTGAACATAAGGCCCAGGGCTTTGGTGGAAGAGCCGTCTCTCCTGACCTCAGCTACACTGAAAAGACTTCTGAAGTCTGTGAATGAATATATATTCACACAACAAAGTTACAATAGTAACGAACGTAAGTACATCCAAAATATATTTAATACATCCAAAACATCTTTTGGCCTTATAAATGACCCAGTTTAACATCTGACCTTAGACTCATAGTGTTTTTAAAAACTAAGGGACAGAACAAAAAACAAACAATACATACGATAGTCAGAGCTGGCATAAAATTATTTTTTTATTTATTTTATTTATAATGCTTTTCTAAAACTCAAAGTGCTATGACAGAGTAATAATAATAAACATTAATAAAAAAAAAAAGAATACAAACAATAAAATGAAATAAAATTAAAAAAGCACAGATTTGAAAACATGAATATTTAGAGACTTTCTTATCACCAAAGGTAGAGCATTTCATAACCGTGGAGCTGAAACAGAGAATGCTCAGAGGCTGCTGAACAGTACAAGAACCAGAAGAGAGCAGAGAAAGGGTTGGCGTATAAGGAGTGACAAGGTTAAAATTGATGCGTGACTGTATGGGAAGCCATTGTAATTTATAAAGTACAGGGGAAACATGCTGGCGAAAAGTTGTATGAGTCAGGAGCTGGGTGGCTGAATTCTAAATAGATTGCAGTTTCTTAATAGATTTATCAGGGAGACCAGAATAAAGTGCATTACAATAATCAAGCCTAGACATAATAAAGGCATGATTAAGCCTTTCTGCATCAGGCAAGGAAAGAGAAGGTCTAAGTCTGGAAATAACTCTGAGTTTTCGAGACAATTTTGATATGGGCATTGAATGTGAACTGCACATCAAAAAAAAAAAAAAAAAAAAAGAAAGAAAAAAACCCCACCAAGGTTGCACACTAGAAGCAATAGAGATACTGAACGGCAATCAGTTAACAAATTGAAATTATTCCATTTATGCAGAGCCGTTGGCAAACCACCAAGCAGCATTTCAGTTTTTGACTAATTGAGAAAGTTGTCTTGCATCCACACTGGTAATAGATAAGGGGCCCTAACACAGACCCCTGAGGGACACCCTGATGAATTAAAGTTGGTTTGGATTTATTTTTCACCAAACATACATACTGGAAACGATCAGTGAAATAAGATTTTAACCACTCAAACACATCACCAGAGATGCCTAGCCACCCACACATCCTTTCAAGAAGGATGGTATGGCATACTGTGTCAAAAGCAGCACTAATGTCGAACAAAACTAAAATGCTACAAGCACCCGTGTCAGTAGAAGTGAGAAAGTCATTCGTGACCCAGACAAGAGCGGTCTCTGAGCTGTGTCCTGATCTAAATCCAGACTGAAACTGTTCTAATAGATTATTTGTGGACATCATTTGTTGTAATTGACCAACAACCCGTTTGAGGACCTGATAGCTGTACTCCTATAGTTATAAATAAAATAAAAACATTTTAAATTCTAATATTTTAAGTTAAATATCACTGTGTTTTATAAAAGAGGTGCATTCAAAAGGTTCTTGGTATATACTATTTAAAATGCCTGCCAGGAAGTGAAGCCAAGCGAATACTGAGAGGCACAATGCCAAATGCTTGAGTGACTCTAATGGGAGAGTGCCTCTATAAACACACTTTTACGACATGCCCTGCCCTGACCTGTTTGTCCATCCATTTATATTCCTTCAACAATCTGTCCACACTGAGTCCCTCAGCCCAGTCAAGCACACCTGAAACAGGCAGCATTTCCACAAATCTTACACAAAGGAGCCTGACACATGAATCCCACCAAGCAAACTCTCACCTATTAAAACCTCAAGGTGGACATTTTGACATTAAAATTATTTTAAACTATGATATGCATACAAATGAAAGCCACATATTAGCTGTTTAAGCAACATAAAGCAACCACATATCTAAAGCTACATCTTGTGTTATCACCTTACCTGGTGTGGTTGTGATGAAATCCAGATGTTTTGCTGCTGTAATGACAATATCTGAGCAAAATGGTCTTGTCTCTTTGACCTTTCTTTACGCGGATAACGGTTCAGTTGTGGCCAAAACAGTGAACTAGCTAAAGCAGTCCCCCTGTTAGTCACAGCCATCTTTAAGCTCTCTCACACCCTAATACAAAACTACACAGACTCTCTAATACAAATGCACACGATACTGAAGGATTAACCAATGGGTGGCCAGGAAGTTTTGAATGGAAGAACAAGAGAAACCTTGAGGGTTCATACCCTAATTTGGAAACTTAACCTACACTTAAATGAAAATTATAGACTTGTCAAATGTTTTTTTTCTTAAATGCTTGATGTGCTAATTTTAAAATAAATGGCACTTGGTTTGACACTGTGATACTGGTTTGATAACTAACGTAATAGGATTCAGACATTTGTCGTAATTGTCCAAATAATTTTTGGGTCCAGATATCAGGAAATATTTCAGGAAGTACAATATAATCTTCATATCATATAGTTTCTGTGTTTCTGTGGGGCATCAGAATTCAACAGAAACAAAGATGCTCTCTTTCATCCCTGAAAACTGAACACCAACTTTCAAAAGTTGTTCTAACACTGAGAAGTTCAAAAACATCCGGCTGGAGAGCAGACATTTCAATCCACTCAAGTATTGTACGACTTGAATAGATTTAGTTCGCAGGCGTTCTCCCATACACGAATCCTGTCAAACACAAATCACAGAGGAGGTCGAGTGAAGAGACAGGAACTGTCTCATGCCCTGTCACACTTCTCACTAAACTGTCAGAGAGCAAAGCCCTTCATCAAACCTGCCCTCATCACTCCTGGGACAGGAAAGTGAATAGAGTTCAGCCCGGTCCAAACTCTGCTCTCTTCCTGCAGTGCCATCACACAGAAATCTAATGTGACACTGTGAAACAATGTGCCTTAGTTTGACAATGCAGGGACACAAACTAAAACTTCTCCTCAGAATATCACAGAATACCTCAGATTCTGGGATTTTGAGATGCCTTCAATGCAAATTCCCAAACATGCTGACTGTTAACAGTTTATATTTTAGAAGCCACTCCTGTTTAAAAAAAATTCTTATATCATTTTAATATGATAAAATAATAATAATTATATGATATGATATGATATTACATTAATTATATTGTAAAATCTGTTATTACAAAATAAAGATGATTAAATCTTCTAGGACCTTGGAATTCCTATTAATTTTACTGCAGCACAGGCATTATTATGTGTACTAAATTTAAAACACTAGATGAGATGTATTTTGATGCCTTTCTTTGTTTTAGCATCTAACTCACGTTGGCCGCCAGCTGAGAGGTCAGGGTTGCCACTTTCTCCTGAGAAGCGTCCAGCTCTCTTCGCAGTTTTCTGATTTGCTGTAGGAAAAGAAGTGGTTTCTCATTACAAACCTCAATGAGCTGTGCGCTCAAACAATGGAGAATAAACTGCTTTCATTTTCTTTGCTTAACACCTAGATATCAATCAGTGGCCTCAGGTAAGCACTCTGGCACGTAAGACTTTGAAGTGCTTTCTCTTGTATTATACCAGAAGAGAGTGTATGTAAAATGGGAAATTACCGTTGTATTTTGGACTGTTTGGCCCTTGATTGAGAAAAGAAAAGTACAATTAACTGTATGTTGCATGTTCGTACAAAATGCAGCCATAACCATGAGACAGGAATACATTCGTTTTTAGTAGTTAGATGAAAAGTTTAGCTGTTCGTTACATGTTAAGCATCACATGACACATCATATATAGAAGTCTGCAGTCTTGGACAAATATGACAACAGGAGAGAGAATATTAATGGCACACAAACACAAAATAAAGTGAAATCAAAGGAAAATCAGTGATCAAACGAACAAGAGTCCAAATAAAACCAAACCTGGGAAATTATGGATGTGAATTTTAAAGATGGTTGTCCATGACTGAATGTGAGCCAGTGAATACAAGGGAATTATAGATATTGATACCATAATAGTGTCTCATAAAATGATGCAACATAGCGTTACATTTTCATTTTTTAAATATGTGTGTTGTTGGTAAATGTATTGGTGTGGTTGTCCGATTCAAAAACCCAACTGATTTTGGACTTTGTGAAAGTGTATCACTGTTTGACCTTTTATTGCTTTTACATATTACCAAAATCACAAATATAACTAGGAAACAAGATATTCTTACCTCAGAGTGGGCCTTCTCCTCCGTCTGTGGGAAAAAACAACAGTTAAAGGACACGAAAATAACCCAAATACAATATTACCAACATCCCAATAATTTTTTTTTTTTTTTTTTTTTGCATTCATAAAAATCTACAATCAGTGTTTCCTATTATATCCAATAAGAAGAAAGAATTAAGAAGCCAAAATCCACACCAGCTCTTAGCAAACACTTAAAGGTAAACCACAAAGCCATACAAATTAACCAAAGATCAGAATTTTGCCATTTGGATCAGATTTATGGTTACCCGTTAGTAGCAGCTGATTTGAAGCAAAACGTTAGACTGTTAGGGTTTGCATTTATCAAAAAACATGAAGTGAATACAAGCAGACTTTTCTGTATGACAAATTATTACCTTGTCTAAAAAGGCCAGCACCTGAAAGTGAGAAAATGTGTGTTCAAATAGTGGCAAAGTCACAATACTGAGCCACCATGAGCCTCTGAGATGAATCTACCACCTCTCTAAATCTCGTCATTAGTCTTCATTTATAGCCTTGGTGAATAGTGGAGGTTACATATTCAACTTTGACGACTTCTCAAAGAACTTACTCTTTAAAGTTATTAGTTTGTCAAGCTCAGGCAAATGGAAACAGCATGTATGATGTTACAGTTATTCAGAGACTAGCAGTTAATACGAGTGATCTAAAATGAATATAGAAAGTGAGACTCAGGCAAGGAATATAATGTGTATCTATTATATTTTCAAAGGAAACCCAGCTCTAAAACAGAAAAAAAATGAATAAATATCAAATATAAAACTAAAAGGTATACAGGCAAATTGAAAGGACAAATTAGTTAAAATAAATAATAGCATGCAATAAAATCAATAAAAAAAAGTTTTTATTTAAAATATTTTCTAAAATATATTTAAGAAAAATGTGTTATTTATATATAAAATATTTATATATAATATAAATTATATATAATATAAATATATATACACAGTATATACATGCAAATATTTCTTAAATATATACATGCATGTGTGTGTATTTATATATAGAAAATAATTATACACCGTACACACACATATATTATGTAAAAACAAACTTTTATTTTGGATGCGATTAATCGCGATTAATCGTTTGACAGCCCAAATATTTTTTTTTTTTTTTTTTTTGGGGAAAAGTACTATTGATTTAATTTTGTAAAACGTTTTAAATGAAGAAAAACAATACTGGGTGCAAGACTGGCTACTTCTTTTGCAAAACTGAAATCTGACTGATTAGTCAATCACAAGATTCTGTAGGAAGACTATAGCGTCACTCACCGCAGAATACAAAGATGATGTGCTCGAGACCAAAGACAGAGAAGAACCATGAACTGTAGACAGAGCAGAGCAACATAACGATATAAATATTTCTGTTTTCAATGCTAAAGTTTGCTAACAGACATGCACACATACAGGTACATGCACAACTACATAGAAAAGGCATATCAATGGTACGGATGTAAATAAATAAATGAATTCTTCTAAAGGAAGTAACGTCAATGCTAACCTTCATCTGTGCTGTCTCGGAAAGAACCGGACCGACTCATCCCGCGTGGCCGTTCCTCCAGCGAGGTGGCACTGCCGCCCAAAGTGTGACCCTCCCCGTACAGCTCGAATGAATCCTGTGCTGGAATACTGTTGGAACGGCTCATACTGGTGCTGGGAAGATTATACTGTGACATACTGGTGGGACTCACTGCAACACATATGTCATAATGTCACAAAATGATCATTTATCCCAATATCTGTTTATGGTGTAATGAGAAATCCAGAAATTATAGTTGTGTTCTACTGTAAAGTGTAAATCAGATATGTGTTGACATACGCAGGTTTGAGTAGTGGTATTTGCCAGCGTTGGTGCTGGTTGTGCCCGGTGGTGAAAGTGGACTTCCTGTGTCCTGCAGACCTCCAGTGGAGTGAGAACGCAACCATTCCTTTCCTTCCTCATGGGATGTCTGTCTGGAGGATGGAGGGTACCTGATTGGAGGTAAATAGACAGTTTTAGCTATCCCACAAGGATGCACTTTCCCAAAATGCAGTGTTTTTACTTATTTATAAATAAATGCAACTGTTCCAATTATCGAGTCTATTAAACTAAAAGCACTACATCTTCAGCTGTGATAAGGCTTAACATGATTTATACAATAAAACTAGATAATAACAGCCCACACAGTCTCACATCCATTGTTCTGCAGTAATAGCTTTAGGCAGTGGGCAGATTTAGTGTGCGTCACAGACGGTTTCCATAAAACGAATGGAGATGAATGGAGACGAATGGAGATCACGTGGATCTTCCTGACTGGACTATCATCAGTGCACACATCACTACCTACCTGAGCCTTTAGAATTAAAATACCATATTGTGGCCTAAATGATTTGCTCACATTGCGATTTAACTGCAAATAGAAGGTCACACATGCATGTAGCATTTCCACAGTTTATCTTTCATCCTGACTGCACATTGATGGCTCTTTTATAGTGGTTTGGAGACCGTCTGATTTCATTTAAATGCTGTGCTTATCTCTATGAATATTTAATTTCTTCTTAAGAGCATGTTACTTTTTCTGTGGTTGTCTCTTGCTAAAAGTGTTAATAAATGAGTGTTTAAAAAAATCAGTGAGTCACAGCTTGACAAGCCACAGTGGATATGTAAAACATTTTGCCAACACTACCATTGCTGTGAGCTGTTGTCTGTGTGTTGCTATGCAGTTGCTAAAGTGTTCTAAAATAATTGTTTTCTATCTTAAAATACTTTAAAATGTAATTGATAACTGTGATGGCAAAGCTGAATTTTTAACAGCTATTACTCGTAATTTGCACAGCTCTCATCAAAAAGCCACATGATTTAAGGAATCATTCGTGTCTGTAGCACAAACTGTACAGGATGTTGTGCTAAAGTTCAATATTTAGGGTTGGGGTTTTCAACTGTAATATGAGTATGAGTAATAATAGTAATGCTTGCTTTAGCAAACACCTAATACATAGACGCACACATGTACTGGGTAAGTGACACAAATTCAAAAGCAGTTGATGAGAATATTAATGCTAGTTACTTGATGGAGGTGACAACATAAACATATTTGTGAGGACAATTACATGGATGGTGGTTATATTAGTACCTTAATCCCTTTTTGGGGAGAGTGTTTCTGTCAAGAGGCATGCTATTAAAACAGAAGAAAAATAAGAGCGTTATCTACGACAAACAGGTAGTTTGATCATATCACGACTAACAGAACTCAACGACAAACTAATGCTCCATTATTTCATTAAACATATAATGTAATAAGCAATACATTGTCATCTTATCATTTAATTAATACCATATGGATATCTGCACTTACCCCTCAGACAGGGTGGACTTGACACTGCCCGTGCGGGTGACCTTTGGCCCATGGTGATGTGGGAGCGGCAGGTCTATGGACTCTGAGCTTGTGTGTAAACTGGTCATACTGTGGCAGCTCAGTGTGTCTTTACTGCCCGCAGAGGAACTGCTGAGGTTCGGAGGCCAAGGCCGGGCGTTAGAGGGCAGAGAGAGGCCTGACGCCGGACTAGAGGCGGGGGAGTCAGTGCCCAGGTCGGGCGTTTTGCCGTACAACGGGCTGCTGCCTCCGCTTTGCCCACCCATGCTGCCCAGACTACCTGTTCCTGAGGAGGGTGAATCCAGGCTGGCCTGCCGCGCCAGTGTGCCATGAGGACTGCCCAGTGCCGATGGGCATTTACCAGCGTCAGGGGTGCCAGGGGAACTTGGTTTACTGCTAGTCTTGCTGCCAAACAACCTGGGCAAAGTGAAAACAAGACAACAAATTGTTCGTAAACCTTGCCTATGTAAACTGTCGCAATGAATTGAGTTGATTTCAGAAACAGTTTACACACATTTGCTCTTTCATGAAAGAGCAATGGATGTAGATGTAACCATGCAATCTCATTAAAAAACAAAGTATCATCACACAGTTTCCAGCATAACTTAATTGGTCAGCTTCTACTCCTTGTATATAATCAAATATGCTTTCAGTGGTGGATCTGCCCATGGTTCTCACTGTATGGCTCCAGCAATAACAGCCTGAGGCAAGCAAATCCAGCTATTACACTTCAGCTTCATGGAGCAGAGCAGCACACCATGTAGACATGTTTTTAAATGGACACGCCTACTAATAAAGAGATCAGTGTGCTGGAAATCCGCTCACTCCATCTGCTTTCATCAATGCTGAATTGAGTCTGATCAGAATGGCAAATCATGCTCCCTGAGGAGTGTTTCCATATATGCACTTACATTCCACAACCACCAGGTGGCAATCTGACCCTAATCCATCTAGTGTGCGACTGTCCTCTGATGTGGGAGAGAGGTGCTAAGACAGACTGCTAAAGCTGCAATGTGATTTTGATTCTCAAAAATGGGTCGCAGGCTGTTATGAGACTCACAGACAACAGGGAGACAAAATGCTAAATGCATAAAACACCAAATTCAAACTAAATGTATAATTGTGCAAATTAAACAGGCTTAACTTTTTAAAGGCTTCTCACATCTTTTGTTATTGATGTGAAGGTTGTGTCCGATCAAAGTGTTTTGGCAAAAAAGCAAAACCAAAAAATGGCTGTTTCTTAGTATAAGCTAACAAAATGAGTAAGTAAATATGGGCAGGTTTCATAACAAGACCCCATCCTCGAAAACAATGAACAAACTACAAAAAGTATAAGAAAATATGAGCCAGACTACATTTAACATACAAACTTAACATACTGCAGAGGACAGACATAAGCTACTTTTCTATCGTTGGGCCAAACCGTTCTCTTTGCTTAACCGATCCATTCCGTGCAATTATGGCTTCATATAGGCTATGGTACGAAAACGGCGGATAACTGAGCTCTTTGGAATGTAATACGAATGTATCAGTCATTCCCTTGGTAACACAAGACTTTACAGACGATACAAATTTAAATAGTGACTGCATTATGGAGGATGATCGGATATTTCTTATAATTTTATCATTAATTTGTGTTTACGTCTCTCAAATAGCATGCTTAGCCAGCTACAGAGAAACTGGTAGTCAGACAAGTGACCAATCCCGAGTTGCGACATCAATACACGCATTCTACCAGCACAGGAATTCCGGGTCGAGAACGGTTTGTAATTGGGCCGTACCAGGCTCAAGTGGAAATACAACTGGAATCGTTTCTTACTATTCTTAGAACCGTTCAGCCCGACGGTGGAAAAGCGGCTATAGATTGTTCTGACCACAATTTTGTTTTGTGCGGTATATCACTGCTTGTCAAGAAACCATCAGGATTCAGGAGACATTTAGAAACCCAAACTTGCGATTTTTTTTTGGCCAATGTCAGTTTTCTTTCTCTTGCAACTACATAGGTCATCCCTTGATGTTCATTATGAAATCTGGTTCTGTATAAAAACCAGTTGAGAACTAGTGATTTAGATTACATCCTTCTCTATTCATCAGAGCATTTGTGGGCTGCTGACAAGATTTTAGGTCGTCTAATGGTGGCTGGGGGAAATACAAGAGGCTATGGCTATGACTCAAACAATCAGCTCCGTAATCCATCACAAAATTTCCTGGATCTCTGAGGCAAGCCTAAACTCATTGGTGGATCAAATTAGCAGTGCAGCACAGCCTAAAGCAGCTCACACCCATCTCACATACTTACTGAGGAAACATGCTGGAATGCTCCTCCATGCTGGCCAAGAGGTCATGACATCGCAGGAGTGAGCCAAACCACAAAAAGCAATTGTTCTTTCTTACTGTCTGCTTGTGTCCATTTGTCTCAAGCTAACTGCCTATTTTGCTTTCATATTTTAGTCTTATCTCTGCTTATGTCTGCCTTGTGTCATCTTTGTCTAACTTTTCTTGTCCTCCCATTACCCCAGTCATTTTATTCAGAAAGAAAGTCGGTTACCTGCGGAATGTGGGGGATGCAATGTCTGGGTATTTGGAGCCTGGCTGTCTGAGTCCCGATTGGGTGGAAGTGGGACTGGATTTGGGGGAGGTGGACAACCCCGTTCCCTCTTGATCCGACCCTGCCACTTTCTCTTTATCCGTTTGGTTGATGGTAATGGGACTAGAGCGTCCTGACCCCACTTTCCCGGGGTCTCTTCTCTTTGTGCTGGTTGGGGTTCCTACCACCCCTCCACTACCTCCCGCAGACTTCCCGCTGACATTAGAATCAATGCTGCTAGAGCTGGAACGATGCCCGCTGCGGCCCACCACGCTGCTTCCCCCACTAGATGACTTTGCCGGTCTAGGTAGGGAGCGATACTGGAGTGGAACCTTGGAGCCTCCACAGCCTAACAAAACGGCATCATCCTGGTGTTGAGCACCATCGAGACTTGTCTTCCGCTCATTGCCGATACCTGCACCCTTCCCAATGCCTGCAGACTTTGGTACCTTGCCTAGAGTCGCAGAACCACTGGTCAGAGTGGCCCCGCTGGCTGTGATAAGGGCTCCGGCAGAACCCGGAATCTTCTTAAAGCCGAAAGAGCTCGTGGTAGGTGGACGACCGATGCCTGAGGGTGGCTTCTTCCCTTCATCTCCGCTGCTCTTGCCTGCATCCGATGGTGAGCGCTGAATGCTTGGGCTCTTAGATGGGGCCTTGCCCTTCTCAGATGCCTTGGCATCATCTGTTTTACCTGTCAGCACAAAGATGTTTGTTATGGCACTAGTACCTCCTGCTCAATCATTCAATACTGCTGGCTAGTTTTTTACAAATAATTTCACAACCCAATCCATCATCACCAATGCAACGCAATGGCTGTTGTGTTCTAGCCAACTGCCCTTTTTTTGCACAACTCAGCAAACAGCACAGATAAGGTACTCTAAGCCAAAATAACGTGTTCCTGCTGAGTGTCCCAAAAGAGCTCCAGCTGCAAAAGTTGTCTGAGATAAAGAAAAAGACAAAGACTCAAAGCCTCATCTCTTTTTGATTATACCTTCTCTTTGAAGCTAGAGTAAGCAATTATTTTGAATACCATGCATAAAATGTCCCTACTGACAGATATCACTGTATCACTGATATGCCCTTGGTTTTGTAACAACCGAAAAGGCATCTGTATCTTTCATGCTTCCTTACAGAAAATTGTGGGTTCCATTTTGAAAGTTCCTCCAGAGAACTGGCATTTTTGAAAAGGGTACCTAAAGGTTTTCTAAAGGATTCTGACAGTGTCTCTCTCAGTGAAACCACAATGGTGCTCCACGTATCTTTTCATATTTACAAAGTACCACTGTATGAGATTTTGATACCTGGTGATTTGAGAGAGGTGGATGAGCCTTTGGTCCGTGGTGGTGTGATGCCAACCTGGGCACTCATGCCCCTCCTCCAGGAGCCTGTTTGAGACATGGGCAAAGCTGTCTTCTGGCCAACGTCCTCACCCTGACATGAAGAGGAAGGGGATGAAGACTTCCACTTGCAGGAAGGGTCCATACCTGGCTCCATCTCTTCATCAACCTTCTTCAGATCCTCAGCACCAGCCCAGCTGCTACCATCCTGCTCGGTATGACTGTGCGTATCTTTATTTGACTGTGAATCAAACAGACACACAAAATATAGTGCAAACACAGTAATCTCACATTGGCAATCCGTCTGACAGATGGCCAAACTTTTCTTACTAGCCAAAGCAAAATGTCCAAAACTCTCAGTCTGTTCAATCTGCTGTGGCCTACTGACAGACTGCTGATATAAAGCTATTTATAAAAATGTGTGTGTGAAGAGAAAAAATACATAAGACTAGAGCGTATGCACCTGTGCTGCTTTGCTCTTGCGAGATGAGATGCCGGAATATGTGGGTGGATTCAGATCGTCAGTGCCGATGTTATCTAAAGTATCACTCAAACCACTGCTGACCGAACTACTGTCATCCCAGCTGTAGAGACAGAAAGAGAAAAGAATAAAATAAAATTATAAGCAGAAACAAAAACACCCAAAACTTTGGGGGCTTCCTTACTTATCGTGCCTGGTGACAGGAAATAGTGTATCATTTTTAAATTGAATTAGGACATTATTAATCTGATTTATGAAAAAAAGAAATTCCCTTGTGGAGATGGCCCATTTGATTGTTTTTTTTTTCAAGGTTTTATCTTCTGGAAATATTTAGAGAAAGTTTGTCTTTTATTAGACCTTTCCAAACATTCATCACAAGAACCAGAACTGAAAATATGCAGTACACCTTCATTCATATTTCAAAGCCCATTATTGTTGACTCTCTGTCACCATCTTATTCATATTATTTCTCTTAATTAGTGTTCTCCGTGTCTTGCCACTTCAGTTCTCATTAACTATTGACAATATTTCTCTTTTCTCCACAGTCCTTACGTTATCATTCTTCTCAATTTACCAGATCATGTCTAATTAATAAAGGTTATTAAACAGTAGCTTTGACACCCTCGACTTTGTTGACCCAGTTGAAAATCCTAAAGGAAAGCTAGGTGTGAATGCATATGAAGTTATTACTACTGCCAAAGCAGAATTGTACAGGCTTGCAAACTAATTTTCTGTCTATTACACAAGATAAATCGTATACTGATATTTATCATCTACTGTCTTTCTCTTGTGTTGCTAAGCGAGCTCTGTTTGATCATGTTTATGGACGCATATGTCCTCAAATTTAATAAGCTCTTCAGATCTGATCATATTCAACTCTCTGATGACTGTTGGCTATTTGTTGTTCGGCACTACAGACTAAATTGACAGCTATACCGACATGAAATCAATTTAGACAAGAGAAAGAGAGACATCCTGGCATTTACAGACATCTGACATAAAAAGAGATTGAAATATTCAAACCTCTTTACTGATGTCAATATCTGCAGTTCAATTATTCATATCGATTCTAAGATTCTGAGTAATGCTTGCAGAACTGCATTGGCATCTAAAATTCAATATATTCAAGTCTACCCAGGAGACGTTCATGTCCAGGACATTTGGTCTTCTTCTTGAAATGTTTGACGAGCTAGTACATATTCTCTCTTCACTTTTATAATGTATGCAGGGCAGAGCGAGAAGGAAAGAAAACTTTGAGAGGCTGAAAGCGACTGGATAATAATTGTGAGAGACCCCGCAGGGCTCTTAACACCAGCATGTGGGTGTTTCTGAAGATTCTTGCATTAGAAATAGGCTCGGTGGGTGCGAGTATGTGCGCAATCACACTAAAAATATCATTATTGATTTTTCAACATCCTTGTTTCTCCCTTATTTAACTCCAGGAGCACTTGACACATTTAGTTTGAGATCTGATACTGTTATACAATAATGTAAATTAAAGATTAGAGATGACACAACGTCTATTACACAACAGAACTTTTCTAAAGTCTGATTGGATGAGCATTTGAAGCCCCTGTAAAAAGTTGATATACTGTATGCATACATTTCACTGCAGAAATTCTATAGTAATACAGCAAGCTGCTACACAACATTAAACACCCAACAGTAAGACAAATTAACTATACTTGGCAGAAAATTATTTATTTTGATTATATTGCTGATGCCACCACTTCTACTTAAAGGGATAGTTCAACAATTAAAGTTATGTCATTTACTCACCCTCATGTTGTTCCAAACCCTTAAGCCTTTGTTAAAGATATTTATGATCTGACAGCCACGCAACTGACACTTCAAAAAGTTCATAAAGAGATTGTAAAACTAATCCATATGAATTGAGTGGTTTAGTCCATTTTTTTATTTTTTTTGAAGAGACACGATTTCTTTATATAATGAACAGATTGAATACAGACTTTTATTCCCATATAAACATTAAACAACTCACACATCAGTTGTGGTAAACAGAAGATCAAGCTTGCTTGCTTGATGTGCAAGAACCAATAAGGTTCATTCTCCTTTTTTACGCAGCATGTTTGAGCTTCCACAAGAACCAATGAGGTTCAGTCTCGTGTTACGTAGCACTTTTGAGCTTCCATAAGAGGTTTGTTCTAGCACGTCAAGCATGTTCAGTTGAGCTTCTGTTTATTTTTTGCTGATCAATGTTTATACGTGAATAAAAGCCTAAATTCAATCTTTTCATCATATTCAGCGATCAAGTCTCTTCAGAAAATTCGGACTAAACTCCTAAATTCATATGGATTAGTTTTACAATCTCTTTATGAACTTTTTCAATGTGTCAGTTGCGCAGCTGTCTATGGAGAGTACAAAAAGCTCTCAGATTTCATTAAAAATATCTTAATTTGTGTTACGAAGATGAACGAAAGACTTATGGGTTTGGAATGACGGTGGGTGATTAATTAATGGTATAATTTTCATTTTTGGATGAACTACTGTATTCCTTTAATTTAAAACTTTTTCAAAATGTAATTTAATTTATTTATTACAGTTTTTTTTTTTAAATGTCCATTTTGATGATGTTCTGTTTTCTGCTCAGCAACAATTTTCATTTTATTGAACACTTTTATAATATTAAATTACAAGAAGAAATTGCACTTTTATTGGGAAAAGTGAATTTAATAAGAATTTAGCTATGTGATTAAAACTGACAGCATTCTTGTATCCATTCTCTTTCTCCATTAGTATCCTACTGAAACAAATACCATTAATTAAATTATTAATAATTTCTCAAGAATCATAACAATGCAATATCTCATCCACAAAGTGCTATTCATCTTCTAATCATTGAACTATTATAGGAAATGACTACATCTAATGACCACGAATGTACTTCCGTCATTTAAAGGTCTCATATTGTACACCTTTCTGAAGTTTTATTTTAGGTTTTGATGTCCTCAAGAATATATATTTGCATATATCTCAATATATTTTTTACAGCTCCTTCCTCAGAAGCTCTGCCAATAAAAGGTTGATTTTGGCCTGTCTACTTAATATTCATGAGCCTCTCTTCTGATTGGCCTGTTGTTTTCTGAGTGACGCACGGCCAGGCCAACCACAGGTAACTAGGGTCATGTATGCTGTAGCCTGCTGTGGCTTGGTGATGCTCACACGTAAGGTAAATAAAACACCTGTAATGATGGTGATAAATTATTTGTTATTAGAGCATAAACATTCACAAACCACTGTTAATTTAACATAAAAGCAACCATAGGCTACTACGTAATAATTCCTAAAAAGCTGATATCTCAGTTCATCGCGATCTCACAAAGCTCCGTTATTATCAATGAAGCTGACTGCACAATAAATCTTTCATAATGTCAACACTTCGTCTGTTATAATCAGAGGATTTGCCAGCATGCAGAATTCAGCACTGAACAAAAACTCAGTTTTGAGCGATGAGTGGATTCTATCTTAAATGCATCTCATTGGCCGTTGCGTTCAAGAAATCAACAAATATGTATGTGATTGGCTACATTGCTCAACGCTGCAAACATGTTATAAATAGAAACTCGGTGACTGAGTAGTTCTGGCGTCACATTTTTACGGAAGTCACAACGGCTTGTGAAAAGGCACAGCTACTTTATGCAGGCTGTGGGCATTTGTCTGTGTATTGACTGTTTTGAAACTTATATGGTAGTTACATAACCCCTAGACCTCTTTTTTTCATGAAAAAAGCCAGGAAATTTCATTTTTGACAATATGGGACCTTTATGGGAGCAGATACAATTAACTGAAATTGTGATGTCAACCATGAGATATATTAAAATCTATCAATAACATCAACAATGGTTGTGCTTGTCTAAACTACACATTAAGTGTCACTTTTCAAGAGTAAAATGACTGCAGTATCCAGTGAAAGTACACACATTAGCAGCTAATGCTTTCACACCTGGGTAGAGTTATTGACTTGTTGGTGCTATGATGTGCTGGTAGTCTTGAGTTCAGACGAATGTGAAATGAAGCTGCAAGTGGACCACCAACACAAATCAATAACCAGGCCAGTTGACAATTTCCCCTAATATGCACTCTGCTGAAACCTTACCTGCCTGAGAGATTTCTAGGGCTTTCTGCTTTCTGTGCATTTGCCCTCCCACAATGCAACAGTAAACATCTGAAACTGTGGTACTCAATCTTAGTTGGGCATCCTTTGCCAGTTGGACACTTTTTGGCATGGGCTCACTGGTTAAGGTCACCTTGATAGTCTTGTTTCCACACACCTATGTCCCCGCTGAGTGCGCCCACTGCTTTGAGAGAGTGATTTCAGCAGGAATGTCACTGGTATACAGCCAGAATGGTGACTAAACCTTCACTTCTTGTGACTTCACAGGATGCCGAAAGTAGGAAATACATGATCTAATTTTGGGGGTTGGTGTTAAAAACCTTTGGGGTTTGAATGTTTAATATACTCAATATCTTGAGTATTAATACCATTAACATGGGCACCATTTCTCAAACATATATTTCTGTTAATTGACCATGAGAAATGAAATGTGACAAATTTTATATATTGAAGCACATTGTCGATGGAAGAATGAGCTGGGAATGAGTTCCCCTCTAGTGCAGTTTGAGATTACATGACTTTGAAGTCAGATTTAAACAATTTGACTGTTTAACAGCATACCTTTTTCTTCACTTAGAAGCAAATGCTGTCTTCCTATGCAAATTTGACATAATTATAATGATTGTTTACCAAAACAAAGGCGATTCACCTAAAATATCTATTATGAATAGGGAATAATTAGCTCAACATTTGGCTTTTCAGATTGAAATTTGTCACAGTTAATTCAGCAGAACAGTCTTAGGGTGGGTGGTACATTATTCTTGAGAAATGCAATGCTCTACAGACAGTGGCGGATCCTGGAATAGGCAATATACAGTAGGCAGGTTAGTTGGTTAGGGCGGCTACATTCTCTGCATACAGTGAGACAAATACTTCTTACTTAACCACTGCTGTTTTACAGGGCCACACATGTTGTTAGCTCCAGTCATTCTTATTTAAACTGAATTGTGACTTAGTAGATACCTAGCAGATTTTCTGAGCATTGCCCTGTGCTTTACTTCACTGTCCTGTCCTGCATATAGGCCACTATCTCTATGCATAACATATCTATGAAAAAAGTCTCTTTACCTGTTAGAAGCCAGTCCAAGTTAACAAATTAAAATCAAGCACTAAATTGTGGAGGAGGCAGCAGACTACCACAATATGGGTATAGTCCCAACTTTATTGGGACTATACAACAAGATTCCATTGTGATTCAGTATAGTTTTTATAACAACAGTCATAAATAATGCTGCTAGCAGGATAAAGACCCCAGAGAGCTTCCCTAAAAGCTTGCCCATATGGGTTGAATATTTTATTCTTTTCTGTGCTGTCATATCTGTGATGTGACTGACAGTCGGACCATGTCCTTAGACACCGGTCCATTTATGACAGCAAAACTAGTCAAAACGCCTACACTTGAATCACTTGTATATGTAAAACATGTTTCATGACTGTTGATTTTAGAACCTGTGATTGGTTGGCTGAATATCTTCCATGGATTGTTGTTTGTTAATAAAAACGCCTCACAATATGAGTGCTGGCATTCGCTTGACTTTCACTCGATGTTCAGTGCAAACGTCCATTCAGGCATACAGTAATATTCTCATGAAATATTCAGTGTTGAAAGAACCATGAAACAATAACACTTAATAAAGCCAGATTTTGCATTCTACGTGGATCAAAACAAATCAATTTCTTTATCACTAGCTGTGTCTATTGGTCTGTTAAATATGTTTCATGCTGTGGCTTAATTATGGCAAAGCAACATATTTCCAGAGGAAATTAACCATCGTCTGTATGGTTGCATAACAGTCCTATATGTAGCAACCTCAACTGAGTCCATTCAAATGCAGTTTTTTAAGAGCATGTAGCCATCAGCCATTCATTTTCTTCTTTTCTTCACCCAAACACTTAAGTACAAGAATTCAAAGATTAGCATAAGAAGTCTTAAGGCCACAACATGCAAATTCTTTTTAGAACTTTCATTGCAAAGGAAATCATTTACAGAGACAATCTGCTATCCAATGGTCCCCAAAGGGAAAATTTACAACAATTATCAGTCTGTGAATGTTGACACTTATATAAAGACACAACATAAAGAATGATCCAATTTAACCCAGTAAATCTTATCAACATACATTTGTAATGAAAACAAAGTATTCTGTACTAACCTAAAGTTAATATCTAGAGCCTTAGCTGTATATTAAACCAAACGGTGACCAGCCTGTTAGAGTCACCAACATACCAAAGTATGTCCCAAAACCAGTGATTGATGACTCCCGAGTGAGCCGAAAGGGTGAACACTAACTCACCACCCTGCGATTGATGCTGTCTGGATTTCTGCAAGCTGCCCATGTCATGCTGTAACTCCAGGGGAGGAAGAAAAAGCAGAGGAGAGAGAAAAAAAGGAGGGGAAGAAGATGGAGGAAGAAGGCAACCCACCTGCTCGGTTGCGAAACACGGGCTGGAGGGAAGAGAGCGACATCTCGCCACTTCTTACAGCTCCACCCCACCCCCACACCTCACCCCTCCCCAGGGCCCATCATGCACTCTGAGAAATGCTTCAGACATCCTCAACCAACTGGGGCGTTGCCAGCAGACACAGACTCCAATCAAAGTCAGAGTCAGGGTCAAACTTGAAGTTGCATGCTGGGTATCACAAGGGAAATGATGCACAATGACCTTTATGTGCTGAACCTTTGGAAACTAGACATTTCTGACTCATATTAATACATTCTTAATGTTCTTGATTAAATAAATGCATAGTGGCCTTAACAAGATGCATCATTCAAAGTAAAAAAAAGCTGTTGTATTTGTTCAGCTAAATCAAATCAGTTTGAATAAAATGACCTTGTGGAGGCAGAGTATGACAGTGCCATCTTTTATAAAAGCAGGGACAGTCAAACGTCACTCCACTGGCTTGAGTGAAAAAAAAAAAAAATGTGTTTGACTTCTGCAATGCAGAGGAAACCGACAACCAGCCGCCACCGAAATCTGCAGAACTGAGCTGCAGATACACCCATTTACTTCTGGAAATCAATACACTGGCACCACTGAGGGATGTAGAGGCTCTATTTCTCAAACAGACAAACCCACAATCACAGAGGCATTCAACTGCATTCTTCATTGTGTGACATAAAATATGTGGATAGGACAGTTAATGAACATGAGTGTGGTGATTGTGAGAATCACCACAGACACACACACTCACACTCACACACATGCTGGGTTTCCATGTTTTATGGGGACATTCCATAGACAAAATGATTTTTATACTGTACAAACTGTATATTCTATCAGCTAACCCTAAACCTACCCATCACAGAAATGTCATTACAAAAAACATCACTTAGTCTGATTTATAAGCTGTTTTCCTCATGGGGACCAAAAATTCTCCCCACAAAGACAAGGATTTCGGATATTGCCATCTTTGCGACACACACACTCAGTATATATAAATGTGCAAATGTGAATTATTAACAATTAGTGTGAATTAGTAATATTTTAGAGATAACATTTTAATAATTGCATTTGGCTTGCTACAATAACATCACACATTTTCTAATATCACACTTCCTACTTTTTTTTACACAGCATAAATGAGTATATAGCTGACTTTATAATGTAGGAGTCCTTCGCAAGAGGATTTTCATATTTAGGAACTTTGGCATTGAGAAGTTTGAAAACCCTTGAGTTAGGCATTATATAATGTAGTAATGTTGGCCGGTTTTCTGCCTGGACACTAATGAAACCGCTTGTTTGTTTATGTGGACAGTGTTTCTGTTTACATCCCCAGGGCAATGATCAATCCTAATACTCAATTACTGACTTTGAGCAGTGTTTGTCACTAGTAGAGTATCCCTATTAAATCCATTATCTGAACAGATGCACACTGTCTGCATGAAGAAGTCAGTATGAATCCCCAACACTCAGACATTCTACAACCTGAGGAAGAATGGCTTAATTCTTTTATCATTTGTTCTAGAAAAACATGCCAATTGTTTTGGCATAGATGGGGCAGCAATGGCTCCTCAACCATGCTCCTGTATTGATCAGGACCAGCACATCAGAAACAACTAATGGTGTTAAAAATGACCTTGTCAGAGTTGCCATATCTGATTCATATCTAATTTCCAACGCTGTACAAAGGCAGTATAGTTCAACGTAGAATTGACTCACAATTGATTCCAGTGGAGTTTGCTGTTAGCATGTTGCGAAGCTAAATTTATCCAAAGCGCTTTATAAATAAGGAATAAATATTGAGTGATATAATCCATTTGTAAACATCCTGAACAATTTGTATTCACACAAATATAAGTTTGTAATAAACAGTGGTTTACAAATCTTAAAAGGTGGCATAATTTTGCCTAAAAGTGCTGTCTAAGTTTTGAAGTAGAGCTAATGTGTCCACATTAAGTTTAAAGGCCCATTACACATCAAGAACGATAACTATAAAGATAACTATAACAATAAATATATTAGCGTCCACACCAACACGTGATAACATACTGTTTATGATAAGTGCACTAAAGTTGTTGTCTGCTGCTTGTTTATGCTCTTTAAAGCAGGATGGATTCTGATTGGCAGTCAATGTTTCATTCATCAGCTGGAAGAAAAAATACTCAAAGTGATTCCAACGATATTGTTTCTCTGTGCCGTTACAGTTATAGCTGTGGCGTGGAATCTGCTATTCTTTTACATTTAGTCTTACAGTACTACAGAAACTTAGAATTAAAGACACATAAAGGACAAAAAGGAATATTGAAATACTGAGGCTGCACTCTTCAGGGTTTATCCCAGGTGAACACGCAGTAATTACTCTACTCTTCTGTAAACGCTTGTGGCTTGAAGTTCAAAACTTAAAAGTGCTGAACAACAAAATCAGTATCTGAGCAGCTTTCTCTATTTAGTTACTATTTAACATCCCTGGGGAGTTAGAAGAGAGAAGATTTACATAGGCACACCAACAATCTTTGTATATCGCAAATGAGGATGGATTAGTCAGAAAATGCTCAAGAGTAAACAAAATGTTATTAACCTGTTACTATTGAGGAAAGAAACCATGTTGGTTGATCTCAAACTGTCTAGAGTCAGATTATAGTGGATTTGGTGGACTTTGATGGATGGTTTCACTGCAGCAGGAAGGAAAGACAACCCAGAAGGCTGGCAGGGGGTCTGAGTACGGGCAGTCATGACATGGGATATTGTCGGATATTGCAAAGTGTTACTGGAGACTTCAAATACAGAGACAAACACACTCCCGGAAAAAGGGTATCAAAAGCACCTATCAACTTTTTAATCAGCAACTGACCTTTTTCATCAAATGAAACACACCTTATATAGTTGATGTATTTTCTACACAAATAAATGTTTTTGACCCATGTTTTGAAAAACTTCTTTGAGCTAATCCATCAGCTGGATTCTGAAGGTGAAAATATTACCAAACCCTCATATGAATTTTTGAATCAAAACAGGCTAAATCTTGATAGAATGGACTACTAACACTGAGCTTTGTGACACATTTTTGGTTTTGAAAAAGTACAACTTTTTTTCCAGTTAGGTCTATCTTCAATGTGCTCCAGGTACCTAGTTGACTAAACGCCACTCAAAATGAGTGTCCACAAGAAGATTTAAAAATCTGGACATTAAGAATTTTCCAAACTCAACGGAACATTTTTATTTGCAATCCTTTTTTATCACTCAAATTAATTAAAAAATGTAAACAGGTAATGAACTATGATCAGTAAGATGAGAATACGAGCACTGGGCTGTGGAGAAATATATAAAAAAATAAAATAAAAAATATTTTTTTTCTCCATTAACAGTTGGAAAGAAAATATATTTATAGGAACATCTCAGCAGGTTCAAGATAATTCATGTTAACACGCAGAGAACATGATTAATTGTTTTAATCAAGTGTCAGCCATAAAATGCAGTAATATTCTGCGTTCTCGTGAGTAACCGTCTGGAAACTCCCGAGTAGTAATAAGAAGAACGCAGAAATAGTTGTACAAGTAGTCCATTACATTTTACAGAAGACAGTAAACAAACAATGCATCTTGTGCATAAGACAACACAAAAACAAGCATTTAGCAGAATCAATGCAGTCCGATTCATGAACAAATCGTCTTTTGAGATGCTTTGTCTAGTGAATCAGTCAAAAAGACTCAAAAACTTGCATCAGATCAACTTAGGAATGACTTACTGAATCAGAGCAGTTAGTGAACTACCATCTGATAGTTTCTTTGTAATAAAAGAGGGGTTTAAACATAAAAAAAACATTTCCTTTTTAATCTAATGGTAAAGAATCAATAATGAGTTAAAGAAGCAGCTTTTGGGAACAGGGCAAGAACAGTCATCCATATGAAGCGGGCAAGTGAATTTCAATTAGTGAGTGATTTCCTGCACCAAATGAGATAGTAAGGTGATCATCTATAACCTGAAAGAACTCCATGACTCCATTTTATTGTGATGAATGAAGGCGCAGGAGTCTGACTCATGTCTTCAAATACGGAATCAGTCACAAAACCTCTTCTGTCTAATAGGAATCTTTGTCAATGACTGTAAAATCAAATCACTACAAAATCCTCCCGCTGTTTACCACAGAATAACAAAACCACAGATCATTTTAGCATCAGTCCTTCAAACAGACACAAACCCTTTGCTCTCACTCCCTTCTCACGAATAAACACAAACCAATCCCCAAAGCGTTCCTTTCAAGTACAAAAATGCCGAGCAAGCTGTCATAAGAAGCCAACCTCTTTCTCTGAGTCTGAAAGTGAAGGGTTTTACTTATTCATGTCTGCGCGCCGTCGTTCTGGTCCTGCTTTCTCACAGAGCTGCCGCTAGCCATGCCTCATCTATGTTGCATGATGGGTGTATTTATAGCCAAAGACTTTTAGCAACCATTGGATTAATCGCATGGCAACTGATTTTCAGACATCACCACAATGAGACGTACAGTATATAACTTTTTGTTAGACAAGCAATGAATTCCCACAACATTCAGCCTGCAATGGCTTTATGACAGTAAAGTGACTTGTTTCATGCAAGTCAACACAATCTTTTGTCTTTTTAATGAATATTATTACAGGATTACTAAAAACAACACTGTGAGATTAAGATTTAGTAGCAGCAGTAGCCCACTTTTGTACTTCAGACCGGATTTCTACGAAGCAAAATTATTGCCATTATACGGGAGACGTGTTGCTGTTGGCCGGGCTGCATCGCTCCTTATTCAGCAGTCAGGGTTTTAAAAGGGCAACAGCAGATTGAAATAATCTAATTTTCCCCAGCCTGAGGGATTCAAACTGAGCTACACGCCACAGCAGGAGAGAGATGGAGTGAGCTTTGTTTAAATGCCCAAATCTCAGCAGTCACACTCTTTGAGGTACTACACACAGATGGCCGCTCAAAGCATATGACAGCCCCAATTACGCTACTACACACTGCCAATACGCAAACACGCCACTGACTGGCTTTTTTATTCGAACAGATGAAAGTTAGTAAGCTTCCAGCATGTGAAGCAATGATATTAGTTGCTAATATCAATTGCATAAGTCGACAATTCAACCTTTTCCTTGATGCTCGTGTAGGGCGATGCTAGTTCTGAAACGAGACTTACATATAACTCCTTATAATATAATATAATATAATATAATGTAATAGGATAGGATAGATGATTAAGAGTCTGTTCAAACTCATAATCCTTAGCAACACTACTGATATATCAAAAACAGCACATCATTTTTTATTAATTATCAGTATTATTCAGATTTCTGCAGCCAAAATCAGAGTGATGGGTATAGCTGTAGATTTTAAGTGCATTGCAAGGAAGAGTCAGAGACGGACTGGAACGACATTAAGCAGCAACTGTAATGAGTCCCTCTGGAACCTCCTGCTCTCTCCACCCTATAACATCACATCGCACAGAGAACAAGCGCACCGGGATCATGTTTATCTTCCCAATTAGAGCTGGTAATTGGTCAGGGAATCAGGGGTCGGTGAAATACTAACCATAAAACACACAGGTACTGACTACTAAACATTCAGTAATCATTCAGAGCAATAGAATATATGAGCAGCTATTAAAATAAACTGCTTAAAGAGTGAAAGCTATACGAATTGGAGAGAAAGAGAGAGAGTCATTTTCCAGTGCCAATCCAGAGTAGCAGGGGCCCTGAGCTGACAGTTTTTCTCAATCACATCCCCTCTGGACAGGTAGGGTTCATTAGTCTGGGGACCGAGGTTCAGTCTGGGGACCTTCAGCACAGCTGATCCTTATCCACAGAGTAACTGACTGTTACCGGAGGCAAGACTAAAATACAGTGCCTCCCTGAGGCTTGAGACTGTGCCGTTGTACTGAATTTTTTGGTTGTGAAAAACACTTGACACGGATGAGGAAAGGAAACAGCTCAAAAATTCCAAACCAAGAAGCAGGTACTGTAGTCACAGGTCATACTGGTTATTGTGTATGGAAATAAATAAATAAATAAATAAAATAAAAAAATGTTTACATCGGGGCTTCTCATTGAAAATATATTGAAGGAACCACTTTTGAGGAACTACTAGAAACAAGTAAACATATTGTTTAGCACACCTTTATTTCATTTAGTTCTCAGAATTAATTACGACTTTACATGTACAACCCTAAACGACTTGTAAGATATCTACTATTCTGATATCTTCATTTACAAAAATTAGAGTTGCCCATCCAAAACTTAACTATATATATATATATACACCATGGTCTGTCAGAATACTCAATTCTGATTGGCTGTAGTTCCAGTCAGCTTAAAGGGATAGTTCACTTTGAAATAAAATTTTGGTATGTTTTAGCTTACCTAAAGGGCATCCAAGATGTAGGTGTCTTTGTTTCCGCAGTAGTTTCAATTTTGTTATTTTTAGGTCAAACCGTTCTTGCCTGTCAGTATTTATATCGTTTTTACCTCTACACAACCACGTCCAAGTGATCTGAGGGCGCGCGCTTCCTGGTGTGTGACGTGTGCGCGCGTTCTGGCTTAGTCTGCGCAAGCGCCGGAAAGTGTACAAGAGGTAAAAACGATATAAATACTGTTCGTTTTCTCACACAAACCGCTCGTTTCGTGTCTTAGGCCATCAATGTGTACTTACGATGGGGAATTGTTTAATTTGGACGATGGGGAATTGTTTTAATTTGGACTCTGTGCATGCTCTTTGAGATAGTGACCATAGACCTGCATTAAATGACTGACAGACAAGAACGGTTTGACCTAAAAATATCAAAATTGAAACTACTGCGGAAACAAAGACACCTACATCTTGGATGCCCTTGAGGTAAGCTAAAACATACCAAAATTTAATTTCAAAGTGAACTATCCCTTTAATCACCATTCTATATTAATGCGCTGCACACACACATACATCACTCACACACAGAGATCACTCACACACAGAGATCGGAGATTGCGCTGCGCACACACAGAAACATTCAGGAGCACAGAAATGTATCAATGCTGCCACACTACTTTTGTTAATAAAAGTCTATACTGAATCACTACATTATATTTTTCAGCAAAAGAGGGGATAACATTGCTCTTTTTGAAGTAATTAAACTCACAGCTTCAGAGTGTGAGAGTAGAGAGATGCTGAAGACACAGATAATTCACAGACACATCTCTCTCTCTCTCTCTCTCTCTCTCTCTCTCTTTCTCTCTCTCTCTCTCTCTCTCTCTCTCTCTCTCTCTCTCTCTCTCTCTCTCTCTCTCTCTATCAATATTAATTCAAAGAAATGCAATAATTAATTCATTAAAAGAAATGTAATGTTACCACGCTAATTTATCTCTGTGTCTGATTCAAAGTTGGGAGAATGGTAGATCTAAGGAGCAGTAACTGATGGAAATATCAGTTATCATCCTCCCGGTCAAAAATTGCACAGCAAACAATAATAACAGCATAACATAATAATAATAATAATAATAACATAACTTGTCAGTGCAGGCAAATGACCATGGTATAAGCAGGATAATTAATGGTTAGCTGTGCATTAAACAATTTGAATGCACTATATGTAGGGTGGTTCTTTGCCTCCACATCGTGCATTAAAATCGTTTCATGCACAGCTAGCCATGGATTATCCCTTACTATATATATATATATATATATATATATATATATATATATATATATATATATATATATATATATATATAACTATTATACATTATATAATAATAAAAAGGCTGAAATAATTTAAATCTGCTTGACGGCAGACAAGATGTAGGTTTTGATGTGATTGGCAGGCCGCTATGATACCGTCTGGACTTCATCAGTTAGAATCACTCCCAGTCATTGATATCTGCTCTCATCCAGCACAGATAAAGGCAGGAAGCAGCTCATTGATCAAAGAAAAGTGGTATCAGGTCCGTCAATCGCTGAATCTCATTCATCACCTGATCTGAACTCCGCTAAAGTCCTCAAAGAGTTACATTCATATAAATCACTTGGATTAGAGCTTCTGCTAAAACATTTTTATGGGTCCTATTATCAAATGACACGGTGAAGGAGACCAGCAATGTAATGAACTCCATTTTCTAACATTTTGCCAATTTTCCACAGTTACGGAAAATGTCACACTTTCATTTAAATCTTGTCACAACTTCTTACTTTCTTAAATGAGCTTTCCCCTCAACCGGTCAGCACTTGGCTGCTTCATAGTCTGTCAGAGACCTTAAATGTGTGGAAATCCAATATCTCTAATGCTGAATCACACAGTACAGCTAGTTTAGTGAATGTACACATTTAAGATATTACAGGAAATATCTACAAACACTTCCTGTAATCAATCAGGAAAAAAATTATTGATGAATGATTACTATTTGTTTGATTCATAACAGGAAGTCTTACCTGTCTTCCCCTTGCATCTCTTTGACTCCTTTTTGAACAACCTCTCGAGCTGGTGTCATCTCAGGTGGGCGACCAACATTTCGAGAGTAAAGGTCGACATTCCGAGAGTAAAGACCTCCGTCTGTGTGATACCTTAATGGTTAAACAACAAATGCACAGTGAACTATTATCTGTGAGCATTTGGGGGTTAATATAAGTGAGGTTCATTTTTCATCATTTACTCAACTTTGTTGCTAGATTTGACCATGTTTGTTAGTGTTATGCAATTGGTTCTTGCAAGTTTATGCAGTAGCACAAAATATATTTGAGAGCTAAATACTTCGAATACAATGCATGAGCATTATGAACTACTTTTGTTGTCATTTCTGAAGCTTGATGGCTGCTTGACATCAGCTTTCATTATATGGAAAAGAGCAGCATTAACATTCTTCAAAATTTCTCCTGTTCCACGGAATGTAAGAATAAATACTGTATAATTTATTCTCAGAAATTTTATTTTTTGGCCTTTTATTACAGCAATAGTATATATATATTTATTAGTATATATATATATATATATATATATATATATATATATATATATATATATATAAATAAAATGAAAATGATTCAAAATATTCATAAATATTATAATAGTATATAAACAATTACAATGCGTTGTGAATCTACATGTATGTGAGCATCATTTTTATTTACAGTATGTAATACTATTTGATGAGAATCAGTGAATTAAAAACATGCCACAGATTAGAGAGTACAAAACATTAGCGTTCTGATAATAAGTGTAATACTTCAGCTAATTGCTGTTTCAAGCAGATGCACTGCCTGCAGGTTTGAGCTTCATTGTGTTTAGTATCCCCAAATCCATTACTTTCATGCAAGTTTCTTCAGGTTCAGGTACATACTTTGGTTCCCGTGTGAGTCAGACTCTTATAGACTTCATTTCTAGTGTTATTTTCTCTCTCCATCTATTCATAAGCATAGAGACAGCAAAGGCAAAAGCAATAGTGCATCACACAGTGATGTATATGTGACCCTGAGCTATTCCTCCAAACAGAGACATATGATGGTGTATGAGTGTTTCTCACCCATATAAGGATATTGAGAAACAGCTGTACTCCCTCTCTGCTTTGATGGAATGAACATCAATGTGATAAATCGATCATTTTTTTTTTTAAACAGCCTTCTGTTTATGAACACTGCATACAGCAACAGAAAAAGTGATCGATTGTTTGACTGGTCTGCTTAAACTATGAGAATATCATTGTTTAGTTTATGTATGTAGAAAAAAAGAATCTATTTTTCATGATTTTTTTGATGATTATAAAGAATAGCATTTATTTGAAACAGAAATCAAATAACATTAAATGTCTTTACTGTCACTTTTGTCCTTGCAGAGTACCAATTAAACATTCATTTCTTGAAAAACACCCCAAAAAAGATGCTGTTTCTTCATGGTTTGTTATCCAATATGGTTTCTAATGTCGTAGTTTCTTACCCACTGATATCGTCTGCATGTACATTCTTGGCGAGTATGTCCCCATCGCTCCCGTATCCGGTCACGTCCACCTCTGGTCCCGCCTCAGAAACCCCACCTTTCTCCCCCGGCTCTGACCCTCGAACCCCTGAGGCCGCCGCTCTCCTCAGGGGGGCAGTGTATAACAACCTCGATGAGTCACCATAGCGACCAGTGGTGCCAGCACTGGATCTGGGCGGGGTGAAGCTAGGAGCATCGCCGGCCTGAAGGCGAGGATTGGACCCTTGGGCGAGACGCCAAGACATGGGGGAAGAGCGGCTCGACAGGGCGGGGAGGCCACGACCGTTCACTTCTGTAGTTACAGTGGTGTCGAATGTTGTCTCAAGGGTACTACAAAGAAAAAAATGAGGAAGAGAAGGAGATTAGAAGAGAGATTTTGAGGACTGCAGACGGATTTGGGTAATTAGATCAATATCCTGCTTCTGAAACAGCTGACTTGCCATTTAAAGGCGTAAATATCTACTGTAACACCTGTGCCAAGGTGAGGAGTTTGCTTGACAGTTTGAGGACCAATCTGTACCCTGCAATGCAGCACTGTTTCTAAAGTAAAGTTTGGAGTTTAAAATATCCACCTACTCTCCTGAATATTGGCATGGTGCAAAAACCTTTCAAACTGGCTGACTTACACAAATGTGTTTGACAAGATGATTTGCTCCACAACTATTGTGCCTATGAGGAAAGATGGCAGATTTCAAATTACACTCATGGTCCAAAGTTTAGGGTTGGTAAGATTTTTTATGTTTTTTAAAGAAAATCTGCTCACTCAGCCAGATTTATTTGATCAAAAAATGTGAAATAATATTATGATTTAAAAGAATAGTTTTCTATTTAAATATATTTTAAAATGTAATTTATTCCTGTGATGGCAAAGCTGAGTTTCCAGCATCATTACTCCTGTCTTCGGTGCATGATCCTTCAAAAATCATTCTAATATGATGATTTGCTGCTCAAGAAGCATTTCTTAATATTATCAACGCTTGTTTTTGTGGAAACCGTGCTTTTTTTCAGGATTCTTCAATAAATAGAAGGTTAAAAAAAGAACAGCATTTATTTGAAATAGAATTTTTTTGCCACATTATAAATGTCTTTACTGCCACTTTTCATCAATTTAATGCATCCTTATGAGTAAAAGTATATATATATATTTTTAAGTCTGAGTGACCCCAAAGCAAACCTTTAAATTGTAGTAAATACTAGGAGAGCAAATGCCATTGAGGTGAATAGAAATGCTAATGGATAGCGTTCTTCTCCAATACACAGAAGAAAGCTCCAATCCACCGATTCCAATTCAGTTTGGCTCCACAATGGTGAATAAATTACACTTCACCTTTAATGTTTCCAATACTTTTATATTTTGAGTCTACCCTGTGGTAGTACCATTGTTATCAGAAAGTAATACCATTCTGCATTGATGTTGATCCTTCATTATCATATTCATATTGTGTAAAGTGGTATTTTTATGGAACTCCAAGGTGACCATGGTACATCTTTAAAACCCAAAACAACATTCTACTGTACAGTAAATGTGTAAATAAAAAGGGTGAAAAGGGTCTTACTATGGTATATAATTTCTAAAAACAAAAAGACTATTTAGCTAAATACAGCAATAACTAGTATGATTTGGAAAACTGATATTAATCAAAAATAAATAGCTAATAATATACAGTGAGGAAAATAAGTATTTGAACACCCTGCTATTTTGCAAGTTCTCCCACTTGGAAATCATGGAGGGGTCTGAAATTGTCATCGTAGGTGCATGTCCACTGTGAGAGACATAATCTAAAAAAAAAAAAAATACAGAAATCACAATATATGATTTTTTAACTATTTATTTGTATGATACAGCTGCAAATAAGTATTTGAACACCTGTCTATCAGCTAGAATTCTGACCCTCAAAGACCTGTTAGTCTGCCTTTTTAAAATGTCCACCTCCACTCCATTTATTATCCTAAATTAGATGCACCTGTTTGAGGTCGTTAGCTGCATAAAGACACCTGTCCACCCCATACAATCAGTAAGAATCCAACTACTAACATGGCCAAGACCAAAGAGCTGTCCAAAGACACTAGAGACAAAATTGTACACCTCCACAAGGCTGGAAAGGGCTACGGGGAAATTGCCAAGCAGCTTGGTGAAAAAAGGTCCACTGTTGGAGCAATCATTAGAAAATGGAAGAAGCTAAACATGACTGTCAATCTCCCTCGGACTGGGGCTCCATGCAAGATCTCACCTCGTGGGGTCTCAATGATCCTAAGAAAGGTGAGAAATCAGCCCAGAACTACACGGGAGGAGCTGGTCAATGACCTGAAAAGAGCTGGGACCACCGTTTCCAAGGTTACTGTTGGTAATACACTAAGACGTCATGGTTTGAAATCATGCATGGCACGGAAGGTTCCCCTGCTTAAACCAGCACATGTCAAGGCCCGTCTTAAGTTTGCCAATGACCATTTGGATGATCCAGAGGAGTCATGGGAGAAAGTCATGTGGTCAGATGAGACCAAAATAGAACTTTTTGGTCATAATTCCACTAAACGTGTTTGGAGGAAGAAGAATGATGAGTACCATCCCAAGAACACCATCCCTACTGTGAAGCATGGGGGTGGTAGCATCATGCTTTGGGGGTGTTTTTCTGCACATGGGACAGGGCGACTGCACTGTATTAAGGAGAGGATGACCGGGGCCATGTATTGCGAGATTTTGGGGAACAACCTCCTTCCCTCAGTTAGAGCATTGAAGATGGGTCGAGGCTGGGTCTTCCAACATGACAATGACCCGAAGCACACAGCCAGGATAACCAAGGAGTGGCTCTGTAAGAAGCATATCAAGGTTCTGGCGTGGCCTAGCCAGTGTCCAGACCTAAACCCAATAGAGAATCTTTGGAGGGAGCTCAAACTCTGTGTTTCTCAGCGACAGCCCAGAAACCTGACTGATCTAGAGAAGATCTGTGTGGAGGAGTGGGCCAAAATCCCTCCTGCAGTGTGTGCAAACCTGGTGAAAAACTACAGGAAACGTTTGACCTCTGTAATTGCAAACAAAGGCTACTGTACCAAATATTAACATTGATTTTCTCAGGTGTTCAAATACTTATTTGCAGCTGTATCATACAAATAAATAGTTAAAAAATCATACATTGTGATTTCTGGATTTTTTTTTTTAGATTATGTCTCTCACAGTGGACATGCACCTACGATGACAATTTCAGACCCCTCCACGATTTCTAAGTGGGAGAACTTGCAAAATAGCAGGGTGTTCAAATACTTATTTTCCTCACTGTATGTGGTATTAGTAAATTATTTTAGTTTATTTCCAGTTTTACCCATCATTAGCTTTTATTTCAGCGATTCCAAAACAAACTAAAATAAAAATGTTTAGTATTTAGTAGTTTAGTAGTAGAATTTAGTAGTTTTTGGAAAAACAATATATTGTACTGATTTTTTTATTTATAACCTACATGAATATAGCAGATAGATAGATGGATAGATAGATAGATAGAGTCTCTCTCCACAGCAGGTCTTCTATCTGTAGGTTGTGAGTGTTCAGCGTGGTGTGAAGGACCCAGCTGAAGCAGAAAGATTGCCAATGTGGTTGTGCTTGATTTCTGCTCTCCATAAAATGGAAGCTATTCTCATCTTTCACTTCAACTAGCATCAGCCCATCAACAAGCGTGTTACCGCCAGCAAAACTTCAGTCTGACCTCCTGACCTTTGTTAAGTGCTCCATGTATGTCTTTGATTGTGTGAATATAAATGTGTGAACTGATGTGTGTATAGGTGTCTCCACACGTTCACAAGCTTGTTGATGCGGGAACGAGTGAGAAAACAACATATGGACAAATGCTCAAATACAGACGCCCATAATGACACACCCGTCACAAGAAGACTGTCCTGCAACAGCTCTCTCTAGTGGTGAGACAATCACATTACGGACATATTTTCAATTTCTAGGGTAAATTTTCAGGTTCTATTCAATTTTAGATTACACATAAATATCATTAAATATACAAATTAATGAATATGAAATAGCTTGTTTAAACAATGTCTACAAGCATATACCCAAAAAATCCCCAAAATAAAATGACAGTCAGTTATTCGCATGAAGGGACAACAGCAGGGGGTCAAAAACGAGTGTCACTTAACAAATAAGTCATCAGCGCCAAGGCGACGTTGTCATGACTACAGCACCGGCATATTAATATCCTCTCCATCAAAGTCCATTCAGAACGAATCTCATTAGTGGTTAGCCAGCATGTAAGCTGGTTAACAACATCCTTCGAAAGAGATACACTTTCATGTACCGTGAAAAAGCAAACTACAGTAGTATTAGTAGACCAAAGATACATGTATTGATTTGTATTGAAAAGTCCAAGGGTCTAATTTACAGAAACAGCGTTCCCGCCTAGTGTTATTCTGTTGTGCTGTGGTATATCTGAAACCAGCATTAAGTGTGTGGACGCTCTTGTTATGAAATACACCAGAGAGTTGTGACTCAGCAGTAATGAAGGGTGGATACCAAGCCAGGGATGGTCACGCTCATGGCTGACTGGTGTTTTTGTATAGATAGGAAACAAACACGTACATATTTGAACAGTAATATTGAATTTCACAGTCAGAACACATCAGGTCGGTTTATTGGGTTGTTGATGTTTATAAAAATGGTGCAAATCTGTGGACAAGACAAATACAAATGAGAAGCATGTATGTACAAATACACAAGCAAAAAAAATAAATAAAATAATAATAATAGAGGAGGGCTTTTACTTGGTAGTACTGACCAAAAAAATGGATTAGATGGATTTACGCAGGAGGGCAGGGATACTTCAAGTTTTGCAGTTCATATTTCTTGTTTAATTACTGTGGTACTTTATAATAAGGTTTGAATTGTCAACATGAATTTATGCATTACATATCCTGAACTAACAATTAACATTTTTTACAGCATTTATTAATCTACAGTAAATTCATGTGCCTGTATAATACATCAACTATATGGCCACTTATACCAGCATTGTCTTCATCAACTAAAACTATTACAAATAATTTTGGGTAATTGAAATAAAGCTGAAATAAAATAATATTTAAATATTTGATTGAAAAATAAACTTGATAAATAAAAATGAAATAAATAAGTGTAAAGTGAAGTACTAAAATAACAAAAAATAATAAAAAAAAAAAAAAAATGGGAAAACATGCTGTTTTCGTGCATGTATCTTTAAATGCAAATGAGATGCTTTCAGAATAGGGCAGGGGCTTTACAGCTCGTGCCTCGGATACTCTGCCAAAAACTAAAAAAATCTCTGTTTTTGATTATCATCTCTATCGTGGTCACTCTCACGTGACATTGCAGTTCTTCATCATCATGAAAGTTTATTATCTGCATGCGTTTTAAAGCCATATCAGTCTAAACTTCTGATAAATGCTATTCTTAGCGCTGACATCCGAAGCACGCGCACAGAAAGCTGTTCTCTTTCACGTCTTATTGTGCTTAAACTCTCAAATACACACAAAGTTATGTCAAAAACACACAAAGTTCACATAAACAGTCCATTATGTCTGTAAACGTAAACAGCAAGTAAATAAATTGCATGTGTATTTTAGATCTGTGTATTAAAGTGAAAGCAGCGTAATATACAGTACCTAGTGCTACATTTGCTGTTAAAATGAATCAAACAACAAAAGAAAAAAGAGAAAATCACTCACTGCTCTTGACTGAATAAATTTAGTAGCTTTAATAAGAATACATTTCTTACATGAATGCTGCTGTTAAATGCTCTGGCGAGGAGATAAACATGGCGGACTGTATAAAGCTCACTTTAGACAGGCGGGGTCTATGCTAATAGGGCAGAGTCCGTCAGCAGTCGTGGGCGGGGCCTAAACAATGTGACGTCACATTGCATAGAAACTGCAAATGGCTTATTCTAAAACACTGCTTATGATTTATGGGTATTAAAAAAAGAGGAGTGAGTGGATTTTTACCATTATAGGGTGGTTGTGTACTGCCGACACACATTTATGTTCAAACTAGGGATGGCGGAAAACAAAAAAATTTCTTGACCGACCACCAAGTCTCATTAGCCGGTTGAAACCGGTTAACCGATTTGTTTAAAATATGCTACGCTATTTGAAATAACAGCCTTTTCGAGCCGCGCCAGCAATTTCGCAACTCTGTCGCATCTCTCTGCCGCTCTGCCTCCCGCGCACACACACACTGCCGCCCTTCCACTCACATCACTTTTTTTAAATCCCCTACAGCGCGAAACATGAGTCCCGCAAACGCGGCGCCGAGGAGCTTGTATGTAATCAGAGGACAAATGGCTCCTTAGTTTCGAAATGGTTTGGGTACAAGGTGATCGCGTTGAAAATAAAGGCGCTTGTCTAGCGTTAGAAGCTCATTTGAAACATTGCCGCGGCTCATTTAAGAAAATGACAGCTCCGAAGAGACGCCGCTTTAGTTTGAGGTAGTGCTAACAATAATAAAGAAAATGACGAGTTATGAAAAATTGAGTGTGAGGGATTTGTTCACTTCACACAAAAAGATCTTGGAATGAGATGGCTAACTGTAGTAGCGTTTAGTCCACTGTATATAGCCTATTATAGTCTATAATAGCCTAATTTAGAGATCACTTTTTTTTTTTTTAACCGACTACCGACAACTTTGATCGGTTAACGTTGATACGGTCAACCATCGGTCAAACGGTCATCGGTTAACATCCCTAGTTCAAACACCATGTAATAATGAATTTTGCATAATAGGTCCCCTTTAAAATAATGCTAATTGAAAATATGAATAACTACTATAATAGTATATACATCATTCTAAAATAACACTGATTTATATAATTCTAAATATTTAAAAAATTAATTAATAAACGCTGTCAAAGTATTGCTCATTGTTAGTTCATCACACCTAATGTTAATGAATTAAATTTTATTGTAAAGTATTCCAATAATCAAGAAGCAAAACATAAGAATATGGAAATACCATCATCATCACTGACTGGTGAGCAGTGACAGGCTTTTTGGTCATTTTATTCACTGCCCTCTGGTCACCCCGTATTTTCTAAAAGTGGTTGCTGAACTGTGTAATGTGAGCGTCCCTGCAGTACGGTACACGTGCAATCGTGTTGAACAAAGAACCCAGACCAACTAAGAAACAATGACTTCCCTTTTCGTCTACAAATCCAAGCCAACAGGAAGTGTATGAGCTGAGGTTTATGGCTCGCTAAGAACATAAATCATGAATCTCGAGTTAGTGAACGTCACTGGATGCAGCACATTTCGGCAGGTTGCTCAGTCTAATCTATTGATCTCCCGAATCACCCTCTGGCCAAGTCACCAGCATTTATCTTCCTCTCTGATGTCACTCCTCATGACAGCTGACAGTTCCTCTATATATATTCCTGATGTCTCATCTTCTCGACAACCCTCGTCTCTTAGCAACATGCTACCGCTACTGGGTAAGGGTAAGACTGCAGCATTATTCTGAGTCTGCCATCCTCCTCTGCTATACCTTGAACGAGCGGCTTGAAATCAAATGGCCTGATGAAATGGAAACACGATTATAAAAGCTACCGGTGAGAAAAGTGCTAGAGCTTATTTCAACACCCTCTTACATCAGGAAGTATAATAATGCACGCTTTGCTAATTAACAGGAGCTGTTCTGAAATCTTTTGAGATTTTTTATCAATTCATAATGCACACATTGTAGTGAATTTTAGGCAAACACTGTGGTTTTATGTAGCCTACATCTTATTTGTTATTATTGCATTGCATCAATATATACAGTGGTGCCCAAAGGTCTGAGACTACAATGAAAATATGGGATCATTTTTTCACACAGTATACAGACTTAATCTGCCTATACAGCATCTTGTATAGTATTTATAATGAGTTTCCATCAAATAAATCCCCATGAAGTCTGGATGGAATTTTCATTTTCTTTGAGATGCTGTATTGACCTTGAAGATCCCAAACTCATATACTGAGGATTTATTTTTTATTTTATTTTTTTAACATCAATCAATACCATATTTAAGGTCTGAGAACCTTCCAAACACAAACCCAGGTTCAGATCAATAGAGCTTTGTGGCGTTCCCAGCACTGCAGTGAATACGTGTGTGCAAGAGTTTCTGAAAGAACATGGGTACTCTATACTCTTCTGTATACCAATCATATGGTACTGTATGTTTAGAGATGAATGGAAGTCAATTTCAAAAGCTCCTGCGAGATGTATGATGTTTGATGGAATGCACAGAGTGGGTCAACGTCTGAGAAAACGACAGGTCAAATTCCTGACGACCGAACGATGTCACAATGGAGAAAATGGAGCTCTTCCCTACAATTAGCTGGATCGCTATCTTTCAGTCTTTGCAACTCTGTTGTTTCTATAAAGCCTGTTGTCTTGCCCTGAATTACTTTGTTCAGTTTGTCACAGTGATTAATAGTTTTTTCCTCATCTTCATTCATCGAGTACACAGCCTGACAGCCGTGCATCAACAACATATACATCTGAGCGTTATGAACTCCATACAAAGAAAGGTTGGAGTTTTTTGATTCATGGGCTCTTTACTGGTTAGGCTTACGGTGAGGGAGTGTGAGGAAGTGTCTAACGCCTTTTTGGCTCCTTTGAGAAGCAATGTGCTGTGAAAAAAAACAAAAAGGCCAAGCATTGATTTCCAAAGAAGATGCTCCCCATGAGGGAAAGAGAGAAAGGGCCAACACCATCTGTCATGTCAGAGCGCTGCCTCTGAACCACTTTCCTGTGAAATTACGTTCACATTGTGAGTGAGATAAAGAGAGAGTCGCAGAAATAGGCCATCCCAGAGCCGGACAAATGTGGTTACGCTTAAGTATTTTCTTTAGTAATTGGGTGTTTGGGAATTTGGGTCTTACAGGCAATATGGTTTTAATAAATGATTATCTCGTCAAAAATTTTGAGCATTTTTCATTTCACAATGAGATTGGTGAGTGTCTTTGTTAGCAAAGATGTTGGCACAGTGAGGGTTTGCATTGTTTGTGAGTGCCAAGCTGAGCTCTATCTTTAAAGAAATTAAATTGGCAAAAGAGTCCCAGTTTTTCAAAAGTGCAGCTGTCACTTTTTGGAACTAATGAACTTACTTTTATTATGTTTTTATTATATATATATATATATCTTAATGGATAAGGCTCATTGCAAAAAGCTTCCCAAGTAAGACCATACTGGTCCACCAGCTTCACCACCAATATTTTGAATGATGAACTAACCAATGATGAACTAACACTCACCTGTGGCTTATCTGCGTCCCACGTAAACTGGACATGGTTTCTTCGAGATTCTGTCTCAGATCGGCGATGTTCTTCACTGTACGCATCCGTCTAGCCTCTGGATCCTCCCCTGGTGGACAAAGAAAAGAAAACATTGGTTTCCCTGTTACAGACGCTTGCTAGTAAATAGTCTGGAAGGCAAAACAGATTCGGCATATGAACCAGTCAAACATGCTGTGGCCAGCGGTTAGTGAGAGGAGGCTGTCTGCTCTTGCATGTCAACTTAGATGCTGAAGTTACAGCTTGCTGTGCAGCTGATGGGATAAAGGGACAGATTTCACGGTCATCACTTTTCCGCGGAGCACAGAGTAATCCATGCGCTATGACACCACTTCTTAACCCCTAAGCCAGGCTCAAAGTTTGGCTGGAGCATGATTTGCCTATAAAGCAGAAATCTGTCAAATTTGAAAAGACCGAGTCATTTAACTGCACATATTTTCATCCTCATTTTCTGGACAGAAGTGAAGAAAATTCGGTATGAACTCAATAGAGGTGTACATTTTAAATTGTCTCAGTGGTTTAAATGGTTTTAATCTGTTCCCCCAAAAAGATTCTTTCAGATTCATTCACGGATTCATTCAGTGAACCTTTTCTGCAGGTTACAGCATTATTATTATCGACCAAAGAGTGTCTTTTCGTGTGTTGTGAATGCATCATTGAATTATTCACTCAACTGATTCATTTAAAAATCTACTAAGAGACTCCAGCGAGACTGTTTAAACATAAGGGTTTTCCCCACTAATGTCAACAAAGCATATCTATCTTTTTTCTCTATTTTCTCAACTGCTGGACATGATGTTTATCATGCTATATTTTATAATAATAAATCAATCAATGTTAAATTGCAAAAACATCATTATGAAGCCAGGAAAAGACATCAAAAGGCATTCATGCACTTTACAAGAAAGAAATATTTGTCATTTGTTCATGGCCACAACACCACTAGAACTCAGACTCTGGATCTGGATCTGCAGAGGATTAGTTAAGTGCTTCTTTTCCACTGCATTAAACTCATTGAACAAAGACACTCAAATGGACACTCATACAAGCTGATGATGGCAGTAAGAGGTTTAACAGCAGGTCTGCGTGACTCCCACATCACATCAGAGACCTGCTTATTTGATCCAGTCACGTCTGGCTTTATCACACCCTGACTGTAAAATACTGTGTCAATTGCATGAGCTATGATATGAAACACTAATTAATAATAATAAAACTTATATCACTAAATAATAATAAAAAATCTGCTATCATACAGTATATGGTGCACTGATCTTAAGTGTGTAAGTTGTGGAAAAATTGTCATTATGTGGGCATTTAAAATGAGCTTTAAATCAAAACTGATTGTACTGTATTACTTTCACAGCGTCTGGAAAATTATTTAGCAAAAAAACAAGAAATATAAAAGGTGATTTCCCATGTGAACCATGATTTACACCAAGAACTATTTTCAACAGCCCTTCTCACTTGTCAAACACTTCCAGGTCAAACCTTATTTCTCTCCTGTGTTATTAAATGCCACCGCATATTTTGTTTTAGCATGTCTGTGCTGTTGCTTAGAGAGCTGGACTCTATTGATACTTTGCACGTGACGTCAGTTGTACTGGCTGGCGGGCAAGAACGTCATTCTCTAGCAACGAAAACCAGTAAACTAATCAAGGATCTTGCCAGGACGTTGCCAGTTTTAATATACAAAAGTTGGTGTTTTGAGGTGTACACGACATGCCAGATAGTTGTTGTGTGATTGGATGCACTAACCGCGTTTGTTGCCCGCCAGATATCACGTGACTGCAAAGTATCAATACACAGGTATTGTCAAATCAATATTTTTTGGGAGGCAAACCATCTGACAAACAGAAGCGATCATGTAAGTGAGCCTGACTCAAAAGTCATCTGAGTGGAAGTTCTGTCCGAGAGGATTGAAGACATGATGAGAAGCACAACCACGTATGAGGGTGTCATGACTGACCATCAATACAGAGCCACAGTGCAAACTTAGAGCGATATTAAAGATGCATATTAAAGATATTAAAGATTTCTATGGATGTAACATTCTGGGTTGTAAAGATCCAACACTGCGTGCAAACCAACATATTTTCATAAATGAAAAAGCTGACAAGCTGGTCTTGAGCAATGGAGCATGCATTGGTTGCATTATTATGTTAAAAAACGGTTTAAAAATAATTGAAGGGTTTTGAGATGCATTTTAAAAAGTCAAACGGTTTTTGATACGGCAAACTAAAAGTTCACAGTGCAAAACACTGCAAGACATCTGTTTTAATGTGTACATAGACCAACATTCCAAAAATATCTCTAACTTTGTTCAAAACTATATTCCTTGCAGCTGACAGTTTGATTCGTTACAAAAGATGACTGTGGCGGCAATTATGTAAAGAGAATGACTTTGAGAGATGCAACGGTTCTGAGACAGATTACCGTGTTGACATTTTTAGTCACAGTACCATGCTAAAATCCTCTTTGAAAGGGTGTATCTCAAAGTTCATCCCTTTAAAGCACACCACATAAAATATTAACTCTCAAACAACTAAACAGAAAAAAACAGAACACTAAACCTCACTAATTAAACTAGTCGACCATCCTGATCCCTACAGACCAGAGAGGCATAGCTCTGGAGCACATACAGAGTCACTGTGAATATATCAGGAACCTCTATTACCCAGAATGCTTATTTTATAGCATTGTAATGGACCATTCAGCCAACCTGCGTAAGGCAAATAAAGTAATTTCTCTTTCCTACACTACCTCACATATAGAGCAAAGGGCAATTTAAAACCCACACACATATAGCAGGTGCACGGTGCATTCTCAATGTATGTGAATCCTGGAAATGAACAAACAATACAAGAGCTTCTGACTCGGGTATTTGATGATCAAGAGGGCTCTGGGTGGTATAACTGCACTTGTTGCCCTCTGGGCGAGCAGACACATTCCTGTAAGCACCATTTGAGCCTGTCAGCAGCAAAGGAAGGTGTGAGGACACCTCGCTGGCTCTGTCTGATCAGATGTTAGCTGAGAATTTGCTTTGATTTAACCTCATTGTGCCAGTGTGAAAGCTAACCTCAGAGTCTACAGCTACAAACTGGAATCGATTGCAGATTGCATTGTCCTGCTTGTGTTTTGCATAATTCAGAGCTGTGTTGTACCGTATCACTCATTTCAAGGCAAAAAGGGTGACACAGCAGATTTCTGTGCCCTAATAGCAAAGAGTTTAGCCAATTAAATATACTGTAGTATTAAAGGTACAGTGGCAAAAACCTGCTTAAAGGGACCATGACATGAGAAATCAAATTTGCCTTCATCATATACAGTAAGAGGTCTTTGTACCATTAAAACATCCTGCAAATTTCACAGCTTAAAACGACCTCCTCATTATAAACGAAGCATTTATTTATTCAAGCTCTAAAAACAGCTTGTTTTGATATCGGGTGACTTGTGATGTCACACGGGAAAATACATTTGCATATGACTGCCTCCAAAGCAAGACATCGACAAATAGTTATACATTATCGCACCACAGGCCCCACCTACTGGCTTTCAGTCGCTTAACTGCTCACGTTTGCCTGCACTGGATGTGAGCGTTGTGTCGCGTCAAAAGCAAATAGAACCCATTATAATAACTGATGTTGTCTATACTAGATACGCGTTTTGATGTGCGTTTAGTTTCTGACATGCTCAATGCACTTGAGTCTGTCGACAGGACAAATGGAAAAGTGAAAGAACGTTGGATTTGACGCGTCCAGTTTAAACAGCTAATTTGTGTCTCTGTACAGACTTTAGAAGTATCTTAACGTCGGAAACAACTGGATGGTGTATTTTAAAGGTGTCCCGGATCGCGTTGATGTATTTTAAAGGTGTCCCGGATCGCGTTGAAGGATTATATATTTGTTAGGGGCATTTTGTTTCGTCAGCGGGGTAATGGAGACTTTGCAAAGAAATTTGAAAGAAACGGACAGTAGCTGCATCACAAATGCTTTCAAATGATTTCATAATGCTTTGTCTTTAAATGATGGTTTAATATGGATAATGTTTTCAAAACACTAACTCACATGAAAAACACTTACTTGAGCGGGCGTTGATACCGTTTTCTATGCAATGATGTTAGCCAATAATAACAGTAACATTTTATGGGATTTTATGGGATGAATTTCATCGTTCACAAGGCTAAAAGCATTAGTCAGATTGCTTAGAAAAGTTATATTATATATATATATATATATATATATATTTCTTTTTTATTTGTATTATTATTTATTTATTTTATGTAAGGTGCGCTATTACTTTTCTAAGCAAAATCTGACCCCGAGTACAGGGATAAATATGACCATTACCATATATATATATACAGTGCTATGCATAAGTTTAGACACCCATGCTAAAGTTGACTAAAAAGAGGAATAAAAAATCATCTTTTGGAAATTGAACTTAATGCCTTAATTAAAAAAAAAATAGGAAAAATCCAACCTTTAAGGACACCAATTTTCTTTGTGAATGAATAATGTATCATAAATAAATAAATGTTCTTCCTTAAAATACAGGGTGCATAAGTTTGGACACCCCTATGTTAAATTCCCATAGAGGCAGGCAGATTTTTATTTAAGTATTTTTTATTTTTATTTTTAGGATACTATGCATCCTGATAAAGTTCCCTCGGCCTTTGGAATTAAAATAGCCCCACATCATCACATAGCCTTCACCATACCTAGAGATTGGCATGGAGTACTTTCCATAAGATCATCTCTCAATGCAAATCAAACTAGCTATTAGGCTAACTGAAATAAAACCATGCCAATCTCTAGGTATGGTGAAGGCTATGTGATGATGTGGGGCTATTTTAATTCCAGAGGCCAAGGGAACTTTATCAGGATGCATAGTATCCTGGCTCCATGAAGTAACTGGCCTTTAAAAATAAAAATCTGCCTGCCTCTATGGGAATTTAACATACAGTAGGGGTGTCCAAACTTATGCACCCTGTATTTTAAGGAAAAATATTTATTTATTTACGATACATTATTCATTCACAAAGAAAATTGGTGTCCTTAAAGGTTGGATTTTTCCACATTTTTTAAATTAAGGCATTAATTTCAGTTTCCAAAAGATGATTTTTTATTCCTCTTTTTAGTCAACTTTAGTATGGGTGTCTAAACTTAGGCATAGCACTGTATATATATACTGTATATATATATATATATATATATATATATATATATATATATATATATATATATATATATATATATATATATATTTTTTTTTTTTTTTTTTCTTTTTTTTTTTTTTGAGGTACTATTGTCCGTAGAAAAAAAAAACAACTGTGTAGACTGAGTTATGCTGGAGTTTATTACTTAGGCTTAGAGATTTGAACAAATCCCTTACTTAGAAGGGATAGTTCACCAATAAACTGAAAGTTCATAATTTACTCACTTCCATGTATTTCAAACTTGTATGCATTTCACTCTTTTGAAGATATTTTGAAGACTGTTGGGGTCTAAACAACATTGGACTCTACTGACTTTTAATGTACGGCCAAAAAAGCACATAATTTTTCTCTAAATATCTATTTTTTGTTTCACAGAAGAAAGAAATGCTCATAGGTTTGGAATGACATCAAGTAAATGATTTTCAGACAGAATTTTATGTGAACAATCCCTTTAAGAATTAGCACTAGCAACAGTGTCCACTAAAACAAGTAAGAAATAACCCCTCTAAAACATTTCCTCAGTTACCTCAAATGCTGTGTGAAAGAATGCTGCGATCACACTGAACTACAGGGAACTGAATTACTTCAATAAGATGAGGTGGTGGGCTTGCGAACAAACAGCCCCGTGGTTGGCGGTTAATATTAGATGGGTGAGGAATAAAAGCATGGATCACACCGACGGGAGGGTAAATAGAGCTATTGATCAGAGCAGCAGACAGCATGGCAATGCTTCCATAGCCGGCAGGTGAATGTGGCTTCTAAATGTTCTCCTATAGCACAATCAGAGAACCATAATTCACCCTGACATCCCCAAGAACCGTTTCTAATGCAGTCACACACACGCTCGACTCGGAGTACAGGGATAAATATGATCATTACCACAGCAACTCACAAGCAAGACACAAAGACTGTTACAGTATGTTACTGATGAGTTTGAGTGACTCTGTGTAGCTATACGGCATGGCACTTACGGCGTGTCTGCGGGTTTAAAACCTGCTCCAGGTCTCCCAGCATAGTGAGTATAACCTCTTTATCTAGCTGTGCCTGCTCGTCTCTGGCACTCTCAAGCTCCCAGTCTCCCCCAGTGCCCGCTGGACCTGCCCGGGTGTCCTCATCTGATCTTCTACTGCTGCCCGCTTTATCCACCAACTCCGGCCGCTGGAGCTGATGCGCAGGTGCCATCCGGCTGGACTTCCGACCCCAGGGCACTGGTATAAGGGAGTGTTCGGACTGGGAGAGCATCTTGGTGAGGGACAGCGAGAGCGACCGAGCTCGGGTGCTGCTTTCGGGGTGTCTACGAGCGCTGGATCGGCCGTGTTGGGGCGAGGGTGATGAAGACGACATCCCGGATGCTGACGAAGGTGGGCATGGCGGTTCGTCCAGCTCAAAGGTGTAAACCCTCTGCTCCCCATCACTAAGCAGCACGAGGTTGCCGAGAGAACGTTGCTTGCGGAGGTTTAGATTGTCTGTGAGAGACTGCGGTGACTTGCGAGGTGGGCTACCGCCCTGGAACACAGAAAAGTCAGCTCCCCGCTTCATATTTTCACACGTTCTTTAGGATCCCTCGCACTTTTTCTACCTTATCTCGAAGTTTGCTCCTCCTCACATGATCTGCGTGCCTCAGGTGGCAGCTGGCACACAAGCTCAGTCGCAAAACTGCCCCTTGCACCAGGGAGCTTCAAATATCATCCTGCCCACACACACGCTCGCTCGCCGCAGCCAATAACCAGCATCCAGGTGCACGTGCTGAGAGCACACTCCTCCTTGTCTTCCTCCTCTCTTCCTCTTCTATCACTTCTTTCCTTCAATGCAGCACAGAGGCTCGCGGGAAGCAGATCTGCACCAGATTACGGTTAAATTGTGATACATATCCTTCACGGCGTTTCCCTCTCTTCCTGTTTCTCTCCCAGCAACCGAGGACTCTTCACACACTCTGTCTATTAATTACCGGCTGGAGTGAGCGCATGTGGCTCGCTCCAAGGGACAGGAGCAGAGACTGAGTATGTGTGTGCGCTACGAGGTGCGAGCTCAGGGTCCGCCTGCTCCTTTTAACATGCTGTGAGCTGCTTCATTCTCTTTATCTATCTCCTCCTTTCCTCTCTCTGTGTTTCTCTTTGCAGCAATGATGGCTGGTTTCCTGTTGCTGTTAGCTACCGAGTCAGCACAGGTATTTGTGTGTGTGTGTGTGTGTGTGTGTGTTGTGGGAATAGCGCAAGACAAAACTGGCTTGTAACACTATGATTTCTCTCCCTTCAAACTGGCGAAGGGTGTTAAGATGATGCATTTGGAAATGCCGCAGCACACAGCTCAACTGGAAAAGGAAAGGAAATCATACAAAACTGAACTAAGACCATTATATATCCCAAAACAGAGATTTTCAACCTTTATAGGTCTGACTCAGGGACCCCCAAAATAAAAAAGCTAGATTTTAACATTAAAATTAATATCTTTCATCAAAAAAATCTTATTATGCATTCAAAAATTAAAATCATCATTAAAAATTACTAGCATGATTTTATAATGCTGTAAGACAGATAATATAAATATTAAATATTTCATATAGACAATTGTCTGTATTATTATATATGATATTATATTATTAATAATTTATATATATATATATATATATATATTTTTTTTTTTATCCGTTTATGGACTCCGACAAGCTATATTCACAAAAGTGCTTGCCTGATGTTTCAGAATTAACCAACAGAGATAGTTACCATAAACAGATTCCGGATAATTCAACAAATGTAAGGAAGTTCTTTTGTTCTTCTTTCTTTTTTTAATCAAACAGTGGTATAAACTTTACCAACTATCTGCATACCTCCAAACCAACCAGACATCTAAATGTGCAAAAACAAAGCAGGTGCGTGCATAGATTTTGTTCTTGTCCTTGCATGGAGTAAAACAAATTTTACAACAGGGTGGAACCCACAATGCACTTTAACAGGAAGTGAGTTCTGAGGTTCACATCTATAAGTAGTCCATGTGAGGGTTTCCCTGACGCATCACTGGACAAACCACAGCATTTCAAGCATGCCCAGATGTAGAACAAAAAGCCTGTAGACTAAGAGGAAAAATGCTTTTTTTTTTCCTCACATGTTCCCCTTTTATGGAATTTTATGGAGTTCTAATTTATGTTTAAAATAATTATCATCCTGTGCATTCAGTAGGAATATAGAGCAATAAAATAAAAGCTAAACATTGGAGTTTACAACAAAAATTCTGACTTTAGAATTTAGCAAATCAGAGCACAGTTTGAGACATGGATCTGAGATAAAGTCTAATCATCTTTAATTATTGATGATTTACAATCTAGCTGTACCATTTAGAATTTGTATTTATTTCCTTCATTTGTTTTCAACAGCTCAGGGTACAATAACAATTTTATGCTTTCCTAAGTCTCATCAGCCATAAACTGTCCCAAACTCTCCCAATGCAGGGCAAAACATCCAGTAAATGTTTGACCATGAGTCACAATGTTATTGCTGCTTCAAGATCCATTTGCAAACAACAATGTCCCTCACTTTCAAAATGACCACAGCAGGGCTGCATTCTTATTGAAATACAACGACTGACCACTTTGTACTTATGTGTTCGTCTGCAGTTTATTCACTTTAATTTGACATTCCAGGCATTTTTGTGCAAGCTGGAGCACTAATTTATATCTCATTAAAGAACAGTGGGCTGGTTTGAGAAAAGATTTTTTGTTTTTAGCTTTTTTAGATGGTTAATTACGAACAAAATGTATTAAAATAACAACAGGGAACCTCAGGGATGCACACATGCGGCCAGATCGCAAACCGATTAAATCTCATCTCGTACAGGATTAATGAAATAAACCCAAGCGTTTGCAGAGAGCTATAACAACAGTGGCTGTGATAAATATTCACACAGGAAATGAACAACTAGGAACGTATGTCATAGTGCACCCTCCATTTCCAGTGACTGCAGCGCAGGTAAATGCAGCATTTGGGCACAATTTGCATTTATTTCTCACAGACTGGCTGTTAAAATATGTGTGCGAGCAGAGCCTGAGCCACAGGCACCTATCTTCAGCTATCAGCTGTCACATCATAGTCCCACACATGGAGAAATACACAGAAGCGCAAATAAACACATTCTGCTGCTTGGCCTCCCAAACAAGGCCGGCCTTTGTCCACCTGTCATATCTGACCTTTTTCTTGCTGCGATAGCAACATGGAACTAGAGGCCTGCAGGGAGAATCTGTGCCTGTGTGAGTGTATGTGTGTTGGGTGTGTTGAGTGTGTTTGACTGTGTGTAGGTGTGTATGTGCACATGTGGCGGCACTCATCCTACCTGAGATCTCCTCCAGGCACTGTTTGGCGGTCTTGCTGTAGACCAGGTCTTTTGTGGGACTGAGACACGGTTCAGTGGGGACCACGGTAGTGCAGTCATTCTCTGAATACGTCCTGAGTGAAGCAAAAGGAAAAATTGAATATAAATTATTAACATTTTTACACAGAGATGATTGCCTGCATATCATCCTAACAATGAATGGAAACCACCAGTTGCAAGATAAAACCACTAGTTTAATGAAAAAGTGGCCAATGTTTTGGTCACATGTGACCTTTCTCAAGTTTTCATTTTCATTTTAGTTAAAGTTTTAGTCATTTTTATTAGTTTTCTGTAATTAGTCTTTTATTTTCTTCAATTTAATTTTAAACTGAACAAAAATGATAAATGTTGCCTTGGCAACTCTCTTGGCAAAATATAGAAAGTAAAATTTTTTTTAGTTAATATTATTTTGTGTCAAGTAATGACTTTTTTTATGGTTTTAGTTTTAGGTATGTAACGACGATAATACCCTGCCATTAATAATAACAATAACAATTAAATAATATAGTATTAAATAATAAAATATCATTAACACCAAATACTAAATACCATTAATATACATATACAAATTAGAATATCGTACAAAAGTTTGTGTATTTCAGTAATTCAAATTAAAAGATGAAACTAATATATTTAGTATATATATAATATACATATGCATGATTATACTTTTCAGAGGGCTGACATTTTTGTATTTAAAATCCTATTTTTTTTATTGATTTAATGTAATATTCAAATTTTCTCAGATTTTGAATTTGGGGTTTTCATAAGCTGTAATAATCATCAAAATTATAACTTTTTTCTGCGATTTTGAATTTGGGGTTTTCATAAGCTGTAAGCCATAATCATCAAAATTATAACTTTTGCGCGATATTCTAATTTTTCGAGTTTCACCTGTTTTATTAATAAAATGTAAAAAATATATATATAATTTTTTATAAAATGAATGCCAAGTACTATAGACTAACTGTACTACTGTAGTCAAACCCTAAAATAAAGGGAAAACAATAGAAAATGTCATCAATTTTTGACTTTATGTAGCCATCTTCCTCGTGGGATTTTTCTTAGGTTTGACGGTCATTGTGGGGACACCTGGTACCCAAAAATCTAACAAAACCTGACAAACACATGCACATACGATGCTGTTCAGACTGGAACAGTTAACAGTCTGGGAGAAACTTTATGACTGTATATATGCATAACAACCACATCTACAACAAAGTTGTCCCAGGATACCTGCACTCGCCCAGATAAACATTCCCTTCTCTCTCTCTCTCACACACACAGTCACACACATCCAATTCACCAGCCAAATATTTCAGTGGCATGTCACACTGTTAGTTTCACCACGTGTTCCTGTGTTACCTGAGACAACAAACACTCACCCACGTACACACAAACACTGCCTGAGAATGCAAATAAGCAAATGATGCAGAAAGGAAGAGGGCTTAAACTGTCAGGTAGGTGAACTGAATGAACAGACAGTTTTAACAGAAGGTCGGGTAAGGACACATACAGAGATTTCATGGGCATCAGACACACCATTTCATCGTTTTAATATAGTTTTCATGCAACATCACTGAAGCTTAGAGTGTTGATGGGAAGAGAGGCAATAAGGCACTGTTCTCCATGCCAGTGGAAAAAATATTTTAATCAAATAAATGTTGCTTTGTTGAGAGACTTAAAGAAATCTTACCAACCTGCTTATTTTGAACACTAGTGTATAAATATTTACATTTACACAAAAATACAGTTTTGAGGCTGGTAATGCAACTTCATCAACTCACCCACCTTTGCCAAACATGTCAAAAAGTTTGACCCTATGTAAGTGTAGTTTTAAAGAGCATGCTCACCATGTGGACCCATTCAAAATGCAGTGTACCATCTTGCAGCACCATTGAGTGCTGTCGCAGCCCTGCAGGTTTTACAGTGCCAAGCAAAGCTCTCGAGAGGAAGATCTGCAGTGGTGGAGTGCGATAAAGGCTTCAGTTTAAAATTCCATTAAGACTTTAGGTTCTAATCCTTATGAGACGACACTGAGAATGCCAAACACAGCTTTAAGAAAACGCCATCATCTTCCTGTGAATAATGAACCTGTGGTAGGCCGGTAAGGTGGTGAGTGTGTTTTTATGAGAGACGTTGAGCTCTAAAGGTTCAGTTTGTGCAGGCATGTCAGATGGGGGTCATCAGGTTTGAGAGCTCTTTATCAAGAGAAGGATTAAACGTTACTGAACATACACAAATGTTCAAGGACAATACTCTTCCTCTCTCGCTTTTAACACTCTCATCTTTGTCTTCCATGTCATAGGACCATTAACACTCTCTTTGTCTTTTTAACAAGCTGACTCTAACTGTTATGAATGCCCTCTGCCCATCAATCACATATTCTCTTTTCTGTTCCCACTTCCTCTTCCTCCACTCTACCCTATTCACCCTCATTAGTCATCATTTGTGATGTCACCGGTCTCTTGGTGAGGACTGAGGGAAGCCACGCCCCTCAAACGAGGCGGTCTGGCAAACGTCTCAGCGGTTCCCACTCGGGCTATTAATACTGTCGAGATGAGACGTTTACCCACTGTTTTTTCGAACAAAGCTTTGCGCGATTGGATATGTGATGCAATGGACAGATGATCAGTGGGTGTGTGTTTGTGGGTTTAAAAGCTGGTTTGATAAACTGTATATATAGATGAATAGTTCAACATTTATTTGTCTGTAATTAATGATGCTTTATGTTGCTCTGTAACCTATGTGTGTGAGAGGGGTCTCACCCCATCTGGTCAATACAGGACTCTTGTCTAGACAATCTATAATAAAAAGAGATCCATCCTGTTAACATCACCCCCCACAGTCAGATTTAACAAGACATCCTCCAGATTTCTTTCTGCCTTTACTCTGACAGGAGAGTGAAGAAATGATTGATTTGAAAATGACTAAAACCCGGGTTGCCTGCACAGAAAAACCACTGTGCAACATGTCGGAACATGTGCACTTCCCACCAGGCCAACTCTTTAACATTCAGATCTTTCATGCAGATATTACTTTCCACATCTAAACAAAAAGGATTTTGCTGTACTTTGTATATTGTTTATGGTGAACAACTAGCGATTACGAATAGTACCTGTTACATTTGGCAAAAGCCACACAACTGGTTATCAGTGTGCAGAATGAGTAAAAGATGAGGTAATTATTCTGGACCTCCTGGGGATGAGGGTTTCATCTTTGCCTGTCTATTGAGGGTAATTACAGAGACATGGTCCTGCTGTCTCATGGATAATGATAATGATTTTACAACCCAGAATAGAACCAAGGAACCCAGATCTGTCTGTTTATCTGAGCCTTACACTTTAATGTCTCTAAGCGTCATTGGATATATAGACCCCCAGTAGCCCTGCCAGGACTAGAAGCCAGCAGGGTCTATGATGAGGACATAGAGGACATGAAAAATGACCAGTTGGCATCTGTTTTTCCTACTGAGGGATTTCTGTCTAATTTTATCCAAAGAGACAAAGTACACTGATCACAAGCAAAGCCCACCTGCTCTTAATGAATTCGCAAGGGGTACAATGGTAAATGTAATATGACAGAGGTGGACTCTTCTGTGACTGAACAGGACACATCCAGATCCTTAATCATTAAGCAAGTACCCGTAACTTCGGCAACCATCATTCACAATATGCAAAGCAAGACATTTGAAAATGCAACAATCATGTCCAACTGTGTTTGAGAATCACTCACCGATACATGAAGGGAGCGACGGTTGCTGTGTTGGGATGGTTGTATTGCTGCTGCTGGGGAAGTTGTACTACCCCATTGCCTCCTAGAGCTCCTCCACCACCCAGCCCTGAAGTGGTGGATCCAGAAAGTGCTGAGGTACTGGTTGATGACACCATGCTGGTCTTACGATTCTCCAAACCTCCCAAAGATTTCTGCATATATATAGACTGACTGCCTTTACTATGTTTGGTCTTCTCACTTGTAGCAGGTACACTAGTTGCAGGTACACTAGGCTGAGTTGCTGCAGGCTTGGCGGTCGCCGCCGGAGCCTTCAGACCAGGTTTGGGGATGCCGCTGGAGGCGGGGATTGCACTTTCTTTCTTCACAGATGCTGCAGATGTTTTGCTCCCTTTGGGGATGAAGCTGGCGATCTTTGAGCCTTTCTTAGAGGGCTCCACTATTACTGGCTCCTCTTTGGGTGGTGTGCTGGCTTTGCTCTTTGTCTTGTTCTTCTCCTCTTTGTCTTTGGGCTGCGGCAAGGACTTATTGTTGTGGCTCTTGCAGTTGTTGGTCTTGTTTGGGGGTGCAAAGGAGGAAGCAGGGGTCTTCCCCTGCTGTTTCGAGATCCCGCAGGGTGGTGTGGGACTGCAGGTCCCCTCATCTCCAAACTCCGACAAGTCGTCCTCCTCCTGAAGAGCCATTTCGGCCACCGAGGGCGAGGTTCTGGATGCGGAGCGAGGGTTGATGAGCCGGAACTTCTCCAACATGGAGCGCTGGTTGCCGGGGGCTGATTTGGAGGCATCTGTGATTGGGGGCCGGAGGCGATCAGATGATAAGGGAGGAGTCGGGGAAGCGGTTGGGCTAGGCGGCTTGGTGGCCAGCATGGACGAGGTGGCACTGTGCTTTATGTTCATGGATTTGCTGCGCCAGGACTTTCCAGCTGTGGGAGAGGGGATGGCAGAGGCCAGCTGCTGCCCGCTGGTGCTTGAGGGCACCGAGCCACTGCCGTTCATGCTGCCTGGCAGAGGGATGCCCTTCACCGACTCTGTGCCAGAGAAATAGACCACACAGTGGACACATCTGTTAGACTGATAAAACTACACCCTAGAAGCAATACGAAGTTTGTGTTGTGAAAATTGTAAAAAAAAAAGATGACTGCGGCAATAATCAAATATTAACATAAGAGGAAAGGGATTGTGGGAAAGGGATTGTAGAGAAATAGATAGTGCTCCAAACAAATCTTTACTCTGCAACCACCGCATACTAAAAATCCCAAGCAATGCTGCGATGCACTCAGGCAGAAAATTGGCTCCTAAATTGATTTTGTGGGATTTCAAATACTTTGTTGTTGCCAGACACTCTCTTGTTCTTTGTAAATGCAGTGATGTTTTGCAGAGAATCAACATGGCTCACATAATTATATATATATATATATAAACATACTTAATCCAATACAAATACATCATGTCCACAGATCTACATATATCAAGCCTTTTAGATCATTGCATTGCACAAATGTAACATTGTTTAAAATGCACTGACTATCAGTCCAATAATGACAACTTCCCATTGCAAAGCTCAGGGCACAGACTCAAAATGCTTTACAATGTAAATGCATATAAATCAGATTACTTTGACTAGATTTCTGTCGATTGTACATTACTGACAAAAAAAGTACCATTGTATTACCATGCTGTTTTTTTTCTTCTTTATCTATGATGAATTACATTCTTTCTAGCACCTATATGAATATGGCATATGAATGCAGTAATCATAATCATGCAGTACCAACATACATACCAAATTACCATGGTTTTACCATCTGATTCTACCAATGCACTCAAGAATTTTAAGAGTGAATCTCATGCAACCAGACAAAGGAATATTTTTTTGCTTGGGTCATTTGTACTAAAAATAAAATCAAAATAAATAAAATAAAATAAATTTAGTTGAAAAGTAATTTCTTCACATATTCGAATCACTGTAATACTGTAAAAAAAAAAAAAAAAAAAAAAATTATATAGCAGTAATGAGAATCTAATGAGACTTCCAATTGAGAATTATGTTCCAAAATTCCAAAAAAGGAAGTAAAAAAGAAAACATTTAACTGTCATGAAAATAATATTAGAATGAAAAAAAGAAAAAAAACTTTTTTAATGCCAAATAAAACTTGTTATTTATTTCGTTTTGTGAGATTCACTCTCAAGTGTTTTTAAATCAGATCGCTTTCACTGAACTTCAATGGATTATACATGAAAATAAAATACCATTTTAATGAGTTTCTGTGAATTTAAAAAGATCAGTAATACACCAATGCTTCAGCTGCCTTATAACACAACAAACTGCAAGTAAATCTGCTTAATCTCACAGTAACTCAGGCTGTCCCTAACTTTGATTTGCATCCAGATATATCAAAGTCTCAAGCTGAAAAATTCTAAACATAAAGGAAGAGAGGAGGAGATGGGACTTCAATTGGTTCCATTGAAAATCATGTAGAAGGAACAGTGATTGGACTATGAATGAGCGTTGTGTGGATCGGGCTTCAGTGCATGTGTCAGCTAAATTAACCCCGTCTTTGGAGATAACAGCAGCTTAAATAACAGCCTCTCTCTCACACGTACACACACACCAGACCATCGAAACGTGGTTACCATAGCTACCCGTCTTTTTGCCACACCACTTTATATGTTGAAAGTGAAACTCCACTTTGGTCTGGGAATTCTGGTAGGATGCCATACACATTCCATAACAAACATATTAACAGGTGTACTGACAGCAACTCTGTAATGAACATAATTAATTCACTACTGTCTAATCCAGAATGAATCACATTAGCCATTTCCTTTGCCTCTGGCTTTCTTTGTTATCTCTTCTGTCCAGTTCTGATATATCTCCACCGTCACAGGTGCTATTGTATGAAGCTATGCCAGAAGTTCATTGAGTGTACTAAATAACAATGATTTCCTGCAAACTAATCCAGGAAGTGGACATGAGCTAAACATGCTGATTCACTCCTGCAGCCAGTATGAATGGAGAAATTAGCTTTGTTATACAAGAGTCAAGACTACTTAACATGCAAGTGTTTGTGCCTACTAACTTGGCATAGGGTTTATAAACAGTGTGAGATTTGCATCCACAGAGAGGCTTTGTGCTAAGACACGCAGGTGACGGTAGCACTGGGTGCTGACAGATTTTGAGGTTAAGGATTAAATCAGTTAAAAGGTCAAACTCCGGATTATGAAATTTGTATTCAAACCTGCCATAAAATGAAAGACTACATGCTAGCTCAGTTCCAGAATCTAGCGAGCTGCCTAAAGGGCTACAAAAGCATCCCAACCGTCATAAGTGCCTGATTTGGAACACTATGTAGGCAGCATAGAGTGCAAATAAAACTCATCTCACATCTTAATTGATTGCATGTTGCTAAGCTAACAAAGTTTATACAATATGCATAATAGATACATAACAACATACGCAAGCTATTTCTGGCCATTTCTTGATCTATTTATATTTTACCAATATTATATAATATATATTTTATATTTAATTTCAGGGTTCCCCAACTAATGTTTGTGAACCCCTGGTGGTACGTGAGGGAACTGCAGGATTTTGTGAGCCGAAAAGCATTTAATTAATTAATAATTTATAAAAATGTAAAAAAATTTTTTTTTTTTTTAAGAAAACATGAAAATAAAACACTAACTAAAAAAAAAAAAACATTTAGTTTACCTGCATCTCATGTAACCCTTACAAACTTCACAGAACTGTGAACACGCAAATGTGTTGTTCAATTATTGAAATATGAATTATGAAAATCTAATGGGGTACTGAAATTCCTGATCTATCTGAATGGGGACCGAAATCTAAGTAACTGTTGTTTGAAATTATGCTTTAACAACACATTTCAAATCAGGAACAGAATTACACTACAATGGTGTCATAAACATAATGAAAGTTTGAATTTTTTTCAGGCTGGTCCAGCTAATACACAATTTGTTGGCTCTTTTAACTGTATAGTGTGACTACAGTTACAATTTTTCCAATTCATAAATGTACCAGGCCATTCCTGCCGCTTTTTCAGCTTCTCGTTTGGCAAAATGCATTCTGGGATAACCTCCCCTATGAAGGTCCAGCCATATTTACCATTTTATGACAAATTTTCACAGGTAAAATAGTCATTTCAATCAGGAAATATTCGTTTAGTGAAAGATTTCCCCAACTGGTTAAAGTTGGACACATGGATTCACCACATTGACCAAAATAAAGCTGTGTGAACTGCTTTATATATCGCTACACTATTGACAATCCACGATGGACCTTGTTTCATTAATGTGACCATACCTTTACAATTTGGCCAAAACATTAAGTCTCAGAAGGCAGCATCATTTTTCTTCCTATTGTTTAGAACAGCTTTCGTGTCCTAAAATGCTAGGTAGGCAGCTCGCTAGTTTTTGGAACAGAGCTCATTCTCTCCCTACCAGCCCCTCCCATGGTTCCTCCAGTGCAGCAGACTCTTTGGACAGAAGAAAAAGGAAGTTGAGGAAAAAAAGGCAGATGGGAGTTTGCTTTTCTCATCTGTGGAGGTATTAGCGCAGTAGCTCTGTAAATCAAGGTTTTGAGTAATGTTAGGCCCGACGGAAAAGGGCAGCCATGGGTTTCAAGAGAGACGTCGCATATTAGGACTCTTTGATTCATCAAAGCTCCGTCTGCCATGTGAGACCCTCTGTCTGGCTTTGTGTGTGCAGTCTCGCCCTCTCCGTACCCAGTGTCTGGGAACACCAGCATCTGTGCTGACGGTGAACAAGGACCAGTAAAGTCCAGTATAAATCTAATCGGGCAGCACAGCCAAAAAAAACAGTCTGCGAGGGAAATCAGTTGCGTTTTGTTCACCGATCACCATGGATCCTTGCTGTGAGGGGTGAAGTAGGGGCGAAATACAGGTCACACGCCTTTGAACTCCCAACCCGACTTCAATCGACACACTCCATCAGGTCTAGCGCAGATTTATGAAGTAACCAACTAGCCTGTGGAGATTTACACGCTGGTGGCTGAATGGCCGTGTGGTTTTATGAAGTCGGCTTTGAATGATGGTTCGGCTCTGACAGGAAGATGAAATCTGAAGTGAACCCTGAATAGGCTGGTTATGTGGAAGAAGCAAAAATATAACATTAACGTCATCTCTAAATATGTAGGAGTAGGACAGTGAATGCCTAGGGCAGATCACCTTTTCAGATGTGAATAACACACCACAAAGGAACCGCAGTGCAATATTATACTTCAGGTCCCGAAATTTTCCTCAGGAAATGTGTTTTTCTGCAGATTTATTTACATCATTATGAAAATGTAATAAGAAATGCATTTTTTTACCGGGGGAACCAGCTTAGAGCATCTTGCCCGGTCCCACAGCTCTATTGTTTCTTAGATAGTGGCACCATCTAGTGGATAACATGATATAGCTGCTGCTGTTTCATGTTAGTGACATGCAGAAACCTTGATTTTAATATTAAGATAGAGAATGTAAAGTTTGTAAATTACTCACCTCTGTCGTTGCCGCTAGCATACTGCAGTGGTTTGCTCTTGTCAATACTGTTGAAGCTCTGGCTCCTTCGGTTCAGGTTTGAGGAGCCGTGGGCTTTACTGCTGCTACTGCCGCTGCCTGCAGCGGGGACTCTGGAGGGACCTGGTAACCTGTAACACACAATACTAACACATTAGTTTGGTCTTCAATCACTGGATATGAGCTGTATGAGATTACATATAACTATGACAGACAGACACACATGCACGTACGTACGCACACACACACATTCTTGTACATCTATCTTTGTGAGGACATTCATTGACACAATTCAATCTTCTTGCCCTAACCCTACCATTACAATTAACTGCCTAACCCAAACCCTTACCCTAAACCTACCCTTATCATAATTATAATCTGATCCCTTAAACCAAGTCTTGACCCTCAAACAGGCCTTTAAAGGGCTCTCAGAAAGTGAGGACCGTCCAAAATGGCCTCACTTTACTCTACTTGTCCTCACTTCAATGGTCTAAAACTCAGACAGACAGAGATAGATAGACAGATAGATAGATAGATAGATAGATAGATAGATAGATAGATAGATAGATAGATAGATAGATAGATAGATAGATAGATAGATAGATAGATAGATAGATAGATAGATAGATAGATAGATAGATAGATAGATAGATAAACATTTTACATTGCTCCCTTCTAAGGAATTTTTTTTCTTAAACTATAGGCAAGTAAACCCATACAAACATATGCATGCATTCCATTGAAATATTGTGAAGGTTTACTTCCAATGGAGGGTAGACATATATTTCCAACTGTTTATAAGCTCTAATAACATAGAGCTCTGGTAATGCCTTTTGAGTCAATAAATTAATGCCATTTAGGAATAAAACGGCTCATTTCTCAACATGCCAGCATAATAAACAGCTCTTAATTGCTCTAAAATCTGCAATGAAACTAGCCTGGAGTGTGTATGTGTGTTTTTTCTTTGCATTGCCCTGTGCTGTATCCACATTATTGATGATTTACTCCTGCACAAAGCTTGTTAATGACTCACGAGTGGTAGTTTTTAATTGGGAAACACAATCCCGTGGCACATCAGCCTAATAACATATCATAAACATGTCGTGTGAGAACAGAAAAGGCAGGAATTTACAGGGACTTTGACATTGACAAATATATACAGTGAGGAAAATAAGTATTTGAACACCCTGCTATTTTGCAAGTTCTCCCACTTAGAAATCATGGAGGGGTCTGAAATTGTCATCGTAGGTGCATGTCCACTGTGAGAGACATAATCTAAAAAAAAAAAAAATCCAGAAATCACAATGTATGATTTTTTAACTATTTATTTGTATGATACAGCTGCAAATAAGTATTTGAACACCTGAGAAAATCAATGTTAATATTTGGTACAGTAGCCTTTGTTTGCAATTACAGAGGTCAAACGTTTCCTGTAGTTTTTCACCAGGTTTGCACACACTGCAGGAGGGTTTTTGGCCCACTCCACCACACAGATCTTCTCTAGATCAGTCAGGTTTCTGGGCTGTCGCTGAGAAACACGGAGTTTGAGCTCCCTCCAAAGATTCTCTATTGGGTTTAGGTCTGGACACTGGCTAGGCCACGCCAGAACCTTGATATGCTTCTTACAGAGCCACTCCTTGGTTATCCTGGCTGTGTGCTTCGGGTCATTGTCATGTTGGAAGACCCAGCCTCGACCCATCTTCAATGCTCTAACTGAGGGAAGGAGGTTGTTCCCCAAAATCTCGCAATACATGGCCCCGGTCATCCTCTCCTTAATACAGTGCAGTCGCCCTGTCCCATGTGCAGAAAAACACCCCCAAAGCATGATGCTACCACCCCCATGCTTCACAGTAGGGATGGTGTTCTTGGGATGGTACTCATCATTCTTCTTCCTCCAAACACGTTTAGTGGAATTATGACCAAAAAGTTCTATTTTGGTCTCATCTGACCACATGACTTTCTCCCATGACTCCTCTGGATCATCCAAATGGTCATTGGCAAACTTAAGACGGGCCTTGACATGTGCTGGTTTAAGCAGGGGAACCTTCCGTGCCATGCATGTTTTCAAACCATGACGTCTTAGTGTATTACCAACAGTAACCTTGGAAACGGTGGTCCCAGCTCTTTATAGGTCATTGACCAGCTCCTCCCGTGTAGTTCTGGGCTGATTTCTCACCTTTCTTAGGATCATTGAGACCCCACGAGGTGAGATCTTGCATGGAGCCCCAGTCCAAGGGAGATTGACAGTCATGTTTAGCTTCTTCCATTTTCAAATGATTGCTCCAACAGTGGACCTTTTTTCACCAAGCTGCTTGGCAATTTCCCCGTAGCCCTTTCCAGCCTTGTGGAGGTGTACAATTTTGTCTCTAGTGTCTTTGGACAGCTCTTTGGTCTTGGCCATGTTAGTAGTTGGATTCTTACTGATTGTATGGGGTGGACAGGTGTCTTTATGCAGCTAACGACCTCAAACAGGTGCATCTAATTTAGGATAATAAATGGAGTGGAGGTGGACATTTTAAAGGCAGACTAACAGGTCTTTGAGGGTCAGAATTCTAGCTGATAGACAGGTGTTCAAATACTTATTTGCAGCTGTATAATACAAATAAATAGTTAAAAAATCATATATTGTGATTTCTGGATTTTTTTTTTGATTATGTCTCTCACAGTGGACATGCACCTACGATGACAATTTCAGACCCCTCCATGATTTCCAAGTGGGAGAACTTGCAAAATAGCAGGGTGTTCAAATACTCATTTTCCTCACTGTATTTAGAGTCGATAAATTTCTCACCAAACAGAAATGTTCGACGTTACTCAAATCTGATTACGACAAAAGGCAATTGATTTTAACAAACCAAATTGATAAACTAATAAAAGCATTTTAAATTTCCATCATTATTTGAAGTTCATCGCTGATCAAATATGTTTGAAAAGTATTATTATAAAGAATCAGAGAAAACAGCTTTTTCAGAAATGATGGATTGGAAACCAATGATTCAAGCAGATGAGGTGCATGTCTCATCAAGCTTCTAATGACACTGCTTCATCACTCGCTCATTTCCCATCAGGAACTTCTGCTTTTCCCTATTAACCTGTTATGCAGGCCACCATTGCCAGCTATGATAATACACAAGTGTGAAAAGTGGCTCTGAAAAAGCAGTTATTTCGCAGAGAGGTTATTTCTGTGAAAATTGGGGTGGATAGCATTGTCTGAATTGAGATAAGCATTTGAACGAAAGAGTTTTAGAAGTCTTCGCTATAACAGGCCCACATGGAATTGATGTCTATTGAGAGCTCAGCAGATTCACATCAGCCCTCATGTGTTTGCTTATTAAATATGTTGACTAATTGTATCATGCTTTCAGCTATCAATACAACCGTAGCTGAGCGTAACGCATTTTATCATGTTGAAATCTGCAGATTTTTCCCCTGAATTTGCAAAGCAAACACATCAAAAGTGAGCAGATTCAGTTCACCCTGGTTCAGAGATGCAGACAACATCTGACATCAGCATTTATAAGACATTTGGGTTTCTAATTTGGTCTTGAAATGTTCCTTAGACTATGATTTGCATAAATATGTATCATGTACATACACAAACACAAATATGCCTGTAGAGGATACATTTGGTGCTTACCAGGCATTTGAAGATAGAGAACGTTGCTAAAATAGACCTGAATTAAAGCTGTGGTGCATAATATTTTTCTGCATGTGCTAAAATACTTTATCCTATCCTGACAAATATGACATTCATAGGCTCTGGGAAAAAAAATCTGAGGTATTTTTAAAGCATTACTCTTTTTAAGCATCCCAAAACACACCGACACAGCCACACACTGGCTCAACCAAGTTGAGGAAGGACTATCTGATTGTTTGACCAATGGCAGGGAAGCAGGGAAACTTGTTTGAAACACTATATTTTTTATGTGGGATGGGGGTTGTTAAATTATGCTAAAGAAATGACATATTCTGCTTTACGGGCTGATATTGAAAAATCTATTCCTGAAGCTGAAATGGTCAGCTGGAAGGTCAGGTCTCCGGATCTGCTCCTGATTATTTTAGGGTAACAATTAAAGTGTCAATGGGGCTCAGATGAAAACCGTGAGCGTTTGACGGGGTTATCTGCACTGCTAAATAATAACTGAATTTTATTAAAATGTCACATCTTTTACAAACTGTGTCCTGCATACATAAAAGGCCTTATGGAAGATAAAATCTTTCAAATTATGCCTATTAAAATTTAGAGCAGGATGTTTCAGGATCAAATAAGACTGCTTCTGTCATCTCCGGTGAATCGTAATCTTTCCGATTGAAGTGCTTTAGATTGAGGTGGAAGTTTTGGATTCTAGCGGACAGCTAATTTATGCACTATTTTTAAAAAACAGGATCATAGGTTATTAAATTTGTCTCTCTAACCCAAATTACTACACAATAATCCTGTTTAATTAATCAATTAGTTTATCTCTCTAAACTAAAGACACAAACAGGAGAAAGTGTGTACTTAGAGATACTTATATAGATCATTATATATACACAATTCATCATTTTTATAGTTTTTTTTTTCTCTTTGGAGATATTTGATACAAAAATAAAAAAAATAAAAAAAAATTGATTTTTTTTTTTTTCCAGTGCATTTTACCAGGCGTTCTCATTAACGACCACCAATAAATCACATATCTGATCAGATTTTCAAAAGCTATTGCCAGTAATGTAACCCACTGATAACATTAGGCGTGAACAGCCCTCTACATCCTTACAGACTATTTAAAAGTCTATACAATAAAATATACAGTACATCTGAACTTAGGACGAGGGCAGAGTCCAGTATGAAAAAAAGTTGCTTCAGGACACATTTTATATCAGTGCTTTGAGAGAAGATCCCGGACCTCATATAAGTCAAAGAGAACTGCAGCGTCTCCATTCCTGTCCCTTTCCCTGCAGGCACATATTGTCTTTGAGCAAATAATGCCATCAGTTGAACCTAAGCCATCAGGCTGTCAGTGGAGTAAGCACTATATCACACATAGTGTCCATCACATATCTCACATAGTTTGGCCAGGGGCTGCTTGAAATGCTTCGCCAGCACTCAGCTTCCCATCAGCTCTGAGATGAAGCAAATGCTTTCAGGGCCAGACAACTGCTGCCGAAGCTTCAAACTACAAAAACCTCCGGCTAAAGTGGTCAGAGATAAACAGCGTTCAAGATCTAGGGATGATCCAGGACGTTCTGCATCCACTCACCTCAGCTAAACCAAGATATTCAGCTCAAAACTCTTAGAAAAGCAACAGAAAGATTTTATAAAAAAAAATCTAGACTACAGTTGAAGAACCAGCATGCGTATATATCATCCACCACTTCCATCACCCAGATCTGTTGCTACAGCTTTGAACATCAGTGGATCGGCTTTCCCAGTCTCTAGCCTGAAGGTCTGCGGAGAGTTTCAGGTGTCAGAACAGAGCGAGAGCAGGCAGATACTGTAAAGACTCTACCTTGTGTTTTTCTTCTGAGGGGCTGCTATTCCACTGTGACCTGGTGGACTTGTATATCGTGCGGTGAGACTGTAAAGAGGTAGTGGGAGAGAACGAGAGAGAAACGGGAGAGAAAAAGAGGGAGGGAGAGAGAGAAAGGAATGAGGTTAATGATTGGATTGAATTTTTTTTTTTTTCAAACTGTGGCATCTTTCTCTCTAATGCAATAAGGGCGGCACTTAGCGAGCCACAATCAGGGCTGGGCGCTTACGTGCAAACGCAAACAGCATGGCCTCTGTGTGCGCCTATTCAGATTCACATGACATGTCACTCGTCTCCGACCACAAGTATGTGTACTTCCTCCAACCGTCCTACTGTTCTAGTAGCCATTGAATGCTGTAGATCTAAAGTTAAAAGCCAAATCACACTCTTTCTAAACCTGTACCTTAAACTATGCGTGTGTGTGAATACAGTACGAGCTTAATTCTTCGTAATGCTGAATCACTGATCCATTGAGAATGACCTCTATAACAACATATAACTCAAAGAAAGTAATCCCACATGACAGAGATGATATTCCTGTAGGTCCAGTCACAAAAACAACAACAACAACAACAACAGCAACAACAAAAAACTTCACACACTCACTCTCTCACACAAACACATACCTCTTCCAGGAACACTTTAACTGTGTGTATAAATAATGCATAAATATACACCGTTCAAAAGTTTGGGGTGTGTAAGATTTTAACTGGAAGCTTTAATACCAAGGTAAATTCCTTGGCAATAAAGCTCTTTCTGATCCTGATTTTGAATAGAGGAAGTCAATAGTTTTATTTAAGAGGAATGCAGTATATTTGATCGAAAGTGACAGTAAAGACTTTTACACTTTACATGTACTTTTACTTCTGTTCTATTCATCAAAGAAAAAACGGTTTCAAGAAAAAACGGTACCATGGTTTGTACCAAAAATATTAAGCAGCACAACTGTTTTCAACTGTGATTGTAATAATAATAAATGTTTCTTGAACACCAAATCAAGCATATTAGAATGAATTCTGAAGGATTATGTAACAATGAAAACAGTCATTTTAAATTATAATAATATTTCACAATATTACTGCTTTAACTATTTTTGAACGAATAAATACAGCCTTTGAGAGCATAACATTCTTTCAAAAACATACAAAAATCTTACCAACTCTGACCGAACTTTATAACAGTAGTGTACATACTATAATGAAAACTGTAATAAGTTAGTAATACTGTAAGTATAATAATAAATATAACTGAACTGATCTCTATAAGGACAGAGAAGACCCTTACCGAGGTTTGGATGAAGGAATACATTGTCAGATGGAATAAATGATAGATGGAGGTCCTGCCAGTAGGAGTTGTACTTACAACACACACACATTTAAAACAAAACCCAAACACCTCAGGCCAAACACAAAACACAGAACAGTTGGCTGTGTATGTCTCAAATCTCTCTCTCTTTCTATCCCCTGACAGCTGACTGACACTGCCTTTGTTCGTTTTGGGTGTGCATTTTTGTTTGTATATGTTTGTATATGCTGTGTCTAAGCGGTAAATGTGCCTTGACAAGCTTTTGCGTTTAGCAGGTTTGTGAGCGCTGCGTGATGGAACGAGAATGTCAATGGATGGATGAAAATTGCTGAAAGTTGAAAGATGAGAGAGAATGAGAAAGAGGGAATGTCCAGTTCACAACGGTTCAACAGTTACAGTAAGAAGACATCTATCTAAACAGCACCTAGTTGCTATCACCATCTGCCATCAGCAAAAGGTCATCAATATGGTTTGTTGCTGGTCCAAAGTGGTTTACCACCACCAATCAGAATGGTTTACAAGGTCAAAACCAGGTGGTAATAGAGCTGATCAACCATCTACACCATCTTGGATCATGAATGACCAATATAGACCAGAACTTAACGTAACAAGTGTTCAGTCATTTGATTTATGTTTCTTTAGTGTTCCGTGATAGGCAACCCTGCCCACAGTGAAATTTCATTGGTTCAAAAACCTGTTCCACAAAATGAAATATCAAATATGTTCTGATTGGTTGTGATTGTGTCATGTCACGCCCATTTATACATAAGGTAAAACCAGCTTTATCTTGTTGGATATCTTGTTGGATATCAACTATATCTATTCAGAGCTAAAAAAAGAGGAATTTCTATTCCATTCTTCCAAAAGTTGCCCAAAGTGACTGAGAAGGTGGGAGTGTCTGCTGAGAAAGAGATCATTATGACCACCATGAATGTTTCTACGGTGAGTGCGTGACAAGGAGCTGGCTTGAGTCTAGCTGGCAAGACTACCACAGGTAAAACCCTGAGGAGCAACAAAGACTTCACCAGACTGAGAGAACGAGAGGAAGACAGTAAAAGAAGGAGGCAAGACAGCAGGTTAACAAGCATTGTAACCAAAGACAGCTCCAGTGAGACACTAACACTGTCTTTCACTCTCTCATTCACTCTCTCTCTCTTGAGAATGTGATCATGTCCACATGATTAATGAGGCCCACCGTTTCTCCTCCAGCTCAAAGAGGAACTCAGCTGGGGCAGTTGCTCTACAACCTTCTTTCTTTCTTTTTCCTTCACTTCTAAAAGCGTTCAGCCAAGCAGTATGAAAGTACGACAGTGGTGAGTCTGAAAGTCTTAAGGATAAATCTTTTGCCGTGGGCCATTTAGACACACTTCACAGTGAGAAATCAAACAGAGACCAAATCCGCCAAGGTCACTATTCTGAAAATCTTAAATTGAATCTAAACAATTAGGTTTAGTGAGGATTACAAAACCATTCACTATAGTTTGTCTAATGGGAATCAATAAATCTCAAGATTAGCCTACCTACTCAAATGTAAAAACATCAAAATGATAAGGATGCATATGAAAAATCTTTAATGTTGTGCAGTTTCCAGTCATATAAGCAACGGTGGCCACTTTTTGTGTTGCTACAATACATCCACCCCAATCGACGTCAAGACGACCGCCGTATCGACCAGAGAAACAAAAGACACATTACAAAAGGATAAATTATAAATCAAAACTTTCCAACTGACAGTAAAAATGTATCAAACAACATATAACTATAACATTTGCGTTGTAACAAACTACTCAATGTCTATTCTGATAAATACCCCCATTGCATTTTAACATAATAGTACATTTGATTATAAATTTAGATTAAGTTTGAGATGTTATGTAATGTTTCAGTTAATATTTTTTGACAATCCTACCTTTAAAATAAAAACTCTTAACTAGCAGTACTTTACAAGTTCTAATGCAATAATAGATGACTTTCAACAGCAAAAGACAGGAAACAAAGAATGACCAACCTGCAGAAAAGTTTTAAACTGATAAAATGAGATTCAACTTACCTCCCGAGAGAGAAACATCTCATTTTTCAAAGCAGAACAGACAACTTCCAAAAAAGGAACTAAACACCTAAATATAAAATGTCACACTGTAGACCCAGAATAATTATTAAATCTGGAGGGACACAATAGCCTGAATACACTGAACAGTACAGTCCAAAAACTTGCACCATAAACGATTAATAAACTACGACAAAGTTAACAACAACCATGTTGCTTCCAGTCAAAGGACCTCTGTAACCCAGATCCGTGACACGATCAATTCTACTGTACCTATTGCTGTCAGACTTTCTCCCATAGGACAGTCGGCTCTTCCTGTCCCGTGAGCTGGGGGCAGGCAATCGTGAGCATGAGACAACCAAGTCGAGTTGTTCATCTCGGGACATGGTGCGCTGAGAGGGAGGGATGACACTTCACCCCCCATATCTTCCCCAGACCTAAAGGCACCGCAATGTCCAGCTATCCCCCCCTCTCTCTCTCTCTCTGTCTCTCTCTCTCTCTCTCTCTGACCAACACTCCAGCAGGTGTTGGCTATAGAAAGCCTGGATCTCTAAAACTGTAAATGGGAGCAGTGCCTGTGAGTAAAACCAGTCAGAGTGCATTATAAAAAGCTCCCCCCTCATTCCCAGGGATCTCAGACAGTGTTGTATTATGGTATTTAAATCTTTAAAACAAAACAGATATCCAGCTGACTTGGTGTCAAAAGTGTTAAAAGTCAATTTCCCTTTTTAAAGCAACAGCAACAGAATTTTATATAATGTCCTTACCAGTAAAAAGTGATACAAGTTACTGTGTGTAAATCTATGTACAGGTATTAGACCTAAATGCAGTGTCTCATTGCAGTTTTCTTTCCTGTGCTGATGTATTTCCTATTTAAACAGGGAGGAACTTATCGAAGGGCTTGTTCTTTTTGGTAAATAGTCAATAGTCTTTAGTTTAAGTCATGAAGATTTAACCATGATGAGTTTGCTGGAACATAGCAAGTATGGTTAAGAGAAGGCATGCTTATTCTAGAAAACAATTGATTGGTTAAAAATTCAGGTGTGCCCCTGTGTGCAAGATGAGTCATCATTATTTTTTTAATGCATATATCAGCTAAAATATAATGTTGTTAACATTTAGCAATACAATACAATATAGAGTACAGATGCACTCAAAGCTAAAAATAGCTAAAAATGAAGCCACTAAAAACTTCAATTGGGATTTTATAAGCATTTACACTGACAGTGTAATATAATGTAATTAATTATATTTTATTATATCATTTAAAAAAGAAATGATCAGAAATGGGAGTAAATATAGTGCTGAGTAGCTGAAATTTAATTGCTCCACAATTTGCTGTACTGTATATAACATGAAATATCTTCTGACTGGCTTCTAAATAAAATGACTTGTTAAGCAAAAAATTTAAGTATGAACAGAAAAATTATTTAGCACCAGCAACTTGACGAATGGCGCTTGCTCAGGTCAGTGTACGGAAGACCGTTTTACCCATTGAATTAAACATAATGAGTTTATTCACTGAGTATGTGATACGCTTCTGCCAGTAAGCTAAAATGCTTTAAGAAACTCCCAGGAGTCTGTTTAAGTGTTTCTGCGCTGTTGGCCAAAGACCAGAGTTGATGAATCACCAAGACCCCTGTGACCGATACAACACACACACACACACACACACACACACACACACACACACACACACACACACACACACACACACACACACACACACACACACACACACGCACACACACACACACACACACGCACACACACACACACACACAAAATCAGCCAGCCACCCATTTTAACACCTGTAACCCCAAGCCAGTAAACGTTTGAAGAAACATTTCCTAAATGCAATACAATAGCTTCCTTTTTACCAGACTGTCTGGACAGAACTGTGATAGTTATCTGAGGAGACTGTGTTTACAACATCCTCAAGGAGTCCGGCCAATCTACAGCCCTCCTGGCCCAATTCTGCTCACTGATGTCATTTGGTGTGTGTGGAATTCTAAAGCTGTGTGTGTGTGTGTGTGTGTGTGTGTGTTTCAGGCTGGCAGGCCAATGCCCTGTGAACACCTGTCACTGCTGGATCTGAGTTGAGAGAGATCCCACGGGCCCCGGGCAAGAATGAGGGGCAGCTGTTGTCTTTCTCTCACTCTCTTCCTCTCTCTCTCCCTCTTCTCTTTGCACTTGTGAATGCTGACAGCACAGAGAAGCACTACAAAACGCACACTCGTGCTTTTCTGCCTGTCCCCCACACACACACAAATGCATTCTGGGCCAGGTAACGTGAGCCAGGCGGTGTAACGCCACTCATGTGCGGCATCTCCTCTCCGTAGCTGCTGCTAAGATTGCTCATCTATTTACATCACAGTTATGGCCTTCCTTTTTTACCCACACAAACACACACACACACACACACACACACACGCACACACACACACACGCACACATACACACACACACACAGAGTTCTATTATTCTGTTTAACTTACTAACCATTTTAAATTTCAGTTAAAATAGTGTATACATATGACATATATATATGTGTGTGTGTGTGTATATATATATAGGTGATTCTTGGCTTTAATGGTTACAATCCATGTGTCTTTAGTGAAAAAGTCAACATTTTATATTTTTATATTTCATTGTAATTGTATGTTATATTAAATTATAGTATATAACTGTATATTTATTCAATTGTATTGTATTATATGATAATATATCAATTTACTTTATACTAAAAATAATACATGTGATATTTATAAATTACTAATATATATATTTTTTTTCAGGAGAACTCAACTGGTTTTGATCTAGCGATCTAACACATTGTATGCTTGCAGTGTATAAAAGTGTATCTTAGTTACAGTAGAAGCCATATTTAATTTTATGTGAACAACAGTGAGCTGTTTTGGTAATTATTTGTACCTTTATGTTGATTGTTAAGTAGACAAAACACAGAAAATACTTTGCAAAACATCTTCAGAATAAGCTCCAGAAAACACGGGTTGTGAATTTTTTACGGCCGTTAGACGTTAAGAAAGTACAATATAAGTCTTACAAGGTCTATGAACATAGAATTCAACTACAGCCAGCATTTTTTCCATTTATTCATTTAGCCATTTATTTCATGACGAAAGACGCAGAACTCAAATAGAGGAGCGACATAGAAAGGTCTCATCAGACGTGTCCTACCTGGACTGCATGTCTTGTGTTTTGTGCTGGCTCGCTGGCGCCGCCCCTGTGCTCTGATGCGTGACGTGCTGTTGAAGCTCCACCAACGACTGCAGGTACTGCTGCTGGTGCTGCTGTTGCTGCTTGTAGCGGGACAGGATGAAGAACAAACCCAGGATGCTCTTCAGATTCCCATTACACACCTCTGAGGATCAAACACACCAGATTTAGAAAGTACCACAGGAAGAGCTCTTTAATCCTGCGAATGTCTGCATTCCATTGATGCGCCCAAACCTTAAATGCATCATGTTTTTAGTACAGGATCAAGTCAGAAGAAACGGCCGTTGAGTCATATGGTAGCTAGCCTCATTATAAGGAAGTTCGAGTAGAGTTTACAATCAGTTGAGAATGTGGGGGAGATAAGTTCTGTTCTCTGAATGAGGAAGTAATACACAGCATGACAATATACAACTGTCTGGAGGATCCAAGTTTAGCATTGTCATTTGACTGTCTGGAGTCTTGTGTGTCATAAATTAGATGCTAACATTTGTAAACAGTCGCTGTAACAACTGGATCTGACTTTTAATTGAGACCTTTTACGAGGAGATACTGATTCAATAAGCAAAACGTTGAAGTGCCGGATGGAGTTTAGAAGCCCAAACGCTATTATCCTATGCACATTAGCGCTGTGAGGTGTGCTACGAGGAATTTGGAACTTTTTTACAAATTGAGGATGTGAGTTTGAATAAGTGCTAGCATGGCGTTGCTCTAATCACAGAGATAAAGGACTGAAGATGAAGGGAAGAGCATCGATTGTCTGCGCTCTGCCTGCCAGAGACGCTTTTCTCTCTTGTGCCCATTTATGAAATGGTCTTCATTCATAGTCACACACTGCTAATGGCTGGTGCAGAAAGCGACTGAAGGATGGCAGTGCTGAGGCAGCGCTAAAGAGAAGAATCCGGTTTATTTCTGACAGCCCGCCTGTTTGTTCTGCCCGTCAGCGATGTTTGGGGTTATCAATCTTCTCCCGGTTCAATTTGGGACCGTGCGGTGCTGTAATTTGTATTCTACATAATAAAGTACTTAGATGGTATGTTTCCATTGAACATACTTTTTGGGTCAGGCGACAGAAATTTGGCACTATTTGGTGTCGTTGCACTTCAGGTCAGTGCGGAAAATGAAAAACTAGCAGCCTAATTTGTAAATGCATTTGGTATGTTTGCATTAATGGAGGGAATTAGTATTTTTCCTCACAACTGCTTTGTGCAATAGCATATGGAGAGCATTTAGATTTCATCTGGGGGCTACATTGATTCACATTAGGCCATTAATGATTTCCACGAACACCAGTGAATTGAACATCGCTTATGAGATGTTACCATAAGGATTTCACTATAGAAAATAACCAACGCATTCTCATCCTAGGGCGTCATATACTGACGCTTTTGACATTTCGTCTACATCCAACGCACATGGCACCCTTTAGCGTCAATATGAGACGCAGATAGCTTTGTTAGGTTATGGGTAGGTTTAGGTTTGGGGTAGGGTTAGGGTTAGACCGCTAGGAGGCGCCTTCTGGCCCATATCTATCTGCGTCTCATATTGACGCTAAATGGTGCCATGTGCGTTGGATGTAGACAAAATGTCAAAAGCGTCAGTATATGACGCCTTGGGATGAGAACGGGCTGAAATAACATAGTTACTGGTATCACTAGTAATGTAAAATCATAGTAAATTATTACATTTACTTACAGTTGATGGACCCCATTGACTTCCATAGTATGGGGAAAAAATACTATGGAAGTCAATGGGGCCCATCAAGTGTTTGGTTACTGACATTTTTCAAAATACATTCTTTTGTGTTAAGCAGAAGAAAGAAATTCATTCAGATTTGGAATAATTTGAGGGTGATGGTGACAGAATTTTCCTTTTTGGGGGAACTATATCTTTAACTAATACATTTTACACATAACATGCTGCATATTCAGTCTATGAAGATTAATGATACTTAAAATTGTGTGGCTAGTTTACATTTCTAAGCAACTATATGAACAGATTTTGCATTACAAATGATAAAATGGGTGAAAATCCCATAGATTTGCATGGAAATAGGGGCCCAAGACATATCTAATAACTAGAATATAATAAAGAAATGGTTCTCAACCACAGGTTGATTTTAAATAATTTAAACTATGTTAAAAATAAATCAATAAAATGCTATTAAAAATAGAATTGAGATATGAATTTAAACTATATTAAAAATAAATCAATAAAATGCTATTAAAAAAATCAAGATGTAAACTGAAATTTACTCTAAAATATATTTTAATTGTCCCCCACCCCCAAAAAACCTCTTATTTTTATTGAAATACATACAGAATCAGAATCTTCTCTTTCAGAATCTTTATATAAACTAATCAATTTTTTTTTCATGACAGTACTGCCCCAAACTATATAAACAAACACCAGTGAGCTAGGATGTACATGGGAAACTTGAAGTAAAAGTTGTATGCTAATGAACACACTTTAAGCAGAAGTTTAAATGTGGAGTCATCGGGCTCTTTCTGTCACTAGTCACACAAGGTCAAAGGCGTATCTGTTCAGCCGGGTTCATTAAGGGAAGCGAGGACAGGGAAGTGTGAATACATTATCTATTTACAGTGATGTGACCTTGACCACTTCCTCTGTATACAGTAGTGTTCTATCATTTCCTAGCCAAAAGTACCAGTAAACATGTAATACTTTGTACAGAATTACAAAGTGGACTGGATGTATATACAGTACCGTTCAAAAGTTTGGAGTCGGCAAGATATTTCATCACCAAGGCTGAATTAATTTGATCAAAAATACAGTAAAACAGTAATATTGTGAAACATTACAATTTAACAAAAATTACAGTTTAATATATTTTAAAATCGAATAGAAAATCTGAATTATCATCAGTCATTACACCAGTCTGCACTGTCAAGTGATCTTTCAGAAATCATTCTGATTTGGTGCTCAAGAAACGTTATTTTTATTATTCATATTGGTATCAATATTGAAAACAGTTGTGTAGTTTGGTCATTTCTGGAGTTTAACAGCCCCCATGCCTCTATTTCTGTGTTTCACAGAAGAAAGAAAGTCATTACAGGTTTGCAACCACGTGAGGGTGAATAAATGATGAGAATTTTCATTTTGAGTGAACTATACCTTTAGCCCAGCTGAGATTAGGAAAAGTGATTTCTATGAAAACAGGCTTCCTGTATTTTACATATTAATGAGTGTCTTTCAATTTGAATACCTCAGAAGGTCATGCTTGATCTCTTTTGTATGACTTGTGAGGATTTTTGATTTGAGCAGAGGGATTAAACAGCTCAGAGGAAGCACCTCTTCAGTTATGCTGACGTCAGTTGCGCGAGTGTCTTAATACACGTGTGTGTTTCTTGTCATGGTGGGTTTCACGGTCAGGTCACCGGAGAAGGTGCCCCCTTTGACCCTATGAGAAGTCTTTAGGACTAACCTGCTCTTTAACGAAGTGCAACTTTTCACCAGATCCTCACAGCCAATGAGATCAAAGCTCAGGTCATGGTGTGCCCTGCACTTAAAGCACTTAAAACCGGAATCCCGCTGTGCGTTCTGATACCCTACACACCGTGAACAGAGAGTCATGGCCAGTGCAGCAGGAAAAGGGATATTGAGAGCTTGCACCTCTCATTATTGGACTGTTCTGGGGAAAGAGGGCTAGGATAACACTCAGCAGGGGTCGAGAGGAAACTTTCCCTGAGGACAATTTTATTGCACAGATGATGCACTTTCATAGCGAAGGAGGTTGGGTTTCATTTAAGTGTCAACTTTGTCTCAGATGTTTCTCTTAAAATTCCTCGAAGAGATAGAAATAGAAACAAATGTGACAACTGTACACATACAGTTAGAGTGGTATTCAATTAAACTACTGCCTTTTTAAATTTGGAATGGTGATTTGTTTTAAAGTACATTAAACATTCTGTCAGACAAAGAATGACATTAAGTGCTAAAAGAATGCATTGAGTCTCGGAGTGTCTGAAAACCTGAATGTTGTTACTTCCTCTTCAAAAGAAGAGGTTCCATCTTAAAATTACAGTTTTCTATCATTTTGAGGTAAATAAGCCATGTGTTGTGGGAACTGGGATTCATAGACGTATTAATTCATTAGTTATTAATTAGACTGTGAATGCAGACTTCAATGGCATTAATACTAATAATAATGATAATGGTATTTTGAATTGTATGTTTTTAAATACTTTTTAATTTATATATTTAAACTTGCAAAACAAAATTGTACTCTTTTTTGGAATGACTTGCAGTATAGTGCTATTAAACTAAATAGCATAACTGAATGCATTTTATTTAATAAATTGAGGATACTTCAGGGGGAGTGAAATCTAATTCGCTCTGAATTTAATCTCGTTGTCTAGGAGAAATGATTTAATACATTCAAAAATAAATAAATTCAAAACTGACAGAAAAAGAGAAATACTATATGACATAGTGTCTGTGGTTGAGACATTATTACATTTATTTTCCTAGGAAAACTCCTACACAGTCAAGCACATCAAACAAAAAAACAACTTATTTTATAAAGGTCTCGAGTCGGCATGCCTCATAAAGTACTAAACACAAGCGTATGCAAGCCTTCAAAACCCAAACTCTGAAACCTTTGCTAATTTAATTAATACAACTACTCACAGCTTTTAGAAAGATGCTCAACACACACACACACACACACACACACACACACACACACACACACACACACACACACACACACACACACTCACTCTCACTCGCTCACTCACACATACTCACGCACTCACACACTCACTCACTCACACACACACACACACACACACACACACGCACACGCACACGCACACACACACACACACACACACACACGCACGCTCACTAGCTCACTCACACACTCCTCACTCACTCACTCACTCACTCACTCACTCACTCACTCACTCACTCACTCACTCACTCACTCACACACACATACACACACCCTCCATCACTCACTCACTCACTCACTCTCACATACACACACACACACACACACTAAAAGTAGGGGATGAGTGTGTGATGAAAGCTTGAGAAACCCTATACACTGTATATTTATGGACCCTGTGCACTCATGGTGCTGAATTTAGCGGGACAGTGAATACAGTATCCAAGCTGCTTTAGGTTAATGATATCATTCCACACAGAATTTAGTACACTTGAGCTCAGACTGAAAAAGAATATCAAGGATCTTTGTGGTTTGTCAGTGTAGCCGTTCTAAAAAACCTAAAATTATTTTAAAATAAGGTTCAAATATCAACTAGTATCTATGGGCTCAAACACTCTACCACCAATGTAGCTATAACAATGATGTGATACTTAAATGTGGATGCATACAGAATTACATGAAATGCTAAAAATAATAATTATTCCACCACGCACTATGTCAGGGTGTTGCTATGTGTTTGCTTGGGTGTTTTGGGTGGTTCCTAATTGGTAATTTATAAACTCAATTTTAAAGTCTCAATGACACAATTGACAAAAGTCTTTCCCCCCACAATTTATTTTGTGTTTATAGAACATTCTGATTATATATATGTATATATATATAAATGTATGTATATATATATATACACATACATTTCACACTAAATTCCAGTTTACATTTAGATTTTTATAAAATTTTATAGATTTATTTGTAATATTGTTTAAATGATTTAAAATCATCCTGTTGCCCCATGGTTGAGAGCCACTTCTTTATGATATTCTAGTCATTAGATATGTCTTGGGCCCCTATTTCAATACAAATCTGTGGGATTTTCACCCATTTTATCCTTTGTACTGCAAAATCTGTTCATATGATTGCTTATAAATGTAAACTAGCCACACAATTTGAGGTATCATTAAACTTCATAGCCTGAATATGCAGTATATTATGTTTAAAATGTAATACCTAATGTTGGTGATAATGAAAAGCCATTAATTCTATATATAAGCAGTAATGTAGCAATAATACTGATGCAAACACCACCAATCATAAGAATAGCAGGCCTATTTGTGTATATGAAGGAATTTAACAGTTGTTATTTAGTTTCAAGCAGACAGAGGGGTCTTACCTTCAGCAGAGAGCCCTTGAACACTGACTCCTCTGGCCCCTAAGAAATTCAGACAAGCCTCCACATTCTCAATCTGAAAGACAAAAACAAAGAGATTAGCCATAGAGCAAACTCACCAGCACATGGTCATTACACTGAGGATGTGGACGGTTAATGTGAGTGAACAGTGGTGTCAGAGAGGCGGCTATTGAACCTCACACACATTCCTTTCAGTATTAAAAATTCAACAAAGCCTTTGACTGCGATGGTTTCTTCTGAAGGTCGCCTTCAGTAACAGCATACTTCAGTATGTATGACAGCTCAACTGGTGTCCGTGTAGCTGACGCGCGCATGTCGATGTTGTGCGGGGACACGTCCACGGATTTATTCCCACAAAGGCTCTATTGTCGGGAGTCAGACAGTGTCATGACCCCTGGCTAACCTTTGTGGGTCGGACCCGGAGTGTGACTCTGGGACGGCAGTGTGTCACACCTACACACACGCTGACAGACGGACCAGGCATGACGTTGCGGGCCGTAATAATACAGCATTTGACTGAAAGTGTGGTATTATCATGGCGCCTCCACTCATGGGCACACAAAGGGACTTTGGCCATGCGATACAAATGGCTTGCATATTTTGCACTAGTATAGGGCAGAATGCTGGAGAAGTCGTACAGTAGGGTCAGATATAGTCAATGGGCCAGACCGCACTATATTATTATGCGACAAGCTCAATACTATGTGGAATGCATTGTGCTGTGTGCTGGACCCTTGTGACAGAAGCGAAGACAGTTGACTCAGCTCATACAGTACATGAGACCCTGAGGGGATGCCCTTGTGCACATTTATTAATGCGGCCTATAATACACAGTCTCACAAGGAAATGTCACTCTAGTGGTGATTTCCACTATTTTATTACTATTCTGAATGCTGTTTTGAAGGGTATTGTAAAGAATCCTCAGTTTTCACTTTAGATGACTGTGTAATAGGGGTGACCCCGAATAGTCGAAGATTCGATGCTTCGATTGGAGGAGCCTGATTCGACTACCGATCTCATGGTCGAATCTTCGCAGAGGTGTTATGAAACGAGGATCATGCCACTTTGGCTATAGGCGCTCAATGTCTGATTTCACATAGAACTATCGGTTTTCTGTCAATACATTAATATTCAGCCTATTATGATAATGCTGTATATAAAAATGTGCAAAGAAAGAAGCTTTTAATAAATAGTTTTTAACGTGCGTGAATAAATCCAGATTTAAGTTTTACTTTCAATCCGTGACCAAGCGTCTTGGCGGCAAGGATTTAAATCTTTAACAATGTCTGGGATAAGAAAATCTAAAGTGTGAATGCACACCATCAGAAAGGATATTCTCCAAGGTTGGATTTAGCATCAGGAAAACCATGATCGCACTTCTGCCGGCCAACGTTAACAAGTTGGTTTTCCACGGGACATTCTAAAATGCTTAACGTGAAAAAAGCTTTTAAAACACTTAAAAGGCACTTTAACGTGGCTTAATGCATGTACACAGTACACACTTTATTAAGAAACCATACTATGTGCAGATAAGCAGATGAACCCAGAATATGAACGCAATGCGTTCCTCCTATAGTAAAGCGTTTTCTTTACATAATTTGATATTTTAATTTAACTATTTTAGGAGATTAAGGCGTTAAACGTTTTTCACGTTAAGTGTTTTAAAATGTATTTTATCCGCACGCACAAAAGACTCCAACGGACACAGACAGAGTGAAAGACTGGATTTGTTCTCTCGATCAGGTAGGGTACAAGTGATTTCAAAACTTTTCAGCCGGATCTAATTTGATTTTTGGACGCTGTGAACATTTTTAGCTAAAAAGACTGCCACTCCAGTTTAGCATTTATTGTTGTTTCTGCAGTTAAAAAGACAAAGTTGAAAATTCTGGCTACTATCGTTATTTTAATCATTTATTTATTTTAATTTTATTTATTGATCTGTCAGGGTTATCTAATCTAACTATTTGTGGCTTGTGTTTTGAATAGATGTTCCCCTGCACTTTAGGCACACATTTGCTCATCTTGTGACTTGATTCTGATTTATTTCATTTTGTATTTTTATTGATTAGAAAGGTATATTCTGTTCTAATTTAATTTAGTAAATTAATTGTTTATTTTTTCGGTGCATCGATGTTGTGCTGTACTAAGAGCCCGCTCGCACAGGTAATTTAGCCGATTTAATTTGATTTGCATGTGAAATGCAAATCCTGTCTGCAGTGTGCCCTTTCTGGAGTTATTTATGTTATTTCTTAGTTTTATTGATCCAAAATGTTTTTATACATTTTCTTCTATATCTTTGTGTGATTTTATGTACATCGCGGCTTTGAAATGTTAAAGCCCCGCCCCCCAGCCCCACCCCCATACACATGATTTGACTATTAGTCGACTATGACGATTCTGATTCGACTATGAAAATCCATAGTCGGGGACACCCCTACTGTGTAATATAGAAAGTGTTTATATGTCATGCTGATAGATAAAGAACTAAAACAATCTAAGTAGATCACATAAATAATAAAACAAATATTTAACAGTTATATCAAATTATTAAATTGTATAATTAATTCAACTTATTTGGTTGAAAATAAATACTGCAATACAGATAAAACTGTAATACGATACTGAGAACTTAAGAAAAATACAAAAAAAACCTAAAAACTGTTACTCCTGTCACATTATAATATGAATGTTAGCTAATGTGTGTGTCATTAAGCATGTTCAAATTAAATCCAAGCATTCAGAGTGAACAGAAATCGAACAAATGAATTCATACAGTGCTTTCATTAAAAAATCTGACCTTATCACACGGCTATGGAACACTATTCTAATTGGTCAATCACAGCATTTTATGGTTAAAGATTTGTGTGTGTGTGTTTTTGCGTGTGTGTGTACAGTATAATGAACACTATAATGTTGTCTCAGTCACCTAATTACCTGTGCTAGTTTCATGTCACTCATATTTTGTCTCGCATTTTTTCAAGTAGCCATAATACATTGGATACTATATAATCAGTGAGTCCTAAAATGCTGTAGTTCTGCTGTGAAGGCCGAAAGGAACACGATTTAATGTCATTCTCACAGCTGTCACAGATTTGCAGTCTTTCACGCATCTCCATCCATCCATCCCCTGACCTCAGTGCCCCCAGCGTCCAGCATGGAGCCAGAAAGATCCACACAGATCACATACAGTATTAACTCCCACACACACTCGCAAACACACAGAATGACGAATGAATGAGCAATTGTTAATGCGATCCGTATCGACAGCATCTTGTTTCTTCTTACATCTGTCCCGATGGCAAGTAGCCTGTTTTTCATATGACACACATCCCACACACAGCCGCACACACAAGGAGCCTAATGCGCTTTGATTATCTTCTCTCATAAACCTCTTCTAATGGCAACACAGTGCAGAACATGTGTGGTGCACCAGAGATGGGCTGTTTTTCATTGCAGTCTCATTCAGACGACGGCACCCGCGCACATGGGCACCCGACTGCAAGTCCTGACCAAAAAGACATTCTCAACGAAGATGAAACGTACTTAACACTAACGCGGTCAAACGCTAAACGCTTGCCTGGTATTTCAACCGCATCGTTTAATGCTTTTCTGGAGTGTTTACGATATATGATAGCTCATAATGTCTCAGCAATGGACTGGACATTCGTTGCCGTCACCAAAAGCGCGAGCGGATGCTGTTGATTGACAGACGTGCACGAACAGACATATGGATGGGGTTTGCGCTCTAAAAGCGAGAAGATCTTCAAGTTTGGTGTCCGTTACGGATATAATCCCATAAGTACGGTTGGAAATTCCACCCTCCTTTTAATAGCAGTCCCATCAACCCATCCCTCTGTTTATTTTTAGTCTGTCTTTCAGCCTACAGTGATGTACACATACAGAAACCGTGATTCTATACGCTAATGGCGAGCAGAGCTCTCGCCAGCTTTAGATGCCGAACCGCCGCTTGCCGAGCGGTTTTTCAAACCATGTGGGATTTTAACAACTCTCCGGGAAAGTCAGATCATCTGTTTTTCCGACATAAACAGACATTTTCCAGCACCAGATATGCCATTAAATGCAATTAGGGAGGAGAATGTTTTGATGAGGTATATTTTCACAAAATAATATTGAGAAATTTATAAGCAAGCACTTTTCAGGGCTGACACGGATGCAAACGGGATGGAAAATTACCACGAGTCGGCTTACATCCCTTGCTCGAAATGACAACGGCGAGCTGTTTAAGTTTACCGTCTCTGCGAGCTGCAACCGTCATAAATCTGATCATGTTTAATCTATACAACACACTTATCAGAGCGAGGCTTTAATGCAGAGTAAATGTTTGCACTCGGGTCCGGCTGTGTGGATCCAGATGCTGAGGGGCCCAAGCTAGCTGCGCGGGGACCGACTCCAAGCATATCAGATAACCGTGGGGTGAGCGCTGGCTTTGGAAAGTGTTGCTGCTCCAACACTACCATGAAATACAAATGGTCTTTTGCCTCAATTATATGTCTTTCACTTAAAAACCACTCAGAGCAAAGAGAACAGATAAATGCTGTTTTCTCCGGCACTTCTGTTTTTTTCCAGGGAGACAGCTGCAGTCGTTTTGTACCATTTAATTTCCTCTAATCATAGTGACCACATACACATGAATTTGATGAGCTGCCCATAGGTACAACCCTCTCTCACCCCTCATTGTCAATGGGGGCCCCTCAATGGGGCTCATTGTCAAACAGGGACGTTTCATTTTTAATTACACAAAAAAATGTACAAAATAAATAAAAAAATTCTCTAACAGTGGTTTTGTACATTGGTTTAATAGTTCAAAAGCCTTCAAAAGTTTATATTTCAAGGTAATATTCAGTTTCAATTTAAAGGGATTCTGCCTTCCAAACTCATTTAAAAAAGGAAAAAGTTTTTAAGTAAAAGTTTCCCCCCTTCATTCTCCATATAATGAAAGTGGATTTTAACCAAATAGTTGAACAGTATTCTCAGTATTTTTCACAAATTTCCCTTTGGGGCAAGTTGTCACAAGTTGTGTTTTAAATATCATAAATGTATACAATTAATTAAAAATATCTCGGCCAAACAACCGCTCTATTTTTTCCATACAATTTTTTTTTCTCTTTCTTTATTCTTATAATAAGTTTACTATCAGTTTTGCTGATTAAGCTGTTTAATGGCAGGTTCCTGTTGTGACAACTTACACCGTAAAGTGTGTTAAATAAACTGTGTCTTAATACAAACAACAATAGCTAAGGTGAAAAATTGACTAGGAAAATCCCCCCTTAAAAATGTATTTACTGGAGTAAAACGTGTGACAACTAGTCCCATTCCCCCTACATAATATGACTGGTTATTTACCAACAAATTATACTACAGATTTGCCATTAGGCCTGTGTATAACTGAAATTACAAACCAAGTGAAAATAATTTAGTGCTACTTTTTTCACTTTGCTCTTCAGGACTTTTATTAATAACTTTTATTAATTGTTTTAATTCATGCAATATGACACTTATGTCTGCACTAATAGTGTTATGGTAATGCTTGGCAGGTCTATTTGTTAAAACTATCTCAGTGCCAACTTCAGCATGCCATTCTCTGTGCCCAGTGGCATTGAGACAAACAACCGTAGCTGAGCCATTATGGTGCCAGCCAATGAAGACAGCCGTTAAATTCCTGTGGCCTCCTCTATCTAATTAGCAGCTAAATGGATCAGGCTGCAGCCGCTGCCCTGCACAAGACTGGTGGAGGTACGGCACCAGCAGGATAGACTGCCTGCAACATGTGCTTTGAAGAGTCTGCTCTCTTAAAACATCTGAGAATGCCAAGATTTCATACTGCAGGTCCACCATTTATTTTCTTCCTTGAAACTTCAAAAAATAACCCAAAAGCACCAGAAAATATCATAAAATTGGTCCATGTGACGTGGGCACTATATTTCCAAGTCCATGGTTTGTTGTTTTGTCAGTGAGAGATACAGTATTACTCAAGAAATAACTCAATAAATAAGAGATCAGTTTGATTGATAAAAAATGTGAACTGTAACAACTAAATAATAGAAAAGATCGGAGTCAGAGAATTCGTTTTTTCCTGAACACGCAATAGAGCAAATGTCAAGGTTTACAGTAAATAATGACTTCAATTTTAGATGACTTGGGATGTAGCGCACAAGCTGTTTACTTTAATGATACTTTTTTCATTTCGAAAGCTCTAGTACGCTCTCATTGTAAATTCTCTCCTTTTGCGTTTAACATAAGAATGTCATATTGGTTTGGAATGACATGAGGGTGACAGAATTTCTATCAATTTAAGGCCATCTTCTCATAAATTAATAAATCAAAAATTATCTCATGAATGCTCATGTATTTTTGAATAATGTTTTGGTTGACAGATTTGCTCTTTTAGTCATGTCACACAACCGGTTCTTTCATGTTACCACCGGAAACCTCTTTGCTGTAGTTATCCTCTTCACAGTCTGTTTTATGTTTGATCTTTGTAGATTTCCACAAATTGCTCTGGGATTTAACAGGCTTACTTCCATAGTTTCGTCTGTGTAGAATTATTAAGCTTATTGTTGCCGAGCAGAAAAGCATTCAATGAGATGTAATCAGAGGATTAGACTCTCTGTTTTTCACTCTGGGAGACCGGATATTTGGAGGTCCATTAAAATGTCTGTCAAATATGTTTGTTGTCGCCATAATGAATGAACATTTCCTTTATTCATAACTGTGAAAAAAATGTCTTCGAAGACATGATTACAACAGGACAGGGAAATTAGATTTTGAAAGCATGTCAAACATGTCTGAGGAAGGAAAAAGACATCAGGGCCCGCCAACCTCAAGGTAATTTCTAAGCGGATTGAAATCTTTATAATTACTAAAATGACTCCCTGTCAAAAGTAAAAAGCAGAAAACATCAATCCAAAAACAGATCCTCACACAGCAGAGGTCAAAGCACAATCACAGTCCAGTGGCAGTGAACATTTCTGACAGGAAACATGCAGAACCATTTCTGTTATGTCTACAAGCCCAAGTGGAAAGGTCATCACTAATGTCAAACGCTAAACGTCACAAATCAAATGTGAACGTAGAGTGTCACTACAGTATGTGGCGTTAAACACACGAAAAGACAAGGTGAGAAATGTCCTATGATTCTGTGCAAGAGGCACTCAGTCAAACTTCTCAACCCCTCTGAGCATGCTAAGCAGAGAAAGAGAGTGAGAGTTGACCTGAATGACTGATATTTAACCACCAAGTCTGCAGAAAAAAAATCATCTTAAATAAACCTAAGCTATTTTTTCTTAAATGGTCCAAAATATTAATACTACAGTTCACTATGCTATGCTAACAAGAAAAACAAAATAGAAATATATACCCATTTCAAATACAAAATAATACTCATTTGTGAGTTATTTTAGATAAAAAAGTGTCTGCTGAACAATTAGATGCAAACGCGTTCTGCTCAGAGAACACTTCTTAGTTATTCACTAACCAAACTAACTCAATCAAGACCCAATGTCCAGCCTCTTAATAAACCAACTCACCAAACAAACTGAATTAATCAAGACCATCTTAATAACTCTCTAAATAACTAACTCTAAATAACCAAACCAAGTCAATCAAGACCCAATGTCATGCTTCTCAATGAACTAACTCACTAACCAGAATAACTAAATCAACACCAAAAGCCCATTCTTTTGATGAACTAACTCGCTAACCAAACTACCTAAAAAAACTTCCAAAGTGTATTAACTCAATTAACTCCACCAAGATCCAAAGGCCACCCTCTAAACTAACTTAACCAAACACATTTTTATCAATTCCAAAAGACCATCCTCTTGATGAACTGACAAACTAATCAAACTTAATCAAGACCCAAAGTCTACCCTCTCAATGATCTACTAACTAAACAACAAAACCAACTCAATCAGGACCCATTGCCATCCTTCACGATGAACTAACATACTAACCAAACTAACAAAATCAACACCAAAAGTCCATTCTTTTGATGAACTAACTTGCTAACTAACCAAACTAACACAATAAAGTTCTAAAACAAACTCAATAAAGACCCAAAGTCCATCTTTTCAATGATCTACTGCAGGGTTCACCAATCTCAGTCCTGGAGGGCCGCTGTCCTGCAGAGTTTAGCTCCAACCAGCTCCAACACACCTGTTTGAAAGTTTCTAGCATGCCTAATGAGACCTTGATTAGCTGGTTCAGGTGTGTTTAATTGGGGTTGGAGCTAAACTCTGCAGGACAGCGGCCCTCCAGGACCGAGATTGGTGAACCCTGATCTACTGTAACTCACTAAACAACAAAACCAACTCAATCAAGGCCCATTGCCATGCTTCACGATGAACTAACATACTAACAAAACTAAAACAATCAACACCAAAAGCCCATCCTTTTGATGAACTAACTAACAGTACTAACTACAAACTAACGCAATAAAGTTCCAAAACTTATTCTCGAGGAACTAACTCACTAATTAACTAACTAAACTAACTCGATTTAGTCGTACAGTCCATCCTCTTGACGAACAAATTTTCGAACTAACCAAAAAAACTCTGTAAAAACCCAAAGTTCATCCTCAATAAATGGTTCATTGATCCTGACATGTGGACGAGCTGACATCCAGAAGGGTAAACCAGCTGAGCATCTGAGGTCTCTCTAACGACCAGTTGGGTATATGCTGTATTAATCATATAAAGATGAATGCGGTGTGCCATCAGAGGGATATGCTGATGTCTGCGTACGCAGCGAGGAGCAAATCTCTCAGCTGTCAGCTAACAGATGGAGCCCAGATGATGCAGCCTCTTTACAAGCCCTAACACACTTAACTGCACTGGTCCTCCCACAAGACCTTGAGAGGTAACCAATCAGTCAGCCTCTCCTGATGGCCACAAAATCAAACCTGCAAGAGACACTAACAGCAACTCATATGTGTATAGACAGACTTGAAGTTTATGTGGTGCATTCTGGGAATTGCAGTCCAACTGTGTGCCTAGTCATCTGTAGCCTTTTGAAGTGCAATGTGGTTTATTATTGATTTTTTTTTATTATATAGATTAGTAATGCAACACTTTCAGTTGAATGGCTTTTTATGGCACTGTTTGGATTTCTTTCTGTCTTTCTCTGAGCTGGAGGGCGTCTGGTTGTGTTCAAAGGCGCGCTCTGCATGCACAGTTCCTGTGGTTTCCAGTTTTAGGGATGAGACAACACTGTCAGATTGAATTTGTCCCAACAATGCCTGATAGGAGAGGAAAGAGGTGCAAACAGAGATTTGATGAAGCAGCCGTCAGCCACAAAACATCCACTAAGAAGCCAACAGTCTCCTCAGTGATATCTTAATGTTTATACTAAATGAGATCACAAAACTGCATATTAAATTTTAAATTTTGAATTTTCCAATATGTTGCCTCTGATGATCTTCGGGATCTGTTTGTGCAAAATAATTTGTGTACATGCCTCGGGGATGGCTTCAAATGTTGCAATCCCTGAATCTGCTAAGAAAGCCAGGCTAATGGGATATGCTTGTGTACAGGGGAACTCCCATTCTAAAGCATAACCTCCCGAAATAGCTGTCTCTCACTGACTACGCTGCGAATGGCAGAGAGGGCTCATTTGGTGTACCAACATGTTCAGAATTCCAGACTAATCCGAATACCAGCCTTGGGATCATAGCCATTCCTTATGGGAAAAATGGGTCCTAAGTGGGTCCTACCCTTTTGGCTTCTTGTGCAATTGCGGTTCAAAAGACAAACGTTTCCATACGGGTCAGTGAATGAACAGACAGCCTGTAGGCAACGATTTATCTGCCTCTCTTCATGCCAGTTTAATTGAGCCCCGAGAGACCAATCAGATCAATGAGAGAGAGTTTATTACGCATGTAATTTAGCAACCATCTTCATTGCCTGGGAAAGCACCCAACAGTACACTCATTTAACTGAAGCTGAGTCACTTTTAACAGGTGCTTTTAATGGACACGAGCAAGTGGTTTTTTTTGCTAATGCCAAAGTTGTAAAGTTTTATTGGTTCACAGCGGAAAATGCATGGAGGGCTATCTAATCCTAATCGATAAGGAATTTCCTTTCTGAATGATAGTTATAATTGATTATTCCTCAATGGCAGATTGCCGACTCCCTGAGCAATGAGGCTTGACATGATTTACTGTTTAATATGAACTGCCACACAGTAACAAATACAGGAAAAGGGGCACAATAGATTAGCTTCCTGACTTATTCCTGAATACGTTAACCAGGCTGAGGGCAGGATATTTCTTATCCTCTCATTTAACACACATAAATGACCCCGTCCTACTCAACTCCCAGAAAAGACCATCTTAAACCAGCATGGATTTTTGATGGTGAACCAGCAAAAAATGCTAGTTTCCCATACAACGACATTACTCACTGCATAACTACTAGGGCTGGGTATTGACACAAATTTCACAATTCGATTCGATTTCGATTCACAAGCTTGCAATTCGATTCGATTTCGATTACGATTCGATTCGATTCAATATCGATTATTTTGGATATCAGGTACAATACATTGCAAATTTTCTCAAGGAAAACAAATCTCTTAACTAATGCTGTAAATTATGGGAGTCAGTGGTAGGCTAGCCTATAGGCTTCATTAGCCTACTATAATATTGAAGGTAAAAATTAACTGATTTGTATACAAACACTTAAAATACACTTTTATTTATTTTTATAATAATAAAGTTATATGAAATTATATAAAATTTTAAATGATGGCTGTCATAAAAAACTTTCCAGATTTATCCAAACATGCATTAAATATTGAAGAACATTAAAAATTATAATGATTATATAATATGGTGCATATATTTAACAAAATGCTCCTCTCTAGAGTTAACTTTCCTAGCTGACTAACGAGTTTATGGTCACTGGATATGTTTTTTTCTGAGGTAAATGTGACGTTACATGACATTGTTTACTAACGTCTTTCCACGGTTGAAACACTGATTGAGCGATTCCATGAGACATGATACGGACTTCGATAAGTTGTACTCTATCTTTTAACACACTTTCAGATGCTCATTCATGTTTATTTCGCGCTGTAACTGGTGTTATTAAGGCGGAAGAGTTGCTTCCGTTGCTTCTCTTGAGCTGAGCTGCGTCGGAGCGATCTCACGCAACAGCGCCAAAACGATAATTATGTTTTTGAATTTCGTAAGAAAATGGACGTAATTTGAAATCTGAGACTTTGTTTCATATCAGTAATAACAAAGCACAAAGATTAGTGCGATTTATTGGATGGGATGTGCGCAACAATGATCCATTCATCAACTGAAAACAGGATGACTAATCGATTCTTGGGATTTAAGAATCGATATTGTTTCATAAAAATGAGAATCGATTAAAATCGAGAAATCGATATTTTTTACCCAGCCCTAATAACTACCATATGGTGCATCGTTGAAGAAATCAACTAGCTAGTCACAACTTTTTCCCTAAATCGTATTGTCACAAATTTGACGTTCAACCACGCTTGTTAATGATATCATGCATTTGAGATTTAATTAATGCCAGATTTTTTGCTATGAATTACAGACGTGGCATCTGAGGACTATATCTCCTTTTTATCTCCTTTATCTTGCTTTCTTTCCTTCCAGATTCCATCAGTCAATTCAATTCACCTTTATTTATATAGCGCTTTTTACAATATAGATTTTTTCAAAGCAGCTTCACTGTTATAACAGGAAAATAATGCAAATAAGTTTGTTTCGGCTGTACAGATCTAGAAGAAAATAGTGTCATAGTCCAGCAGATGTTCAGTGATGGTTCATTTTTGTTGTAAAAAAAAGTTATTAATTTAGTTAATTTATATATATCTATAGTCGCTCTGGAGAAAACAGTGACGTCATTGTCCAGCTCTCATATAATGGGGTCAATGCAGGAAGATCAATAATTTAGTTGAATATTAAGTGTCCCCAACTAAGCAAGCCAAAAGCCAAAGGCGACAGTGACAAGGAACCAAAACTCCATCAGGTGACAGAATGAAGAAAAAAAACCTTGGGAGAAACCAGGCAATTGTGTGCAAAAGTCTCAAACTTCAAAAAGGACATATATGTATCGTAAAAGTAATCCAACTCCAGTGGTTTAATCAGCCTTCTGATTAATTTGAATGTATGCATCTCACATGACCTAACATCATGATAAGCACCAATGACTTTCACTGCATAGACAAAAACAACATTTTCATTTCATTCACTACTCGTTTAAGATAGTTAAGAACCCTGTACACCAGCATCCCATTTATAAAAAAGGCATGCTGTTTTAGCACAATAACCTGTTCCTATCAATCAAACACTGACAAAAACCTTAGCAATTACAGACAAGTCTCCCAGCAATCTGCAACAATGTGCTGATAGGTTACTCTTGTGAAGCTTGGCTGTGATACAGTATGTGTATGTCAGATTCCTCTATAACCTCAACTTCCCGTAAACAGTTTTATAAACAGGCACGCTTCCTCAGTGTAAAACCTCTACATATGTGTGCACACACATGCTGGCCGCAGGTGCAAGATCAATGGCCATTGAATGAAACCTACAACTCCCCAAAACACTCAGCCTTGAACTTAAAACTAAATATTTTACTGCAGTCTTTGTGCTCTTCCAATTTGACAAGCATACCTACATGGGAGTTGTTAGGAAAAGTCCACAGCAACTATCCTAGCATTCTCTGCTATACTCATTGACATGCAGAGAGTTATAGCCCAGTGCCCGGTCGGTCTATTCTACTGCAGAAAAGACCTGTGAGGCCATTAAAGCCTTTACTGTATTACAGCTTAGCAAGAGTTTAATCACTGCAATGTGCCACAGCAGAAACACAACATAAGCATTGAGGATCTTACTTACATGTATAACAACAAAGAATCATTAGTTTGCAAAATCATCAACAAAAACATTATCATTTGGTCGACCAAATGGAACAAAATAATAACTGATCTTCATGATTTTGTGACAGAAGACTGGTTTCATGAGACTGGTTTATTTTATAGTGACATGCGGTGTTTATCATAGAAATGCAATGACAAAATACTGTTGTGACCATAAAGAAATAAATATGTAACAAAAAATGCTCTACCAGTCAAAGGTTTGGACACATTTTATAATAATATGAGAACAGTTATGTCATCACAATTACGTAATATATAGGAAAGTATGTAAATTACGTGAAGATCTAAAAAATGTTAAACAAGCATTCTCTCACCAACTTCATGAAAAGCATCCTAGCATGATTTGTAAATACTACTGTAGAAGTTTGAATGTAATATTGGACACTTGTTTTCTTTACTATCAGTTTCAGTTCATTTAATTGTTCAAACTTATACATGTACAATTTATGTTTGTCTACTAAACAAATTTAAAGTATTTTCACCTTCTGATCAAAAGTTCTGTAAGAATTATTTATAGCTGCTAATTATAAAATCTTTGTATCAGTCATCATGCTATTACTTTATTTACATTGCATAATCACAACTAATTTAACCAATGAAGCAATGAATATTAAAGCATTATAGATGAAAAAAGACACTTACCATTTGAGAGTGAGTCTTGGGGCAGATGTTAATATCTTCTACCTTTTCATTAGCTGCAAAAGAGATATTGCTTGATTAAACCTCTGCAGCACACTGGTACACAACAAAAAAGCATACCATAACCTCTGGCCTTTCCATCCACGGGTTACCGTCATGAGGCAAGAAACTTTGCAGTTTGTGAGAATTTGTGATTGAATGGGCTTATGTATGTTCGCAGTGTGGGAGAAAATGCTGAGAAAATGAACGGCTGTTAATTCATCAGCTGTTGGTTGCAAGTTTGTGACATAAGATCTGCCATTGTATGCTGGAGGTTCATAATAACGTTTCAGGACAGCCCAGAGGAGGGGAAAATGGGATGGGGGTGAAGAAAGAAGGAAAAATAAAAAAGACAGACTGACACACATGCACACAACGCAAACCACTCTGGGCTCACTAAAGTGAACACATGGGAGACACATGCTTTAATAGTGCAGAAATAGAATTCAATTCTCATGTTGCTGATTTTCTACGGCTTCTAATCCAGTTTAACGTGAGCAGAATAACTTAAAGATGAAACACTGTAAGTAGTTATGTTTTACACAAATAATTTTAGCACTTAGATGAGCTGTGAAGATTTATTAGACTGCACTGTGTCTGTGTGTGCATGCTCTCACCTATTATCTGGATGATTTCTGCCAGCAGAACTCCATCGGGTATGTCCTGAGTCAGGTCCTTAATAAGCCTTGGACAACCGGACTTGGCCAAATAATGGTTCGCCCAATCAGTGTAGATCTATAGGGAATGAGAATTTTGTTTGATAAGTAACAGAAGATGGATGAATTAAAAAAAAAGAGGAAAAAACCCTCTAGAATACAGATTAATGAAGATTTATATCCAAGAGGACCTAAGCAGGTAAAACGTGTTACTATGAGAGATAGAGATTGAAAAAAACACAACTTTAGTATGGACAAGTTGAGTTCAAATTAATCAAAACTATCAATGAGGCTTCAGCACTTGTAACAGCTTATCTGGATTTTCTACTGGATAGAATCCAGCCCTAGCATGACATTGTGACAGAGCTGATCCGTTTAATCAGATGTGGATTACACAGATAACGGGTAGCTACTTACAACAAATTAACTTTTCAAAATGTAAATTCTTCTCTAAAGGCTGGTGTCATCGCATCTTGAGCACATAAACCATCATTAAAGTCTTTTAAATTAAGTCCTGGTTCATGAACGTTTTTACATAACAGTTTCAGAACAGTACCAGTAGTGAAACAGAAAAAAAAAAAAGTTAAAACAGCATACAGGGAACACTAAATAGAAAGTCCTTATTTATTGTGTAATATACCAGGTCTGTTCGAGCAAATGCAACCCCCTAGTGACTCAGTAATATTTCTAAATGATTACTTGGATATGGTGCTCCTCAGGGGTCTGTTCTAGGGCCCCTAAAAATATGTCGCAAATCTTATTGCTCTGCTCTTTCGTTGTGATTTTAGGTTTAGATATCATTGCACAAAAGGCAAGCGGTTTTCCATTTCCCACCTAAGTAAAAGCACACCAGCGGCAAGGTACACTCTTAGAGCTCACATCCTCTCACTAATAGAGTTGCCTGTATGGGGCTTTTGTTTGTAATGTTAGATTTCAGTATGTGAATTTTACAGTGAGTATCAGATAGGTTCAACTTTTTCAGATCAACCAAACAGCATGTATCATATCTGTTTTTTTCAATGTGCCATTTGATTTTGGTCCTAGCGGAAAATGGTCAAACATCCTAAAGGTTTTGGCTTCCTTTAGACAGTTCGAGCCTTAATTAGGGTGGTCAGACCTCCCCACACCCCCATAATCTGCACCATGCTTCATGTTTAAGTTATGAATGACGCACTGAAAGATTTTTCAAGTGGTAAAAGTAATTTACTCCCACGCACCCAGTAAAATTTCAAAGGAATTTTCATTCACATAGATTCACATTTCATTTTAGACCATATTATAATGCCTCATAAAATAAAAATAAAAAAAACATTAGCCACACTCTCTCGCCTCCTCAAACACAGTAACCAATTAAACATTTCTGTCTTTGCCAGGCAAAAGGGAGCATTCTACTCAAAGATGCCACAGTTCAAAGGTTTCGTCTGTTGTGGTTTCAGCACATGAAGAGGAGTCGTTAACGAGAACAGGGTGATGAAGAACACTTTACTCACCATCCTACTTAAACACAACACAATGCAAAAGCTCACCACTCCAAACCACAGTCACCTCCGAGAGTTGAGTAAACAAAGAGCTACTCTACCGCACATGCCAACACCTCTAGTCATGGCAGAGAAAACAGCAAAAAAATATACACATTTCTGCAGCATCTAGTAAGCCAAGTGAATTCTGCTTTGGTTTGGCTATGATATTGATGTTTTAGTTCATCCTAGTGGTCCAGGATGTAGGAGGAAGACAGATATTCTGTGGCTTAACATGAGTTCGTGAGGTAAACTGACGCAGTGGTTGAAAGGTCAGAAAAAGAAGTGGAGTATAAGAGAGATTCTCTGATTCTCTGCAGCACAACCCCGTTCCCATTTTCCCTGTCTAGCAGAGGGCAGAGAGAATTAGGGATGCCACAGTGCCACAGTTGTTCATGGGCTCGACGGGCAGAAATTGTCCATCTGGACCTTTGACAGGAAGGAAAGAAAAATCATTCTGTCTTCCTCTTATTGCCTCCAGCACCCAAAGATCAACAAAGAAAGCAGAGAGAGACATGGTAAGAGAAAGTAAGATGAGAGAACAAAACGACATAGAGAGAGAAAAAGCGGGAGACAGTGTGAGAGAGCAAAAACAACAGAAAAAGCAAGAGACTAGTGGACATTTCACATTTAAAATTGCACACAATGAGCAAACATCCTTGATAAAGTTATCGGTTAGCCAATCACCTGAGCTGTAAATGCCATGTGACTAATCAATGGCAATGCTGATTGAATGAGAAAGAAAGCTCTATTCTATTTAATGCTATTTCAAGTCAGACTACACAGCAACATTTGAATGGTCACCATGCTTTTTGTTGTAGTTACAGTAGTATAGGCCAGGGGTGCCCAATCCCCAACCCTAATATCCCTGAGTTGCACCAGCCATTCTTTCTTAAATTGGAACATTGAAAGTCAGGGGCTTAGTAACTAGTTTGTAACTAACTCTGTACTTTGTTCATATTGAAGAGTCGCTAACAAAGTAATTTATTCGCATAATGTTCTCTCTCTTAAAATGTAAGTGTGTGAAAATGTCAGCATTATCATATATGTCTAAAGAATTGAAGTCTGTCAGGTAAAACAAGAGCATATTGATGCAGTTTTAATTCCAACCGTTAACTACTCCTGATTGGAGGCTTCCGTAAAAATTTTGTTTATACGTAGAGTTGCGCATCAACTAAGTTTAATGGTGCAATGTGAATGTTTTTAGCGGTATGTATGTTGTAACTTTACTTTATTTTTGTCAATTTATATCAAAACTAGGCTATGTTGTAACTTACTCACAGCTGGTGCAACCGGCCCCCGGAGATCTAATTGTTCTGCAAAGTTCAGCTCCAACCCTGATCAAACACAACTGATCCAGCTTATTGAGATCTTTAGGAGCACTTGATAAATACAGACAGGTGTGTTGAATCAGGGTTGGATCTGAACTCTACAGGTAGGTAGATATCCAGGAACAGGATTGGGCAGCATTGCCCAACTGGAACAAGATAACAACCAAAAACCTTGACTTTTGGTTGTTGATTGTTCAATACTTTTACCCTTTCCCTCAGAACCCTTCACTCTATATAGTGTACCTTCGGGACTATTAAAGCTGGGGTTCATGACCTAGGGTTAAAATTATGCTAACACCTGCCAAAATTATACATGTGAAAACAAACAAAGCAATGTTTTGAAAACACCACAGAGACAGTGTTTTCACTCTTCAGGGAAACTGGTTTACTCACAGTTGTCTCTGTACATTAAGCTGGGATAAGACTAAGAGTATATCTTTTAACGTCAAAGAAATTACACACTTCAGCTTTAGATTGGCGCTTAAAAAAATGAGCAAAAAGCTGACAGGTACAGTAAGAGGAGGTTCTCATTAAAGGAGTCTCCCTGTGTCCTATTAATGAGGATAGAAGTGGATACAGATGAAATCTCCCTGAGAGGACCATTACCACAGTCATTTACAAACAGATTGATTGATCTGAAAACCACCATTAACATTTTTATCAGCATAGGCAACGTACAATATATCGAGGAGAAGCTGGAATCTCTTATGCACATGATAACCAGCAGCACACTGTAAATGCTTTAATCAATGCTGCCATTAACACTCAGGCACAAGGGAGGGGGAAATGGGCCGGTCTGCAGCTGTAAATAAGCGACTGTTATGGCAGAAGGAAACTGGTTGTAAAGCAGTCTTTCAATCTGATAGTTTCATGGAGGGAAGTACATCGAGCCAAGGTTAAACAGTTTCCCGTCCCGTTATTTCAGGGGGAGAACTTGCTGATGTTTCCCACTGTGAGACCGGCAGAAGCTCACATGAACGCAAACACATCCAAAAGTCAGTCCCGGTGCTCTTCAGTCCCCAGATGTTTGCTGGATCCCATCTGAACAGCATTAATCTAGTGCCCTAGCACCCCTTGACTTCACTCACAGCTATTTATCATGCGTCACGGTTTCTTTTCCCGCGACCCATTATTTTCAATTCATCCCAACAGCTCTGACACTGTGGTTTTGTCTCTATTAATGAGCAAGCGCTTGTTTGGCTAATGCATCACTCCGCTGTAAAACCCAACTATGCCACCCTCAGCATTCACACAGCATTATACGGACACACACACACACACACACACACACGCACACACGCACACACGCACACTCATACAGCCGTCATTCATGAGAGCAGCCTCCTCCCCTCGCAAGTAGGTTGCCAGTGCACACATACATGCGTCCAGACACACACATCCATCAAACAAAAACACAAATCCCCAGGCTTTGTCTCTGACTCTAAGAAGCAGTCAACAGTCCCTGTTGTTTCAGCCTGCCAGACTTAAGCTCGAGTGAAGTGTGTGTACCTCTTAAGAGTATCTGAGCCCAGGTTGTCCCCGTCCTCAGTGTCCCGCTGATAAACGGCAGCGTTCGGCTCTCTCTACAGTCTGCAGTGCCTATAACTGCGCAGGTACTGGAAGCCTGCAGTTACAGTACTCTGCCAATAGGGGGAGTCAGCTGCTGGGAAAGGCTGTCATGCATAAGCCAGAGGGGTCTGTGAGTTCACTGCCTTGCGGATGATCCAGAGACCGTATTTGGTGTTTATTTGAATGCTTTTAGATGAAGTTTAGATTATGAATCACAGGACTGAGTGGAAAAGGAATGTAAATGTATTATTTAATAAAAATGAGGGGCTCTGTAAGCATATGGAATATTTAACGGCCCTGAAACACTTAAGGGCTATTGTGTAATGCTGTAAATTGAGTTATATGACTGTATGGGACTGTAAACCTTTATATATCTTATTAGAGGAATTCATTAAAATAACTAAAAACAATATCAAGGAAAAGGGATAGAGCTAAAAAGAAATCAGGAAGTTGTTAAACAGCAGGTTTACAATACAAATACAGTGTAAAATCAGACTACAATTTTACATTTTCTCAAGAAAATGTGATTGTGCTTGCTTGAGTAAAACTGGGTTTTCTGAGTGGTCTATATGGTATTTCTATACAGTTGCTAAGAGCTTTAGAGCTTTTTTGTCATTCCTATGGTGTTCTAAGTGGTTGGTAAGTCAAAAGAAGCAGTTACACTTTATTTTACAGTGTCCTTGTTATATATGTTACATGTACTTAGTGCAGAAATAACAGACAATTATGCATAATTACATGCAACTAAGACTAAACCAAACCCTAACCCTAATTATATAGTAAGTACATGTTGTTAATTACTAATACACAACGCACAACAGTGTGAGACAAGTTAAACTACCACTACATTTTTTTTAAAGAAGTTTCAAATGAAGAATCAAAGTCAATGGAGTCCAAAATAACATTGCACCCCAATGACTTTCATTATAGACAAAAAAATATTGTGATTTTTATTTTTTATTTTTTATATCTGACAGAAAAAAAGTCATATAGGTTTGGAACGTCATGAGTGTTTGAATGTTTTAAATCACATAAATTGCACAAAAAATCAAATAAAGGTAGAGCAGGCAGCAGAGAGAGCCTACAGAATGAGTTTGCAGTACTCAGGGATAGAGAGACACCTCGAGCAAAGGGAATCATCTTATGACATTGTAACTGAGCGATGAACAAGACTTTGCTGAATCAGGGCTGAGGCGGCAGCAAACACAGCTCACCGCTGTTTACCCATAACACACCAGCCGTCAGTCTGTGTGACACTTGAGTTTAATGCAGTTTCTCCATTGATTTCATGGTAGTTTTCCATTCATACTCAGGCACAGCGTTCCGCCACATGAATGGGAGCGCAGACTGCTGACATATGGCTGTGATTCCTTCATTTGGCTCAGGGGAGATTGGAAGAGGATGGGGACTAGGGTTTTATTGTGTGTACAGTTGTGTATGTGTAAATCAAACATCACTCCCAGACAAAACCCTCGGCGGAGAAGGGCAAGAGTGTTTGTCGTTTCTGCAAGGATGAGACGCCACTGTGCGCTTTGACAGGAAGTGCAGGCAGTTGGGCTGTCAGTACTAGTTTCCTGTGTGCGCGCTGGCCCTTGGCTGCTCCTCGTCCCATTGAAAGATGTGCCTCCTAAATGCTCCTCTCAGCCAGGACACCCACACACAGTTGAACCCAGCGAGACGACAAAGGTCCCTTCCTCTCACATGGCATGACATTATCATTGTTGACTTGGCACACAGCTGACATTTGGAGATGCTCTTCATGTTGAGACCTCATAGTGTAAGGGACGGTGAAATTAATAAGGTGCGAGCCCTACCCACTCTTTCAGACCACATTCTCATTGGCCCATTGATGAAATTTCATAATTTAAAGGTCCCATGACATGAAATTGTCACTTTCTGAGGTTTTTTAACATTAATATGAGTTCCCCTAGCCTGTATATGGTCCCCAAGTTTCTAGAAATTTCAATCGGTGTAAATCGAGCTTTTGCTATCTTTCTCTGCCTTTGAGAAAATGGAAGCTCAATCGCGCTGATCTTGAATCTCCTCCTTGTGACGTTACAAGGAGGAATGTTACCTCCCCTGTCTCTGCTTTGCCCGCCCAGAGAATATTTTCCGCCCATGAGAAAATGAGCTAGGAAGTAGGAACGCGCGCGCGCGATTTTAGTTAGTCCACGAGAGATATCATGGCTTTTGAGCGAGCGAAGCATAACAATTGCTCAATAATTGGATGTACAAATGAACACCGAAGGGTTAATACAGAGCTGGGCTTGCTGAACGTCTGAAACTAAAGTCTGGATCACTCTCTTTGGCTCAGCTACAGCTACCTCGGAACAGTAAGTCAACTAATGATATAAGTGTGTTGCTTTACTGTTTATGGTTGCCTAGACTGTTACACGTAGAATGTGGCTGTCACATTAGCTATGCAGCTATGCAGTTTATGTGTGTGAATACACACACTGTCTGTAACGCGAGTGTTGTACACTTCTTTGTTATTTGGATAACCGTTTTCCTGTTGGTTATACGGCGCGCGCGATATCCGCATTTCAAGATCGCAGAGCTTGATGATGTAATTGTAATAAGATAAATTACAGATGTTACAGATCTCTCATGAAAAGGCAACAGTAGGTTAGCGTTAGCTACATGATAATAACTGTAAACCATCCGAATAAAGTACCGTATCCAGACATAATATTTTAAACTAACCATTCGGAAACGTCCTGCTGGAACCGCTGAGTTGTTGCCTCTCCATCCGGATCAGATTCTGGGTCAAACTGAAATGCTTGAACAACTGCGTGTCTTCGTGCCATTGCTATATCCAACGTAAACATGCACGGACCGGTACCGTTGCGCAAGATGGTCAAGGCCACACCCACCCTCCACCTTGCGCCGCCTTTCTCCTCCTCATTAGCATTTAAAGCTACAGACACCGAAACGGCCTGTCTGAAGGAAGCTCATTCTGGGACTGGCTTGTAGTGGCTATAATTCTGCACCGAGGCTGAATTTTTGAAAAGAGATTTCAGATACAGTACTAGGGACCACTAAGGCCTATATTAAAGCCTACAAAAAGTAGCATGTCATGGGACCTTTAAGAAAATACACTGGCTAAATGCACTTCCTCCAATTGTATATCAGATAAATACCAGCATGGAGGAAGATAACAGGTTTGCCATTTATGGGCTCTTGATAGAAGACCCACACAACAGACAACCAGGTTCATTAAGTGACCTGAATTAATCTGTGTCAGTAGCTGCCAATTGACTTAATTGTGTTTGTCTGAAGGTTGATCGTACATCAGGATCTTCACAGAGACTCATTTAGTCTAGTTTCCCTTAAGAATCCCCACAGAGCAGCCAGCTAACATACTAAAGTGCACAGACAACAGAGAATTCCCTGCTCCAGCGTTTAGCAATTAAAGCATCTTCGCAGAATATTCTCCAGAGTGTTGAATACCGTAAAAATCAATGGACGATGATGATGCGTGCGAAACAAGGTTACATAATGGTAAAACGTCCCTTTGTTGTTTGTCATCAACAATGAAAGGTTTCCTGTTGGAGCCGAGGCTTAGCGGTAATTCATTGAGAATGGGTGCTTACATGAGGAAAGCAGTTTTGAGCCTATGTTGGAATATACTACAAACATTCTGCCTACTTAACATAGACAACCAATTCAAATGGTATATGCAAAATGGTTGTCTAAGTAGACACTTTGAGATATCTACAGCATGAACCAAACTGCACCATTGCACACATCTGGAAGATATCACTATGCCAAACCTTGTTCACTTTCTCCTCAAAGCAACTTTAAACAGTTCCTGGTTTTCTTCTTTCCAGTACAAACATCATTATCTTGTCCAAGGGAGCCAGTAGCCCTTCATCTAATTTAATGTTCCCAATAATAGCACCTGTCAGCCTCATGGTCACTTCATTAAAGGTCCACAAACACTCACAGCTACAGCCAAACTCTTCTCCTTTGAGCACTGCACGGGGAAAATGCCTCTTTAAGTGGAAAATAATGCAACACGTTGTAAAAGCAAACACATTTGCAACCCTGCCACTTGTTAATGGCTGGAACTTCTGCCAAGCATAAAATACCTTGCCTCATATGCATATGCATGTAGTTTGTCTATAAAACATCAGGTGCGTCCTTTTCCCACACATACATGGCAAGAGCTAACTAACTTACTAAATAAGTATTAAATTACAATGCAGAAAAAATATCGATTGCTGTATTACAGGGAAAAATATGAAAGAACGTAAATTAATACAGTAATTATTTATTTTTATTATACAGTAATTAAAAATACGTAACAATGTTGTATTGTCAAAATGCAAATCCAATGAGAATCAACTTTGAGAATGAGTGGAATTGGAAAGTTTTCCGTTGTTACACAGACATATGCCAACAAAGAGCTCTCGTCTGATGAGAGCTGGAACGAAGATATGAAGGACCTCACGGCAGGGGAGCAAGTCTCTTAAATTCTCTTGCAGTTGTCAATCAGATGAAGTGAAGAGAGAGAAAGCAAGAAGAAGGGACAGAAAGATACAGAGATGAAAAAAAACTGGGGATAGAAACATGTGGGAAGAAACTTGTTTGAAGTGGGAAGTGACTTTCAGGAGTTACAGGAAGCTGAAGGGAGTTCTGCATTTCTAGAGCACAAACAGTGAAGGACACAATGTTCCTAGGCCATTCACAGTCTATTCACTGACTCTCTGATGAATACTGCTCACACAAATGACAAAAGTTGATTTGACCCAATGTGATGAGCTGGTTCTACGCAACTTCAAGAGTCATGAACAAAAACTTAAAGCTACACTGTGTAGGATTTTCTCCCATCTAGCGGTGAAATTGTTTATGACTACCAACTGAATATTACTTTATAGCCCCTCCCATTCCGAGGGCGTTTTAACTCCTACGGTGGCTGTATTATTTCAAATCTGCCGGCAGTCGCGAGTAATCTCCCCCTCACATTCGTCACGGTGCCACTGAGTGTGGCGAAGCTTGAATTTCCAGGTATGTCCCTCTTTGGCTAATGTATTTTCAAGATGGAGGCGCAACATGGCTGCCGCCATTCGAGCGGCTCGCTCGTATGTTTTCTAAATGGCAGATTCTACGCTTACGAGAATACTTGATTAGTTGGTAGAAGTAATTACACATTAATGAGCACATATCATTTTGAAAGAACAAAGTGTTTTTTGCTAAGAATCAACTTCAGTGTAGCTTTAAACAGTGGTTGGTTGCATTATATGTCTCTTCCTGCCTAAGTGGCGGATCTTGACCATAACAAAGGGCAATGAGGACCAGATTTTAGGTCGCAAGTCAAAAGTCTCCATGACAAAACTGACCTTGGCTGAGTTTGAGTGACAGCTCTCCGCCATTCAACCAGTTACCACAGAAATCATAATAAACACAGTGAGATATTTCTTTTTATGACCTACAATGTGGTCACGCTTACTCCCACTGTTGTTGAAGAGAGGAATCTCCCTCGGCCTGCCCATTTTCAAAACATGTCATAACTAAAACAGGCAGCGCTTCCAGAGAAATATCTGTCATCTAATTAGTAAGCACATTTGATTCAACAGAAAGGAATAATGAGAACTACATTCGAACATTATATCCATTGGGATCTGGTGTGAAATAGAGCTTAACCATCTAAACCTTTAAATAATTCTGTCGTCTCAAGGTGGAATGCAGCACTGAGATGCAGCAACACTCAGTAACACTTTCTATGATGCCTGTAGTCTATATATAATGCATTACACGTATTCATAATGCATTACATGTGACATTGTAATATGGTTTATCTTGACATGAATAATTGTAGCTGCAAGGTAATACATTATAATACTTGTATTTTTTACATTCAAAGAGTACACTGCATTTTAACACTCAAATGTGGTGTTGAGTATGTGCTATAATGCCTTATACTCTTTAGAAGTCAAATTACTAATCAATAAGTATCTCATAAGTAACTGTGGTTAAACGTATTTAGGATAACATAGAATGTATTAAGGTGTATCATTATACATTATCAATGCATAGAAAGTAAACAACACATTGGCACTGCATTTGTACACAGTTAATTGAAAGTGTTACTCAAAACTTTGGGGTGTGAGACATCTAAACTCACTATTGTATCTGACTAAACACTTCATCTGCATGTATATGTGTAGCTTTGCTGGATCTGGCCTAAGAAATAGCATCTCAGCTCTACTAGCAACCCCTTTGTCTCTTAGCGACACAAAGCTATTCCTGTCTCTCAGCATGTCTCTATAATTAGCAGTAGACCTGTAAGAGCCACCTTCACTAAGTAAATTACCCAGTTTAGAAAAGTAAATAGCAAACGTGTAATTAGCCTCCATCAACTCGTTACTGAGCACCAGCTAGACTGCAACTAGCGACTGATGTGTAGGAGGATGGGGTAGCGACATTAGCTGTGTTCCAAATACGAGTGAGTTGCCTATCTAGAGGTTTCATAGAAACGCTCCCAACATGAAGGTTGTTTTTAAAGGCCAAAAAGTAGGATGCAACATTATGCTGCCTGGTTTTATTCAATAAGGATGCAATAAATTGATCAAAAATGACAATAAAGACTGGAGTTTGCGACACTGAAGACTGGAGTAATGATGCTGAAAATTCAGCTTTGCCATCAGCGGAATAAATTATGTTTTTCAAAACAGATTTTCAAATTATAAAAATATTTCACAACATTACTGTTTTTACTGTATTTTAAATCAAATAAATACAGCCTTGCTGAGCATATGAGACATAAAAAAAAAAGCAACATGCTTTCGTCAAACTCTATTGTAATCAGTTTTGAGTTGCGTCTCCTTTGTGTGGTCTATATAGCGTTCTAAATCAGTCACTTTATAAGGTCCCATTGCTGTTGTGAACTTAGAAGGCTGCTGCCTAACTGAACTGCATCCCATCTGCCCTTATATCATAAACCAATAGTTTTAGGATGTGAGGAATTATCGTTAATGTAGTTACCATGTGTATTTATGTTTATGTTTGAGTTCATCTTTGGATTTGATGTGGTGCTAAACTAATATACAGATGGGGCTTTTCAATCAATTTTGAGTCATGCCTCCTTGTGCTTCACATGATTTTGTGTGGTCTGTAGAGAAGTCACTTATAAGGTCCATTTGCTGTTGCGAACTAAGAAGCAGCTGCCTATGTAGGTAGCTCTCTAGAATTTAAAACAGAGACCTAGATTTGCATCTAATTAACATTATCATTATCTTGCATCAAAAATGCCAGTAGGATAATAGGTTTTTCTCTGTATTTAACAAATAAATGAAAAAACTGTACAAGCCATGCTTTGTTAATGCAGGATGACTGTGGAAAAGCGGAGGAGGGGGTCCGGTCCGGGTGAGTCAGCACACACTCATGTTCCAGTATCAGTAGTCTGACTTGACATCCCATAAGTGGGTATCAGTGAGAACGTATTGCATTTGGAAGAGCAGCGATTGCAGCATTGCTTCTTCCTGTGGGTAATTAGTCACGCTTCCTGCTAGTGTTCAATTAAGTCTGGCCTCATGCTCACCCGTGAGTGAAAGGTGAGTCAAAGCCTGGGGAGAAGCAGTGACACACACCAAAACAACAGCACACTCAACGCTGGCATGAACCTGTGACCTTGTGTATGGTGAAATATATGAAATCACTCTGTTTTTCATATATTTGACTTTTTTTTTTCTTCCTTTTTTTTTTCTTCCACACACACATTCCCTTGCAGTTAAACCACTTGTAGAAACATGGAAAGGTTACTGATTAGATTTAATGCACTAGTACTTTCATAAAATGAAGCCTTGAAAAAGTCAAAGTCCGCTGCCAGTTAACTGAACTGCATCCCATCTGCCGTTAACCAATAATGTTTGGATGTGAGGAATTATAGGTAATGTAGTTACCATGTGTATGTCTGTACCCAAAACCCCCTGATTTTCATATAACCATGATGCAAGAGGGATGCCACATGATAAGTGTCAAACCCAGAGCTCATCTTTGGTTTTGACGTGGCACTAAACTAATATTTAATACAGATGGGGCTTTTTTCATCTACAAGGAATTTGCTGAAGTCTGACATTCCCGTCACATTGACTTAACTTTAATTGGTTTAATAATCAATAATTATGAGTCTGGTGATTTGGCTGGTCATTTGAGCACTTGACGTCCTCATGTTCCATGGACACAGAGAGTGGGATTATGGTTACTTTGAATTCAGGAGACACGTTTGCTCTCTATGTAAATCAATCTGTGCAACCTTCACAAATGTGATTTAACTCACTGGCTTTCTCTAATGGCTTTTTGATTTGCATCTTCACCCGGACTGCTTGGAGCCTGACTGTCTGCTTGAAACCCACTACCGGCAGCTCCCACTAGAGGGCCCCGTTTTCACTCAATCCTGTGATGCATCTTACGGAGGGAGAAAAAGCTTGGAATTTTAGCCTCACCGGAATTTAAACAAGCAGGAAACCAAAATATGCTGAGTCATTTTCATTCACTTATGAGTCATTGGAGAGTGAAACCAAACACAAAGAATAATGGCTACAATTTGATACAGAAGCCTTGTCGTGTAGCAGTGCTGTATATCTCTGCGCTTCAGACACTATGAACCAATAAAACACGCTTTCATCACGTCAGAACGACCGCCTATCAGAGCCGTGGGTTATGTCATCATTCATTCTGACAGCGATAGTGGGGTTGAGTTTGGATTTGCCCTGACCTCCAGTCCACACACACACACACACTTTGTTACAGAGCTGTTCAGTTTGTGGTTAAAGGTCTTTGATTAAAGACCCAATTAAATCAAAATTAGATTTTTGTGGCTTTAAGTCCATGTGCATCAGTTTTGAGACCATTCAGATGCTAGTGTACTTGCTGACAAAATTTACTTTTAGCACAATTTAAAATTACCGTCTCTCTCTTTCAGAAAAAAGGGATGAAGATATTGATTAATTCTTCTTACATTACACAGATTTTTATACAAGCAAATGCTCTCCGGAATGAGAATATCAATATTCCCTGTCCCAAAATGTTCCCTGTTTCAATAAAAAAACACATCCACACATAAAAAACTGTTAAGTAATTTCATGTTGCCTTTAATGTAACTTAAAGGTTGATTTGTCTTATAACATAAATAATACACTGTCACACCTTAAACATGGATTTTAAAACCCGACTTTCAAACAAGTTTCTACATAAGGACTACAGTACATCTACCTGGAAGCTGTCAGTTTATATGCTTGATGAATCATATAACTGTTGTAGTCCTTTTATAGAAACCATTTAAAAGCTGTTTTGAAACCACTGCAAGCATAAGTTGCTTACAAGTTGCTACAAAAGAACTACACCTACCACAAAGATGTCAGTTTATGTTAGGGCTGGGCGATATGGCTGAAAACTGTATCACGATATAAGTGTTTCATATCGGTCGATATCGATAATTATTGAAATTTTTTATAACATATTTAAAATAAGGACCAGTCCAGGAGACAAATATATTACATTTAAAGATTTTTTATTTTAAACTTAACCTACCTCTGATTATAATCCCATCAGTTATGAAGGCAGAAATGTCAACACGACCATGGAAAACTCAAAAGTCTAAAATCACAATGAACACTTAACAATTATCTCTTAACATTAAGGTGCAAAATTAAAGAATACGTAAGAAATGCTTTATAAAGGGGTGGGTGATATGGCAAAAATATAATATTACGATTTCTTTCAGGAAAATCACGATTCACGATTTTATCACAATTCTTTTTTATGTTGGTTTTACTATTTTGTGACTGAGCATTGCAGCCAAACTAATGTCCATATTTTAAAAACAAAGCCTTAGGTAACAAAATATAAAATAAAAAAGAATGGCAGACAGGGGCGAAGATAAAAAATGTTCTCATTATTTTCTTTGTTATTAAATATTAAGATCAAAGATACACATTACACATACACAACTTAATATACAAATTAAAAAAACAGTGCTTTATGTTTTCAGCTACAGTAGGTGTGTTTAACAGTAGCATTGCAGAAAGTAATTAAATGAACAAATATGAAAATAAAACAAAACAGACTTCACTGTATAAATTATACATTGATACTTATTAAAGCTATTAGTAAAGTTATCAGTCAAGAGCAGTGAGTGATTTTCTCTTTACATTTTGTTGTTTTATTAACATTAAAGGGATAGTTCTCCTAAAAATTCTAATTTTCATAATTTACTCTCTCACGTTGTTTTAAACTCGAATAAGTTTATTTCTTCTGTTGAAAATAAAAGTTATTTGGAAGAATGACCAACAGTTGATGTACCCCAGTGACTTCCATAGTATATTTTTCTCCTATGGAAGTCAATGGGGACCAGCTACTGTTTGGATACCCACATTCTTCAAAATATTAATATTAGAAAATATTAGAAGGAAATGAATACAGGTTTGGAACAACATTAGAGTGCGTAAATAATGAGATCATTTTTATTTTTGGGTGAACTATCCCTTTAAGGACAAGCGGCAGCGTGTTTACTATTACTACTGTCTCTTTAAGAGCTGCGCGCGACGCGTCTAATATACACGCATTTGACAAGCAGATTTTCTCTAAATTTTCTCAAGTTTGCTTTCACTTTAGACATATCCGACTAGTTTATGTAAACCTTGTTTGTATATAACAGTATTAGCACAATAAGACTCGAAAGACAGGCTTTTAGTGCATGTGAGCTTCACATGTAACTACGCGCTGAGAAACGCACACGCTAGAACAGCGCATCAGCAGCACGCGAATGACAGAGAAACTGACGACGGTCTTGCATAATCTGCAGACGACATTGGTCAGACTACGGTCAGACTTGAAGTCAGGCGAGCTGACTTTTCCTGTTTTATCTAGTTACTAGAGAGTGAGTGCCTTTGTTCATGCAATCAAACTTGCTTTGCTGGTTTCTTCCGACGAAAAAAAAAAAAAATTATCGAACGTTTTATCGAACGCATTTTTTATTGATATTGATTATGTGTCTATCGCGATACATATCGTTATCGTTTTATCGCCCAGCCCTAGTTTATGTACATGATCAATCAGACAACTATTGTAGTCCTTATGTAGAAACATACAGTTTTAAAGTACGCAATGGTTTCAAAACAATGCTTTTAAATGGCTTTAAAAACACCAGTTTCTACAAAGAAACCTGCTATTCTAAAAACCCATTAGATATTCCTGAGGGAACCCAAGGCGGATTAGCCTTCCGGGTCGGGCTAAAAACTGACGTCATGATTGAACAGCTAATGTTGTCATCAAGGACAACATTACTCCACATACAAAGGACAGAAGTCAGACCGATTGTGTATGTGTGTTGATGGATAGTATGAGTCGGCACTAAGACTCTAAATCAGTGGCTGGAAGACATTAAGTTTTAGTCGACTGTGTCACATCAATTTAATTTATGTAATCCATAATGATGCCATTTACAGTAAAAGCTTCTTTTTTGGATGTCTGAAACATCTGCCAGTGAATGAGTGTGCGTGTTACTCACGTCTGACATACCGTGATTCATCACTGGTAAGTGACAGCTACTGATTTTTTATGTGTTTGCTTTATTTTAGGTTTTTCCTCTGCCTTTAATCAATGCTGACTCATTCAGGTTCAACCACACTTCCCGCTATCTGAGTCATGTGACTATCAGAGGTCAGATTTCTCGAGCCGTGCAGTCGTTCAGGATTTCCCTGGGATGCTTTTTGAAAATACCTTGAGAACTGATTCACCAGCTTTCCTGCATGAAATTTCCTCCTCCGCTCAACTCAAAGCTTTTGCTCTAGTTGGCACATGGCTCAGCCTTCCACTCCTTCACTCAGCGCAGCTATAATAACAATATCAGCCCAGGAAAGGAGAGGGGAAACACACAGGCACATGAGTGCACACCTGTCAGGGGAACGGGAAGAGGGAAACCCAGTCTTATGATCACTTCAAGGACGTTTATAAAGGCCAAACTAGCTGCAAGAGGGAGAAAGAAGATTCTGAGTCACTTGAAATGAATGTTCAAAACAAGGACTATTGAGAGCTTCTGAGTCATGCTTTTGATTACCACAAAAAAGTATAAATAAATTAATAGAAAATGTATTGTAAAATGTATGTAAATGTATGAAAAATAGCTAACTCATTCAATGTTCTAGTGGTATCCTGCAGTGCAATGGCTTGCTTCATAGACTTCCATTGCAATTGTGCTTTACCGCACACAGGACTATTGCTTGATTTTACAAACTAAGAGACGAGTCAAAAAAGTTTTTTGTGGTAAGTTAAAGTTAAAGTTTTGTCTGTGACTTTCCCCCATCGCTTTTTCTTCCTCTGTCTCTATTGTTCAACTGTGTCTTAGAAATACAATTTGCCCCAAGACACTAAAACACACAGCCACTACTTCAGACCTCTAATATGATGTGGCTCACAGAGCAATGACTTTGGGAGATGTGTACTATCTAAAGAGAGGGCTGTCAGAAGATGAAACCCGAGGGGGAAATCCCCCAAAAATCTTTCTTCTTTTCCTTCTTTCTGCATTTGGCAGGTGGGGAAATTGAGATGGCAAGAGCCCCCCTTATCTGGCTAAAAAATCGAGCATCACAAATCACATCAGTACTTTTAAAAGAACCCTGGCAACAGCTCTTTCTGTCTTTTTCTCGCTCCCCCCATCCTAAAGGTCTACTAACTTTTCAAATTATTATATTTCTTCCAGAGTGAACTGCAGTAGTCATGCCCTGGGCGACACACACACACACACACACACACACACACACACACACACACACACACACACACACACACTTAGTAGATAGGATACAATGGCCACACCATTGATATTAGTTAATGGCCTGTTGCTAAAAGGCCCCCCACACACACCTACACACTTCTTTCTCTAATCCGGAAAGGTTGAAGGTGAAGGAGAGTTGTCCAAGTTGTATGATATATTGGCAGATTAAAGACAATTCACTTTGTCTTGAACACACACACACACACACACACACACACACACTCATCCTGAGCCCTCCAGCGTTTGGATCTGAAGACACTATATCCGCTCTTAATCTTTGGCCTTCTCTATTTGCTGTCGGTCTAGACCCGCAGTCAACTCTGCAGTCCCAGCGAAAAAAAAACCCTAAGATCTAAAATTACAACAGTAATGGCTTGTCAGTTCAGCTGGTCGGGTGTTGAGAACTTCTCAGTGGCCCTTTGTAGCCTTTGCGCTGACCCAAAACTCTCCTCTGGAGTTAAATTCTGAGAATCGTAGGCCGTCACAGCTGAATGAAAAGCTTAAATAATATTCCAGCTTTCCTGACCACGTGGCTGAAACTAAATAAACACATTTTTCGAATGAGTCCTGTTGAGTACATGGAATACACAAGCATGTTGATTAACTATTAGTCATTTTTCAGTTATGGGCTTGATTAATGATCTTTAACTTGATATATGCCTGAATGCTGAATACATTAAAGAGAGAGGAAAAAAGACTGGATTTTCATCATGACATTTGGGTCCAAATATCTGTCACTCCAGATCTCACAGAATTTGTCACTGCCAGATCTACAGGAATGCACAGACAACATGACCATGAATGAATGATAGGACTAACAAACCAACTCATGAATGAGTAATTGGACTAACAAACCAACTCATGAATGAGTAATTGGACTAACAAACCAACTCATGAATGAATGAATGAACGGAATAACAAACCAACTCATGAATGAATGAATGACTGGACTAACAGACCAACTCATGAATGAATGAGTGAACTAACAGACCAACTCATGAATGAATAATTGGACTAACAAACCAACTCACGAATGAATGAATGAATGAATGAATGAATGAATTGACTAACAAACTAACTCATGAATGAACAAATGAATGGACTAACAGATCAACTCAAGAATTAATGAATGAGTGAACTAACAGACCAACTCATGAATGAATGAACTAACAGACCAACTTAGGAATGAATTAATGAGTGAACTAACAGACCAACTCATGAATGAATGAATGAATGAATGAATGAATGAACTAACAGACCAACGCATGAATGAATAATTGGACTAATAAACTAACTCATGAATGAATGAACGGACTAACAAACCAACTCATGAATGAATGAATTGACTAACAGACCAACTCATGAATGAATTCGAATGAGTAAACAAACAGACCAACTCATGAATGAATGAATGGACAAACAGACCAACTCATGAATGAATTCGAATGAGTGAACAAACAGACCAACTCATGAATGAATGAATGGACTAACAAACCAACTCATGAATGAATGAATAAATGAACGGTCTAACAAACCAACTCATAAATGAATGAATGAATTAATGAATGAATGAACAATCTAACTTGTGAATGAACGAACGAACAAACTCACGAATGAACAAACAAATGAATCAATGACTGAGGAAATGAATGAATGAGTGTAACAAACAAACTGATAAACAAATGAATAAATAAACAAGCAAATGAACAATCAGATTAATTAATGAATGTATCATTAAATGAATGAGCAAAGAAACAGATGTAAAACAAATGAATAAATGAACAAAAGAATAAATGAATCAATAAAAAAATTCAGACACTTTCCCTCCGTCAGTGCATTTAGCTGCTCAGCATGTGCGTCTGGATGTTCACTATGTGAATAATTTTCGAACAGAAGCCCACCACACACACACACACCTGTCCTTCATGAAGAGCACAGCGCGTCTTGATTCTTTCGTAAATGTGAACCTGACCCGTATTTGAATGATGGCGTTGGACAATGAGCTGAATGAAAGAATGACAGTGAGTGACAGAAAATGAGGCAGTGCAACTGTCCTTAACCTCACTGTGCCGACACACTGCATCACCATGGAAACAAAAGAGACTATAAAATTCATGTGGAAAAAAATGACAGAGAGAGATGAAGGTCTACATCTCAGTATTATTACTTTACCGTCTTCTCCAATTTAAATATCAAATTCATGATGACAGTCTCATCTCACTCCATTACTGAGAACACAGGTGAGACTGCGGCCAGGTCAAGGCAGGGGAGATCTTCTGAAGTGTGATAGGCAAACAACAAAAAAACTAAAAATGGCACATATTGTAAAGGTGCGGTCACATTTACAGTTGTTCGGCATATTTTCTTTGTAATTCTTTGTGAAATTTACTAGCAATTTCTGAGTAAAAATTGTTTTAAAGTAAATCCTTCAACCTTTTTAGTGTTGGTTTTATAAGGTTTTATGAACTTTTATAAAAGCACTTACTGTACATTAATTAGTGTATCATAACAACTAGTGTATTATTTAAGCTACAAAGCTGTTTAAATCAACAGTTTTGTTAGCATTACACTGTTAAGTTGTAATGGCGATCAAAACTTTATTCAAAAAAAGTTATTTTCTTTTTCTTTTTTCTTAATATTTAAAGTGAGAGTATTCTAAAGTTTGTGAATTGGCCTCATTCACTTTCATTGTAAGTGTCTCACTGTAACCCAGATCGAGTGAAAATTAATTGTTTGTGATATTTATGCCAAAAATGCGGTTCACTGAGCTTAATTTTTCCTGATCCCAGAATATTTCTTTAATTACTGTATGTTATATACTGAACTCAAAACTTGATATGGTTTGTACACAATAAAAATAAACCATAAACTTCTTTATTCACTATATAGTGTGCTATTCAGGGCACTAGGCCAGCATGTGTACTCTCCCATCTAACAGAGAGAAAGAAAAAAATGGGAAAGAGCAATAGGAGGGAGGGGGTTTGTCTGGTAAGCTGATGAGAGAATCAGGTGCTGAGTCGTCTGGTGACATAATATGATATAAAAGCCGTCTCATCCCAGACTGCTTTCTCTCTTTCTCTCTCTCTCGCTCTCTCTCTCTTTAACTCCGATACGACTGGAAACGTGAGCCACAGCAGCAATCGATTTTCCAGCTAGCCCTTCCTGCGTTTCTTTCTTCTTTCTTTCTTTGCAAAGAAGAAGAAGCAAAGCGTGTTTTTGATTTAGCATCTCAATATGTCGGCGACGGGGCACGAGCTTTAGAGGGAGAGATCGCCTTTCCCTTCCTATTAAGTTCTCACATAGCGGCAGGCACTGACGCAGCAGGCGAGCGGCATGTGTGATTTTGTATGATTACTTTATTACCGATTTGCTCCGGATGCACCAGTAAATATCCTAGTGATATGGTGGCGCAGGCTAATAGCCTGTAAATGTCTGTTTGATATAAATGAAGCTGGAATGATGGAGCGATGCTGCAGAGCATCTTTTGTGGCAAGCCTGACTGCACGTCTATCCAATCTAAATAGCCGTGGAAAGTGACGGTCGCTCGCAATTTGAAAAGTGGGGCATCACTGGAGTCATCAAACAAAGGCTCTTGAGAAATACATCCATTAGCTCTGATAGAAGCCTAAGGACAAAGAGTGTGTGTGAGAGAGAAAGAGACAGAGAAGGAAAACAGAGAGGCAGGCGGTGTCTGTGTAGTTTAGAAGTGTCTGGCCAATGGCCATTAAATCTAACATGCTCATACAGGAGAAGACATTTGCCTATAGACTAAACACGCAATATGCATGAAAACGGTGTCATGTAAACAGCCCCTTAAAGGTGCAGTAAGCGATTTTTCAAAAAGTCTGTTGAAAAGTTGTCGAACCGAGCACCACAACAAACGTGCAGCCAATCAGCATTAGGGGGAGTATGATGGTGGAGGAGAGAGAGTGAGCAAGAGGGAGATTTGAAGAAAGACTGTTGAAAGAGAGATGACAGACAATACAAAAGAGAAAATCTCAGAGGAATATCACTGGAAAAAGAAGGGTTATGATCAGGCAAGAGCTTTATGACCTGCGTCAATATTATAAAAGCTTTCCAGGACAGTTTTGAGTGTCATTGTTTGTCTGGAGCTGCTGAACTGCTGGTGACTAACAACCAACTCTTGCTTGTATTTACTCATGTACTTTTTGTGCTTCCTTGTCGTTCGTTCATCATCTTTGCTTCATTTTTCGTAAAAAAACCCCGAAAAACTATGCTTCTACTATGATAAATAGACATCCAGCCTTGTAATGTGTGTGTAACGGAGGCCAGCTAGTGACACTAGATTAGAGAATGCGGTGTTAAGCATCCTTGTTCAGTTTTGTAAAAAAAATAAATAACACTTTTCGCTTGGCAGACAATAAAAAGGGTAAAAAAAAAAAAAAAGTCCCACTGAACTGAGCCATATTTAGGGATGAGACTAAAGACTGTTTGGACTAGTGATTAACCACCTCGCAACCATCCAGAACACCCTTCTAAAATGTATTTAGAATCACATAACAACACCCACAAAAACCATCCACAACACAGCAGCAATGTTAAACAAACGAAATGACTTTAGTTTGTTTGTTCTTTTCGTTTATTCTTTTTTAGTTTCTTTTCTCACGCTTTTATCATTTTCCCCCCTTTTTCACTGGGTCATGTACTGCTTTTAGGCAGCTCTGTTGGAGGTTTTTCTAACATATGTATTTTGGTCGCTTTAAAGTCATTCATCAGACTCTAACTCTGGCCTCTTTGAACACGAAACGGCAAATAAAAGAAACTTTTTAAGAGCGTGATGATTTTCTGAGAGAGAGAAACCACTAATTACCACAAAACCAAAAACGTTCATCTCTGGCGATGTAAACTGGCACAGACTTAAAAAAAAAAAAAAAAAAAATCTCTAAACAACACGCATTAACAGTGGCTCTGTGAAAATCTGCTCTCTGGCCCAACTCATGAGTCATACTGACCGATAAAAATGCAGTCCTGGGGAATGCTTTGTAAATGATACAGCCTGCTCAGAAAAGACCTTTAAATCTGCTGCCTGTAACTCAAACCCGACTGCTGGTTTCTGTGGTTCATGTCGGTAATTCTTCCCAATGGGCAGAAAAGTGATATTTTGCTGCCGTAGGGGTAATGCCCTTGTCACCACAAACCCATCTTACCCCTGAAACACACACACATACACTCACACACACTGCCCAGTGCTGACAAAACTCTGTTTCTTTCATAATATGACATATCACACATGAGCAAAGCATTTGTCATTCCTATTCTACATATTAGTGCACCTGATAAAAGTGCTGTAGCTCCATACAGACCCACAGTTCTCCCACACAAACTTGATATTTCGCACCTCACGGCTCATAGAAGACTCTGCACCTGCTGCATTGTTTTAAATGTGCCCTGAACACAGAAGCAGAGCAGAGTCATCCACGCTGGGAAACTCTCCATATAATTCTTCACAAGTGCCATGCCCGATTTCCTCTGTGATCATGTGTGCAAGAAAACATGGTCAAAAAGCCCCGAACACAATATCGCTATCAGATTCAACTCAGGACATGGCCTGTGGCTTTTTTGAGCACCATAAATTAAAATGAATCCTAATCTTTTATGGTACTATTATCAGTTCCAAAGAGCACCAAAAAAATGAACCTCATTAACTTTTATTTTTATAATTTAAATATATAGGTCTTTAGAAAACCATCTGGTTACAATTTTTTTAAAAGTAGGGGTTTTACTGGGGAATGCAAGAGGGTGCTCAGGGTCCACATGGAAATAAATAAATACATTTATTTCACTGTATAAATTGTATTTATATATGAATAGCTATACCAATTCATATATAGGTAGCTATATATATATATATATATATATATATATATATATATATATATATATATATATAGCTACCTTTCATAGGAAGGAAGTGCACTTGCAAGGCCGTCAAATTAATATCAAATTTAAGAACCATATACAGTAAAAAAAAAAAAAAAAAAAATTATTTCCAGACAGCTAATTTTCCTGTCTGCCTTTCCTTTTCTCCAAAATAAGACTAAAAAAAGGTGAAAATGCACAATGATTGAATTACATGAGAGGAGAAAAAAAACAGCTACAGTTTATTCAGTGATTAAGTACTTTAGATAAAGACTGCACTGCTCCTCACATTGTTCATATCAGCAATACAACTGACACACATTCAACTTTGTGTGTCTGTATGGAGCTCTGCTAAATATCCCCAGTGCCTCTGAGGCAGTAATGATCTCCTGTCTCTTTTCCTCAGAATCCCACAACCCCCTACACGCCCCCTGAGGTCAGATGAGCATGGCAGGTATGCGGCCTTGGGCTGGGCTCTCATTGTAAATATTAGCCTTATCTCCTCTCTGTTTGACTTCTGCATTCATTCATCTCCCTCACCGTCTAAGACCTGCTACTTCGGTGAGCTGCATGCAGAAGCAGCTCATAAGTTAAATATGGTCTCAGCAGGCAGATACCTGTTAAACTTTCACTCGCTGTCTCTCGTTGGATGGATTAAGTTAGAAGATCTAAGAGTTTGTATCATGAACTTTCACATCATTTATCAGTAGTTGTGGACAGTGAGAGGTGAACCACCATGTCTGTGCTCCCACAATCAGCACATGCAAACGATTTAAGATAGGACCACCAAACAAGCTCTGCTCTAACTTTATCTTCTTTATTTCATATCTAATATATCTGGAATGTGACCTATCAAAACTTCATCAATCTCCATTCCTTCACTGTCATTATCTTTTACACAAAGGATTTAAAAATGTTTTGATGGTAAGGACCCCCAAAATGCATGATTCCTTTGTGAGGGACCCTCTTCCTTAAGCACAAACTATGAAAAAACAGATGAACTGAAAAGGTATGAAGTATTTCTATTGTGATTTATACATCATTTATGCAGTATACACAATGTAGCATTTCTTACTGCTGAAAATGAGGGTTGTCAATAGAATAAAATAATCACAATACATCTCATAATTCCCAACCAATCTTTTAAAAGAATTAAGAAAAATGAAACAGTAATAATGTGTTTAAAAGCCCTTTTGTTCTTACCAAATTTTCTGTGGACCCCCAAGCACTATCCTGGGTATCCCTTAAACCAAGTTTGCATATATAGCATATATATATATATATATATTTGAAGAGGGGATGCAGCTCACTGGGAATGTAACGGAGAACAAATGTCAGTGAATGAGCATGTGAAGACAATCAGGAGGGTCTGCAATGAATGGAGGAAGCAGAGTGAAGTCAGAAGATGTTAACATGGACAGGATATCAGTCTCCTGCTGAGGAAATGACATTAGACCAAAACTGCTCTGATCTATCAGGTTCATTTCCGCAACTAAAGGTCTTAACAGAGTTTAATTAGTATAACAGGTCAAGATTTTTATCGAAACACAACAACATGGACAAATAGAGTTTTACTGCTGTAGCAAGACACAATCTCCATTGATGACAATTGCAACTGAGTGTCTTATCAGTCATCTTGACTCTTAAACAGTATAACCAATGCAGTCTAAGACAGCAGCTCTCTATTTTCTTAAGCAATGATAGAGCAGGTTATCTTATTGCAGCAGCAATGGCTAATTGAATTCAGAGCCGCAGATACAATCAGCTCAGTGTGTCACTAGATTACTAGGGCTTTACGCACGTGGTCGCTACGGTAACAGAGGAGTGAACTTCCTTCCTGATGAGCGAACAGCATCAGTGCTGTGTATCAGAAGATAAGAGAGAGAGAAAGAGTCTTGAATCTGTTTATCAGGAGGAAATGAGGGAGTGAGTGGGAGTTGATGGGGATTTGTTCCTGATGAGCCGTGCATCAGGTGCTCCTCTGAGAGAACTGAGATCTGTTAATAAGATGCTTGTGGATGGATGTTTGAATGGGCCTTGTTGTTGTCCTTTTTGGTCCTTTCCTAATGATAAGAATGGAATACTAGAGTACATGTTACTATTTACTACATATATCTATATATTTTAGCAGTCTGAACGAAAACTGAGTCAAGAAAAAGATCATGGTTAAAAAAAGGGTCAACATGGCAAATGGGATACAGTATACATTTTAGTGAGTTCTACAAACTACAAACACAACGCACATACTAAACAGTACATAAATACAATTAGTAGTATGCTTTTCCAAACATACACTCACAAGAAATACAAGAAAAGCACACACATATAGTCACACTCATAAACTATTCTCTAGTGCCTTAGTTGCAAAGTCACACTACTTGCTAATCCAAGTGGATCAAGTGAATTAATCAGTGGACCGCAAGCCGAAACCACATGATTACAGGCCAGTTTGGCCATGTTCCACTCAGGTAGACAGCAAGCTCATGGCGCACTAAAACTCTCCAAACTATTCAAAACCACAGTAACAGTCTGAGGGATGTTTTTCCAAAAAGATTCCTCACGGACAATCTTCCAAAAAGAATCCTCTTGGATCCTTCTCTCTTCGCCGTTCACATGACCTCGGCCAGCTCCCTCAGCTGACCCCAAACTAACTACCCTTCCTCCCACTCCTCTTCCTCCTTCTCTGCCTCTAAGGAGCCCAACAGTATTGAGAAACTCAAAGATATAGATAAACTAAAGAGAAATCCCTGGTCTACTGTATAATACATTAGGAGCCTGACTACCTCCAAATCCAAGAATATTTTCACATAGTTTTTGACAAATCCTCCCACAAGTTTGAGAAACAGGGCATACAGGTGGTGGATCAGAAGGGAAATTACCACTAACAAACACTTGAAAAACAAAGGACAACACTTAGCAGTTCAAAGTTTCAGTCATACTCTCACTCTTCATGTTTCTGGCTGATTTCCAGCAAGTGTAAACCTCTTACACAACATGAGAGACATGAAAGCAAAAACAAGAGTGGTCACGGGAGTCTGTACTGCCCCCATCATAAACAACAGCTCAGGGAAAACAATAATCTGGATCTGGTCCAAACAGGTGCTGATCGTTTCCTCCCATCAGCAGCGACTGATCTGAAGGAAAGCACTTTTACGGCCTTATGGTTATGGTTTTATTATGTCTTTAATCGGCTTCCAGCTTATCGCTGCCTATCTGGAGTGATGGAGATAAACAGAGATGCTCATTTGTATCAGTTCCAGCTGAGGTGAAGAATAAGACTTCAAACACACAGGTTTTTCAGACAGTTATTGATGGCTTTTTTTGTGTGTAGAGCCTTAAAAGAGTGCAGGTGGCTTTAAAAAAACTTATCTGAGGGGGAGATATATGTACAATATACTCTCAATTGGCATTAAATGTACATATACCATGTGGGAAATCTAATGAAACCCAACTTGAGGTGGTACACCTGGTTTTAATCTAATAGACCAACTTCATAAAGCTGATTTAATCTGGTAGACCAGTTTGGACCAGCAACTACCTACCATGTGCCAGAACCCACCTGGACCAACTTATGACCTGGTTTTCCAGCAAGTGGTGTGTTCCAGCATTATAACAAACTAAATATGGGATGGTTACATATGGTAACACAAGTTTTGTCAAGAGGGCCCACATACAAAAACTGGCAAGCACATGAATATGCAGGTCCGGAGACACTAGCACTGTTTTATCTTTCAGGCAATATATTATGCTCTTTTAATAGGACAAGAAAAGACTGGAAGACTGTTGTCTGGAAGCTGTGGGAAGGTGAAGGTGGCATCAAAGTATCTCTCCCACAGTGTCAGATCACACAGGGCTCCGGATGACCCTGCCATCTATCTGTAAGTGTACACCGGCAGATACAACTGGGAAAAAAAACGAGAAAGCAAGATCACCCAGACGCTTGACTGAGACAGCAGTTTGTGTTTCATCAAAGCTGACACAGAGTCTTTGAAGTCAAATTTCATAAAAGCATAACACATACAGTGCAGTTTATGTGCGTCCTACTCTCTGGGAATGTGTGTTCTTTAGATTTTTTACAAGTTGTGCAGGCCAATCGAGTTAAGCCAGTAGCAACAGGAACCATCTTCAGTTTAGCAGTAAAACATGATACTAAACACTTTATTGCAAAGCTAATTCAAGAAAACAAACTTTTCGCGCATTTGGATCTGTGTTTCCTCTGAGACTTTGTGTAGATTCATGGTTTCCTGTGAGACAGTGGGTTGTGGGAATGAGGACAGAGAAAGCATGAATGCAATCACAGCAGTTTTAAAGAAGAGTTGGCTAATAACTTTCCTACCCTCTCTCACACTCTCTCTGCCAGATGATATTGCATAACTATCATCAAACCGGCTCTCAATGTGGGAATGTCAACGACCGTACCAAGGAAGTGCTTGTGTCAAGCAAGCTGCATGATTTAGTTGATTTGCCTGCTTGTCTATGATTGTGAATATAGGACTATCTGTATTTGTCCAGCCTTGAGCAATAAGATCAAAGCCTTGTATCTTATCATCAGCGACTTGAATGGATATTGATGTATGGACTGTGATGTCCATGTTCTTTTTTCGACCCATTAACGCATACATACATCTGCACCACTTCACTCTCCAAGAAAGGCATCAAGGTGGCATAAGACACTTTCAAAATATTTGAAAATTGCAGACCTGCCAAGAGACCCACAGCTGGAGATTAGAAGGGATGTCAGCAAATAATTCTGTGAGGCAGAAGAGGTTGAAAAAAAAAAGTACATTGGTCCACGGCATAGTTATTATCCAGGACACTAACAACTAATAATAAACACAACAGCACTGCATTCAGTAGCTCTAATAAGCTGTACTATGCTAAGACACTCCAAGCTCATAAAGAAAGTTTTTTTCTGACTACAGATTAGATTTTGCTTTAACACATGGGAAAAACGACTTTACAGGGACACTTTGGCAGAGTTTTAAACTCTTGGCTTGGTTTTAAACAAGCAGACCTGCCATTTGCATCTTTATCACACTCTCTCTCTCTATCACATCCCCAATTAATAAACTCATATGTGAATCTCAATGAATATTAGTAACCTCGGGCAATCTGTAAATAATGGCTAGAGATCATAGCTGGGGTACTTGAGGCTACAAGAGTAATTAAGAACAAACTTCTCTGGCCAGAGGGTCATTACTGTGTGCAGAATGCTTGTAAGAAAACTACTATATATGTAGCTCTCAAATTCTGAGAATCCGGTGAAAACACTTTTCTACAAAACCTATTAACTCCAATGATCTAGCAGAGCGGTTTTCATTGTCAGGACAGGCTTAACAGGGAGATGATGACTGTAATTACAGGTAAAACTTGTCAATGAGGGGATAGATCCATCCGTCACAGTCTTGGCCAGGACTCTTTACACCCATGCAGTAAGGGCTGTCCACTATCTAACTATCTAGAGATTTAATTATAGATTCAAAGGGCAAAATAGCTCTCAGACTATCTCAGGAGGAACAGGAGAAAGTGGAGACATGGGCTGTTCTGTTATCATGCTGGAAAAGTGAATAACCAGACTTAGTGATATATGTTGACCCCACACCCAAACTCTCAGAGAGCTCTTGGGGACAAAATCAATTTGTGAATCTTTGGATTGGCATCCTTTTTTCTTGCTAGAGAACAGGAGTCGGACAAAAAGCTAGAGAATGTCTGTCTTGCTTTTCTGCTTCTTATTTCTCTCTCACACACATTAAGAGTTCCCACCTGAGGGGCCCTGTGCTCAGAGACTGTCCAAATAGGGCAGACACGTATCGGTGAGTCTGAGGAAATGCTGCCAAGCACAACAGTATAAGGTTACAGCAGTCACCCTTGAGAAGCCATCCATTTTTTCACAAAGTCTCGAACCACACCACCGGCAGCAACCAGCGAGACCCTACTTCACTGTTTAACCAACACACCTCAGTAGGTCACTTTGAAGATTCTCTCCTTAGTGTTTGTATGAGTATGATTCTGAAGATGTATATCTAAGTCAGTGTGTGTAGACTTTGCCCTATCGCTCTTCTCCAGACAGGAAGGACGATGTTTGGAGTGAAAGCAGCGGTTGCAGAGGCAGACAGTGTCTCTGAATCATGGCCCGAGTTGTGAACGTTTGCTCACAGAGGATCCTGCTGGGCCAGCATGAGGCCAGGGCCTTCACCTGACTTGCTCCTGTCCTCTTGCAGCTGTGTAAATACAGACTACGACATATTCGCTTGAATGCACATGGTACCGAGTGCTACACCGCTGGAAGCCAACATAAAAAAACAACAACAAAAAAAACAGGTGGATTTTATAATAGTGTCTGCATGCAAGATATTTAGCCATTGTTGGTCTCAGTTTATATATATATATATATATATATATATATATATATTTGCAAGAGTGTGTTAATCAACTTTAAGCCTGGATTCACAATAGAAAACAGAGTGGTGAATGCTTTCACAAAGGTCCTGTGTATTGATGCCACAGACAAGTACTGCCTTCAAGTCATCAAAACAATCGTATACAAAGTTTGTGAATGTGAATGACATCACAATGTCACAATAATCAATGTGAATGTCCATCCTAGACATAATGGTGTTTCTAAATTATGAATGCTAACTGCACAATTCATTTTTGAATGCCTAACTGTTAATAATTTTAAAATGTCTTTTTTTTTAGACAACGGCCTTAAGAGTCCAATCTACATGGTCAAATACATAAAGCATCAATTATATACCCAATTCACATATTTAGCACCACATTTTGTAGCCGTTGCATGAAAACCCGTGCTGTGTTTGTTGGTAGATAAAACAAAAAAGCAAAAAAATTTGCAATTGCTCAAAGCATTCATTGTGTTCCAACAAAAATATTTTTTTGGGGGGGTTAATTACAACATCCAATCTCATTAGTAGGAACTTACCAGGACGACTTGAGGGCAGATATTTGTTGACCTTCGTTGAGACAGCCACGCATGTATCCACATTCTCTTTGTAAACACATTACATGCAGATGCAAGAGAGTCTGTGATGCTGGTTTTACAAATTGGATGAACTACTTAGCACTGATTACTTTTTGTGTTTAAGCCAGGTGCAGCTATTACACTATATTCTCACAGTTATGAGTCTGACATGTAGGAAATACACAGGGCTTCCTCCAGCATCTGACCTTTTTGTGTACAATCAGCCTTGGCTCAATGTGAACCCTTAAAGCCTCTTCTGAGGGAACCAGACCACCCCTGAGTTTAACTACACCAAGTGCTTAGAAAATCCAGACATTAGGCTTGGGCCAGACAGCCTGTATGAGAGATCAAATCAAAAACATCCGACACAAATGTAACTTTTTTTCTGAGGAAGCCCAACATTGTTAAATGATTCATTATGGACCACTGTGGAGCAATAGACTTCAGAGACCTGCTCAGTCATAGATAAACCAAAGGCAATCAGCAGGTGACCTTTATAAAGATGGCGCTTAACTGTTGAATAACTGGACAGCTTAGGAATGGCCCTTAAATGGTCATGTCATATAATCTATAGGCTCAAAGCCTGAGGAGGAGGTTTACATTCCAAGCCAAAAGTTGTGAAAAAAGACAGTCTCCACTGACCAAGCAAGGGGTTAGTGTAGAGAGAGTGAAACATAGAATCTAAAGAGCAAAACCCAAAAACATATGTACTCATCAATTACTCACAACCTCTGGGACAGTACTTGTGCAATTTTCAGCAAGGACAAATAGAGCAGTGGCCAAACTCTTCCTTCCAAGAGCCAGGCCCTTATGAAACGGATGCCAGCCATACGAGAGAGACGGACATAATTGTACATGTCACTGACCATCAACAAGTACAACAAATAGTTGAACAAATTTTGTAAATTATAGTCTTTACAGTAGTGGGAATGGAAGTCCTGTTGGAGCTATCAGCAGGGGATCATGTTGGAGAGACCACAAATGCAATCCTGGCTTAAAGCGGCCCGATAGCTTCACCATTCTGCATAAGTCTATGTTCCGCATAGTGTAAGCGGTGTACCCCTCAGTGCAGATGTGGTCCAATCCAAACATTCCTTAAGGAGCTGTCTGCCAGGGTTAAGACTCTCTCTCTCTACCAGCATTGCCCTTCTTAAGGTCTCGACAGAAGGCTTAGCTATTGTTACCCCTGTCCTGGGTTCAATGGGTTCTCTGGTCACCATTACAGGGTACGGTTGAGTCCCATCAAAGCCAGACCTCTATATTGTAGATCACGCAATGGCTAACCGCAATAACAACTTTTCCTCTTTGTCCTCAATCAAGAGCATCACGTAAACCAAAGCCCAATCTGCTCTCCATTTCCTATGAGCAAGAGGAGATGAAAGATCAGGTGCATGTGGCATTCATGCTGCCTCTTGGCCAGACGTAAAAAGGTCCAGCTTTTGGCAAGCACACCTCTTCTTTCATCCCTTCTTCCCACCACTCACACTCCCCCACCGGACCCCCTGTCTCTTTTTAATCTATTCCTTTCAGGGTGCAACGGAAAGCTTATGGGCCCAAAATCTATTCATGCAAGCCATGTGAATACAGCGTCTTTTCTGAGTCAGTGAGTTCACGGTGTTTGTCACCCTGTGGTGTTGAATAAGTCGGAATGGGGTAGACCTAAAACAGAGGTGGGTCTATTTCTCAAGCTTGCCTGCATTACCTACAGCTATTATAAAAGACAGGCACTTTTTTGGGCAGATTGTTAAAATCAGTTAGTAAGATGTGGTGGGCACGATACAACATTAACTTTACGGCTCAAAGCGTACCTGCCAGCAAGGAGGAGGGATCTAAACTAGAGTGCATCCAGAGTGGTCTGCAGAAAAGAGTAAACAACTGGCCTATTAAAGTGTAACTGCTTTCAGCCCGCAGCCAAGTGCTACTTCAGAATATAAACCTGAGAAAACAAGCTCAGACCCACAAACACACTCTCAACATGCACATAAACAATGAAGGATCAGGGCAAGCCTGGCACGCCTGTAGCTCCTCTGTCTGCCAGGTAATAAAAATAAATAAAAAAACTATGACTACCCACAGTAAAATAATGTGCAAAAAACGATACTCCTCAGGTCCAAGTTTAAATGTTTGCCATCATACTCCGTTTCTATTTACGTGGGAACAATTTGATTGGACCACCGGGGATACACATTCAACTGGTTGACTAATCACTAGGCCTGCATCAAATCAAATGGAATCAAATGGAATTGCGTGAAAAGTTATTTGGGTTTAAAACACAATTTGACTCCTCGTTTGATCTTTACATGTTTGTTTATTTTTGGTAATGTGATCATGCATTTAGCTAGCAATATAACCCCCTCAACTCCTTTTACCACATCCATTCCAGAATTACACAGTTTTTAAGTCCAAAATAAATGCAAAAAAGGGCACAAATTCTGTCTGACCTTTCTTTTTAAACTAATGCAGGGTTTAATAAGTTTTTTTCTGGTCAGGCTAGCAGTTTCAATAGTAACTTGCCCTGCCATCATTTTCACTAGCCTCACCACAAAAGTGGTGTAAAAAAATGTAGTTTTATAAATGTAATGAATTTTAGTTTTAAGAAATGTAAAAAATAATATACACACATCTACTGTAGATGCAGGTGCACAGCTACAAATCAGTGTAGAGAATATGACAGGTTTTTTTTTTTTTAATGGCATACACAAATGGATGACCTTTTCATTGGCAACACAGCAAAGGCCCAAAACTCTCAGACTATTTCTCACAGTTACTGTTGAGCCCTATAATGCATAAAGGTCATGTAAAAAAGAAACCTTGAACCTCCAGCCATGAGATAGGACACTCATTTACCCAAAAGTCACCTTTTTGATGAGTTGGTGCAAAAAATATCTTTATCTTCCCTTCCCCGTCTCCCTCCCTCTCTTCTCTTCTCTTCACCTCGCCCGATCTTTCTGCACATCTGTAGTGCTGCACTCCAGCATCCTGTTTTTATGCAACTCTCAGCAAAACAGGCTTTGGCCCCTAAGGCAGCAAGTGCATGGAACATCTTCTGCCCAGAATATAAGAGGTGTCACATGCTGCCACACCTACGAACAATTTAACAGAAAAGCAAAAATTGTTGGCAAGTAGTTCCAGGGCTGTTGCGGTTTTGAAGTACATACAGAGATACATAGCACAGCGTTTTCTCAATGTGGTGCTCTTTAGCCTGTAGCGATGTAACATAGCCATCCTCCGCATGACTAATAGCTCCTGTCAACCTGGGAAAATGAATATCAGAACGCGCTTGGGCTATACGCACCAGCGGAACGGCCCACTTGGAGACTGTGCCAGTTCTATGGGTGTATGTGTGGCATATGTGTGTGTATGTATGAGATCAAAGGACAGAGAGCATGGAACACTCCCACCATGTACAATGTGCTTCTAATCTAACGCTGCCCCTTAAACCTCTGTAGCTTAATTAAACCGGATTTACTCCAGATTACTGCAATATTGGCTTACTTAGACTACACAGAAAGAGGGGCTGTGATCCATGAAAGCTAACTACTCATCCCTTTTCCTCTACTCCTTTACCCAGCACCTCCATCCTTCCCTTTCCTCTCTCAGTTGTTCCTTTATGAAGTCACAATAAAGCATGAGCAAGAGAGAGAGGAAGCAGGCAGATGTGGGCTTATTAAAGCTCTAAAAATCTGCAGTAGGTGCTTCCATCTGCTTCCAATGCAGTAAGTCTTCTTCATGCACATCTTCTTTCAAGGTGAGCGGGGGTGTAAGCCAAACACACATGACCACTTCAGTGTGCAACAAAGTGCGCAATTCAACTGAACTAACCCTTCTGAAAACACCAGCATTGTGTGGTGTGTTTTACATGCTGGTGTACTAAAATGACTAAAACTGAATAAAAATAAATTAAAGCTAAATAGAAATAAAACATAAAATAAACAAAAGCACATAATAAAATCATTAAAACTGAAACTGAAATGAAAAATGAAAATATGAAAATGTATGAATTAAATTAAATAAACACCAATAAATAAAATGAATGCTGCTCACTCTTCCAAACCAAACGTGTATGATTGCTTTCTTCAGGTTTGGAATGACATGAGAAAATTATGTCAGGTGACCCAGGTACCCATATTGCACAATGTATACAGATTTACACATGCCTGCACATACAAAGGTGTTTTTTCCCCAGCCTTTTAAATTAATAGAATAACTGCAAAACTTCTCCAGAACTAGCCAGATAAATGGGCAGAAGGCAATACACACACCACAATGGTCAAAGAGCTTAAGAGAATGTGATTTTGAAGCACTTAAAAAAGGACATTATGCAGTTCTGAAATAATACCACAGACTATAAACTAACATACCTCTCAGACAGCTTCAAGTGGAAGTGTGTGTTGAGGTACACAAACTAATCGATACCGGGATGACAGCAGTGGAGGGAAAGAGATAACGAGCTTGCGAATGACTTGAGTCCCCATCTGTAATGGTGAGTGTGCTATCACATGACCTCAGTGAGATACAACGGACCCCTGTACCACTGTCATAACCGTAGTAATGGACCGTTCACTGAAGCATAATCTCTCCTCCTCACTGGATCATTATGAGAGAATATTTGTTAGCCCATTTTTTTGGGATACTCAAGGCCCATCAAACATCAACCACTGCGTTAATGGCTGACCAAAAGCATGCATGAACCAATTGGAGGAGAACCGTTTGTTCTCTATTTCTCTCTCTCTCTCTCTCTATATATATACTCAGTAAAGTTTAGGAGCATTATGCTATTAAGGAGATTACACCATAATTATGAGATTAGGAGGCTCTGCTATTCGTCAAGGAGGCACAGAGAGGAGTTTGTGTGGTGAGAGAGAGAGAGAGAGAGAGAGAGAGAGAGAGAGAGAGAGAGAGAGAGAGAGAGAGAGAGAGAGTCAAAGTTTGTGGTAATAAGCCAGACCCCTTTATGTCTGGTCACCCTGGTCTTGACATGAACAGTTTTGTTGTCAATAAGGCTGCACTTCTGTTTTAAACACCACTAATGAGGAGCTTAACACCTTCCCAAAATAATATTAACACCCTTTGAATGATGGGAAATACTTAACCTCTGGTCTGCATGGGCAAGTTGGTGAGTTGGGTGGGATACAAGCATAAATATTCAAAAAATATATATACAAAAGGTACATATATAAAGGTAAATATATATAACTACAAGTAATTTCAATGCCACTCGCATTACAAAACGGAAATGCAAAAATAAAATTGAAACTTTACAACAAATGTGCAACTGAATCTGAGCCATCCCTGAAAATTGCTTATCTGATCTAATGTGTCACTGCTGGCACAACCTTTTTTTTTCTTTTTTTTAAACTGGCTGTTGGCTGGTGTAACAGGACACACACACACACACACATACATACACAGTGAGTTCAGAGTCTGTGTACTTCACAGTTCATTTGCTGCGATCATCTGGGGAAAACACAGATTTAATCATTTAACCTAATGCAGTACTGGGGCAAACCACTGCAGAAGGCATTGAAACTTTAAAACTTTCTCACAACAAAATTATCACCTCAAACTGTTTCAATGTTCCTAAGTACTTCCTAAAACGTTTGGCAGTTCTGTATCAGTACAACATTAATTTGTGCCACTTCATTATTTGTACTTTTGTACCACATTTGAGGGTGTGTGCGATTTTTTCATGTTCATGAAAGAAGTCTCTTATGCTCACAAAAGCAGCATTTACTTGATCAAAAACTGTAAAAACAGTAATATTGTGAAACACTTTTACAATTATTAACTGTTTTCTATTTTAATATATTTCAAAATGTAATTTATTCCTGTAATGGAAAAGCTGAATTACTCTAGTCTTCAGTGTCACATGATCCTTCAGATTTGTTGCTCAAGAATTTATTTTTACTATTATCAATCTTGAAAACGGTTGTGCTGCTTAATATTTGTGCTTCATTTTTCACTAATATTACAAACAGAAATCATTTGTAACAATATAAAAGTCTTTATAGGGTCACGTGTGATCAATTTACTGAATCCTTGATGAATAAAAGCTTTAAAAAAAGTTTTAAACTATAATTAAAAAAAAAACTTCTGACCCAAACTTTTGAACGGTAGTGTATTAAAGATTGAGTCAGACTGCAAGGGGGTTTCTGGGATCCTGTAATACTTGAAGATGCATGTGGCATCGTCGATAAGAAAAATCCTTAAACAGTAGCCAGCAAAAGATTCCTGAGGTGTCCAATAACCTCTAAACATTCACGCATGTCAGTGCACAAACACTACTGAAGGGCTTTGGACTTTAGCCCAGGGGGCAGAAAATCCAATGATTCTGCAGCGGGTCACGATGTTATCACGCAGTCTGACTCACAGAAGGGCAGAACTCTTTCTGTTTACCTCTCCTCTCCTCTAGGGATGAGCTCCCCTAATTATCGTTAGTTGTTTGAACTCGCACTAGCATTATTAAACAGGGTTTCCTTAGAATTACTAGTCAAGTTGTTCAGACAACCTGACGACTAGTCGATTATGAAAATATGTAGCTTTGCGCATCCCTCCTCTCGATTCCTGGTGTGTATTAATGGCATGCTGGGATGTCCGCTCTGTCCCAGTCCCTGCTGATTGCTAATGAGCCCCATGCTTTGGTTTCACAGATGTTCCTCCTTTGTGTCAAGCCAAGAGAAAGTGTGTGTTTGCGTGTGTGTGTGTGTGTGTGTGTGACCTCTGTGTGCGGCACTGGGCTCGTGGCGTGTAATCGGAGCCAGTTATACAGACAGTGCCAGGTGTGTGCACTGCCTCCATCCCTCTATCAGCACAATGTCAGTAAGAGAGAGAGAGAGAGAGAGAGAGAGAGAGAAGCACAGATTGTGAGAATGAGTAAAGGAGAGCAGAGGTCTGGAATGAAGTGAATTCTCCAGGAAAATGAGAGAAAGTAAAAGAATAAGTGAGCGCATGAAAGAAAGTGAGAGAGGTGGGAAAGCTGTCAAAGTTTATGTAACAAATGACAAATGCGGCTGATTAGAGCAATGAAGGAAAGGGAGTGAAAGAACAGAAACTTTAAACTTGAAGACTGGAATTGGGAAAAGGAAGTGAAAGGTAGTAGAGTAATATCAGACATGAATCACTTGAGTGCGTGTTCATACGTTTGATTAGTCACACTTTGTGTGTCCCCAGAAGTTAACTAATCTGACAAAACCATGTTTTTAAAGTTAGAATTATGCTTAAAAAAAATTGCATTAGTTTGTATTAATTATTATTAGCTTTCAATCAAAACCATAGAAATCTATAGAAGTTATTCTTAACATTTTTGACACCAAGGCTACCCATTGTCCACAACAATATTTGAAGGACCCATGACTTTTTCAGTTGTTTGTTATTTACATTATAAGGGAAAAAAAAACTCTGTATTTACTCAAAATTCCAATGTAATTGTATAACTTTAGCTACCTCCTACATCCAGGTTTTTCAAGACACAGGTTTTTTAGAAAAGACAAAAAAAAAGTTAATGTTGTTGAAGGGGTGAATTAAAATATCTTGATTTTTGTTGTTGTTGTTTAGCTTATTTTAATGCTTGTTTCGTCTTATTTCAAATAATTTGAAGTCATCTTGAAGCCCACGAGTGGACCCCAGCCCCCTGGTTGAGACCACTGATCTACAGAAGGCTATGTTATTAGATAACTGGTTAAATGTGTGTAAATTTGCCAGCTCTAGTTGCTCCATTTTTTTGTTCTTTTATGTCATTAAACAACACAGAAGTGGCAGTGTACAGTTTGTCTCCCTCTCTCTGATCATTTATTGGTCATACCTTTGAACTAGCACAATGCCTGGAGGTCCTGTGTTTGTGGATATGGCCTGATGTGTGTGAGAAGTAGTATGAAAGCATGTGGGTAACTTCCGTCCATGGGCTGTACTGTGCAAAGCGGTAAGAAACTTTTCTGCAGCTCTGCAAGCGCTGCATCAATAAATACCATTCAAGAGATTCAGATGTGGCAGAAGTGCTCGGCCACTTAATGATACTGGTGAACAGAGGGAAACAAAATGATACATGCCAGATCGTTAAATGTTATTAGACGTAATTTTTTCTTTCGAATCGAGCTGCGTGCACAGAGTGTTTTTGGTCTCTGGACGGCTCACCCCTGTAAAAAACAAAAACACACATACAAAAAAAAACAGGATGCCTGGCAAGATCTGTCCTTTAGGTTGCGCGCTGTTTTTCTCACCAGTTTTTCTTCCTGTTTTAACTAAAGGCTGATTTGGCTTCCAGAGACGTTAAATATAAACCTGCACGGTTGTTTTGAAAACAAACTTCATAATGCAAAATCAAAACACTTACAGAAAAAGTTTACAAAAAATTAAATGAATTTTCTTGCATTACTTACTCACCCTTATGTTGTTTCTTTCTTCAGTAGAACACAGAAGGAGAAACGCTTAATAATGAGCTAGTTGTTCTTTTCCATGGAATTACAGTGGATTAAAGCTTTCATACCACAAAAAAAAAAAAGGATGTAAGTAAATAAATAACACAAAAGTGATGCACAATAACACATTTTTTTTTGTTCAGTCTTCAATCAGTCTTTCGATCAGCTTCAGAAGACTTACAAATAGACCACGTTCATGATACTTTTATGGTGCACTTGCATCTGTTTTGAAGTTTTAAAGATTCTTCTTTTTCAATCTTAATTGCATATAATTGCAGAATAATAAAAAAAAAATTGTTAATAATTTTTGGGTAGATGTTGTATTGGTTGTGCAAGTCAATAAAGTCAATAAACACTTCTGTGTTACTCGTGCAGCGCACTCTCTTTTACCCGTGCACTTGTATAATAAACAGAACATAACAGTAAACCAGTCCTTGTTCATGGGAGTCAGAATCAGATTTATTTTATTAAAAAAAGAAATGAGTTGCGGCAAACAGTAAAGGCCTCAAGAAATAAACCGAACAGTGTGCCGAGATTATGCCTGATTTTATCTGAATAAACATCATCACCACTCAACCCTTGAGTAGGCACACTGGGGAAATAAATATGAGTGAATTATTAGATTATGTAGGTTTTTACAAGTCACAACTCTTTAGAGAGCTTTTGGATAGTATGTTTCCATTCGAGATGAGCTGTATAATGGCTCTGAGCCCCCATCTCTGCTTGTCTAAGGGGGAGCATCATCACTTGTCTTCAGTGTCCTGCACTCTTCCAGATAAGGAGTGCAACACGCCAGACCACCCATGGCTATGACATGCACAGACAGAAGAAACACCCCACCCGTCGACCTCAAGCCTCAGTGTTTCACCACCGACAGCACCTCTGCTGCTGGGAAACGCTGGCACTGTCCCCTTGCACTCTCAACATTCCCCTCCCTTCCCCATCTAACACACTGTGAGCCACCAGTGGCCTGTTTACATTCCCTGACTTCTTAATCTCACACATACAAATTTTAAATGGGACAAGTACAGAGCTCTGGGGAACCTCGCTATTGGACCACACTGCTGAACTCAGTAAGAATGAAGAGGATTATATACATGAGTGTGTGTCTGTGCCCATATGTAACGGGATGCCCTGAGATGACAAGAGCCTCAACACAGCTAATGATAACGTGAATATATAATCTACATTTCACGTCGCTGTAAAAATGAGTAAAATTAAAGCGTTTGTTCATCTATATATAAAGTTGTTTTGGACTCTTGTGTCTTTTATTGTATGGACAAAAACAGGTGGAATATTCTTCAAATTATTTTCCTTTGTGTTCCAAAGAAGACAGAAAGCATAGGCGGCGATTTACGTTCTTGCCGTTGGGTGCGAATCATTTAAATTAAGTTACGGTATTAAAACACAATATTTCTAACACAGAACAATTACGTAACAAGGTGAATTAAGTTGTATGCATATACTTTGAAAATGAAAATGACCACTTTGACATTTGCAGTAGGCTTATACATGTAGCTCGCTGACACTTAATAATCAGGGAATTTTCCCGACATTAAATAAATAACCATTTACATGATTGGGATGTTTGCACTGTAAGAATGTACAGGGAGTTCAGATATAAAAACACTGATTCATTAAGTAACGTTTGCATATTGAAATCAGATGGAGCGGTGGCTTCACTTGTTACGACGTCAAGCCATCGAGCACCCACACCCACACTTTACTTTTTTCAATTGTGACAGGCGGGACTAGCAAAACCTCAAATTAATCTGCTTGGCGGGGATTATGAAAGACTCTCACATCCTTCATAGTGCCCCGCCTTCATTCTGTCTCTGCTTTCGGTTTCCAGCCAAATGTATAAAAATTTCTATATTATAAGCTACTAAAAAGTTATACTGCAATGGAGAGGTCTGAGTTTAAGGGAGGCTGCTTTTCATTGGACAACAAATAAGTAAATATAGAACCTGCATTACATCCTGTTGTTGACAATCCAGTTTTGACAGTAAGGAGCATTTGGGGGATTTCACATAACTTTAATATAAAAGACTCATAGAGCACAAGAAAACACATAAAATAAAAATGTAAGATGGCAAAGCAAATGGAAGATTTGCACAGGGTGGAAAACATGTATCCTTCTGAGAACAGGGTTTTGCTGTCATAATTCTACACTGGATGCTAGAACAACATATCAGACAAACCTCATGCAGTATGGAAGACTATCTCCCCCAGTCCATCTGCATTCAAAGCCAAGCACTCAGAGGAGGATTTACAAAAAGCTGTTTGGGACAATAAATCATGCAATAAATATGAGTAATAAAATATAACAGATGGATTCATCTCAACAAAACATTTCTGGATCATTATTTTGGATTTATATCAACAACTGTTTTATCTGATGATCTAAACACTATAAAAAATATGTTTACTCTTGAACAAGAAGAGAATTCATACTTTTAAGTCTTTATGTCCCAATTTCAGTCTTGTATGGCAGTGAACAACACCCAGTGGAGTCATTCCATTTTCAAGTCAGTTAAGTAAGTGCTCTTTGATGCAGAAAAAATCAAGCTGAATTAGAAAACTGTTCTGATTTCTCATCTACTAGTTGTGTAAGAGTTAAAAAAAAGTAGGTCTAAATTAATAAACATTTCCATATTCTTCATATTTCCTAGACACAGATTTAATTCAAATGCCCAGTTGTTTCCTTCTTTTTGTTCACATTTTCTCACATATTATCTCTCTCATCAAGCCTGTCACAGACACACATTCTCAAACCCTTGGTCTCAGGTGTATAAAGTGTACAGCGTAAGCTATAATCAGTTCACCAACCAGACCAACCACATATTTCCTCCATTTACCATGGGAAACTGCACTGAGAACTCTGTGGAGAAAGTGGCTGGAATGATACTTGCACAGCCATCATTTTTTACAGTCTCTAACACTGTCATGAGATAAGGCCCTTGCATACTGTAAACTACGCAGGCTCCCTTGGATGACTGCTCTTAAGGTGTCCAAAAGAGCTTCTACAGCACGCTCGCCATCTGTTCTCACATTAACCGTTAAGTTGTTCCATGGGTTTACTTTAAATCTTGCTCTGTGGAGCTCCTGTTTGTTTGGAAACTTGATAAATAGCACAAGCAGATCACAACACCGCCAGCTGCGTGGTAGACTGATGTCCTTAAATGCAAAGTTTGACATGAGTTTGCTGTCCCGACACATGATTCAAATCAATCTGCAGCCGCATAGAGACTGCCTCAACACCAAACAAGGTGAATGTGCTGCCCTCTGTGGGAACGACTACAAACAAGTCCAAACAGGCATGTGGGTATAAACCAATCCACCTGTGCTGAATGCACTGACATGCCACTACATTATGATCTTAGACATCTTCACTAGCCCCACCAAAACTAGACTGTCAGGAGAAAGCAAGTACTGCCTCAGGCTCTTCAGCCCATTCAAAGAGAGCTGCAAGACCTGAGTGGACAAGCCCACATTAGTACTAATTGTTCCCTTGTGACCAGTCAGGAAGGGACAGGTGGGACATTTCTTTAGTTAAGGAGATAGGAAGGTATTAAAAAGTCAGTCACATTACATTACATGACATTTCTTAATAATATTGTAAAATAGTGCTTGCTCAGTTGAGTTTTATGATTAGTCTTAACATCCTGCTGCATTTTTAACAGCAAACTAAAGTGAAGAGACAAGGCTGGTGATTTTTTTTTTCTCGCACTAAAGGGCATGACACTTGAGTTTGTCATGGAGCACGGAGTTAATAATAAAACACACTTCCCCTCTTTCTTGGCCCCACTGCCCTCCAGCAACCCCAAACATGCTCACAACCGCTGCACCAGAAACCCTGAGCAGTCAACCACGACCCTGCTTTGAAGTTAGCACGCACTTCCTTCAAGTTACAAGAAAACACAGACTTTTCAGATCTTAATAGGGAGGAGGTAAATCTAAGGAAGTCACAAGTGAGACAATGGTCAAGATGAGCTTACTAAACAGGAAAGTCTTATTTTTTTTACCTAAAGTTTATTTTTTTCAATTGTGACAGGCGGGACTAGCAAAACCTCAAATGAATCTGCTTGGCGGGGATTTTGAAAGACTCTCACATCCTTCAGAGTGCCCCGCCTTCCTTCTGTCTCTGCTTCGGTTTCCAGCCAAATGTATGAAAATTGCTTTCAGAAATATTGGCATGCTTTTCTTTTGAATGGGTAAGAGTTCATGGGAATCCATACATGTCTATCATTCGCTAGCAATTTGATCTTTGCCTTTTTAATATCGTGAAGCCTGAGAAAAGAGCAAGGGGAAAACACCAGCCATATATCTGTAATGGAGCACCACACGTGGGGGATAGGGAGTTAGTGTGCTGCCCCGCTCTGTTTCACACAAGAGTTTCCTCAGGTGGCCGAGTCTCCCCCGCAAAACACCCCCCTAAAACTGCCCCCATGCTTCATTTCACAGATAGAGATCTTAATAGCCTCAGCAAAACTACAACAGCTCGTTTGTAAACTGGAAGTATTAGCAACATGAGAGACATGGTTTGTAATGATAAACAAACATCCATGCTCAAACAGTGCGCATGATTCAGCAAAGTGTGAGTTTTCCTTCAGATATTAAAGGGATAGTTCAGCCAAAATAAAAATTTTGTCATCATTTCTTTACCCTCATATCATTCCAAAGTTGTCTGACTTTTTCATTTCTGGGTGAACTATTCATTTTAATATATAAAATAAACAAACCATATAATTAATTCAATTTCTTAATGCATAATTTCCAGCATGTAGAATAAAAATGTCCAGACATGACAGATCTATGGCACCTGCTAAAATTATGCAATAGTCTGCCAGGCATCTGGCTGATCTATTTCCAAACACGCATTGAATTATAATTCCACATCAATCAAACAAGAACTGTAACCAGCTTTCTCCTAGAGCAACATGCGAGTCACCTGTAGAGTGAACCAGTACCTGGTCTAAAGACCAACCTAAACATGGTACACACGGATGAATGCCTGGATTACATATCATCATCTGTCTCACTGACCTTGCATATCTTGCTCTCTTCTGCCTGTCTGCTGCTACGTGCCAAAGTTGCGGCTGGAGCTGGGACCAAGGTTGACCTCCTATCATGGATCTCCGTCTTGAATGACAGCTGACAGGAGAGCATAGAAGATTCTGTGACCCTGAGCTCCGAGCTCCTGGGTGCCAATCCATGTGCCATGCTGCTTCTCCCTGGGTTCAGGATGGGCAGTGCAGTGTGGATGGGTTTGGACCCCACAGCTGGCTGCCGGAGTTTCGATGCAACGCCAACTACTGGCATAGTCCCTCAGAGTGCAAGTCGAACAGAGAAATAAGGAGGGGGAAAAAGTGGAGGAGTTGTCTCTCGTGGTTTTCTCACACAAGGGAGAGAGAGAGAGAGACAAGAGCCCTGTGTCTGCTCTTGATGTCTGGCAGGGGCTATAAGAGGTGGGAGGGGGGTGTATGGTCTCTTAAAGAGTGCTGCTAGCGGGTGAGAGCGTGGACACGCTCATTCTGTTGCCGACAGCGTGTGCTGCTCTCAGTAACTGAGAAGGCTCCTCCACTACACATTCTCCCCTCCTCCTCTCTCTCTTCCACTCCTCCTCTTCCCTTACTGACAAAGCGCCACTACAAAACCAAACAGCTCTCGGGGGCGTGAACTTCCCGGGAAGGTAACCACCACTCTGCTCTTCTCACTGCCTGATTACCCAGATCTAACTGTGTATCTCTCTTACATACACGCATGCACACACCGACTGATCTAACTCTCTGGTTCCTCCTCTGTCATTTGAAGAACATTCCACAGCAGCGCGTCACACTCCGACTGCAACTGTCAAAACAGTCTCTCCGTAACCCAGCTCAGATCGGTGGACATAGACACCTCACACTGGCTGCAGCTGGAACAACTGAATGCTGTGATGAAAGAATGAGTGCAAAAAGAACACTCGAAAGACAGTGGAAACATTTGGGGTTGTTTGGAGTGGAGTAAGTCTGTATATATATGACAGCCAACACAAACAGATGTTAGAAAAGGTCTACTCTCTTTTATCCCGGAAACAATCCACACTTAAGTTGTTTGTCTAGTTCCCTGGATTTAGCTGCCAAACTCCAATTCACTGTCTCTCTCCTTCTTTCTTTTTTGTGCTGTCAACTTTACTTTCACTCTCATCTCATCTATTATCCCCACCCAGTTTATAGAAATAGTTGGTAAAGGGTCAGAAAGACAGGAAGGCTTGGAGACAGTGGACTGCGTGTTAGACTTTTTGCGTAGCATTTAGGAACTGGTGGAGAGAAGAACATGACAGCAATGCTGACAGCACTGACTTTCCTCCCTGCTAATTCATGTCAAACAAATAATCAGGGAATTTTCTTGTGTTTAGCCCAGGAGATACGATTCATTTCCCACTAACAGAGGACAACGAATCATTGCCCATGATCACTAAACAATCTGTCGTTTTGTACCTGGCAAAGTGCCTGTATACATGAATTTTCAACTGTGGTGTGAAACTGAGCAGCCCTTGATGTATTAAAGACTTTATTAAATGGGCAAAATATGACATGTACCATGGTTTTTAACAGCCGTTAGCCTGGTGTGAGACTTAAAAGAGAGTGAAAGTTTTATATGGAAAGAGCCCATCTGGTTCAGTTTAAAAGCAGGGATGTGTGGAGGAACAGCAAGGATTTCCACCACATCGGAACACTTTAACACAGCAACGTCCAGTTCCTAAGCCTATCCTGAGCACCTACAGTTTATTTAATACCTCATGGGATTGACTCAATGCTCACACAACTAAGCCTATATTCTTGTCTGTTTGGTATATTTAGAATCAAGTGCATTTAATGAGATGGTGAACACCTTTTTTTCCATGTTCCTCCTTCATTAACAACATACTTTACTATGCAATCCACCAATACTGCAAAGCAATGAATGATAACTATACCTTCAATGTAAGAAAATTATATACAATTATATATTGAAAGAAACTGCTCTGATTTCCTCTCCAGGATTCCAGGTGCTCAGTGGATCACATGTAACTGAACGCTCCAGGCAGAAGGTCAGATTCAAAAAAACATTTCCACGTGTGTTCCTACTTGAGCAGTGAAGCCCGAATTTCATTTCGCAGAGTTCATCAAGCTGCTCTGGTGAAGCACTGCTGAATGATGGGCTTCCAGTTACCTGTTTTTGGAATGCACTGCGATAAATCGGAGCTGAAAGTTTGCCGCTAACTGCCTTAGAAAAGCCAAAGTCAACAGGAGCAGAGCAACCTCCGGGTTCAGTTCCATCGGAGCTTGGTGGGTCATGGCTAGTGTGCTGTTTAGCCATCTGACCGCTTTTCTCCACATGAGGGCCCATACTCTTAGCGGGCTGGTTAAGCGGGGACAAAGATCATAAAACATGATGAGGATGTTGATGGGAATGACAGCAATATTGTTGTTGATGCCGCAGGGTGATGATGGTAATGATAGAGTTCACTTCCTCAGGCTTGTCTAGCGAGGCACAGTTGACAACTGTGGCCTGTACCTCAGAAGTGCCATAATTCCAACAACAAACAATGTGTCTTTTAAGATCGGGCAATACTCAATAGATAGAGGCAAAGAGCCCTGATAAGAGCTACATTTACAGCCTCAATCTTTATTTCTGAATGTGGGCTCAGCAGAGTTGCTCCATTCTAGGTGGCCTCCAAAGCCACAGTGGAGTATCTTGTGGCAGGGAAAAAGGGCATTCCAACAGAACTGGGGAAAAGAGTGGGCTGAGGGAGAAACCTCAAGAAATTTGGGTTGGGGGAGAATTATGGAAGACCCAAAAGCCACAGCCCAAGAGAGGAAATAGGAACTCTGCATCTCAAGACTCAATCCTCCAGGCCAAACATTATAACATGTGATTAAGTCAACTTGCTGCTTTCCACGAAAGAGCCTGGAAGGAAATCTGCTGCTACCGATGTATGTATGTTTGTTGAGATACTCTCTTTTCTCTCTGACTGATAAAAGCAAGGGTTCAGCATTAATGAACCAAAGCGTGCATTGGGACATTTCTAGCTGATGAGCTCCTAGTCACCACCATTCATCCATGAATCTAAATGTTGTGTTTCTCCAAAAACAAATCCCACCGGTTACAGAAAAAGGAATACCAGGCAGAACCAAAGCAGTGGTTCCTGATTATATGGAACATCCATGCATGGAACCTGACGTCAGAGAGTGGCAGGGGGGAGAGATGGGCAGAATGAAAGACTGAAAAAGAGAACGAGAGATGGGCTGACCCTCTTACATCCCCTCTGGACCCTCCCCTGTCAATACAAATCCCTTGAGAGACAGATAGTCACGCACCTGGTCCCCACCACAAGCACATGCTTATCTCAGCTCTGCAAATAGGATGGCATGGAAAAGAAAACACACACACACACACACACAGGGTGCTGGAGTCATGGATTCCTACTCCCCAGTCAACCTTTGACGCCCTCCATGGGCTCTCATTCTCTGCCTGATGGGCTACAGGCTTGAGAGATAAGCTTTATGTGGCACTATGATGGTATTCATTTTTCATCATTAGCAACAGAAGAGTGCTTTCCAAGGTTCTCCTACCATGCTAATCCTTGCAAAGACTTCTAGTCTGGAGTGAATCAGAGATTATCAGGACATGGCAGGGTTGGAGGTGATGGAAGAACTTCCATTCGATTAGTCACCGTTTCTTTTTCATATTGAAGTCTTGAGCCCTTGAGGCCACCGTGATGGAGACGAGTAGTGAAACAGATTGAAACAATTCATTTTAGTGGGAGCAATTGTGCTCCATTTCGGATTCAAAGGGGTCGGAACAAATGGAATGTGAACTATCCCTTTTCAAACAGCCAAACTTATAAACACACATTTAGCAAAAACGTCAAAGAAATTCCAGCTGCCCGGAGAACATGTTTGGAGCGGGTGGCTTGGCCACATCCCAAAAAAAGAGTGGGTGGAAACAACACTACATTGAATTAAAGCCGCATCCTAATCCCAGCAGGAAATCTTCTACTTTCCCCCAAAAACAGTGCTGCCACTTTCCTACTTAGTGGTCAACTTCAATAACAATTAAACCTCATAACTTACTAAATAATCAGGCACAAGTGTCAATGACATCTAAAATGGTCTATTATAAAAAAAAAAAGTTTAAAACATGTGGCAAGTTTATGTTGGTTTCATGTAGTTTTGAAACACTTTTATACTTTCTTCAACAAAACTTAAAATGTATATTTCGTTTTATTCTATTTTATTTGCAAATTTTAAAGAGAAAATAAAATCAAGACAAACATTTTACTTGTATGTATGAGTATACGCATCAAAACATTCCTAAGAAAAAATTATAAAAGATGGTACCAAACTACTTTGGCGCAATCATTCCAAAAATGTCATTCTTTTAAGAAGGTGTTCTTCCCCCTTCATTTTGATTTAAAAAAAATTGTATCAGCCTGATTTTTCTTTTTTTTAACATTAAATGGCAAATTGAATTTGAATCCGAAAACTGAAAACATGATCATCATAGATGAGGTGGTTTCAGGTCATTGTAGGTATAAATTGCATATATATATATTATTGTTATTTTTTTTATTTTTTTTTAATGATTGAACATAAGACTATATAAGGTAATATAAGGGGGGGAAAGTCATGCTCTGAGTATACTGCACTTGCGCAACACTCATTCCTGACACAAAACTGCCATAAAAAAAGCTATTTTCTGTACAATATTTTTAGATATTAACTATGGTCTTCCCTCATGTCTTGCTCACTCCATCTCTTTCTTTATTTTTGGTGCAAGATTTGGTCTCTTTTGAAACATTTTGCAGCTGGTTTTGATTGAACTCAAGCAGGGAATCAATGCACACTTACCAACCAGAACAATAAGCAAGAGGCAGGGATGTACAGTAAGTATAACTGTGCCTATTGTGGCCTAAAAATAACATGAAAGGGAGGTCAGCCATCAGCCCGAACCAGAGGAAGAGGCCACCACAACACTGGGCTCAGTCCCAACTAAATATCCCAGCAGAATAATACTAACATAGACAAGCACAATAGTAGATCAATGAACACTCAGCTGCCCAGGAGTCAGCAGTTATGTAGCCAAGGTTAGAATAACAAACACAGACAAACTGTTAAGGTCCAGTCCACTGCAAAACTGACTGAGGAACTACTGGGTCCAAAAATGTGCACGCCAGACATTGTGGAAATTAGATTCTCACACACACACACACACACACACACATACACACACACACACACACACACACACACACACACACACACACACACACACACACACACACACACACACACACACACACACACACACACACGTTGTGTTTTCATGTTTTATGGGGACTTTCCATAAACATATTGATTTTTATACTGTACAAACTATATATTCTATCCCATTACACCCACCCTACCCCTAAACCTACACATCACACAAAACTTTCTGCATTTTTACATTTTCAAAAGATCACTTAGTATGACTTTATTATTATTATTATTTTATTTTACATTTTATTTATAGGCACCTTACATGACACTCAAGGACACCTTACAAACACAATAAAACAATAAACAAATATTCATTACAGCCTGGATACCAGTACTAAAATGTAAAAGTAATCACATAAAAGCCCGCCGAAAAAGATGGGTCTTAAGGCGAGATTTAAAAACACAAAGACCACTGTTTCGCATATCCTGTGGCAACAGGTTCCATAAATAAGGAGCTGCATGACTAAAGGCCCAGGACCCCATGGAAGTAGTGCGAGTTCGAGGGAGAACAAATGTGAGTGAAGAAGATGATCTTAAAATCCGAGAAGGAGTGTAAATATGAAGAAGGTCAGATAAGTATGAAGGAGCAAGATTGTTGAGTGCCTTGTAAGTAAGAAGAAGAATTTTAAAATTAGTACGATATTTAACCGGGAGCCAGTGCAAGTTTAGTAATATGGGAGTAATGTGTTCAGCTAGGGGAGTTCTGCAGATGATTCGAGCAGCAGAGTAGGGGTAAAAGATAAATAATAAATAAAAGAGGACCCAATACCGAGCCCTGCGGGACACCTGTATTGACATACGAAGGCTTTGAACAAAACTGCTACAACTGTACAAATTGAGTACGACCCGTACAGTACAGTATAAGACTTATAAGCTGTTTTCCTTATGGGGACCAAAAATTGTCCCCACAAGGAGAAGGATTTTTGACATTGCAACTTTGTGGGGACATTTTGTCCCTATAATGCAGGGTTTACCAGGCCACAAACACACACACACACACACAATTACAATTTTTAAGCTTCATAATCATAACCAATATTCACACAGCAGCTTCAACTTCTTCTTTTTTATTAGAAATAAACATTACTTGCATTAAGCTTGGCAGGTCTAATCAAAGCTATATACATAACTGAACTATACAAATACACGACCATTCAGAGAGACCTGACCAGACCAGGTTCCTGCATTGCTTCTTTGAGGCTCAATATCAAACCCTAACAGATTACATCCACACACACAGCTGGCTCATCAGCGAGTAGTCTTTTCACATCAACACTAACACACCAGCCTGCATTCCAAGGTGGCTTATCCTGGCACTAGTTGCCTTTAACAAACAGCATGGAGTCACGGCCATCCAATGCCTTACAGGGTAAAAGCATTCACCAAAGCCAAGGATGGGTGGCAGACAAAAAGCAGCTAAACCTAACCTCATATAGTAATAAAAAAGGTGAGATCTTTCAGCACTGAGTCATTACGTATATTTTATATTTCTTTTTTAAAACAGCGGATATCACAAAAAAAAAAAAGAAAAAAAAAAAGAATAATGGCCAAATAATCACATATGTAACAAAAAAATAAATAAATTAACAAAATAAAATAAAAATCAATAAGAAGATATCAGTACATAATAAATTAAAAAAACACAAACACTTGTAATATTAAAAAGAAAAGAGAGTGTGATATACTCTCAAAATATCTCAAAGTTCGTTTCAGACCACAACGCCAATCTAGGATTCAGAACAAGATGTCATTTACATACATATCTTAGTTAAAGTTGCGAAAAAAAATGTAATTAAAAAAAAAAAATCATGTAAAAGTTCAACTTTATTAATGAGCTGTAAGGGGGGGAAAGCTACAAAAAACAAGTGGCCCCTGATACATGACATCTCTATAAAATGTTGATCCCTCCAAGTTGTGTTTACGGCACAATCTATCCCTATGTAAACATGTCTGTTGCATCTGTTCTTATTTTAAACATTCTTTAATACTAGAATGGCCCTCCTCTCCCTAGCTTCATTATAGTGTTTGCTGTGGATATCAGCATGTGCGCCTTGTAAATAGCACCTAGTCCCACAGTTTCTCCATGCGATAAACATACAGTGCTGTCACCTGTGGCTGCATCTCCTGCTCATTACAGATCGCTCATAACACTGAAGCAGTGCTCCTAGAGAGAGAGATTCTGATTAAAGGCTCAGAATACAAGCCTGCGCTCCTGTGGTACTCTACTATCAGTTCCTTGCGCAGGCCTCAGCTCAGCAGCTCCAGATGTGGAGACACTAGGTCATTACTGGAGGCCTCCCATGTGGTGTGTGCTAACTCTCTTCCAGCTCATTACATTACAAACACTCACTGCTCTACGCTGGGGTGTTTGGCTCGTCTGGAGGCTTCGTCTTGATGAGTTTGCGGTTTCTGAGCCCAGTCTGCACACACTGACCGCTTCAGGTCTCAGACGGCACACCCACAGACATTTATGAACCGTGTGATGTGCGTTTGATGCTGGTGTTTCTGACAGGCTTCTTAACTAACTTAACCATCAAGTTTAACCGTAATGTACATGCTGGTCGACCATCTGTAGCAGCTGAAATCTTGCTGGTGAACAGCATGGCTTAAGGTTTGAAAACTAGACTACTAGCTAACTATCATAACTATCATCAAATCTTGAAATATACTTCATCACACTCGTATACTCTGTTTATATCCAATTTCAGAATACTAGCCCCAGAAAAAGGAATCTGTGGTTACCAATGTACTGTGCATCCTTAACGTAAAATGAATATTATATTAAATAGTATTAACTTTCATTTAATTGATTTTACATATTTCAATAATTGTATAAAAAAATTTATAATATTTTTAAAATATATTTACTTTGGCCAATCAGGGGCCAATCCCCTATTTTAATGATTTATTTAAATGTCAAATTCTAATTAGTATATGTTGTGATAATTATGTTTGAATGTCCATTTTATGCTCAAGCAACTATTTACTTTTGTTTTCAGTGTGTACTAGAGCCCTTTAAAAAAAAAAAAAAAAAAAAAAAAAAACCTTTTTGTTTTTTACCTTAAAAAAAAAAACAAGAAAAAAAAAACCAAGTATAGATGTATAATAGCGGCAATTTATTGGTTATAATTGTCTACAACATAAAAATAATTATCGGCTTATCAGTATCATAATTTCAGTGCTTGTGCATCCTTAATTCATGTCAATCAGTCGGCCATTTTTCTGTCTAAATATAGGCAGTTTGTGGTCAGAATTAGCACCCCTCCTAAGAGGGAAATGGGAAAAAGAGTTTTTCCCATTTGACAAACATATCACGCAGCTTCCTGTTTGTCTTCAACGAGTTCGGGAAGCTGTTTACCTGCAGCGCAACAGGATCATCATACAATAATCACCCCCAAAAGCTGTGATACAAACAGTCTCAGGTTGGCAGCATCAGAAGACAATTGCATGCAACATGAGCATGGCTGTGTATAATCCGTGTAAATACCCCTATATGGGATGGAAGCGCTGACATTTAACTGCAGAGTAAATGATCCCTCTTCACTCTGTCCCTCATTAACAGATAGGTGTTGTTAAATGGGGGATAGAGGTTTTGGAGTCATCGCTTTGGCCTATGTATGTTAGCATGCTAAAAGCTTAATGGGGCTTTGCCCACACAACTTACACAGATCAGAGCCTTGCGTGTGCTTGAGTGAAGAGCACGGCTCTTTCATCTACAGCAGTGTGTTTACGAAGGGCCTCTGCTCTGTTATCATCAGCTATGAGAGTCTCAATCCGCGCCTTCCTCTAAAAACTTAAAATGCCCGAGTGGCCGCGATGCAAGAAGAAAGGCCCCTCTAATGGATTCTGACTCATTAGCTACGAAATACTGTATTTACATCAGATGCATTATGCTCTATTACTAATCACCCACGCACACAGTTCACTGCTTTGAAGAAATCTTCTCCACTAAAGATATTCAAACATCAGATTCACAAAGATTAGGGAACTTCTTTGGAAAGACATTTTAGCGTGACTTAGCTTATGCTTGACATTACAAAGAAAGTTAGGCCAAAAACACACGCTACATAACATGGTTGGGCAAAATTCAGAATGGAAGAACTGGCCCTCTTTCAGTTATGAGTGTGAATCTAAATTGTATTGGCCATGCTAAAGAGTTAAAAAGAAAAAGACGGGTGCACACAGGTGCATTCTGGGAATTCTACATGTGAGGCAAACCTTTTAAACTTTTTTTCAAAACTTCAAGGCTTTGTGAAGCCACGTTCAAAATCTTTTCTATTCCAGCTAAACATTAGTTACATACATTTTCAATTCATTTTAATTGTACTTGCTGTACATACATTTTTTAATTGCCAGTTTTTAATCCTTTTTGTGACCTTGTCAAACAAAATTGTTTGTATTATTTATATATTATTACAGTATTTTTGAATTAGCTTTTATTTTTAGATTATCAGTTTTCATTTTAAAATTAATTTAAGCTTGAGGAATTTTGCCAAGTGCTTTATATTATTTTTTTCTATATTTCTATATTGCTTTTTTTTTTTTTTTTTACTTTAGCACTTCAACTTAAACATTTATTTCAGTTAGTTGTCAACTAAACATTTCTTATTGTCATTAAGTTTTTTTTTTTAATTTAAGCTGTTTTCACTAATTCTGTCATGACAACTCAAAAGATTGGTATGGTAATCTAGATTGACATGGTAATGGATATGGCAATGTTAATGTATTTGGTCTATGCTGCTGCTGCTGCAGAGCAAGTACAGAGATTTGCTACTGCCAATACATTACAGATATGCTGCTGTGAGCATGTAAGACATGCTACTGCTGCTGCACATGTAACGTACATGATTTAACCCCTGTAGCAGATCTATACAGGTGGAGCTGGGGAAGGTGGAGGATTTTTGGAAGCGCACTGTATACTGCTACCAGAAACACCCCAGTATTTGTTTGAATGTTGAGCCGCAGTTCATTGGACGCTGATGCAATCAGCTGTGCCATGTAGATAATGATGTGATCGCTTAGCCTGGAAATCCAGACCTAAATCTGAAAGATTAATGGTCTGGCGTCGACTAATGAAAATCGCCCAGCTCGAGGGGTGGCACCAACCAAGCATTTGAAAATCTCACTGCACGCAATTGGATAACATTACGACCAATCACAACAATAAACCCCATATGCTTAGCTACCAGCGGAGCTAACTGGTAGATTATACTCTTACCATATCCAGTCGGCAACACAGCAAAAACTTCCTTCTTGCAAAGGAAGGATTCGAGCGGCGTCTTCTGTTACTGTTTTAGATAAAAAGCCAAGTCTAACTCGTTCATTGTAGCGGCCAAAGCTGTTTCAAACAACTGGTATTCATCCATAGGCATCTTGCAATGTTTACTAATGACTTCGATGTCACATCGCTGTCGTCATCTGTTTAGCTCGCCTCTGGCCCGCCTATATCAGATAACCCGATGTGATTGGTGCAGCTCAGATAGAGGGGCATATTTAATGAGCATCATTACTCGACACCAGAGTAACTCGCAGAGCAAATTCAACTTGTGCTCTCGCGAGAATTCTGGATTACCAGGGTAGTGATCGCTACCAAATGAGTCAAAGACTTATCAGCCTTGCCCCATCTAGAGTTTCATTCCAGAACTAGGTAAATATTCATATCCCATTTTATTTCATCTTTATTTTAATTTAACAATAACACTGTTGGCAAGGCCATTTTCACCTCAGTTCTGAATGACTGTTGGGATACAAAGTGGTCCTTTGCTATCACAGAAATATGTAAATATAATAATCAATATCCAGGTCTACAATCTACTAATCTCATAGCCAATAACATCTGGCTTCTGCTTGCCAAATGTCATGAATCTAATAGTTTAAGCAGAGAATTTCAGAGCCTGTTTGCTTAACTCTTGGAACCGTGTAGCCTCCAGGACATGATTACATGAGATGCTGTGTTTTCTAATACTGGATGTATTGTGTTTGGCCAGGAAGCAGGTCCGGCCTCTGGAACAGCGTCCAGCGATGTGTTAGGTTTGGCACGACAATCCCACCTCCGTCAACATATTCAGATTGTCTTGAGTTCCCACTCCCATTCTCCCCTTACACATGTACTTGTTCACTTGAACAAACTCTTTTGCCTGGGCTACCCCAAACTCACGGGCGAGATTAACAGGATGTAAACTGTTGTGACAATCTTATCAGACCTTGACTTGCCTCCAAAAGGCAATAACAACACAGTGTTTTGGATTAAGGGGTCCAAAGGTAATTAATCAAAATCTGCTTGAACGTGTCAAACAGATAAAGCCATTAGAAGCAATATTTCCAATTGCACCCAATTTTGAGAACGTGGCCACCATGTTGCTGTTGTTACAGGGGCCCTGTAACAGTTTCTAAGATGGATTTGCCATGGCCAAGCTGTGGCCTGAGAGACTCTGAGCTAAAGTTCAGGGACCATGTGGCTAAGTAGTGTGGTGCTGAGAGGTGAAAGCACTCACTTCATTTCTCTTCATTATGGGCTGCTGACGAAAACCAAATGGGAAGCTGGAACCGGCAGGAAGCCAGAGCGCGTGGTGCCCAATTAAGGGCCTGAGCGGGGAACAGGGCATGGCATTGCCAGAGCATAAACAGCAGTGCTAATCTGTGCCATGTCTGCCTTATGAATGACCCAACACTTCATAATTTATGGGTGGGCACTGGCGCGTGGGGAGAGACCTATAAAAGGCCTGAGAGAGGATGAGGGCCGTCTAATCCTGAGTGTACGTGTGCAGCGCGGCCCCTAGTGAAAAACTGAAGGGGAACGTTGCCATTTACATAAGGGCTGAAAGTGCCAAATTTTAAAAGTAGGATTTAAAAGTAGAAATGTGAAGCTTATTTGAATAGCTTCATTGAAAGCTTCTTTTAATGTAGAGGAACCTAGAGGACAATCACATCTCAGTGGGACTGTATCATTCCAAACAATCTCCCAGTTAAAGGAATATTTCAATATTCAAAGAAGCTTTCTGAAGGAGATTGAATCATGCAAATGGTTTGACATCACATTCGTAAGTCTGTTCAGTTTTTCCACACAACAGCTTACATTTTCTTATTATGCAGAGCTTTCCTGCTGTTTGTTTACATTAATGCGCTTCGAAACTCTATGTGAGGTGATTGATACAAAAAAAGATTGGCTGGAGGAGAACAATCAGTTTTGTCTGTGTCTTCAAAAGAGCCGATGAATGCATTATCTCAACATCACAGAATATTCGGTCCAGCATGCAATTTGTAAAGTGCTTTCATCCAATGAGGAAAATTAGACTGTCTGCAGGTCTAGACGCACAGTGATTGATCGAGTCAGATAATTTCGCAAACACGCCACGGCGTTCCCGCAGATTCAGGGTTTTCTCTTCCTGCATCGGCTCATCAACCTCCTGTCGTTTTAAGACAAACCAGAATGTTCCTGGTTTCATTTTCTTGGCCTCAACAAAAGCCCGGTAAGTAATTAGTCCCACTTTTGGGCTTTTCTTACTTATCTGGAAAGAATGTGGTAGAACTCGCTTCACATGTTTGGCTTTACTGATACGGTGGCTCCAGCAATATTCTCCACTCAGCGACCCGGGCCAATCAGTTGTGTCCCTTGCTATTGTACCTGTTTATTCAAAGACAGAGACGTCATGCTTTGTTCTTGATAAAAAAAAAACGGTAACCAAATGCTTGATTATTCTTCACAAAAGCCTGCAAACCTGCATTCTGTTAAGTATTTACAGGCTCTGTCAAAATGTTACGAATCCTTCATTGGATTGTAAGCATAATGACTCTGCTCTGCTGTGATATGATTTTCCACCAAAACAAATGCTGCCATGGCACATATCAAGCTAGCAGACACAAAACATAATAGACAAAAAGAGACACAGCTAGCTTACCGTTCAAGCTAAAATTGAGCCAAACCAGGACCTTCTGACCAAATGATGCTGCAAGAATGAATTCATACAGTTGTTAAAATCACATTGTGATGACACACCTGTGCTCTGGTCTGAATTAACAAGAGGACTGTCAAAAACAGGTGTATAAAAATGTATCATTTGACATCTGACCAATTAAATTATTGTAGCAAATGAATCGTGCACCTTTTTTTGTTATTTGGCATATCCACATGAATAGAGATTAATAACACTGCTAAATGTAATATTTAGAGATCTAAAAATCAATGCGTCTTTCATACTTTTTAGGGTGTTCATTTACTTATTATTTCCACAAAGATATCTGCCTTTGATGGGTAATTGGCCAGTCAAAATAAAGAGTGGCAAATTGGTATTGGCCAGAATTTTAAAAACAGTGCATCCCTTCGCATGAACAGTTCATTCCATTTTTTTGACGTTCGCTAATCTATTTGTTGGTAATAAATGCCTCCCAAAGGTTTGGCATCACACTCACTGACTTCTCTCTTCATTTTACACCACAGATCCTACTGGATTTCCTGGGGAAAATACAATTATACAATTCTTAATTGATCTCTTTCAGGAATAAATATTATGACAGATATTCCATTAGCATTCCTGTTGGATCTTTTGATTAGGAAATTATCACAGGTAGCAGTGTCCCAGCAGCAACTTGCTCAAGGGTGCAATACTGATATAAAGATAGCTGTATCCATCAAGCCCAGATATTTTACCTTAATATACCATAAGATATAAAGCAGTATATACAGTAAACACTAAAAAATGCATCAACTGTATACATTACATGGCCAAAAAATATGTGAACACCCATGTCTAATTACTGGGTTTGGCTATTTCAGCAACACTGATGTCTAACAGGTGCATAAAATCAAGTATATAGCCAAACAATTTTAGTAAAATAAAGTATAGTTTCTGTTCCAGAATAACAGTGCCCCTACCAGTGCAAGGTCCTAGACTTGAACCCCACTAAACACCTTTGGTCAACAATAGCGCCTGGCCTCACTAAAGCTTGTGGCTGAGTAAAGGCCTCCCAAGAAATAGAGCCTGCATAAAGTAGTCGGGTAGTCAACTACTTCAACCACTAGTTGGCGCTGTTGGAAGCCATCTGATCTCTCGAGCGCGCATAACGCAACCATAACGATGCGATTGTTTTACTTAACGTAAACATGCAAGCCATGACAAAAACCAAAGAGAGTACGTTGCAGGATAGTTTCACATAGCCAGACCTTCAGAAGGTCTGGACTCCATCGCAGCTTTCATTGGCCAAGGACTGCCCAAGAGGACGTCTGACTGATATGTAAAGCAACCAATCACAGTTTTCTTTGTGCCGCGTGTTTAGAAGCATGAAAATAAAAAGTCTATGTCCCTACAATAACAGACCAGTATGCATCTCATAAATTATTCATTTAAGAACGTTGTGCAAGTTTACTGCAACTTTACATACTTTTGAAATCCAGTGTTTAAAGGTTGTATCAGCCGACAGGGGTGGGTGTTGTGAGGTTTTCGCGTGTAGCCGTCATAGGCAGCCATGCACAAGCGCAAAACCTCACAACACCCACCCCTGTCAGTGATTGGTTGGAACACTATTTATTTTGGTTTTGAGTGGTGGTGAAACCAACTGTTTTTGTGTGCAGATCTCAGAGCCTAGGCTGCCTACAGAGACGCGGTTTTTTGATGACCTGCTTATGGGACGGGCAGCTATAGTGGATCGTTAGGAAAGATTAGATGAATGTGATCATTTATGTTTGGGATCACTGAAATCACTGATACAACCTTTAAGTTTATCCTGATAAGCGCTAATTGTCACAGTTGAAAAAACATCAGCTTTCCTCTTCCATGAGGGGGTTTGGCATCAAGATGGCTTCATTTCCAGGCAGACCATTAAAGAACGCGACACAAACATCTCCCGGAAATCCTGTAGAATTCAACCAATCAGATGACGACTTCAAAACTCCCAAAGTGTTTCCCATTTTACGTGCCTTATGCATCAGACGTTGAGCCAACGGTCAGTGGGCATGACATCTGAGGCTGACACTAGGGGCAGGATGATAATGACAGCGAATTGACTTCATGATATTTGTCTTATTCTATTATAAACATTTTGAACCAGTTGAGTGAAGATATGAGTGATGCGAGTACAGATCCATTAGTGCTTTAACTGCTGAAGATCAGTTAAATATGTGAGGAGGCTAATGTTGTATAACACCCATTTATTTTTATTAATAATACATGCTCAACGTCGAAGATGTGGATGTTAAGGTTTTAATGTGTCACAATGTGTTATTTTGCCTATACAAAATGATGAAACCCATTGTTTTAATGTTTTTACACTTAATTTATGAGATGTAATTGTAGCAAACATTGAGATGTCAACTGATAAACACTTGTTGACACAAACTGTTATTTTGTCATTTTTTAAACAGCAACATAAACCACAAGTAGTTGAGTAACTTGGGTATTGTTTTGATAAGTAACCGACTAGGAGAAATCAGTAGTCGTCCAACCCCTACCTAGAGTGGAACTTGTTATGGCATCAAATGGAGATCCTCTTAATGGCAATGGTTTTACAATGGAAATCTCAATAGGTAAATATGAGCATCCATATAATAGTGTTTCAGTGTCTCTAAAGCTTGTAGGGTAAACGTTCTTAAATTAGGACCAAGTCACATGAGGGACTGTGCTTGACTTTGATTTTCAACAGCCAGTAAGATCTCAGATTCAAAAGGCAGGAGGCTCTCTGGGAAATACTCTGATCACTGAGCTGTGAAATTACCACAAATACACAAGAAATCTCTCTCTTTTTTTACTCTCAGAATGTTAATTTCAAAGAAATCCTCCCGAGTGTTATGCTTTGATTGCAGATTTACCATTTTCAGCACTCCATACACAGCACACATATATAAACAGAAAAAATCAAATAAAAACATACTATAAGTTTCATTCAGAAAAAGAATGAGATGTTGCAAATAAATAAAATAAATGCATGTTCATGTAGAAACAGAAAGACATTCATTGATACATTGATGCACTGAATAATGTTCATGCACCACAGAAAAGCTGCAACACAGCCAAGTGCAAATGACAGAAAAACACAAATACACTAACACATGCACAAACAACAAAAAGGCCATGAATAAATGTATAAATCAGCTAAATATGGCTTACAGAAAACCTCAAAAACAGTAAATGCAGGGTGAGACAGAAGCCATAATTAGATCCACGTAATGATTTTCCTCAGTCGTTTGTAGTTTTCCTTCTTTTTATTTCTTTTAACCCAGAGCAACATTCTCTGCACACCCACTTAAACATGAGGTCAGTGGGGAGCTCGGGCTTGGCCGGGCCTCATGAGTGGGAAAGAGCTTCTCTCAGCGTAATACCACTGGAGACGCTGAACGGGAGCATGGAGAAATACACTCGGCAGGCAGCTAATAGCAGAGGGGGGAAACACTTTTGGCAAATGCAAGCGAGATGCTCCACTGAATGTTTGCACAAATGGGATTGCACCTACTAATTATGGTAACAGAGTACACTTAAAGGCTGACGTATGGACAAACTGTTGTGGTGAGCTGGCATGGACAACAGACCGAGGTCGTGAGGTTCCAGGGCTAAGCCAAGGCTCTGTTATCCTGGTGCAACTCTTTTAGTGGCAGAAATTTCGTAGTCCCCATGGCTGACGTGATGATCAGTGTGTGAGGTAATCTCACGAAACCTGTCAAGAACATCTCCGGGTCATATCAAAAAAAGAAATAAAAAAAAAGTGTATTTTAAGAACATTAACATTACACATTGTGAAGTTGAAGGTGCAATTCTGACTACTGCTATTATTTATACCTCATTTATTATTGTAAAAATCATTATGCTAAATAAATATATTACTGCTGTTAAATGATGCTGGTTTAAAAAAAAAAAAAACTTTATATTAACTACAAAATAAAATAGTACATTCAATTAAGAGAATATCTTTTGTTTCGGTTTCAAATTGCAAAAAAAAAATATTTTGGGGAATATATATATAAAAAAAAATAAAATAAAAAATTAATATAAGTTCTTTTATTTCTTTCCTGTTGATTTTTGAGTGATTTTGGACATGGTTTTGACAGGTTTTGTGAAATTCATTGGGCAAAATTAGAGCAATGTCAACACATAAGGATTGTGTTCCATTGCAACCAAAATCCAACCTCAGGTTACAGTAGGTACGTTATCGAGTCAAAGCGTGACGGATACACTGCTAATTTGCTTGAATGATACTGCTATCCCTTCCATGGCATGAATCAGACTGCAGTATCCAGACAAACTCTAATCTAATCATTTTGGGGCTCCAAACACAGCTGGGTATCTGCAGAAATACAGATAACAACTGTTCTAAACACGAAAGCCTGTGACTATTCCAGGCACTGAACTTCAAGGCATTATGTCTGCTTGTAAAACACTGCAGTCCACCACTAAAAACAAGACTGTCTGCGTTGGACTATAGAGTATATCTAAAACTGGCACTGACATGCTCACAGAAGAAGAAGATCTTTCCCCTGTAGACCTCTGCTGATCCAATATAAATGAACAGAGACTGTGTGGGCTATAGATCTGAAGGGAAGACTTCTATAGCAGAAAACTCAGAGGACAACTTTGCTCAGAGCCGCATTGTGTAAGCCTGTCCCTTTGAATGCATAGTAAGAATGGATAGAGAGGCTGATTAAAAACGAAGTTCTTCTGCAAGCAAGCATTAAAAAGCATTCTTGTTCATCCAAAAAATAAACATTTTGTCATTTACGTACCTTCATGTTATTCCAAACCATGGAATTGGACATGTGACAGTTGAGAACCATTGGAGTTTGGTGTCACTGATGTTAAATAGTGGTTATATGCAAATCATATTTGAGATTTTTCAGTGAAAAACAACTTAAATTTGAGTCACTTTCATACAAAACTTTTGCATGGCTTCAGAAGACTTAAGATGCATGCATTAAATAAAACACTTTTGCGGTGCTTTTTTAGCCTAAAAATATGAGATATGACAGTCAAGAGGAAGAAAGTATTCACATTATACAAATTTTATTTTTGTGCTTAACGGCAGAACATAAGTTGTATGAATTTGGAACAATATGAGTGAGTAAAAGATGGCAATTTTCATTTTGCATAAAGCATTTGTTTAAGGACAGTACGTTTGAGATTATAAAAGCTAAGTAGACATGCCAATGGGGAAACCGTCACATGCTGTGATACAAAGCATAAGCAAAGAGTCTGATCTGTCGATAGCCTGCCTAATGTGCGGGTAAACAATTAAGAAAGCTATGTGTGTTTTTTGCATCTTCAAACACAGATGAGAGCTCACAAACTTGATGGAAAGCAGTTGTAATGGTAAACAGGTAAAAAGGATGATAGGAAAAAAAGTCTGAGAGTGACTAGAAAAAAAGAATTGTAAAAATGCATGTCTGACAGAAACACACACACACACACACACACACACACACACACACACACACACACACACACACACACACACACACACACACACAAAATCGCATTCCAGAAGTGCTAATGAATGGGATCATGTTCTAAAAAGCACCTATGTATAAGTAAGCTTCATAATGGATGCCATTTAATATCCACAGAGGTTTTCCTTAGTATCAGAATGAGCTGGTAAAGCGAATGGCTTAGTTGCTCTGTTCTTTAAAACTTGCGCTCTATTGCTAATACTCTGTGGTAAAAAGAGCTGTCATAACACGGATTAAAACCACAGTATTCTTCAACAATGACACTTGAGTCTCACGCTGCCAAAATAATTACAAACACATTCTCGTATAACGTAACCGGAGCGTTTTCTTGTGTGAAACAAAGCCTTGTTTTCCGTATTCCCATTAGTACAGACAAAAGACAACCAAATAAACATATATTCACACACAGAGGTTGACAGAGACAGCACTGGCTGATATCTATAACAGGTGTCAGTCCCACAGGAGTCACACTATGAACAGGAAGAGAGAATGGTGTAAATCTGCTTATTTATGACAACTTTTATTTATGTGTAAGCCTTTATTTATTGATTTGGTGGAAAAATGTTACTGCTTTTGTTACTGTGTAATGATCAAGCAAAATTTCAATCTAATGTATCATACGAATTAATTTCTCTCTCTCTCTCTCTTTTGCTCATTTCATTCAAGCCCAAAAAAGCAAGTAAATAAATAAAATTTACTTTTGTCTGGAAAAATTTTGTCAGAGTAATATTATATATATATATATATATATATATATATATATATATATATATATATATATATATATATATATATATATATATATATATATATATATATATATATATATATATATATATACATATTTATAGAATAAAGAAAGAAATACTCTATATTTACCACAAGTATTGTTACAGTTAGGAAGAACTGTTATACATATAATTTTTTATAGAATTTTCCCAATTGCTGGCAGGATTCCTTTGCAGCAATTGGCACCACAACGATATAATTACCTAAATAATAGATGATGGTTTGCATCTCTTTAAAATAAATGCTAAGAGCAGCCAACTCTGACGTCCAATAAATTTCAAGAAACCATGCTATTTCATAATTTCCAATTAAATTCATGTAACTCCTTTCATTACAGCTGCTTTTCCTCTATCAACTTACAACACGGTAATATAAATGTCTGTCATTTATCAATGTGTTTCCTATCATATTACTGGAATACCGTCAACAAAATGCCTCATTCTGTATTGCTAGAATACTGTATCATGAAGCTCATTTATCTATACGACAGTCAGGAAATGCCTGGCTGCAAGTAACCAGTGCAGACATCTTTAAGCTGAACTATGGCGACTTGATTGATGCGAGTACATATATATCCAGGCCTCAGGCAAATTAGGATATTTTGGCAGTATATAGTTGTAAAATGCCACAGGACGTTAAAATAAGGACTAAAATCAAAGGAAAAGGGAGGGAGTGAAGAGAGAGAGAGAGAGAGGAATGCCATCGAAACCTCAGAATATGTGGAATATCCCACTTGCTCTGACGGAGTAGTGAGTCAGAGCTAGTCACACTGCCACACGGCAGCTATTCATTCATGAAGTGCTTTTTAATGAGACCCTTGTGAGTGCGGATTTCACTCTGATTATGGCCTTGGAAGGTGGCCTACAATTTCGAACAGTGTTTAAGCCCGCTCGCGAGAATATAGCCAGTTTTGAAGAATGTTGGTGCATCCTGGTTTAAGAGAAGACCTGGGCATCTGTGCGGCAGAGTCCACAACACACTAGACCAGTTCATCCGAGGTCGGTATCGTATACTCTGGTTGGCCCACTTTTGGGAAACAGGCACAGACCACTCAAACAAACCAGCCATGCTGGGAAAGCTTGCACATAATCATCTTCAAACCCACACAATTTTATTTAGCGGCACACTGGAGTGATTACACAAAACTTTCCCAAGAACAATGCATTGCGTAACATTCACTTTTTCTTCCTCTTTCACTCTTTCAGTAGCCGATGCTTCTTTCCAAGCCATTGAGAAGGCATGAGATTTAGAGACCTTGTCGCAAGGCACTGTGGGTTGGCTAATCTGGGATGTGCCGCATGGAGGATTACATGAAAACAGGGGAAGCGCTGAACTGAGGACGGAAAGAGAGGGATGAAGTTCTTCCCTTCATTTGTTCCTTGGAAAAGAGCAGCACAAGCTCACAGCAGCTGCGGAGAAGAGCTGCAAAAAGAAAACACAAAGATGAGCCAGGAACCGGATAAAGAAACGCAGCTGCATCCTAACAACCCACTGACACGTGTGACGAAGCAGTCGCACATGCTGTTAGTCAGCATCCAGCGTCCTGGAGAGCTTCTCCACACGAAAGAGAGGAGAGAGAGATGGACGTGGCAGCACCATCAAGACGTCAAGCTGTGCTCTGCAGAGGCTGGATGAAAAACTGCAGGGTGCATTAAACTCCAGGCAGATGTAGGGATGACAAATGCAAGACTTCATGGAACACGACAATATGAAGTATTCCAGTCATTGGACAATAGCTAAAATCAGATATTTTAGGGCTGATGCTTTTGCCTAAATAAGCATCAGGCCCTTTTTGCCTGGAAAGGGAAAAGAGCAGAGAGTTGAAGTCAAAGGTTAATTTTGTTAATAGCCCTCATTTACTCCTCATAATGCATTCTGAGGAACTGGAGGCTCATTGTGTGTGTTAGAGGTTTGCACAGGCATTGAATTGAAGCCTGAATTCAGCCTGTAAATGAGGCCCTGTGACTTAACCCGACCCGACCTGACCCGACCAGACTGGTAGTGTCAAATTGAAAGACCCACACACAAGTTAGCTCACTGTCTTTTATTTCCTCTCTGAGGTAATGACCTAGAAGCATGGAGCCATTATAGCCTTGAAAGCAAAGTGAATTCGGTCTTTACTCCTTTTTTGTGTGAATGTTTTTAGGTGGTAACTGACTGAAACCAACCCAAATCTTCCTCAAATCCAGATAGCAAAGGCTAGCTATTAGAATTCCCATTCATCTCATTGGCATTGATCTCCCATGATTAGTCTCAGGTCTGGCAGCAGACCTCCCATGTGTTGAATGTTAGAACAAGAGAGAGTGAACAAGAGAAATAAAGCGGCTGAACAAGTAGAGTTTATTTTGCTCCCTCCTATCTGTGAGAGGCCCGCTAACATTAGTTCTGGGTGATTTGGGTAATTATTCCAACAGCAGCTGAAAGTGCTTGAACAAATAGCAGCAGTGCCGCCAAATATCAAAGATGCTGAGTGAGCAGGTAGCATAACTTTCTTGTAACCAAACCAGGACTAACCTTCACACCCGGTCTACAATGCAATCAAATGATCAAGAGGCATCATTGACTGCATGTGTCCAATGCGACTCCTCCAAACTACTGTAAACAGGAAAGTTTTATGATGTACGCTCTTCAGCATGGGCATATAATGAGAGGATTTAAAGTAGCACTGACTCAGCGTTTTTTCTCCCATGAATAAGTAAACGGAGCAGAGCATTTTCTGGCAGAATCTAAACTGAATCTAGTGTTGTGGTTGACAGTGATGGACAATTGTGGTAGAAAAAAAAAGAAGATAATGGTTGTTAAAATCTGGCTAGTGTACTCATTCCTTCGAGGTTAGTGAGTAGAGGGAGAGATTGAGTAAAAATGGACTGTGATAAGATTCATCACAGTTGTTATAAAACTATTTGTAATAAATGTGCAATATACCTGGGAATTTAACCCATGACCTTTATATTTTAAGTGCAGTGCTCTACCTGTTGATCTATAACAGACAAAGCATTTTTTAGTGTTGTAGCTGAGACCAGATCATTCAAGTAAGAGTCAAGAAGAGAGTTGAGTTTTGTCAAGGCTGAGTCCACATATCGATTCAGACTTGACTGAGCCACCTTTAGTTCCTTTGCAAGACATTAAAGGACCAAGAACAACAACTTTTCTTCTACTCTTTCCTCCTCCTTTAGTTTCTCAAACTTTTTCTCTTGGGATATCATCCAAACATAATGAGCGATAACTGAATTAGTTTTTTTTCCCCAGAAGTGTTTTTAGACATCAAGGTGATTTGACGGTAAGAGGTCATAAATCGTTGATGGTGGGTGTGCTGGTCCTGTGCTGAGTGGGTTGTTGAGCTGTCATTATCCGTCATTAGACTAATGCAGGCAGGCGCTAAGCCCTTGTCAGACCTCGAGTCGGTTCCTGTAGTCCTCGTCTGGGAGAACACAGTCAATTAACATGTGCTGGCTGATCTTCATTTGCCGTGAGATTGTCCAAACATGGCACAAACCTCACCACCCACATATCTCAACACTCAAACTCACATTTCAATGTCCACATGTGATGCCTAATTAACATTCCTGTAACACTAGACAAAAATCAGCTTTTTTTACACGTCAGATGTCTTTCAGATGTGTTTGATACTATATATTAAGGCTGAAAACACAGTGTCTAATCATTTCTAAGAACTAAATTAATACAAATTAATATTTGAAATATTAAATTATTGATATAAATTAATAATAGTAAGAATGAAAAAGTAAAAATAAATAAATAAATAAATACACATCCAAATGGCAAGTAAATATATTAAAAAATAAATGAAAAACAAAAAAAACTGTTTTTTTTCTATTCAATCTATCCCCATCTACATTCCCTTTTCTCTGCATATGCCTCTTATTATTATTTTTTATTTATTTATTTATTTATTTATTTTTTGACTGTATGTATATATATATATATATATATATGTTTATAGATATATGTATGTGCATATATATGTATATATAGGTGTATGTAGCAGAGACAGGTTAGCCCATTGCCTCCTGTTTTATGTTGTTTGTATATTTGTTTATTTGTCTGATCATTTGTTTTCTTTTGCATTATGCACTTCTTTTTTGTTTGTCATCAACAAGCTTATTGGTCCGACACTTGTTTTTCTCCACATTTATATTTGTCTATACTTATTTTTTGCTGTTGCTTTCTTTATGCATTTATTTGTATTGTATTGTTTGCTTAATTAATAAAAAAAAAAAAAAAAAAAAAAATGAAATGAAATAATTGACACAGAAACTAAAAATGGATGGTCCTTGACTGATCAGGGCATTGTCAAATTAAAAATGAATAATAATAATAATAATAATGTGCTGCAATACTGTGTGGCTGCACTTTGGCATGAAGCTCTTAATGTTAAGTATGACATTGAGGGAAAGGGGTATTACATTTCTGATTGAGAATTTATGGGTGCTTCTCAGAGATAAGCCTGGAAGCCATAAAGATATTATCATACAATAAATGTGTCATCAACCAGCCTGCAGGACTTAATGCATTTGAAGCACGCCGTGAAATCCAGACAAAGCAAATCCAAACAGAGCTCTTACGATTAAAACACACATATACATTCAAATGCGCACATAGAAGGACTTTGTTCTGTACAAAATGACTGATGCTTCATGGATTAAGGTCGCTAACAATCATCATCAGAATGCATTGCAACTCAGAATGCATTGCATCAACTGATCATGAGTTTATGAATTTGTTGCATTCTGGGATAAAAATATATACATATGTTTATTTCAAAAATAAAAATCTGAATTTATTTAATTTAATTTTAATAATTTTATTTAATTTATTGTTATTTATTATTATTTCCCAAATGAAGCATCACATGAATCCAGCACTAAAAACTTCTATTAAAAATCTATGCCTGATCTCTGTCCCTTCTAGTCTCTTACCTGCTTGGCCGAGTGGTCTTTCTTTGAGGGGATGCATGGGCTGGAGGTGGGGGTCACCGGGGCACTGCGACTGCCCCCTTTAAACAACGATCGTACTGTCTCCAACCACCTCATCCTGGACAGGACCTCTGAATTCCAAAAAGTCTGGACAGCTTTAGCAGGCCCGACGAGCTTGAAAGAGCAGTTTGGAACTGTGAGATCCTCTAAAGAAGTCCAGCTAGATGTGTCCAGAGGTACAGATGGAGAAGAGGCCAGATACTGGAGCAGATTACAGAGCGGACTGGTTATGATCTGCTTTACAGGTCCTGTCCTTCTCTGATCCCCCCTCCTGCCTTTACTCAACCAGCCACCAGCAGAGTGACAATCAATCCTTTTCCTGCTTTTCTCCTTCCACCATCTGTCGCTTTCCCTTTCGCCCCCTCCCGATCCCTGTCTCTGTCTCTCTCCCTCTCTACCCCCCCCCCCTCCCCCCTTTTCTCACCCTTCCAAAGACCCCATCTTACTTCTCAGTCTCTGACCGAGCACAGTCCCCTGGGGTGTCCCATGTTGTAATTGCGATCACTGAGTTGATTCAGTGGCATTCAGCCTGACGCTCAGATTCTTGAACACAGATTAAGTCTCTACACAATACAATCACATTGGGAAGCGGTATCTTAGAGCTAGCATAGCACTGGAGGGAAGCACTGTAGACAGACTGTTTAAACCAGAACAGACTGGAAGTATGGGCTTAGGGTGCACTGGACAGAATGAAGAATGCTAAGCCGCAGATATGGGCACTCAGTAGTGAGCCAGACCCCCAACCGTTTCTGACACAGCCTGAGCATAAGCTTAGTCCAAACCAGTAAAATCTTTCCACTGGCTAACAAATATCTCAACATGCTCTCTGTTGTTCCAGGCATTGTTCTTTTGTGTTTAAATGACTTCAAATAATTATTGAGAAGAACTAAGAATACAAAGGGAGATATGATATAGTTAAAGTGGCAGTTCACCCAAACAACTTATTTTTCTCCAAACAATGAAAGTCAATGGGGTCCAATGTTGTTTTGGACCTCAATGAATCTCAATTCATTAAAAAGCTGGAAATGTCTTTAAAATTTTTTCTTCAAGTCATACAGGTTTGGAACGACAAGACGGTGAGTAAATAATATAAAGTTTTTCATTTTTGGTGAGCTACCCCTTTAACTGGGTATACAGAATAGCATTTGTATGCATGGATACACTCAGTCCCAGCAGTGTTTATTCTTCAATTAAATGCTGTCCTGAAGCATCTTGTCAAACTCTCTTATGCTCTACATGCCTTCACAGTTTCTTTGTACAGACATGAAGAGAGACACATTGGAAAACTTCTGACAAGGACACGATAGGACATGAGCCCAAACAAAGACAATATTATAGAGAAGATGAACGTAGATTAATAGTGCTCTATATTAAAATATATATATATTTCAGATTTGGAACTGACAATACAATACAATAAAATCAACATTTATCTTGACTCGTCCACCATCTTGAATGTTTTTTCTTTAAAAAAAAAAGAAAAAAAAAAGAAACTTGTCGCAATGCATTGCAATGGAATAGCATTTTCTGTGAGCAATACATGCAAAGCACCCTTAAAGTTTGGGCAAAGGTACCTTAGAAGCCAAAATAATTATGCAATACCTGTTTTTGGAAGAGCCTTTATATAGTGGGGACGCTTTGATGCCTTAAAATGTTGTCTATGTGGACAGCACACTTATACCTCTTTTGGATAGACATCCGCTTTTTGACATACCTCTTTTGACCTATAACCTCTTTTGGATAGACATCGGACTTAAAAAAAATATATTAATGGCTATACCTGTCAAAAACATCTAAAAAATAACAAAGAATAAGAAAGTTGGCATAAATGGAGCATGGCCATGATCTAAATGTCAGTTACTGCTTAAAGTGCATATCTAAAATGACCTGTTTTCAGTATGCGTGTCATAACATTAATAATTCTGCATTAAGAGAGGCATGTTTGACAGGGCCAGACATGCAGGCTGCACCATCTGTGGCCCATGGCTCCGGCTCTACTGTCTGTGGAGAGCTGGATACTACAAAGCAGAAATCATATGGAAAGCTTTGGCTTAACTTGTCTGGGTAATCTCTTTCATATACCACCACGACTTCACACTGAGAATGACTGTGCCAAACCGCATTTTACTTGCACTTTTGGAGGGATGAACGTGAGAACAGGGAGTGATATATTTTATGAGGCAAATAAGATGTGTCAAAATGTGGTTATTCACCAAAGAATAGAACAAATCTTGCAGGAGAGACGCAAATCATATCCTCATCTTTGTCTCTGTGGGGTTTACCTTCTCATTTCCCATTATTCCGTCTGTTAAGCATCTAACCGTTTCAGACCGGTCGCGGGGGATACACGTTTGTCATATGTAATGTGTATTGTGTTTACATGACAGCACGTAATAGACTTGCTCTGTATGTAAAATCATTCAATTCCGGCCTTGTAACAATCCAATTAAGCTTTAAACGATGCCAAACAGAACAATATCCCAGTTTAAATGGGCCCAGAGGGAAGGCAAAGAACAATGGATGGAGAAAGTATTCCTCAGATGCTTCACTGCTGAATCTGTTTTAGATGCTATTATGAATATAACTCACCCAAAGCCCCTGAAATGAATGGATTTGTTCTTGGCAGATCCATATCACTCAGCATAGGAAGACTCCATATCTGCTTCATTTTCAGCATCTGCTGAGCTAAAACAAGCGAAAAAAGCTTGGCACGAGTGTAAAAATAAATCAATCGATTTGCAGTGCGGGCAAGTGAGCATTTTAAAGTGAGAGGGTATGTGTTAAGACTTCACACATTGTTGAGCGCTTTCAAACACAGATGGTCTAAAGATCGGTTGGAATAGTGCACTGTTTCCAAACTCAACTTTCAGCAATGCAATTATGGGCTGAATCTGAAAAATCAACTTATTTAGATGTGTGGTTAAATGAATTTAGAAACATCACAGTGTTTACAAAGTAAAAGACAAGCAGTTGTGCTCCATAAATCTCCCCGCAATCTTGAGTTAGATTTCCAGTTATGCTATACTTCCAAATAACACCACAAGCATCTGTTGACCAAACAGTGATTTTCGGAAGTTCAATACTATTGACATCATAGAGCAAAATGGAAATGCAGTTTCCTCCTTACAGTCTATTACAAACTTAAAGGTCATAGCAAAACAAAAACTTTACTAGCATCATAAGTGGACCTCAGGGAATATTTTTATTACATTTTTTAAGTATATTTCATTTCATTTTATTTAATAGAATATAATTTTAACTTCCCCATAATTTGATAACAATCTCTTTGCAACAATTCAATCTATGGCAACAACTATTAAGGTCGTCATGAAATGACCCTATTTACTTTGTTAGCACACATATTACTAGTCTTGTGGTGAACAATGAATCTAAGCAAGTTAATACAAATTTTTATTTATTTTTTGTCTTGGTAATCTTTTATCAAGACGTCTGTAGACGTCAGTTTGACGGCTTGGGTTGAATATCCCCGACCTTAACCACTCCCCATAGGCGCCGATACCGTGGGTGCTCCGGGGCTCGAGCACCCACGGAAAATACCGAGCACCCACGTGTGCCGGACTGCCAGTAGGCTACATTCATTTAAAATTAAACATAGCAGTTGGTGCTATGTGAAGCGTCTGTCACACTGTGATTGGTTATGTCGCTGTCAGTCGCCTGCTCCATATCCTTTCCATCAATCACAGCGTTTCTCGGATGAAAACGCCTCTTTAGTGACCCCGCTCTGTACGCAGAGACACGTTCCTCCTGAAGAATTAACCACAATGGTGAGTCAACAAATCAAATTTATACTGTGTGGACTTGTGTGACAGAGTCCTGCACTGGTTCGGGTACCCGACGGGTGACCCGTAAATTTTACTCAAACGGGTGCAGGTCGGGTCGGTCACGGGGGAAACACGGGTCTAAACACGGGTTTAAAACAATCACGTGCAAACGTAAAAATATATGCACATTTTTAGGAACACATGTACAAAAATATGCCTGTATTTCAAGTTAATAAAATAATTTAAAATCCACATCAGTTTATTTGAGCCTTGAGCCCACGCCCTCCCAGGAGTCTCTATACCTACTTTCACTTTTAAAAAGTCATCATAACCACGCGCGCGATCTGCTTGCAGTCGAGATGGATGCTGAGGAGTTGAAGAAAATAATAGCTAGTGAAAACTGAAGAAAACAATGTTGTGAAAGGCTTAGCTGATCGCGGTTACGTGTCAGTTAAACTTTTCATCTCCAATCCTGTCTGTATTTGTGAGAAGTGGCGCTGTCCTGAGTTGAAAGATAGCCTACTTTACGGCTTTATTATCAAGTATATAGGTGTGTGTAGTGTTCGTGTCGGCAGCTGTCCATTTCCTAAGGTTCTGAAATGCAAACATTTTTTGACTTTTTTTTTTTTTAAAGGGCGAGCACCCACGGAGGAAAACATAAATCGGCGCCTATGCCACTCCCCTCCAACCGTCAGTCTGCTATAAGCAAGGGATAGAGAGGAGGTGCGCTAAAATAAAATCCTGCCCACAATTTAATATTCCGTTTCACTTGGAAATACGTTACAACACTGAAGTAAAGTCGGTTGCAACTTCTGGTTCATGAGAACTTTAAGATCAGCCAGAAATGATCAGGGGCTTTGAAAGAAACAAAAAAATCCTCAAGTGCTAATTTTTAACATTGTGAACCTTCAGAAGGATTTGCAAAGCAGAAGGTGCTATACTATTGTCAGGAACTGCACAAGATTTGGCAAACATTCTCGAACACTACTGTTTTACCTCAGCATGACTGAGCAGACCAGGGGCTGTATTCACAAAGCATTTTATCTTACCACTAGGAGTACTCCTAAATCGCACTAAAAGATTTTAGCTAGGAGTTTTCTCTTAAAAGTTATTCACAACGCCTTTCAGACCTACTCTTAGTAAAGAAAAATGACAACAACTAAACTAAGAGTGAGTCTTCGTTGCTATGGATGACGTCATTACTCATGCACGAGCTTGACTGAAGTGACCACCTTGATTGGCTGATTGTAACGCGGGAATGATTCCAAACACCTCCCCTACGATGATGAGTGACAGGTGACAGGTCTGAGAATGCGTGCGCTACACAAGTAGTGCGAAGGACGGAAGATGATGAATAACTGAATAAATAGCCTAAATGAATAAAGAGTAAGGCAAAACAAATAGCCTAGTAGCCTAATGAAACATATGGATTGATGCAATATCTTTGCAACATTATTGAATTAATCTGTCACTATATGCCTCTGCCTACGTTTGCAAAGAGAAGAACATTTTAATTTGATTCACAATGAAACGTTACAATTAGTTTACATGCAATGAGTAGCCTAGTTCTGGTTGTTGTTGGTGGCGTTATTGCATCCCTAGTTATGCCTACAATGCAAAATTGTTCCCTCACGATTGGAAGCTCCTGTAGCCGCCGCATACGCATTTCAAAACATCACAACGTGAAATGCCACAAAAAGCGGTTTGTGAATAGGTCTTAGTGAGTTAGGAGTCCTCTCGACTTCTTTTAAGCTGTCCCATGCTTAGGTGATACTTTTAGGGCTAAAATGCTTCGTGAATTAGTCCTAAAGTTACGAGTGACACGCCCATTATTTTTAGGAGTTGCTCCTAAATTCGCCAGTTAGGAGCTACTTTTAGCCTTAAAATTCTTTGTGAATACGGCCCCAGGTTTCTAATCACCCAATATTTATCACTAACATGTAAAAGTGGGTGGTAACTGAATCTCTGTGAGGTCACAAAGTTGCATAAGAGACATTTTTGTACTTTATGTTCAAAAGATTCTGAATTTCAGTATGTTTTCATAGTACATCAAGCTATTTTATCTCAAAGGAAAATTTGATTCCTCATGATATGACCCGTTGAAGCAAAGGCCAGGATGTAGAATATACTGCCAGTTCACTCTTTCACAGAAAAATAAACACTATCTTCACCTAACCAACCAGGACTATGGCTGCTCCAACAACAGCAAATGGTGGTTAGGCTTTGGCTCCATTTCACGAGGGATCCGGCCAGGCTTCCCTCAGCCTCCGCAGACCCCAAGGTAAAGAGGGCCTGGTCTGGGGACGTTGGTTTGGATCCTCTCCCTGCACTTCAGCTATCCCACCGCTGCTTTTCAGCACTCACTCTATAGTAAGCGCCTGCCGGGGACCTGGTCTTTCATCCTAGGCCAGGCGGCTAGAAGGAAAATCAATAGGGCCGTAACCATCTCCCCATAAGAAAGCTATTAGCATAAACCAAGCCATGCAGCCCAATTCATTCACATGCAGAAAGATGACGGGTCATTTCTTTTTAACCTCAAGTTTAAAAATGACAGACTTTTGTTAAAGGAAGAGATTTATGTGTATGATATTTTAAAACAGAAAAGTCATTTTTAATTGTAATAATATTTAACAATATTACTGCTTTTACTGTATTTCCAATCAAATAAATGCAGCTGAGTATTGTATTGCTGTATTTTAAAGAAATAAAACACGACAGAGAGCAAATAGTACATAAGCACACAGAAAACCTGTCTGATACAATCTGGCACAATTTTAAAGAGAAGTAGGCCTCTAACAAGTTTCTGGCGTCTGATCAGAGTAAGTAAACAGGTCCTTTTATTGGACTACAGTCCGAGCGTAGCTTGAGCAATCACTGAAGGGTTGAAAGTGTTGAGTTTTGCTTAATATTCAAGAGTTTATATTGTTACCATCCTTGATGAGGCCCCACGCATACTTCAAAACAGAAGAACAAGCTAACATTTCTGCCCTACAATTTGAAACCTTTATCACACAAAACTCCCTCAGAGTTCCTCATCTCAAAAGGCAGTCTTTCATCTGCAACCCCCCATCCTGTAAATCCCATTAAACACCACACACTCTCAGACATCCCTATACATCAAATGGGCAGCGCTGTCAAGAAGGAAATGTCACGGGTTGCGTCTAGTCCGTGCTTCAGACGATAAAAACAGCCCTTATTTAATTCCACCTCATAACCTGGATTTGATATACAGCTTTTTGAATCCCGAGTGGCAGGTTGTTTGCAAGCAAAAGCGATGCAGATCAGCTTAATTGAACATCCAACAATGCACAAGGAAGGACTTTCGATACCATATGCAGCACAAACATAGATACCACAAATTGCGAGGTTACAGATGTGATAAACAAAATCATAAAGTGAAATGCCTACACAGCCTTGTTGTCTCTCTTATCCTCTGCCAGCGCCTCCCAGAGACTTTCAGCAACAATCCACTTTGTGATGACGGCTCATGGACAGACACACATATGTAAACAATTACACAACTAAAGACAAGCCGACACACATGACAATTGGAAATGGGCTTGAATTAGTGAAACTAAAGCCCCAGTGTTTGCATTGATTGAGTCCTGCTGTTAATAACTGGACGGTGACCTCAGACGTGTTTCCAGCCCAGAGTCTCTGGAAGAGCCCGTCCAATTCCTGCCACTGTGCGGCCGCTCCAAAGAAAACAGAGGCCAGATAAACAACAGAGATCACTACACGGATTGCGTCACTCAACAGAACTTTTGAAGCAGAATTTTCCGGTGTAAAATGTCACCGGCTTTATTAGTGCTAATGATGTCTCGGGGAGAGAAAGAGTCATGACAAAGAACTATATATATATATATATATCGCTGGATTTTTTACAAAGACTTTGAAGTGTTATTATTATTATTCAAAAAATCATGTCAAAGAAAAATAATAAAATGAAAATAATGAAATTCTAGGGGGGGGGGGGGAATTGTTTGGCTTAATCTTTTACCGGTATTATTATATATTATATTTCATTATAAGTATTTTTGTAATGTCATAGTAATATAAATTCAATATAAATTCAATATAAATTGATACTTTTATTTGTTCTTTTTTATTTACTTTAATAGTTACACCCCTTGGCATTATTTTCTTCATTTTTATTCAACTTTTCATCAATTTATTTTACAAAAATGTATAAAACCAACAAAGAGCACATTTCTAAGAACTTGCCACATATGTTTTAACTAAAATTTGAAAGATGTTAGTTTTCCTTTTCATCACCACAGACCATTTTTATTATTTAACCCCACCCCTTGTATAAAAAAAAAAATCCACACTGTGAGATGCACATTATATCACTTCATATCTAAAAGTGACAAAATTCATTTCCTTATCAAGTTTATTGCAAGACATGAAATATGATGCATTGTTTTTTTTTACAGTTTTGTCTTTTCGATGAAGAATATCCTGAACTTTTCAGAGCACAACTTCAAGAAAATGTAAAACAGCCCTGATTCTTCTGTACTAAAAAAATAAGCTATGAATACCTCTCTGTAATCTGAATTTACTACTCGCATAAGATTTACAACACTGCCAGATCTAAAAATAAACGGGCAGAGCCTTTTTCATATTTTCAAAAACAAAACCAACCCTCAGTTACAAAACATTGGCACGGCAGCAGGGTGCAGAGCAGATCTGGGTGCAGTGTAATGTGTTTGTGTGTCTGCAGTAAAGGGCAGGCGTTATCGACAGCGTCCATCATAGACAATAACCCATCTGGGTGTAGAAGTTGGGACAGCCTAGAGAGGGATGGGTGACTGAAAGCAGAAACACGGGCGGATTTGGTCCTCCACACCACAGCTGGTGGAAACGGAGGTCCTGCCAAAACAAACTACATCAAAAACAACACAATTGCCCTGTCATACACAGGAAAGACAAACTGGGGTTTCGCCAAAGCATATTATCTGCATATTAAAGAACCCAATAGATTTCTCTCAATATAATGCATTAAAGATTTAACATTGTTTTTTTGTTTTGTTTTTTTTGTGCATTTCTTGCAGCATGATGAAGCTACACTGAAAGAAAAGGTGTTAAAAAACATTTTCACAATTTAAATTTCACAATTAATTAGGCCTAAAAACTGACTGAAAAAACTGAAAAAAAAGACTGAAAAAAACATACATGAAAAATATATGTTTATGATAGGCATTTGTACGGTGGCCGAGAGGTGCAAAACAAATCACAATTACAAAAACAAAATAACAATTCAGAAAACACAACGACAATTTAGAAAACAAAATAACAATTCAGAAAACACAACGACATTTCAGAAAACACAACGACATTTCAGAAAACACAACGACATTTCAGAAAACACAACGACAATTCAGAAAAAACGGAAAAGGTAGGTATATTTTGAGAATGACGTACTTATCACTGATTGGACGAGATACCTGTCAATCAAGAAATTTGTGATCAACTTTGTTTTGCTATGCGAAAATAGAACGCATTAAACTTTTACTTTGAAGAAGGACATTCATGTGCCGTGATTGTGGACATGCTGGCGACATACCACATAATATTTACTATATTAATAGTGTGTCATGAGTTTAGTATGCCTGAGCACATGGTTAGCATGAGTGTTTCGCGATTAGCGCGATAGCCCGCTATTCATTATAACTGGTCATAATGATCGAGTGTATGAGAGTACATGATGTTGTTTCAGTCATATTTAGTTTGTAAAAAGCATGAGATTAGAGTGTTACTACCAGCTGTCACACGTCATTTTGGGGCTAGCTAGAGCATGAGAACTGCACAGAGAGAGTGTTAAATAGCTTGTTGATCATATTTTTCCTTCTAGTGTAATGGAATGTTTAAAGTCACTTATGTGTACAACGGTCATTACTGTAAAAAAGTGATATACATGTTGAGATTGTATGTTTTGAGCTTTTGTTATGCATATTCTCTTATGCTTCATTCTGAGTAAATACACCAACAAAGAAGCCTTCACTGCAATGCTCTCTTTTATTTCATTTTTCGACATACCACTACATTAAAAGCTGCGTCGACTAGGACAGTTGTTCGGCTACCGGACAACGTGGTTAGTAGCCTACTTCTCTGCAGAAGTTGCGTGTTAAACGTGATGCCATATGCGGCTGCTGCAAGAACTCAACCCACCAGGGACAGAACAAGGACATGTCGTAGATTCGTTAGGCGTACCTATCACTGGGACCGAACTATCTTTGGCACGTTGATGGGTACGATTTGTTTCTACCGGTACTTCCAGACAGTATCGCTTGATTCCGGTTCTGGCTTGATTGACAGGTATCTCGTCCATTCAGCGATAAGTACGTCATTCTCAAAATATACCTACCTTTTCCGTTTTTTCTGAATTGTCGTCGTGTTTTCTGAAATGTCGTTGTGTTTTCTGAAATGCCGTTGTGTTTTCTGAATTGTTATTGTGTTTTCTGAATTGTTATTGTGTTTTCTGAATTGTTATTTTGTTTTCTAAATTGTCGTTGTGTTTTCTGAATTGTTATTTTGTTTTCTAAATTGTCGTTGTGTTTTCTGAATTGTTATTTTGTTTTTGTAATTGTGATTTGTTTTGCACCTCTCGGCCACCGTACATTTGATCTGAGAAGACATGCCAGTCTTGCTCATGAGCGAGACCTTTCCATGACCAGACAGTGGAACCACGCAATCCCACAGGACTCGGCTACAGACATTACACTCACATTAATCATTGCATTTCTTGACAATGCAATCAGGTTAGTAAGACATGTTCCCCATCTCACAGTTTTTCCCTGCATGTCTGGCAGGTGCAGCTTGGGAAAAGTGGCACACCGCAGTGTTTGTGTAGTACATCAAAGCCACACATGTGTGTGTCCACTTAAGTGTGCGTGAGTGTGTGCACGTCAGGTATTTACTTACGCTCTGAGCTGCTGGTGAAGTTTCCCTGGGAAAGTTGCTAATGTGATTTAAATGAGCATGTATGGTACAAACAGCATCTAGGATCAGAGCGCAGTAATAATAGCATTCAGAAGCAGAGCAAAGGGTCAGACGATACACCCCAAACCACACAACTTTTACTTAGATCAATGCACCAGGGCTGCTCCAGGATTTCACAAAGCAGAAAAGAAACGCAACCTTTTTAGAAGCACTTTCACTCGCTTTTCAGTAACGGGCAATAAGTGAGAATAAACAACCTCCCTTTGTCCTTGCAATGACCTGGCGGGACCTGTAAGTGTTTTCAGGGCTTGAAAAAGCTCAAAATACAGGGCTTCACAACACCGCAGGTGTGCAATCAAAGGTATATCCCACCACTCAATACTACACTCAGCTGTGTTATCTTTGTGTGTTTAATCTGTGCGATTAAGACACTTCCTGTTGTATCGCCTTGATAACCCTGCTGGAAAATCCCGTTTGAGATGGTAGCTGTGTTTTGGAACATGATACCTGATTTTACCTTTAAATTGGTCCTTAGCTGGTCTGAGATGTTCACTGGCTCTTAGCTTGCCTAAGCTGCACAAAACTGGTATAAGATGGTCTCTGCCTGATCTTTACCTGGATATTAACTGGTCTAAGATAGTCATTAGCTAGTCTAAGCTGGTTCAATGTGGTCATCAGCTGCTTAAGATGGTCAATGGCTGATCTAAACTGGTCCAAGGCGGCCATTAGCTGGTGTAGGCTACTATGGTCTAAGCTGGTCTAAAATGATCATTAGTTGGCCAAGGCTGCTCATTAGCTGGTCTAAACTGGTCATAAACTGGTCTAAGAAGGTAACTAGCTAGTCTAAGCTTATCTTTATCTGGTCTTAAATAGTCATTAGCTTGCCTAATTTGCTTATTAACTGGTTTTAGTTAATCTATGCTGAGTATTAACTGGTCTAATATGGTCTAAAATGGTCAATCGCTGGTTATTACCTGGCCTAAGATGGCCCTTCTAAGAGTGTCATTAGCTGGTCTAGACTGCAAATGAAGTGGTCTAAGATGGTCATTGACTGATCTAAACTGGTCATTAACCCTCTGGGGTCTGAGCTGTTTTCTGGGCCCTGGAGGTGTTCTGACATGCTCTGACATTTGTGCTTATTTCTGTTACTTGTGACATTTTCATGGCTAAAGTCTAATTACACTGTATTCAGCACAAACTCTGCTACAATAATATATCAGCAGCATGTATGTAAAAGTTTGTAGTTTTGAGATAATGACATTTATGCGTGGTTTGTGAAAATACAAAAATAAATTCTCACTGAAATAAGGTCATGAAACCCCTACTGATTATTTCTTCACAAGACTTTTGAAAATTGTATGACGTAGCCTAGAATATTTGCTCTAAAACTATGTGAGAATCACCCTGACTGCTCATTCAGAGAAGACAATATATTGATTTAAAAAATTTACGACGTGTTTTGTGTTAGAAAGCAATATGCGAAGGGGCGGATCATCTCATTAATATGAAAGCTTTCCACACCTGAGAAAGACAAAGAACCTCCCTAATGGCCCTATTAGGAGCTTATCAGGGCCCATCATTCTGACCACCCTTGCACAAAGAATGAGGAGATTTAAAAAAGAATGGCTTTTAAAATTGTTTGGATTTATTTACAACACAACATAATCCAAAGATACACAACAAAAAAGCACTTATTGAAGAAAGAGACCTTTGTGCCATTCCTAAAAACATTGTACATACCTTTCATTTTCTAAGGTGTTTGATTTTCACTTTACCATGTTCATGTACAGAGACATGTACTGTGAATGTTGAAGTCAGCAGGACTCAGTGGCATCTGGGCCCTGAAAAAAAAAAAAAAAAGTGCACATACTGATATCAAGAGAAAGGCCTGCACGATTTTGGGAATACATTTTAGATTTTTCTTGTTAAAATTGCTTTTTAAAATTCACAGAATACACACACACACTCACACAAATGTTTCCAACAATATATAATGAACACCAGGTTTGTTGTGCCTTGTAGGTATAGGCTATGCGCAGTGCTGCATAAAATAATAACAATATAGCAGCCTATATATATTTTCAAAAAGATTTCAGTAACAACTAAGCTAGAGAAAAATATATTGATTATCATGTTACTTCAAATGTTTCCATTCGTTATGATGATATGAAATGAGATAATAGTAAAAACATGAAGCCGTTTGGAGCGTTTTGCTTTTCCAAAATATGATACATTCAAACGCGATCGCGATCAAAAATATGATACATTAAAACGCGATCGCGATCAAAAATATGATACATTAAAACGCGATCGCGATCAAATATAAAACATTATGGTTAGGCCTACCATATACATATCTACGTTTGAGCAGATATCCACAAACACAGTAACAGTAAACACGGGTCTAAATATTATAATGTTCACCATATATCTAGCAACAGTTCAACTGCAATGTGAAATGTATGCAACAATAGCAAACTAATATGTAAGAATTTCTTACCTTATCTTTCTTGTCTTCAAATATCGTTCTTCTTCTTCTGATGTAAATCCAATGTAAGCTCAGGCACGTCTTTCAAACTCGACGAAAAGTGAAGTGAAGTGTTTTGTTGTTGAGGTAATGAGGGCGATCGCGTTCCATGTGGAGATTTGCATGTGAATATCTTTTGCGCGAGTGGGTGTGGCCGAATTAAAAATAATTAGGAAGCGTTTGAGAAGCTGGACATCTTGTTGGTTTTATACAAATTACTTAAACAGAGAATATTTGTTTTCGTTTTGAATCCGATCATTTAAAAGTACACACTTAAATGTTTATAAAGGTGTATGGCTCATAAATGTGTGACAAGTATTCGCTGAGTTTTGTTTCAGTTTATAGACGTGCTCAAGAAAAAAAAGTTCACCGCGACGGAGAGGCAGAACGCACACACTGTTTATTTTCTTTATTTTACAAAAGCACAATGTTTTGATTTGATTGGAAGTGGACACATACAAAAGTAGAAATACCACAGATTCTTTTTTTATATTTCTTTTTTCTGTATGACCATAAATGACGGAGAAATTTAAGTTTATAGTGCTACAATGTGGAGAAAATCCAGCAAAACGCGCCGGCGCGTTTGTCGACCTCAGAGGGTTAACTGGACTAAGATGGTCATCAGCTAGTTAAGATAGTCAATGGCAACTAGCCTGATCTAAGCAGCTCATTAGCTGGTCTAAGGTGATAATAGATTAAGTTGGATTTTCCAGCAGGGAAGACTCATTGGGCGCATGCTGCTGCTAATGCTAACTTCTCAGCTGGGCTAACAGACAGCAGCCAATCTCTAATGAGCAGCCAAAGTGGCCTGCGAGTGGCGCATCTGTTGTGGTTTTGGCATGCACGGCAGAAACTGCCACAAAGAAAACTCCCATCCATTTTAAAAACCATAAAAAGACCGCACTGTGCTGGAGGGAAAAAAGAAAAATGAAGGAAAAAAAAACTGCTGGCTAAACATATTGTTATTGAATGGAAATGTCCATTTTCTGAGAAGTGTTGAAAAGGCGCCACAGAACCGATGTTCTGCGTCCAAGCTGAGTCTGATAGACTCATCCCTATTATTAGTCAAGCATGGTTACAGTGCAGCACAGATTTCTAGGATGGAGATGAGTCAGCCGAGATATTGAATATGGTGTAATACCTCGTCATCTGGGCCCTGTGAGTCATATATGAATTATGTATATGTGGTTGAAAACAGCAAGAACATGACTATTCCATTGATTGCGATGCATAGGTCATGCCTACAGCACACTAATGCTATCTATTACACACTATCAACTCAAGCACAGGGCCAGAAAAAATCAGAGAGCTCATTGCTAGAGAGCCAAATTATTTTCTCTCTTCCATGAAGCCATTCGATAGATCTGTGTGAGGACAAAGAACACAATTTAACCAGTTATTTCCTATAAATATTCCCCTCCTCCTCCTGTCTCAAATGTCATACTTGTGCATACTGCAGTCTAGAACCAAATTATGTTTAAAAGTCAATGTCATTCTTGATTCTTGAGTGCCTCGTAAAGAGACAACGAATCGCATTTGAACATTTTAAATTGAACACAATGAATTAAATGAATTTTGAAAGCAACTGTCCTAGTTCACTTTCATAATCTGTCAAAAAGCAGATTGAACATTCTGTTGTATATTTACTTTAGTGTTTGACAAAAAAAAAAGGTTTGAGGCAGTTTTTGCTTTCCCTGGGAATCGAACCATGACTTTGGCGTTGCTAGTGCAGCACTCTATACTATTTGAGCAACAGGAATGCTCTTTTTTGTCATTATATATATATATATATATACACTCTTTACTTTTCGTTATTTGGTTTTGTTTTTATTTATTCCCAGTTAGTCATTTTAGTACCTCAACCTAAACTTATTTCAGTTATTTGCCAAGGCAACAAATCTAATTTTCATTTTGGTTAAGGTCTTCATCTAATATTTATATTTTGGTATGTCATATAAGCTGGATTTGAACCTGCGTCCCTGACAGCTCTGTGTCATAAGCACATACACTCCATAGAATGGCACAGATTGGACCTTATCTATTTTTTCAAACAATGTTTTTGACTTCTGTCTTTATTGTTTTCTTCTCTCTCTCTCTCTCTCTTATTGCTTTGCAGTCGAGTGTATTAGCACAGACGATTCCAAAATTGTGTAAAACCATTTCTGTTTGACATCAAAACAAACTAGAGTAAATGAGCTAACGGCGTCTGCCAACAGAAATATGAGAAAATATGGGTACACTCGCTCTCTCAGTGATGGAGTACAGCAGATCCAAAAGAGTGTGCCTTGCTTTGAGCCCTGTGAGGCTGGCTGCGGTCCCTGCATGGTGTGTTAGCGAACAACGGTCCTGTAGCAATCCTATTCCTTCTCTCGGCGTCCCTCCGCTCTGCTATAAAGAGATAACACACCACAATCCTGGCAAAACCGCTAATGGTGCTGTAAAACTTTCTTTCCCGACTGGCAAAGACACTTCAGCAGGACGCATGGGCGAGTACATGTAGAACTCCCTTATAATGATAATGCCAGTTTAAGAGTGAATACCACTGCAAACAATGGGATACATTCATCATGAGCAGATACCACACAGATGCTGGCCTAGATTTAACACATCCTCAACATACGGTGTGGGCGAGGAACTGCATTTTGTCAAGAAGTCTTTATGTGTGCATGCCTTTGTATTTTACAGCTCTGTAAAGCAGATTCACATCAGTGGACAAGGGAAAGAAGCTATAAACGAAGAACAGGGAGACAGACGTGATTGAAGGATGTCCAACATCATTACCAGCCCCAAATGCCCCTTTTGATTGGATTATTTCTAAATACCACAATAAATATGCATCAAATTGACAAAAAAAAAAGACATCTGTTCCATATGGAAGTAAATGGCTAAACCAGCTCTGTTCACCCATCATGTTGTATTTATGATTTTCTTCCTTCAATAGAACACAAAATATCTGGGCCACGTTTTAATACAATAAAGGTGTATGAATGAGAACTGGGGCTTTCAGGCTTCAAATAGGAGGCAAAAGTAGCTAAAAATGGCCCATACAACTTGCACACTATATTCAAGTCAGGTGATGTCATATAACAACTTTGTGTGAGGAACAGACCAGAAGTTGATAAGCAAGTTGAAAAGATCAGTTAAAATTGTGAATGAATGAATCATTCATACCGGTTTTGTAAGATTCATTTAAATGATCAGATTCAAAATAACAATTTGTTCACGAATATGCTACTTCTCATGATAACTGTTCCTCACAAAGTGCTTCAGAAGACTATAGAGCACAAGTCATTTGGATCAGTTTTATTATACTTTTATAGTAATCATTATACAGTGTTTAAACAGCATCCAAAACTCAATATGTTGGGGACAAGCAATTTTGGTCTTTTTTTCCCTTCTATCAGATCAGCGATCTCCATAATCTCAGGGTCACAACAGACAGGCCCTGCAGAATTCAGTACGCCAATTACTTTAATCAAACTGAATCCCTTTGTCATGCTGTGACAATTTAAACTATAAGCTTTCATTGAGCGTTCAGCACCCAGAGTCATCTTCCCTTGACCTGACACCGATAAATATCCGCCCTGGTGTTTTGTTTCACACGGAGGTTGCGTGGCATGGTGGCATGGAGTGAGTTATCATCATCTAGAAATAGAAGCATAATTCACTTTCTCCATGCAGGTGATGATTCAATCAACCACTGCTTATGTTTTATTCATCTGCCCACCCACAGTTGCCTGAAGATGGAAACGCTGTCAGGATTGTGAAGGGTCAAACTGTGAGGCTACCATCAATCTAATGTTATTAGAATATTTTTAATAATCATTGTTCATGTTTTATAATCAAATGCAGGAATATATTTGGACACAAAGCAAAACGTCAAAACAACAGCAACACAAAACCTTTCCACTGCATTCACATTTTATTTAAACTTTAATGTGGACTCAGATCTCTTTGTAGTCTTTTCATTTACAGTATTTTTTTAAGCCCAGTAAAAAGTGCATTAATAATAATAATACTACATGTGAATTAATAACTGTACATGATCATATTTGGTTTTGATTTTAATAGATGAACTGTGCAGAGCTAACTAAAAAAGTTTCTGAAACTTGAAATAGCTGAAACTTACATGTTCTGCACTTTCAACATGGTAAGATGGTTTCATCAAACGTACTCCACACAATACATCTTTTGTCTTTTAACTCTGGTATACTTTAAATAATTCAAGTATTTGAGAATTACCCAATGGTGTTTATAATGGGTACTGTATAGTACTGTAATTCCACATCCATTACTTCTGCAGACCACCTAAGAGAGAGTAGACCCCAGAGCGGTGAGTGTACGTTAACAGCAAGGACCACCAGTTCAGTTCAGTCCATTGCGGGTGACATTTCCTTTCTCTGACCACAAGAATGCCCAGCATCTGAGAAACAGAGCGCATAATGGCTGTGGCCAAGCGCAAGTATTCATCAGCTCTTACTGTTTCAAGCTGTTTCAACTTCAGTTCACACTCACTGTGTCAAAATCGTGTTTCACAGAACATTCCATTTCATTATTCTGTTTCCATAAAATGTGAAATGTGAAATCTGGTGTGGATACCAAAGAACTAGCTGTCTTTGGCAGTTTGCACACTTGGTTTGCGGTTTGCTGGTGTGCACCTGAGTTTGGAAAAGTGCTTTCATGCCGACTGAACGAAACGAAAAGCTATAGTGTGAAAGCAGCCTTTATCTCTCTCTGAACGCAATGCTCTGCCTGCGTTATAAAAACATGTACCACCACCAAAACCAACATGACTCAACACATAGGGCCGCTAGTCATTTTTACGGTCCTGTTTAATAGAAATGGGTGGTAGCAGCGGTTAAGCATGGGCAGCAGATCCAAAGGGCTCTTCAAATGGACCATCTGGTACTACTGAGCATGCAAAGGCACCAGGAAAAAGATCGGAAGCGCTAATGTTTGTGGACTCAGTCACGGTCCTCACTCCAGACACCTGGGGGAAATCAAGAGCTGCCAAACACCACCCGGAAAAAACGGCAAACAGCATGATTTATCTGAGTATGGGGTCAGCTTCCTCTTCGCTCAACAAAACTAATTGCTGTTAGTCTTTCGCCGAGTGCTTGTTTTTGTTGTTTTGGAGGTTAGATGAGAGGAAACATGCTGCTCGGCATAAACACCCTGCCATAAATAGGTCATTTGTGTCAGATGTTATCAACAGGTCAACATTTTGTGAGTTCAGATAGGTGTAGATGGTTGAAAATAAGACGACCAGAGCAGCAGTTCTCCAAGTCTCTCTAGAACATCTGCCACAAATTTGCCAGACCAGAGGTGTCTTGGTTTAGCCAGGTTACACAATACTGATCCAATGGGTAATTACTGTAATTGTGTGGCTGCACATACAAGGCTAAATGTCTTGGCCTGCTGCATCATTACATCAATTACTTAGGCTTTCTGGAACCGTGTCTCTTCTGTGTAATTACATATTTAGGGCATTATAGTCATTTAACAGCAGTATAACATGGACAGAAGAGGGTTAGTAAAGAAAACAATCCTAATACTGTGTTTAAACATGTACTTATCAAATACTGTGTATGTTATATGTTAGAATTAACTGATTTAACAATCTACAGAGGCCTTTCAAAGGTACTATGGCGAAGAATTAGGCTTGTGTCGCTATATTCTGCCATACTTGTGTTACAATGAAAACCTAATTTGGTTCAATAAGTTATAAAAATGTAAACTATATTCATAACAAAATAATAACATAACAGAATACTTTAGCCAAAAATTTAAATTCTGATGGTATTTACTAACCATCATTTCTTTTCACAAATGTATGAAAGCATACAGTGAATACGTACAGTAGCAGCACAAATGAGATTTACTGTGTGAATATACTGTAGCAAACTGGTCATATAGACCATTATTATTATATGTATGAAAAACAGCACAAGGGAGAATCTACTAAACATCTCCTTTTGTTTTCTAGATATGAAAGAAAACCAAACTGGTTTGGAACAAAATGAGGCTGATTAAACGATGACAGATTTTTCATTTTTAAGTTTCTAAGAAGGTCACATATGAAGCAACCTGAGACACTGCTCGTTTAAACAAGAAATCTTTTGACAGAAAGCAAAATTTGTCAAGGTTGGATGATACGGTATGGCTACGCTCCATTCATTTATTCATCATTATTGAATCAGCAAGACCTTGCGACTGTGATCTTCTCTTGGGGTGAAACTAGAGAAGAATGGAACTGAATGAAAGCTATTTGTGCCACAGAAGTAATCTTGTTGGAACCTGTAGCTTGATCTTTGTGAAGGATGGGCTGTGAAGAACGGGCTCGCCAGTTTTAAAATAATGCCTGTCAAAATATGGAGGAATAACTCACAGACAGACTTGCACTCCCACCTTGCATGCAAAGACACATATGTTCACATATATACAGAATGAGAAATGTCAAAACCCCGAGGCAAACAACTCCCAAAACTGAGTGTAGAGATTAAGTTATGTAATATCACACAATAAGGATGGATGGACGGACAGACGGACGACAGACAGCTAGACAGACAGACTGACTGACCGAACGACAGAAGGATAGATAGTTAGAAAGTTGCATTAACAGTCAACAGTCAAACTAACTAGACCTGACAAGCTGGCACCATCTTCAAATATAAAGAGCGTGAGAGAGTTTTAGCGTGTGCCTCCAGCAGTTTCTTTCCTCTTACTTTCTGTGTAGGTGTATGCTCGTATTTTCAGAGAAAACACGCTGAAATATCAGTTTAACTAAGAATCACCCTCGCCTTCATTCATAAAAGTGTCCATCAAGAGCACAATCTTCAAATGAGCACACCGGTGCCTCGAAAACCAACTCGAGCAGAAATCACGCAAGGCTGTTGGGCTTTAATACAAAATAAAGTGACAGAATATATATGCCACAGGGGAAAAAAGTGTCAATTACATCCCCATAAAAGGCAAAGCTAAAGATCACCATCTCAATGAAGACAAGGTTTCTAGTGTTAACTCTGCAAGATGTAACTTTCTGTTCTATAAGATAACGAAGGCAGCTTCCTCTTGTCTCTCACAGACAGACGGTTAAATTACTATTCCCAGAGTTGGCTAGGTCCGGCAGAGACATCAGCCTCTGGGCTACATGTCTCATGCTTAGCTCCTAAACCCTCATTTCCGTAGTCTTCATCACTGCACTTCCCAAAGCACACACTCACTGACACTGACACAGAGGCTGTGTAACGTACCTTCTGTTTCTGAAAGAACAAGGTAAACAATAACGACCTTTGTCATAAAAAAACCCAATATAAAATAAAATTGTTATTATTATTATTATAGATCAAAATCAGATATAAAATGAATGTAGGGAAAAGAGAATTTTTGAATTTATTTGATATATTATATTATATTATTTTTTGCAGTATTCCCATTCAATAACCCCTCTTTCTCCCCAAAACGCCCTGCTTTCTCTGTCTGCTGACTCTCTTTATCAAGGCATCACAATCTCAAAATTAAAAGGTGTAAGAAAGCTGAATTTATTAGTTCATTACTGTCAGACATTTAAAAAGGTTGCGCTGTCTATTAATTGAAGTAGTGACTAATGATGGTTGTAAAATTATGTGCGAGTGTTTCAAATGAGGTGAGAACAGTCATTAAATCAAGCCGATTGATTAATGCCCTATTGGAAAGTAAATCCATTCTGTATCCCCACAGGAAAGTGTGTGTGGCCACACGCAAGGTCCAGTGCTGCGTCCATTTGATATAGCTCCCTCTGCTGGTAATGGTGCAGTGACATGAGAGTCAAACCAATACAGCATCCACACGCACGCATGCACGCACACACAAACTTGTATATTTGGCTTACGGGGACTCTCCATAGACGTAATGGTTTTTATATTGTACAAACTGTATATTCTCTCCCCCTACACTAACCCTACCAAATAAACCTACCCATCACAGAAAACTTTTGCCATTTTTTTCAATTTCAAAAAACACGGTTAAGTATGATTTTAAGCCATGAGACATGGCTCATAAACAAGAACACACACACACACACACATAAGATTTAAGTAATGCTTCACAATTAGGGTGCACAATTGTGTTAACATTAGATAAAGTCATTAAAATCTATTGATTTCTACAAGTAGGCAAGAAATGACCTTTAGTCAGGTGAACAACAGTGTCAGTAAAGTAAAATAAAGAAAGTCTCTCAAACAAAATAACATATTACTGGCAGTCATCAAAACCATAAATGAACCTTCAAGGTGCTATAAGTCGCTTGGCTAACTTCTGCCAGTTTCCTAACACTGACCACCTGCCAAACTCCAAAACTAAGCAAACACAAACGTGTGAAAGTATTGACAGGCAGAGAGTGTTTCTGACTGGCTAAAAAGTGTGGGCTACACCCCTAACGCTTTTTTACAGCTTAAAATGCCTTGGGATTACTCAGGAGACCTAATTCAGTAACATCTGTCAGGCTGAAGGGCCATTTTATGTGTGCTATTCAAATAAATCAATAGCAAAACCTTTAATCACACATGATTCTCCCTAAAAATAAATGAACAATTGCGCCTCTTCAACATCCACTCAGAAATCCTCATACTTGAAGTCTAACAAAACAAAATAAATAAGTGAATAAATGTGTCATTAAGTATCATGGCTTTGACAAACAGATCTGCTCATGCAAATCCAGAAACTATCTGTCCAGATATTGTCATTCACAGTACTCATCTCTCCCTCTCTATGCTTGATATGGTAATAATACACCATCTCCTCTCTCAGCCTACCCCTCTTCAATTAATTCAAATCCAATTAACTCTCCCACTAGCTTAACGAATGACTAATTCAATTTAGACAAAACAAATAAGCATTGGATGGCGCCCTTATCATCGCTTCCGTGACGTTCTTCTTTTTTTTCTTCAAATTGCCATCTAGCTCTGAAAATATGCGGAGGCTGAGGTTTATTGATGCCCCGTTATCTTGTTAAATCAAATCAGTGTGACATCAAATGTAAACCCAAGCCGATAAGGATGAAAACACGGGAACATCGCCAGCATGCGCACATACACGTGCGGCCACACAGAAAACCTCTCAAGCTCCTCCAGGGCAAACAAGTCATGGCATTTGGCAGCACGGGTTTCTGTAGTATGACTCACTGACAGCGTAAAGCCTCGCAAAACCGCCAATCTGTTTTATTAGATACCTGCAGTTATCATCGTAAAGTTGTTTACATGCTCCTGTCAATTGTCAAAATTGGAGGCTGGATGTAAGATGTCATTCCTACAGGTGTCCTAGCAGAGTAACCACAGGTGTGCTTCATTACGTAATGCTGGTGTTTGACAACCACCGTGTTGAAAATGTCCTTTAAATTGAATCAGTATATCATTGATACATTTTTTTTACTCTGATTAAAATGGCATGTAATTTTGATCATAGAATTTAAAAAACACACATTAAAAAAACAAGCATTAACATTAAATATAACATTTAATATTCAACTAATATTTTTATTAAGAACTAATTTATATCACTTTGTTTATGTTGTGGATAATGTAAAAATTCTGGAAAATACACACAGACACGCACACACGCACACACACACACACACACACACACACACACACACACACACTTTCAGCTCAAGCAGATCAATCTCCTATACACCAATCATTAATTTTTTTTTTTTTTTTCAATAGAAATTAAACCTTCTTCAATACATTAATTAGGTGTAAGATCCATAAGTTATTTGTATACAGTAGATGTGGATTTAATACCTGTAAATAAAGTGTAATTTTAAAATGTAAGATTGGAGCGATACATTTTTGGACTGTGTAAAATAAATGTTTCCAGTTAATTTTGTTAATAAGCATTTTTATTAGTTACTGTTGCTACAAAGTTGTTGGAATATTGGATATTCTTTGAGTTCAAGTCACCCTTACATACCATGGAGGTGTAAAGAAATATGACAAATTGGACGGATTGCTATCACAATTTTATTAGTTGTAAATACAATATTGATATTTTGCAGTGCTATTTTTTTTCCGCATCATATTTTTGACAATAGTAAAAAAAAAGAATTGTCACAGTAATTTTTTACATTTTTTTTGTGTCAGACATGACTTTTTTGCTTGTATCCTTAAAAATAAATGCTAAGTGGTTCGGTATTTTGAAAACCAGACGATTTTAAGTGAGAGTTTTAGTTATAGAGTTATTTTAGTGGCAACTTCAAATCTTTTTAAAAACAGTGTATATTAATTCCATTTATTTGAAATAAAAACGTCAGCACAGCAAGAATCAACGCACATAAGGCAAGAAATACAGCTTTGAGACACATCAGCTCATATTCAGGTAAGGGTCTGATTCCCCTTTAAGACTGAAATCCTAGAATCTCTGGTTTAATTCCTACTGTACTGCAGCGATTGTGACAGATCAGCCCCTCGGCCTGGATTGAAAACTCATAATTAATCTCGTCTTTGGTTCGAAGATCGGGTCAGCCTGGCCTCTGGTTCGGGATACGATTGATTGATGGCAGCCCTGCTTGCGCTCTCCAGGCTCTGATCAGATTTACTGTGTGTAATTGAAGGTTGGACTCAAGTACTTCCTCCGACCGCGACCAAGAGGGTTTCTGCCACCGGGTCTCCTCAGAGCCAAAAGTGGTGAGTGATTTGTGAGGTGAACTTCCATTGCTCTGAAAAGTGCCTTTACGGTGACTCGGCGTATGCATGAGAAAAAAAATACAAGACTACAATGCTTTTACACATCGGAACAAAGTGGCTCATTCATACAGAAGCTCTCTTTCTTTCTGATGAGGTGAGCTCATAAATAAAAGAGGGATGAGAGCGAAGGGAGGAAAAGCGGCCTCCCCATTGAAAGGCGACGAGGGAACGGTGTTTGCTTTCCAGCGAAAGGCGAGTGCATGCAGGAAATGCCCCACGGCTTGACATGTGTTTTCTTACAGTCGCTAAGCTTAGGAAAACAAAGAAAAGAAAATGCCATGAAAGAATACCAGACAATGGAAAGATCGTTCCTGACACACGCCTGTCCTTTAAGGACGAGACGGTCGTGAAGGAAAACACTGCAAGAAAGACAACAGTCCGCGGCTATGAATGGCCTCTCTTTTAGTTCTTTCCTAAATTCCTGTTGAATAAGTCAGGCCTGTCAAAGATAAGATTAATAAAACGCAGACGGGCCTGCAACTCGCATTGAAGAGAGTGGCGGGGTGATTTTTCCGACAGGTTGCTGTCTGCTGGGGCTTTGCTCTGATCTTCAGAAGCCGTTGGAAGCGATTCGTTGAGGTTCGGCTCAGCCGGCTGGATCCTGAATCATCAGGAGTAATCTTTTCTTATCCAGATCTGACCTCTAGTAAAAACTTTCTGCTGCTGGTTTATATGACCTAACTGTGTAGTTTCAAACAAAAGATGGATAGTGTTATGCAATAAGTGATGCAACAGAAGGAAAACATGGGTGGTCTGTGCTCAGTCATCAATAACTGTGCTGAATTCGTGGAATGAACAATGGTTTGTTAATCTCGCTGATAATGCAGTGAGCTACAACCTATGGTAGTATAATCACAGTGACTTTATGTGTAAAACACTTCAACTCAACTGTTTAAATCAAAGTTCAGGCTGTATTAACTTGATAAGTATGTAAATAAGCCACATATTTGATGGAAAATGGAGAGCAGAGAGACTGAAATATTACCTAATTTATGTCTGGGGGCTCATTGTGAGGCAAAATAACCCTACCCCTGTCTCTATGATCTTTGGAATAAAAAAGTTCTCTCTCTCTCTCTCTTTTAAAGAGTCTGATGTCTTAGAAAAGTAGTTGAGGCGTCGTTAAATATCTGTAGGATGATGTGGGATGAATTATGCACATCAAAAATGATCCTTAGGGGTTTGAACATTCTCCTAATGCTAAGAGCAATAGTGATGGTTGCTAGCAAACACATCTAATGTGAACAAAGAAAGATTAGGACAGAGATGGAAGTGCATTCCACATAGAGAGAAGCTCTATATATCATATCCATCATCATTCAAATGACAGGGAAAGACAGATAGTGGATGATATGAGAACAAAAGT